>NC_044311.2:144247670-144847670 GCF_007474595.2 Lynx canadensis
ATGGTAACCAAATCAACAGGTCAAGCGTTTGCTATGAATCTAGGAAATGGCATAGATCATCTTGATACTGGCTGCACTGGTAGTTTTTAATATTCCCCTAGCAATTCTAATATTCGGCCAAGGTTGAAATCCACTAACCCAAGTAGCCCAGAACTAGAGAGTCTCAAAAAAGATTGCCAAGCATCACAAAGAATTAGCAGAGCTGAGAAATCTAAATGGACCATGAGAGCAGGTACAATAGACATCTTGTCAGTGACCTGTATGGACTGATGATCATCACGGGCTGATCCCATCAACCCATCACCCCAAGCATTGCTTAACCTTATACAAGATCTTAAGAATGGTGAAACATGTAGGGAAATACTCCAGAAATTGAATTTACGTTAAATTTGAGATAAGAATTATGCAATTCTTGCACACCCGGGTTTGTGGTATGAGATTTACATTCATAATGTGTCTTGAAATTCATTAAAAATTATTGAAGTTTCTTTGTGGTGTGAAACAGAAAATAATGCAGCAGAGTGGAGAAAATAGAAATCATTTCCCCAAACTACACCTTGATTAGTAAAAGAGCAAACAAAAGAATTCTTAGTTCCTGAAATTTTGCCCCAATTCAGTGACTAATGTTATCTCTAATAGTTTTGTGATTCTACCCCATGTTACACCGTTTTTACTCTTTGATACTCTGGCTGGCAGGATGATATGCCTCATTTAATCTCTGGAACCTGTCATGCGAGGTTATGTACCTCTTCTAGGATGCCAAAAGGTAAGACAAATGATTCTATGACAACCTTTACGCATATATCGTACATGTCTTGATTTCATACTTATTTGCCTGTATATATGATCAATGATCACTTTTCAGCACACTCAAAATTTAGACCTTTCTGAATGAAGTCTGAAAAAGAAAATAAGCTGAGGAAAAATCTAATTCTTTTTTTTTTTTGTTTTTAATTGATGTTATTTGAAGATGTTTACATATTGATCTTACATATTGATATTATTTGAAGACATTTATGTGGCCTTTAACATTATGTATTACTAATTTTTTTTTAAAATATTGTCTTATATTACCAAGGCTTGACTTGCTGAAGCCTTGCTCGTGGTTTGTAGAATGGAATGAAGGTCTGATGTCAACATCTACCCTTGAGTTATCTCTGATTTAACGTTTCAGAGATCATAGATGGTCTTTTGAAGATAGAAATTCATTCTGAAATTAACCCCACAGTGAAATATATCAACATAATTGAAAATATGTAACAACGTTATTATTTTATTATAGTAAGGATGGACACACAATAAATATTTGGTGAACAAATTTAATCTGTTCATTGCAATTATGTACTGCAAATTAAATACATTTTTTACTATAAAATAAACATAATATTTGAAGAGTTAGAACTGGATATATAAACATTGATTGGTTCACAACATACTGGAGATATTCAGAAGCAACCCATAGGAGTGGTCTTGCCCCACAAACACTTATATACCCATTCCTCTCCACCCCCCTCACATACTTTTAACCATATCGGCATATTACATGTGCATGTTAAATGCATGAGGAGTAAAGAATTGAGAAAATAATATACATAATTCAAGCAAAACACGATGCCTTAACCATCCCTATTTATTTATTAGAGAATAAAATGGAGGTACTTATTTTAGCCTGACTAATTGCCTGAATCATTACCTTAATTCTTCATTTTACTTTGCGTGTGCAGACCTGAACAATGACTAAAGAATAAAACAAGGAACAGAAACCATTCCCTTCAACACCCAAACCTCAGTTCCCTAATTAGGACCGTATTTCCTCTTGATGACAGTTGAGTGCTCATACTCTTGTACTGATGTACTTTATCAAGATAGATACTTCTGTTTGCTGTAGGCACAAATCAGAGGTTATAGAACATATTACTTCTCATTTATAAATTATTTTTCTTTGAATATATAATTCCAGGCAAGCCTAACTGTATAATTTAGGTGCTTTAACATCATCTTCATAAATTTCCTAAGAGAAATCAGATCCCCTCTTTTTCCCCTGAAAGTGTCTAATTGCCAGTGCATTTGAGTTTCCTAAGGGAATAACATATCTTTTCATTGGATGGGCATTTCCATATTTTGATAAATTCAATTAAAAATCTTTATTTGAGGGGTGCCAGGGTAGCTCAGTCGGTTAAGCATCCCGCTTCGGCTCAGGTCATGATCCCACGGTTCATGGGTTGGAGCATTAGGCTCAGAGCCTGGAGCCTCCTTCAGATTCTATGTCTCCCTCTCTCTCCACCTGTCCTCTGCTCATGCTCTTTCTCTCTCTCAAAAATAAATAAACATTTAAAAATATCCGTATTTCAGATCTACTATTTTTCAGATTAATTGTTTAAAAAAGGAAAGTCCACATTTCACTTGTTACTGTATTAGTCTAAGAAATAATGTGGAGGAAAATTAACTTGGGTTATGGTTTAGAGTATTTTTTACTGGTGTGCGTTATCAATTGCAATAAAATTTGCATTTCCTAGCAGATGCTCCATGATTGTCAAACAAAACAAAACAAAACAAAACAAAACAGTAGTTATCATTATACTAAGGTTGTGGATATACTCGATTTTCGACTCCACAAATTGGAACGGGGATCATTTGTGTCTCATAATAGTAAATGCATTTAATACATACGGAGTTAGAATGTCCAAAGTAAGCCATTTCTATTCCTACCACGGGTG
Source organism: Lynx canadensis (assembly GCF_007474595.2). Taxonomy (NCBI): domain Eukaryota; kingdom Metazoa; phylum Chordata; class Mammalia; order Carnivora; family Felidae; genus Lynx; species Lynx canadensis. The sequence continues at coordinate 144,250,388 of NC_044311.2, forward strand.
ACCAAGTACGATCTATCTATCGTCTATACTTTCCTCTCCATTGAAATGAAGCCATAAGGCCAGTTCTCGCGCCCGACGTACTTACAGCGTCTGGCAGGGCTCTATAAAAACCTCTGACTGGAATCCACAGTTGGAGCCCAAAGCAGGTGCTAGACATAGCTGGTGGAGGTCACGTTCCTCCGCTTCTCCACGTGGGGCACGCAGTATCCCGGGGCTGGGTATCGGTGTCTCGGCTTCTTTCTGTTGCAACAGCAGAACCCGCAGAGCAAACCACCTCCGATGAAGACGATGGCGGTGCTGGCCCAGCCGAGGAAGAGGGCTGCTCCCAGTTCTCGTTTCTGCCCCACGTGGATGGCTGGGTCGTAGAAATCCCTGATGATGATGTTGGCCGTCCAGCACACAGGAATCAGAACGAAGATGCCGGTCAGGATGAAGAGGGCCCCAGAGGTCCCCAGAAGGTACGCTTTGGCCCTCTCATTGGAGCCCGTGCACCGGATGTGCTTCATGCCGCAGATGCCGAGAAGCAGAGCGATGAGCGAGAGAGCGACGGCGACACACATGAGGGCCCTGGCTGCCTCTAGGACAGGTGGGAGAGCCAACAAAGAGCTGTAGAACTTGCACTGCAGCCGGACCTTGGCTTGTCGGACGCAGTTCATCCAGAGCCCTTCCCAGAGCCTTTCAAAAACGATGATGTTGCTGCCAACGAAAGCCGATACCCTCCACTGGGGCAGGAGGGTTGTGGCAAGAGTCCCGACCATGCCAAGGAAGCCAAGAACCAGACCAGCAATCTGCAGTGGATAGAATGCCATCGCCTCTGCTTTGAAGACCGATCCAGCCTGGAATGGTAGAAGCTGCTGGAGATCCAGAACGTGGAGGAGGCCTCTTTGAGTCTACAGCAGTCTCTGATGATGTTCTCCAGTGTCCCTGCCCATAATGTTTTAGTTGAAAGCAGCACCAGCGACTGAACTTGGCCTAACTAGAAGTACCTGCCTTTGTACACAGGCATTCATTTCGGTATGGATTATTTACTAGTCATATATAATTGTTTCCCAGCCAATAAGAAGGTAGCCAGAGGTGTGTCCAGAAATACTGCATTCAACTTCGGTCTTCCTTTTATTATTATTGTCTTAGCAATGTTGTAATTAAGTGTCAAAGCTTCCATTGTGGATTGCTAATTATAGAGCTGAAGACTTCCTGCTGGAAAAAAATCGCTCTGAGAAAAAAGCGTAAGCATCTAAGTTAAGTCACAACTGGAGACAAGGGCGAAAACCTAACCAGTTCTTTGGGGAGCAATTGAAGAACACTTTGCGGTGTAGACGATCTATTACTTTTTTCTAATCTAAGCCACTCATCTTTAATACGGTTAGTCAGTTCTGGTTTTAATAAAGACCTCTGAATGTGGAAAAATGTGTAGCGGTTAGTTTCAAGACTTCTACTAAAACCTCTGATACTTTATAAAAAAGGAGGAGTCCTATGCAAAAAAAAAATTCAGAATTTGGTTTATTCTTAAGATCAGAAAGAAGAACAGAGATAAACAGTCCTTATAATTGAATTTACTGGTACTTGTTATAATATCTGTTAAGTAACACTTCCTCTCTGGTGGAATGTTTCGTATATAAATTTTGATTAGCTGGTTTTCAAAAAATTTTTTATGTTTGGGGCGCCTGGGTGGCTCAGTCGGTTAAACGTCCGACTTCGGCTCAGGTCACGATCTCACGGTCTGTGGGTTCGAGCTCCGCGTCGGGCTCTGGGCTGATGGCTCAGAGCCTGGAGCCTGTTTCCGATTCTGTGTCTCCCTCTCTCTCTGCCCCTCCCCCGTCCATGCTCTGTCTCTCTCTGTCTCAAAAATAAATAAACATTAAAAAAAAGTTAAAAAAAATTTTTATGTTTATTTATTTTTGAGACAGAGAAAGAGAATGAGCAGGAGAGGAGCAAAGAGAGAGGGAAACGCAGAAATGGAAGCAGGCTCTGAGCTCTGAGCTGTCAGCACAGAGCCCACATCAGGGCTCAAACTCACAAGCCAGGAGATCATAACCTGAGCAGAAGTCAGATGTTTAACCGACTGAGCCACCCAGGCATTCCTAGCAGTTTTTGTTTTTGTTTTTTAATTTTTTTAATGTTTATTTATTTTGAGAGAGAGAGAGAGAGAGACAGAGTGAGAGCCAGGAAAAGGCAGAGAGAGAGGGAGACACAGAATCCAAAACAGGCTCCAGAACCCAATGCACGGAGCCCAATGCGGGGCTCGAACCCATGAACTATGAGATCACGATCTAAGCCGAATTGGACGCTTAACCTACTGAACCACCCAGGTGCCCCAATTATCTTTTTTTTTTCCCTTCAATGGAAGCTTGAAATATATCACATTTATCAAAGCCAAAAATGTATACTCCATTTTTATGGAACAATATAAAAGTGGCCCTTTGGATTATCTATGCAATTACTTAAATTCAGGTAATGGAAAAGTTCTTAGAGATGGAAGGTGTCTTCCAAGTTATAACAGGTTTAAGTCCCTTGTTTGCAAGATGCAGAATGTGAGGTCTTCAGAGTGTGTGGCTAGGCTAGCTATGTGGTAATGATCTAGAAATTCATCCAATCTCTATCTTGCTATACTTACCTCTCTGACTGAGTCAAAAGGGGGAGGGGAGAGATGTTTTCAAGTTTTTCCAGATGAATGGGACTGAACCTGAAATTTAATACTACCTGTCAGTAGTTTCACAAATTGGTTTCAAAGCAAGCAGAATTCCATTGAGACTGTTTCAAAGTTCAAGAATCAATATTTCATCCTTGAGTATCACTTCCCGGCCACTGTCCAAGGACCATGATGCTTAATGTGGGAAGCCTGGACCTTTCCCCTTTTCGGTCACATCCTACTGCAACGATTCCATCTCAAGGATGAAACCTGCTTGAAAATGAGCACACCACGCATATTCCAACTGGGAGACGTTGCAAGTTGCAACAGGTCCTCCCTCTCAGTCAACCACAGCCCAAGAGCCAATGGCAGGTCCAATACCATCCAAATTTAAAGAGCCCATTAATTGAATTAGGAACTATGGAAACTTGAGTTTTTAAGATGGGTGGTCTCTCTAGCTATTATGTATCAATCATATCTCTGTTTTGTTGCTGTTGCTGTATTAGTACCATTCTAGATCAAGTGAGAACTCCCTCTTTAAGGAATGTGAATCATTGAGGAAACAGATAACTTCTGTGTAGTTCAGAGTTTCCTAACACCAGCTCAGAAGGCAGGGTTTTCTCTGCCTTTGTTCAAGGTTACTGAGACACACGTTTCTTCCCACCCTTGAAGGGATTTGCCAACATTATTCTGACTTGTCGCTTCCACCTTGTCTTCTGTGTTCTATTTCCTCTTCCTCATTCTATCTCACTATAACCCTATCTTCATTTTGTCCTAGAAGTTTCCAACTTACTGTTCTTTTCTAATTGTTTGATTTTTTTTTTTCCTTCAGGTAAAATATCTGGTCTGTATTACAAATAAATGCAAGTGAAAGCATATGTTTACTTAGAATGTGGAGGTACATCCTGATTATAGGTATAATCTAAGAAACATAAATAATGTAGGAGCTTTTGTTTTTGGCTCCTCACAGGCCAAGCCGATTCTCAACATCCGCTTTACTTTCTTCCTTTACGTTGAAAGGGAGATATTGTTTTCCTCTAACCAACTTTCTGGGAATCTTAACCCCATCTTCCTCCTCGGGGGGTCCTGTTCCATTGATAATTCCCTCCCTTCATTGTATCTACATCCTCTTCCTCTCTCTGCGTTGTCCTTTAAAATATAAATATACTCGATTCTCTTCCATATTAAAACTTCATTTTGCCAGAACTGTGTTCCCTGCAATTTATTCACATGACTCTTGTAATCCATTTATATTTTCTACTGCTCCAACATGGAAGTTTGCTAGAAATGTGACAGACTTCCTGGGCATTCTTTTTTTTTTTTTTTTCTTTTTTTAATGTTTTGTGTGTTTTTTTTTTTTTTGTAATTCATTTCTTTTTTTTTTAATTTTTTTTCAACGTTTTTATTTATTTTTGGGACAGAGAGAGACAGAGCATGAACGGGGGAGGGGCAGAGAGAGAGGGAGACACAGAATCGGAAACAGGCTCCAGGCTCCGAGCCATCAGCCCAGAGCCCGACGCGGGGCTCGAACTCACGGACCGCGAGATCGTGACCTGGCTGAAGTCGGACGCTTAACCGAATGCGCCACCCAGGCGCCCCTTGTAATTCATTTTTGACAGAGAAAGAGGGAGAGAGCATGAATCGGGGAGGAACAGAGAGACGGGGGGGATAGAGGATCTGAGGTGAGCTCCATGCTGACGACAGTGAGCCAGATGCGGGGCTCAAACTCACAAACCGTGGGATCATGGCGGCCTGAGCTGAAGTCAGATGCTCAGCCAACAGAGCCACCCAGGCACCCCCTTCCTGGGCATTCTTACTCCTGTCTTCAAATAACACTTTCATACCCTGCCTCACTGGCTTTTCTGTAGAGGCCCAAAGAAGCCATCATCTTCTAATTGAGGCGGTAAAGTGTTTATATTTTGAAGAGGAACTTGTTTCAGTCTTGGCTTGATGCCTTAGCCATCACCTGGTTCTGCACCTCCCCTTAAGCTTCCCTCCTTTCCCCCACTCCTCTTCCTTCCCTTCTTTTCCTCAGGTGTTGATCCCAAAACTACTTCATAGTAAAAAACAATGTACCCTAACATCCGCCTCAGAGATTGCTTTGAAGGAAACCCAACTATTGATCAACACCATATTCTAACTTATTGAAAATAGTTCTTGTTTTATGGGGCACCTAGCTGCCTCAATACATACAGCAGATGACTCTCGCTCTTGGGGTTGTGAGTTTGAGCCCCATGTTGGGTGCAGAGATTACTTAAAAATAAAATCTTTAACATCAGAAAATAGTTTTGTGGTAACATTGTTGTGCTTAGTTTCACCTCAAGCTCTCTCACCCGAATCAATCCAGTGATGTCTTTTCCAGTCTCCTTGCCTCTGGTCTTAACTCTTTTCTCATCCATACTCCACTGGGGACCACACAGAGGTTCCTGAATCAAATTCTGAGAAAGCCACCACCTTACTTAAATTCTTTTAAAAGTTCTCCTCTTCCTCCAATACAAAATCCAAACACCTTAGCATGATGCAAAAGACCCATCCTTGGACTGGCCCGTGCTCAGCTTTAAAACTTATCTTCTGGGGCGCCTGGGTAGCTCAGTTGGTTAAGCGTCCGACTTCGGCTCAGGTCATGACTTCATGGTTTGCGGGTTCGAGCCCCGGTTCGTGGGTTCGAGCCCCGGTTCATGGGTTCGAGCCCCGCGTCGGGCTCAGTGCTGACAGCTCAGAGCCTGGAGCCTGCTTCCGATTCTGTGTCTCCCTCTCTCTCTGCCCTTCCCCCACTTGCACTCCGTCTCTCTCTCTCTCTCAAAAATAAATAAAACATTAAAAATAAAAAGGCTGCCTTTTAAAAAATGAATAAATAAAAATAAATAAAACTTCTCTTCTGACCCTGACTCCATTCCATGCCCTCACAGACCTTGTTTGAGTGAGAGTAGTAAATAATAAACAAGCAATTGCAAAAAAAATACCTAAGTACAAAATGAGACACAGCTGTGGGTAAAATCAGAGTATAGAAAAAATAAGGTACAATGAGACTATAAACAGATGAGACCGTAATTTTAATTACGAGGTAAAGAAAAGGCTCGCTAACAAAACAATATTTAAGCTATAACCTGAGGCCTGAGTAGGAATTAGATCATCAGGTAACGAGCATCCCAGGCATGGGAGACAGTGAGTGAAAGCGCTGTGGGTGAAGACAACTTGGGACTAATGCAGATGGAAGGCTTCAAGCACAAGGGACATGGGGCCTGCAGTAAGGGGCAGATGAAGCTACTAGTGCAAAGTCCAGATGTGTGGGCTCTTGTGAACAATGTTCTCTTGAGATCAGCGCAAAGCCAGTGAAAGATTTCAAGCGTGGAACTGACACGATCGAGTTTGTGCTACAAGCAAAAGCAAACCCCCAAACCACAACAGATCGGTATTCTGAAGGAAAGGACTGGAAAGACGCAAAATAGAATAGGAAGAAACCAGTTAGAAGTTTATTGCGATCATCCAACTGGAAGAGGAGGGAGGCGGTCAGCGTACAGGAGACGCAGGAGAGTGGCTGGATTTGCACGGTGCACCGGAGTTGTAGCTGGTGAGGGTGGCCGACGGCCTGGAGGTGGGAAACGAGTCACGGGTGACTGTCTCCACTGACAGGAGCGTCATTGTACCAGGGGTGCGTGTATTGAGGTGACAGACCCTTGAAGGGTGAGTGACCTCTTAGAAATAGATCAAGAATTACATTTCAGACGTAGAGCCCGAGTTGGCTGTGAGCCATCCCGGTAGAGGATGTAAAGAATTAGATATTTTGCAGCTCACAGGGACAGTCTGGGCTGTACACGTATGTAAGAATCTACAACCTCCATCCTGTAGACAAATTATGATCAGATCGCGATCAGGGAGAGCAATCTGGCCACACAGACTGCTGACTCACTCTATCGTCTTGTCGTCCTGGGACTTGTTCTGGGGTCTTAGAGAATCGAAGTTAGGTTGAGGGACTTTTGACTTCTTGTAAAAATATGTCAGAGCTTCACCTGCCGCCTCCACTTGAGGTGAACAGGGGTGGACGTGTAACATCAGAATGAAAAACTTAGGACACTCAAAGCGTCGTCGTCTGGTCTTACTTTTCTCCCTTTTCAGGAGTTACACACCTGAAAATGTTCAGGCATTCTCCTAACTTACTGTGTGTCTGTTTTGAAAGATGATGTCTTGTGCCCCTCAATGCTCAGGGCAAGTTCTAACAAGTACAAATGAGTTGGAAAAGTTTTAACTGGATGTCTGTGAGATTGATTTGAAACTATATGGAGGTAAATGCATGAATACACAAATACAGAGACGGGCTCCTACCCTATTACTTTCCCCTGACCTGTGTAACCCTGCCCGTCTAATAATCGTTCATTCTCCTTCAGATTTGGATCCAAATGTAGTCACAAGAGAAACCTGTTCTGAGTTGGATCATATCATTCCCCACCCCTGCCATTGTTTTAGTCTTTCATAGAACTTGAGCATTTTCCACCGATTCTCAACAAATATGCATTTCCATTTAAGTCTGTTCCCTTCTAGAGCGTAGATTCTATTCGAACAGAGACGGTGTCAAATTTGCTTACCATTAGATTCCCAGCACCCAACAGAGAGCCTGACGCAGAGCGCACCAGTAGTTGTCTGCTCAAGAAATATTGTTGGAATGAATAAGGAATGAATGAATGAATACAATGTTTCATTTACTTAGGCTGTCCTCTAACTTGAGGATCAATACTTAATTATATCTTCTTAAATTATAAATTCACAGTTTGAATACTTCTCTACAGAGTTAAAGCCTGGATTCATATGATGAAATACACTAAGTCACGATTTGAACACCTCATTTGGTAGGTTTTTTTAAATAGCTTCTATTCCAGGAATGCATTTGGGAGTAATCTAAAAACCAACTAAATTAGGTTTAATACCACCAGCTAGTAAATTGAATTTAACCCATTATCTTGCATTACTACCTCAAATTTCAACTGTCTTGGGGCACCTGGGTGGCTCAGTCGGTTGAGCATCTGACTTTGGCTCAGGTCATGATCTCACAGTTCAGTTCCTGAGTTCGAGCCCCACACTGGGCTTTGCTCAGGCAGTGCGGAGCCTGCTTCGAATTCTGTCTCCCTCTCTCTCTGCTCCTCGCAGGCGTGAGCGCTCTCTCTCTTTCTCAAAAATAAATAAACATTAAAAAAAAATTAAAAGAAACTCAATCGTCTTAAGGCTACTTACGTGTCAGTATTTATATGGACCTTTGGTGTGAAACCAATCAGGGAAATCTGAGTTCCCTCCAGGTAATGAAAGCCTGTATTCAGTGTATGTGGTTTTGCTTCTGCACGCAGTTGAGAATATGCTAGAGAGACCTTTGGATTTATCTTCCTCTCTCCCTTTTCCTTCTCTCCTTTATTTTTTTTCTATCTCATGTGGCTGCAGAAATAATTGAAGACGACTTGCCAAAATAGAAGAAAAACAAGGAGCCTTGTGATTAATGAAAAGCAAATGAGAATTTGGGGGACAGGGTAAAACAAGAGTAGAATATAGAAGATGAAAATGCATGAAGTTTGTCCACAAAATAGGTACCACGTTTGCTAAGCCTTGGCCATGAACTTGCCTTGGAGTGTTTTAGCAGTCACGCAGCGTCCATGAATAAAAAGAGAGACATGTCTTTAAGGGTTACATAATTCTTTTTGCTTCTGACACCAGAAAGAACTTCTTTCACCGTGGAATACAATGAACAACATCCTTACAGTAAATAGAGTAGACAAATTTGCCCAGGTGTTCTTTTACAGGAGCCTAAATGATGTGATCCAGGCGTTCAGGTCTTAGATCAGTGGTTCTCAGCCCGAGTGCACATTAGAATCACCCCGGGGGAGCTTTGAAACAATTCCAGTGCAGGGGCCCCACCCCAATCCCATTAAACCAGGAGCCTGGGGGCGGGGCTGCGGCTTCAGAATTTTTGTTTATGTTATGTTTTGTGATAGTGGCGTCAGGATTGTGAAAACACCCTCTGTCATATCAGCTTGCAGACTGTATGAGAAGCACTGCTTTAGAGTTTCTGTTTGAGTGGTTCTCGGTTTTGGCTTTTAATTAGAATCCTAGGAGAGAAGTTATTATACATATCAGGTCTCCCATCAAACCCATTAAATCAGAATAGCTCAAGAGAGGACCCAGGCATCAGTATTTTGTATGTGTCTTCGGTGAGTTGAGTCTTCAGCTGGGACTGAGAGGCGCTGATCTATATGAATGGATGGGTTGTATATCCTTAAGGTAATTTTACATTCATATTATTTCTCTCCGTAGAGCTTTTGAGACTCGAGAGTGAATCAGAGGTTATCCTCCTTGACAAGAATCTTGAGTGTCAATATTTTATATTTCTAGTTAAACTCTATCTTATGTGAGTAGGTGGTGAAAAGCTTTGAAATAAAAATGATGGATTTATTGCGCTTATCTTTCTGCAATTAGGCAATGTTATTTTTTTAAAACAGCAAGTGAGGGCATGCTTACCCATTATCATTGAAAACACCTCAACTGGAGTATTTGTATAGTGCTTCTCAACTGTGAATTATGTTCGAATACCTTTGAAGAACAAGTTTTCAAAAACCATTTCTATCATACTATTTCGGTTATGTTCAGACATGATACAGGGTATGAAATTTTATGCTTATGGCTCTTACAAAACAACATAAAACCAACATAATCAACAAATTAAATACAAACAAAACTGCACAACTGATAACATTTAAATTATCAGTGTTACTTTGATTTGGTAGATATCATTGAATCTTTAAAACTAAATTTCGGTGGTTAGATTTACTAACAGAGGGTATACTTTTATAATTTGTACTCCACAGTCATTTTCTATTTGTTGGATTTAGAGTGTGATGCGCCATGATTTGAAACATTCATTTATCACTGTCAGTTTTTTTTTTCATTTTAGCAATGAAACTGTTCTTCAATTGATCCAATATTTTGATAAGCCAAAACATCTGAGAGCCTGCCCATAAGTAAAATACCAGCAAATTAAAATGTACTGTTCTTTATTACATCTTTACTCCTATACTTACTATGAGCTATACAAAACTAGATCTGTTCATATCATCTGATACAAATATGAGAAAAGCTTAGCAAGTTCTTTCGCTTGATATTGCCTGAGTGTCTCTGTGTTTTAAGGATTCAATATCCCACTAGCTAGCTTTGTGGTCTGAGCTTTACATATGTACAGTATGCCGTGACTACATTTAACCTGTGCTTAAAAAAATTGTCAGTGTGCAATGTCATTTCCATGAAGGCAAACCAATGTCTCCGTTTATTATATGAGTTAACAAACTAAAGGCTAATTTTGAACTTCTTTAAATTGAAAACTCTCACATCGCAATGATATCTGTACAAACAATAAAAATAATTCGAACGGTAACTAGGTTATGCAGACCAAATATCCTTTAAAATTTGGACAAGCCAGGGGTGCCTGGGTGGCTCAGTCAGGTAGCGTCTGACTTCTGCTCAGTTCATGATCTCATGGTTTGCGGGTTCGAGCTCGGCATCGGGCTCTGTGCTGACAGCTCGGAGCCTGGAGCCTGTTTCTGATTCCCTGTCTCCCTCTCTCTCTGCCCCTCCCCCGCTCGTGCTCTGTCTCTCTCTGTCTCTCAAAAATAAATAAAAAGGTTAAAAAAAATGAAAATTTGGACAAGCCAGCCTGAAAGAAGTCAGATACATATCAAGCACATTACATGTTTAATATTTTCACTTTAAATAATTACTTGGGTCAATCATAGGGCAGAAGGCAAGTATAATCATCATCCAGATAATCCAACATAACTAAAAACTCTCAGTGAGCAGATGTGTCCCTACATATTTTTGAGACTCTCAGGTTGCTATGGATATCAGTTTAAAGAATACCAACACACCTTTCTGAACCTCACTTTTCTCTCCGGTTTATATGGATTAAATAAAATAATCAACATAAATTGGTCAACTTATTGTATGTAGTAAATAAGTTTTCTGTATACTAATTTTATGATCAAAATTTGATCAAAATACAGTAAAACCTTGGTTTGTGAGCATACTTCATTTCAGAAATATGCTTGCAATCCAAAGCACTTGTATATCAACGCAAATATCGAGAACCATTGGATCAGTTGTGATCGTGTGACATTCGGAGTCATGTACTACTCGTATTGCAAGACATTGCTCATTTATCAAGTTAAAATGTATTAGAAATGTTTGCTGGTCTTGCGGACCACTTGCAGAACAAGTTACTTGCAATCCAGGGTTTTAGTGTATATTCATTTAATGATTATTTTTTTGGGTGCCTGAGGGGCTCAGTCAGTTAAGCATCCAAATTCAGCTCAGGTCATGATCTCACTATTGGTGGGTTCAAGCCCCGAGTCGGACTCTGTGCTGACAGCTCAGAGCCTGGAGCCTGCTTCCGGTTCTGTATCTCCCTCTATTTCTGCCCCTCCCCCACTCCCACTCTGTCTTTCTAAATAAATGTTAAAAAATTTTTGAATAATTATTTTTATGACAGTCTTTCAGATAAAAGAAATAGTCCATTTTGTTATATTTTACAAAGACCTTATTTTTTTAGAAGAGTTTCAGATTTAGAAAAATTTAAGAAGCTAATACAGATCTTTTATTTCTCACACCTAGTTTCCCTTATTATCAGCATCATCATTGGTATGTTATATACTTGTCACCATTAATAAAGCAATATCGACTCATGGTTATTAACTGAAGTTCCTAGCTTTTTCAAATTTTCCTAGATTTTCAGATTTTCAGCTAGAATCCTTTCTCTGTTCCAAGATCCCATTCAAGACACCACCTTACCTTTAGTTGTGATGTTTCCTTAGGCTGCACTTGGCTGTGACAGTTTCTCAAACTTGCCTCATATTTGTAGAGTGCTGCTCTGTTACTTTGTAGGGTGATTTTCTACTGGAAATTCTCATGATTAGACAGGTTACAGGATTGGGGGAAGAAGATCACAGTGGTCAAGTGTCATTTCATCACATAATATCGAAAGTGCTATTTATACTATTTATGACTGTATTGACCTTGTTCATCTGTCTGGCGTAGGATTTGTCAGATTTCTCTACTGTAGAGTTATTCCCACCTACTTCCCATGTTGAGCTCTTTGGAAGGAAGTCACTATACACTGCCCACAGTATAGGAATGGAGCACTATACACCACTTGGAATTCTTCAGCATGGGAGATTTGTGTTTCCTCTCCCACTTATTAGTTTATTCAGTTGAAGATTTGAGATATATATTTTAAAACTTTCCCATCAGCAGTGTTTGAAAGTACTTATTACTCTGTTTATTTACCATCACTAGGTTATCATAACAAAAAAATCCAACTTAATAGGTGAAGCACAGTATTTTGTGATTGTTAGACTTCACATTTCTGTGATTACTAGCATGACTAAATTACTATGTTTCATTTATTTTCAGGATCTTAAAAAAATTTTGCCAATGATATATATATATATCTTCTTTGATCATTTTTTTCTTTTGGTAGGTATGTTTTAAAAATTATTTCCACACCTGAAGAATGGCTAAAATCAACACAAGAAACAACAGGTGTTGGCAAGAATGTGGAGAAAGGGGAACGCTCCTACTCTGTTGGTAGGAATGCAAATTGGTGTGGCCACTCAGGAAAACAGTATAGAGGTTCCTCAAAAAGTTAAAAAATAGAACTACCCTATGACGTAGCAATTACACTGTCATGTATTTTCCAAAAGAATACAAAAATACTAATTCAGAGGGATACATGCACCCCAATGTTCATAGCAGCATTACCTACCATAGACAAATTATGGAAAGGGCCCAAGTGTCCTCTGGCTGATGAATGGATAAAGATATATATTATATATGCACACATACATATAATGGAGTTACTCAGCCATCAAAAAGAATGAAATCTGGCCATTTGCCATGACATGGGTGGAACTGGAGAGTATTTAGCTAAGAGAAATAAGTCAGAGAAAGACAAATACCATATGAGTTCACCGATAAGTGGAATCTAAGAAACAACACAAATGAGCAAAGGGATAAGAAAAGAGAGAGAGAGGCAATCCAAGAAACAGACTCTTAACTCTAAGGAACAAACTCATGGTTACCAGAGGGGAGGTGGGTAGGGGCATGGTAGAAATAGGTGCTGGGGATTAAGGGGCGCACCTGTTGTGATGGGCACTGGGTGTTGTATGGAAATATTGAATCACTATATTGTACACCTGAAACTAATATTACACTGTAAGTTAACTAACTGAAATTTGAATAAAAACTTTAAATAAATAGCTGGCAAGACCTCTAAAGGATTTACAATTTTTTCTTTGCTTATAAGGACGTAAAAATCCTAATAAACTTAAAAAAGTATACAGTAATTTTATATATTAGAAATAACACTATGAAATCTGCACTTACAGTCTTGGTTGTTACCTGCCTTTAAATTTTACTTATGCTTTGCTTTGTTGTACATACTTCATACAAGGCTAATATGCCACAAGTCAGTTACTATTTTCCTTTATCCTTTGATTGAAATCCTCAGTGTGCTCTTCCATAAATTATTCCAATTCCCAATAAGGCTCTGATTTTTCCAAGGAAATTTTAATATATTGATCATTAAATTAATATGAGATGAGATGAGGAATTCACTCTAAATCTTTTTTTTTTCACATTTTAAAACCAGTTATATCTACATCTTTTATGGAATAAACCATTGTTTTCTCATTTTTTTTAACACATGCTGGCTTTATTAATGTAGGCAGGACAATAAATGGCCCCCCAAAGATGTTCATATACTAATACTTGCCACTTATAAATATATTCAGTTATATGGAAAAGAGGAGTTAAATATATAGATGAACTTAGATAATTGCAGATGATTTTAAGATCAGAACATTATCCTGGATCACCTGGATGGGTTCATGGTAATCAAGAAGATCCTTAATTTTTTTTAATGTTTATTTATTTTTGAGAGAGAGAGAGAGAGACAGAGCACGAGCGGGGGAGGAGCAGAGAGAGAGGGAGACACAGAATTGGAAGCAGGCTTCAGGCTCTGAGCTGTCAGCACAGAGCCCGACGCAGGGCTTGAACTCACAAACCGTGAGATCATGACCTGAGCCGAAGCCGGACGCTCAACAGACTGAACCACCCAGGCACCCCTCAAGAAGATTCTTAAAAGTGGGAGGTAGAAGAAGAGTCAGAGGAATGGCAGCACGTAAAAAACAGCCAGATGTTGCTAACTCTCAAGATGGAGAGCAGAGGTCATGAGCCAACTTCTAGAAGCTGGAAAAGGCAAAGAAACAGATTCTCTTTATAGAGGTTCTATAAAACACAAAACAAAACAGCAACAAAAACCTCTCTAACACACCCAGCCCTGGCTTTCTACCTTGATTTTATCCAGTGGGACCCGTTTTGGACCTCTTACCTTTGGAACTGTAAGGTAATAAACTTGTGAAGTGTAAACCACAAGTTTGTGGCAATTTGTTATAACAATAATGGAAAAAAATTTAAAAATGTACATATTGTATCAAATTGTCCTATGCTTGGCTCATCCAGTACCTTGGGTCTCCACACCTCTTCCTCTGCAGGCATACTCTCTGTGACCTAATCCAGCCTGGGGCTTGAAAACATCTTCAAATTTTTATCTCCAGTTGGTGCCACTTCCTTGAACTCTGGGCTCATCCATCTAACAGCCTGTTGGGTGTTTCTCCACATTGGGGTCCAATTGATACCTCAAACATAATTGGTCCATGACCAGACTCTTGATTACCCAAATTTTCCCAAATTACTTCTTCCCTGTCTCAGTAAATATAATCTCTGTAAGTCCAGTTTCATAGACCAAACACCTTCAAGGCATCCTTAACTCACCCCTTTGGTCCACATCCAATATGCCATCCATCGCGGTTCTTCATGTTTCACTTTCCAATCCCAAGTCTAACTATTTCTCACCTTCTTCACCACAAACATCATGGTCCAACCTACTACACTACTGAAATTATTTTCTAATTAGTCTTACTGCTGCCATTTTGTCTCTGTTTATTCTCCATAGATAGTGTCTCCTGCTTCTTCCTATGTGTTTCCATCACACATAGAATAAAATCCAGCATCCCCACAATATATAGTCCCTAGTTCCTTCTTTGACTAAAACTCCACTGTTCTGGCCAAGGAGCCCTCCATGGTTTCCCTGAAGATATGTTCAGAGACTCCCATCTGTTTTTCTAAGATCACTGCTCAAATGTTACCTATTAAGATGAGACTTCCCTGACCAGTAACCATTCCGTCTAAACTGGAACTTCTCTATCCACTCTGTCATTTTATTTTCCTTTACGATTTCTTTAAAATCACATATCGTCATTAAACATTATAATATAAATCTATAAGTTGATTTTTAAATTGACTAAGTAAACTAAGAAAACAAGAACATATTATGTCTTATGGCCTACTATATCCCCAATATTTATACCAATTCCAGGAAGATAGTATGGGTTCAACAAATGCTTTCGGACTATTTTATTAAAAATATACTCAGATTATTTCTGGATTTTATATCCTGCCTCATGGGTTGATAATTTGCTAGAAATCTACTCATATTGTCTGTTTATGTAATTGGGTTGGATTTCTTTTTAGTCTATTTTCACATTAATATATAACAGTTTAGTTATTGCAATTTTATTAAAAAATAACTATTGTCTACTTTTTGAATACTTTTGGTTTTTCTTTCAGATGAACTTTAACATAGTTGTGTCAAATTGATAGCAAAAAACCACATTGGATTCTGATAGGAAACGTGAATACTATTATTATATTAAAAATGGTCAACAGTTTCACAAGATTAAAAGGTTCATACTAGTTATCCTATTGATATCCCTTAGTATTTATGGTGGATAGCTTAATTTGGGGTGTTTTATTTTGCCGATTTTATTTCTGGGAGCTTTATACATTTGTTGCTCTTATGATTTGGGTCCTTTATCTATTATAATCATGAACTGTAAAATAAGAAACTTATTACTTTTATGCATATTTTGCTGCTAACTCTCTGAACTATCTGCTAAGTTCTAACAGTTAATCTACATTTTGCAAATAAGGAAATGGGGCAACCGGAGACTGCCAACACTGTTCAGAGCCTGAATTCAAGCTTGGATGGATCTCAGTTCAAATGAGATCCATCATCTTTAAAAAAAATTTTTTTAATGTTTATTTATTTTTGACGGAGAGAGAGAGAGAGAGAGAGAGAGAGAGACAGAGCATAGGTGGGGGAGGGGCAGAGAGAGAGGGAGACACAGAATCCAAAGCAGGCTCCAGGCTCCGAGCCATCAGCACAGAGCCCGATGCGGGGCTTGAACTCACAGGCTGCAAGATCATGACCTGAGCTGAAGTTGGATGCTCAACCGACTGTGCCACCCAGACGCCCCAATCCATTGTCTTTTAAAGGTCTCTTTCCCCCATTAGACTGTTTGCTTCTGGCCTTCACAGATGATGTCATTTCATAAAGGCTCCACCTCCTCCCCATAAAACTTATTATATTATGAAACAGTGGTTCTCAAGATTTTTCCCCAGGAGACATTTGGCAATATCTGGAGACATTTCCGGTCGCACTGGGGAGATTCCGTTGACATCCAGTGAGTAGAGGGTAGGGATCGCATTATACCGGACAAGCCCCCAGCACAAAGAATCATGGTTAACATTTAAGTAAGCATTTAGATGTGTCACACAGCATTACCCATGTAATCTGCATTACTACTTATCATCATTAAGACTCAAAATAACCCCCTAGGGTTGGCATTATCTTCATCAACATCTTTCAGGAAAAGATACCAGATATTGCAAACTAAGGTGTAATGTCATCTAGCTAATACGTAAAGCCAAGATTCAGGCTCAGACAGGGTGGCCTCAGAGCCACATTTTACAATACCATATGCTACCTTAAGTTTGGTACATTTAAATTCCAGTTACACGCTTCTTTAGACTTAAAAACTTACGGATTTATCTTACAAAAACAAATTAAAAGTCAGTAACAATTGGCACTTAATTATACATTTGCTTGCATAGGATGCAAATTGTCAGGTTCTTCCATGGTTAATTTGAAAGTTAATGCTTCACTGTGAAAGATGAAAATACAAAATCCAGACTCTCCACGATCCGAATTCTATACTTTCTTGAACTTTTTAATGAGGACCATAAAAGCTGATGTGAGAACATTTGAAGCTTTATGTAATACTGCTCAACTATATAATAAGGTAGTGAATATTTTGTAGTGTTTAGTGGTTAAGAAAAAAGAGATAGACACACCTTTCCTCTGGCAGAAAGAATCCATAGGAGACATGATTCACCAAGACCCTTTATAATGACTGATGTCACAGGACAGAAACATTTTAATAAGAAGACGGGTAATTGTACTGTGGTCTGAGGAACAAAGGCTTTATACACGTTATCTAACCTTACAACATTCCCAAGAGAGAGGGCAGGAGCAGGTGCTGTATCGGTACTCGGTTGTGGGAAAAGTGAAAATACAGAGCTGCTCAGTGACTTGGCCAAAAGCATTTTATATGAATCGGTAACAAGAAAAGATGGTTTTAGGGTCCCCTGCTTTTAGGCACTCTTTTTTGAAGTAACAATTCTTTTGTGGGAATATTCAAAATACACTTTGTAATTCTAACACGTTTTCAAGAGTTTTGTTGTGAAGATATTGCGGTCCAGCAATGGCTCAAACTAAATATACGTAATTAACAAATGCATACGTATCCATTATCAGCAGTTTATTCACCATTGTTCAAATGCTCCACCTTCAGGGCCATGTGGCTGTGACGTCTGTCATCCCACTGATCGCCACGGTTGATTTGGTTGATCCAGCTGGCCAGGCGGGTGTCCTTTCCTCCCTCACCATTGTGGTTTGTGAGATGGAGGCCCGTGTGAGCTCTGCCCCGGCAGCGCTGGAGCCTGTTTGGGAGTCTCTCCTGTCTGTCTGTCCCTCCCCCACTTACTCTCTCTCTCTCTCTCTCAATGAATAAACATGAAAATAAAAGATGTCACGTATTGAAAACATGAAATAATGTCCACAGGAATTACCGGCAAATACTCATGAAGGTAGGGTGTTCAAATTGGCCCTTTAAACAATGGGTAAGATCTTCTTCAATCAGTGGTGCATAATTGAAGAAAATACCATCTTAGGAGCATTTTTGAAAGTGTGTGTGTATTTGGGGGGAGTGGACTTTGTTTACCACAATGATTGGGAACTTCACTGGCATTTAATCAATGGAAACCTACTGGTTTATCTTGTACAAACAAGGCATAAAAGAACGTCCTGCACAAAGATGCATTGTCCTGTATCTCATGCAACTTCCTAAGGATTTGGAGGATAGTGTGAAAACCTCCTTACCATTGTCATAGAACGCTTCTCCACTTTGAAGTAAAAGCTTTTTCTAATGCAAATGAAAAACCCAAAAATGCAGTGACCAGTAATTCCAGGGAAGGTTGAATTTTGTTTTGTTTGGAACTTATACTGAGAACTGTTGATCCTTGAAAAAAATCATGTTATCTATGACAATGGTAGTCAGGGAATTTGAATCTCAAACTTAACTAACATCTATATTAATCTATTGTAGCTTTCATATTGATAGTGAATTCACATATAGAAGCAAGCATCTAATTTTTATATCTTTCAGTGTAGAAGTTTGAATCAATTATGTCATGAAATATGTATTATCTTAAATAAGTTATTTTCCTTTTAAATTTTCCTTATGTTACAGGTAGAACATAGTAACGACATTTCCAAATGACTATTTTATATCATCTGTGACTTTCATTTCAGAATATTCCATAGGACATGACCAAATATTTTATATAAAAGGAGGTTTCGGGTCCAATACACCTGTGATATCCTAGTTTAGATTAATATATGAGAAAGGGCATCAAGATCGGGACAGTTCCATTGATTCATTTTTTTTTTACTTCGACATATTATCTGAGCACCTACTATGTGTCAGCTCACTCTACTGTGCACTCACTAGTCATAGAAAAGTGGACAAGGGGGTACCTGAGTGGTTCAGTCGGTTAAGCATCCGACTTCTGTTCAGGTCATGATCTTGCAGTCCATGAATTCGAGTCCCGTGTCGGGCTCTCTGCTGACAGCTCAGAGCCTGAACTTTGCTTCAGATTCTGTGTCTTCCTGTCTCTGACCCTTCCCCCCTCACACTCTCTCTCAAAAATAAATAAACATTAAAAACATTAAAAAAAAAGTGGACAAGAATGATAAAGCCCCTGCTGTTATAAACTCCATACCTGTAATGAAAAAAAATATATACTACTTAGTAATAAGGCAAAATAAGAACTACATGTCCTTTCAATCCCACGCAGACACATGGCTTAACAGACTCAACCAAGGATTATTTAATTTTTAGGAAATATTTTATATGGTATTTACTATAAGTTGGGGCTCAAACTTTGTGAAATTACACGCTAACTTAAAGATTTTTTTTCCTATAAAAAAGCAAACAATTTCTGCACAGAGGATACCTTATATTTTATTGCTCTTGGGACACTAAAGAGGTTTGTCTTTGACTTATTTCAGTATGGCTTTCCTCAAATACTCTTGCAACCAGGGCTCCTGACCTAGCGGCTCTCATTAATGGGTTAAGTACATTTTTGAAACACGTTCATTCCATATTGGAATGAGTCGTATGTTTAATTGAAAACTTCATGTTTACACATTTTAGTAAGATTTATATGGTACAGGAATGAAGGTGAGGTAAATATTAGAGAGCCTGAGAAGTAAGAAGAGTTTAGGGGAGACTGGGTGGCTCAGTTTGTTGTGTCCAACTTCACTCAGGTCCTGATTTTGCAGTCTGTGGGTTCAAGCCCCACATTGGGCTCTGTGCTGACAGCTCAGAGCCTGGAGCCTGCTTTGGATTCTGTGTCTCCCTCTCTTTCTGTCCCTTCCCCCACCTGCACTGTGTCTGTCTCTCTCTGAAAAATAAAATAAACATTAAAAATAATCAAAATAATCAAAATAATAAAAAGAAGTAAGAAAAGTTTAGAGTTTTTAAGAAAGAAAATTGAGGCCAATTATCAATTTCTTAAGCAGGTTATTTACTTGACAAGAAAGATACTAAAATGAATCATAAAATCTGAGAAAGATATTTTTATATTTTTGTGCAGTTTAAGTCGGTGGTTATTTAATTTTAATTAGAGAATCTTCTTGTGCTATTAAGCACAGGATATAAATTCAGCACTTCATTTCACATTCATCACTTTCTGTTAACATCGGAAGTCAATGTTCTATCATTTCCTCATTTAAAAAAACCCTAAAATTCTTAAAAGAAAAAAAAATCACTGTATTTAATGCACAGGAGGTTTTCAAGAAAATAGAAGAAATATTTTGAAAATAAGAATGAAGCAGAAACCTAATTCTTAGATAACTAGCAAAAGAGAAAGCTATGAGAGCCTTAGGGAATCTCCCCTTCCTTGGTGTCCTAGGATGGCTGGTTATGATGGCTGGCCCACAGGACTTGGGCAAAAGCCTGGGTTCATATTTAGAGACCCTAGAAGAAGGATGAGCTTCTCAAAGGGAAGTAACTTTAAGAGAAAGATCAAACTGGAAAGAATTTCCACCAGTAAGGTGAACAAAAAAGAAAATTTGCTTATCTCAGTCTAGAATTTCAAAAGTAGCCTGAGACATCATGGTCACGTAGACGTTTAGGTCTACATTAAGACCTGATCTACATGATCTACAAAATTGCAGGCTGAGAATTTTAATTTAAAGCAAATCTGGGTTGGTAATGCCTAAATGTGCCTACTAGAAAAAATGTAACTCTTCTGAAGGAGTCCTCACTGAATTCCCATGGACACATTTGTTTTTTTTATGTTTATTTATTTTTAAGAGAGAGAGAGAGAGAGAGACAGAGAATGAACAGGGGAGGGGCAGAGAGAGAGAGAGGGAGACACAGAATCTGAAGCAGAATCCAGGCTCTGAGCTGTCAGCATAGAGCCTGACACAGGGCTCAAACCCATGAACCTTGAGATAATGACCTGAGCTGAAGTTGGATGCTTAACCTATCGAGCCACCCAGGAACCCCTCCCATGGACAGATTTTCAATAAACAGAACTGATAGTCATAAATCCCAAAATACACAAGGAAACATCATAATATGTGAGAACTGGCAGAAGAACAAAAATAGCAGAATCAGACCTCCTAACACTTGATATTGAGATTATTGGGAACAGACTATGAAATAAAAATATGTATAATAAAATAAAATATAGATTCAAATGAAGAAAATAAAGTTTACAAAAAAATGAACAGGCATATTTGAGACAAAAACAAAGCAAATGGAAAATCTAGAAAAATTAAAATTAAAAAAACTGTAAACTTCGTTTTATAAGAGATTTGTAATGTTTAAATTATTGAAATATACATTTAAAGAATTATTTGCCTGTAATAAGGAAAAAAAGTTGGAAAATATTTTTTAAAAAGTTTGAGTGTTGTGAAGGATAGAGAAAGTACGGTTAATGAGAGTTACATTTAATTGGGGATAATGTATACAATGAAGAAGGCCATTATCAGAAATAATGAATAAGAACTTTCCAGAGAGTCAGAATCTGAAATCAGAACTTCCAAGTAGTCAGAGTTAGGTCTCTTCAACATATAGCGTTTGGAAAACTGGACAGCAACATGCAATAAAATTAAACTGGGTCACTTTGTACACCACACACCAAAATAATCTCAAAATGAACTAAAGACTTAAATGTAAGACCTGAATCCATAAAAATCCTAGAAGAGAGCATAGGCAGTAATTTCCCTGACATCGGCTGTAGCAACATTTTTCTAGCTATGTCTTCTAAGGCAAGGGAAACAAAAGCAAAAATAAACTGTTGGGACTACATCAAAATCAAAAGCTTTTTCACAGCAAAGTTAAAAAAAAAAAAAAAGCAAAAGGGCAACCAAATAGACTTAGGAAGTGCATTTAATTCTAAGCAGATAAATAAAAAGATATCTTTTCTAGATGTATTATGGTTAATTATAGAACACCAACGATAAAATATCTTAGTTACAAAGAAACAACAATTAGAATAACTGCCTTTCTAAATTTTATTTTTTTTTATTTTTCCAACTTTATTGAAGTATGATTGGCAAATTCAAATTGTATATGATTAAGGTATACAATGCGATGCTTTCAAATGTGTATACATTATGAAATGATTGCCACATAATAATTAATAAACATATATATTAACTCACCTAATTATCTGTGTGCATGTTTAATGAAACCACACAAGAGATCTGCTCTTATAGCAAGTACACAAATTATTCTTTATCATAGTCACCATGCTATACAATGGATCTCTAGGACTTATTCACCTTATAACTGAAATTTGCACCCTTTGACAAATAGCTTCCTGTTTCCCCAACTCCCAGTCCTTGATAGGCACCATTTGCCCTCTTACTATGAGTTAAACTTTTTTAGATTCCAAATATGGGTGAGATTACTCAGTACTTGTCCTTCTGTGTCTAACTTATCCCACTTAGCGTTGTGTCCTCCAAGTTCATCCTTATTGTTGTAAATGACAGGATTTCTCTCATTTTTAAGACTAATATTTAATTTTGTGGGTGTATATGTGTGTGTATCACATTTTCTTTATCTATTCATCAGTCACTGGACACTTGGGTTGTTTCCACATATTGGAATAACCATGACTCGTTATTGTGAATAATACTGTAATGAACATGAAAGTGCAGATATCTCTTTGAGATCGTGATTTTATTTTCTTTGGATACATACCCAGAAATGGGATTGCTGGATAATATGATGGCTCTATTTTCGACTTTTTAAGGAACTTCTATAATGGCTATACCAATTTATGTTCCCACCAATGGTTTACAAGGGTTTCCTTTTCTCCACATCCTTACCAATACCTGTTCTCTTTTGACCTTTTGATAATAGCCATCCTAACAAGTGTGAAGTGAAATCTTATTGTGATTTTCATTGACATTTCCTTACTCTGATGCTTGTTGTTTTCTTTCTTCTGATAACTTTTGCCACAGTTTGTTCTTCTTTTTCTAATTTACAGAGATGTACAGTTAGGTTAATTTGAGGTCTTTCTTTTTTCTTGATGTAGGTTTTTATTACTATAAACTTTCCTCTTAGAACTGTTTTTGCTGCATCCCATAAGTTTTGATATGTTGTGCCTCCATTATCATGTTTTAAGATTATTTTTTCCTATTTCCCTTTCAGTTTCTTCTTTGATCCATTGGTTGTTCAAGAGTGTGTTGTTTAGGGGCACTTGAGTGGCTCAGTGATCTCATGGTTCGTGGGACTGATTCTAGCATTGGGCTCTGCACTGACAGCACAGGGCCTTCTTGGGATTCTCTGTATCCCTCTCTCTTTCTGTCCCTCCCTCACTCTCATTCTGTCTCTCTCTCAAAATAAATAAACATTTTTTTAAAAGAGTGTGTTGTTTAATTTCCACATGTTTGTGAATTTTCCAATTTTTCTCCTGTTAATTGATTTCTAGTTTTATACCACTGTGGTCAGAAAAGATATTTGATGTAAATCCAATCTTCTTAAATTTGTTAAGCTTGTTTTGTGACTTACCATGTGATCTATCCTGGATATTGTTCCATGTGCACTTCAGAAGAATGTATATTCTGTTGCTGTTGGATGGAATGTTCTATGTATGTCTGGGAGGTCCATTTGATCTAAAATATAATTCCAGCCCAATGTTTCCTTATTGATTTTCCATTTGAGTGATCCACATATCCATTGTTGAAAGTGGCCATTAAGGTCTTCTACTATTATTGTATTGCTGTCTATTTCTCCCTTTGGATCTGTTAATATCTGCTTTATAAATTTAGGTGTCCAAAGGTGGGTGCATATATGTTTACAGTAGTTATATCTTCCTGATGATTTGGACCCCGTATCATTATATAATGACCTTTTTTTGTTTCTTGTTATAGTGTTTGTTTGTTTGTTTGTTTGTTTGTTTTACTTTAAGTCTATTTTGTCTGCTATAAGTATGGCTACCTCTGCTCTCTTTTGGCTTCCATTGGTATGGACTATCTATTTCCCCTCCCTTCACTTTCAGCCTATTGCCTTCTTCCAATCCTAGAGATGGGCCAGCTTTCTTCATGTTTTCACAAGCCTTCTACAAAGGCTCCCATTCACTGTCCATGAAGGCACGTGCAGGGTACCAGCCACTAGGGGTTGATGAGGCAAGTGGAGCACTGAGGATGCGCATGAGTCAGTTGGTGGGTCCTTAAGTGAAGGATCACAGGTGGCACATGGGTGGGTTTCCTAATGGAGTATGTTAAATAGGATCCATGGCCCTTTAATGAATTCCAAGTGCTATTGTCTTGCCACCAGCCTCTTTCAACCCCTGAGCCATGTCAGTCCACCTCAGTATTCTGAACAGCGTAAGACAAAGTGGGCCTCCTGAACAGCATCCCATGTGGCTGATCTGGCAAAGCCGGGCACTCGCTTGCTATGCTTTTTACTTTCCCCATGAGCAAAATCAAAGGTGGAGATGTACTTTCTTGTCACTGAGATGTGCTGCTTTGGGGGAAGGGTGATACGGGTAAAGTGAAATTGTTCTTCTCACCCTCCACAATACGTTTATTCTCGGATTATTATTTTTATTTATTTATTTATTTATTTTCTTGTCCAACTGTGTGCTGAAACTTATCCACTGAACTCCTGGACTCCCACAAAGGTACTCTTGCTCATGGGTGACTATCAAAATCAATGTTTTGTGGCAGTGTTGTTGCTGTATTGCTGACCTTACAGCTATGTTTTCAATAGCAACAACAAAGCTAGTGAACAGTGCAATCATATCTTTAAAAATTGGGATAGATTTTGCCTCTAAGGGAGATGTAGCCATTTGTGATTTGGTTGGGAACACAGGTAGATTCAGAGAGCTTCTCTCCTAGAGCAATGTCTTCCTAACTTGTCTTGCTAATTCTACCTTTCTAACCCCACAATACATGCAACAGATGTAAATTCAATGACTATTATTTATTTAGTGGGCAGTGTCTAGTTGTAACTTTAGAAGTAAATGAAACATAGCCTCAACCATACAAGGTATGGTAGACAGAAAAACAGCCCTCCCCTCTAAAATATCCACATCTTGCTCCCCAGAATCTGTGAAAACGTAACCTTACATAGCAAAAAGGACTTTGCAAATGTAATAAACTTAAGGATGTTGAGATGGGGACATTATGCTGGATTATTTTGGCAGTCCCAAGGTAATCACAAGAGTACTGATAAGAAGGAAGCAGAGGGTCGGAGTCAGAAAAAGACGATGTGGCAATGGCAGCTGAGATTAGAGTGTCACAATCTAAAGGTGGAAGATAGGGCCATGGGTCAAGGGACAAAAGTATCCTATAGAAGCTAAGAGAGATAAAAGACAAATCTAGAACCTTCTAGAACCTCCCAAAGAAAGGCAGACCTGCCAACATTTTGATTTAGCCCTGTAGTGCTCATTTTGGACACCTGACCTCCAGAACAGTAAGAGAATAAATGTGCATTGTTTGAAGCCATTAAGCTGGTGGTACTTCATCAAACCAGGAAAGGAAACCAATTCCTAGCATTTTATATTGTCTTACAAGGACTGCGTGCTATATAACACCTATGAGTGGTTAAGAAATAATTATTATAATGTACATGTTTGGCACAGGGGATGGCATGAAGAGTTCTGCTAGGTAGAGAAGAAAGGCATAGAAATATTTTTATAGAGAAATGAAACATGAGCCAAATCTGAAAATTTGTGTGTTTGCCTGACAAACAAACCCATGGGTTATCTCTCGCCACATGCCCTGCCTGTCTCCCTAAGCCTGTGGTTTCAGTTAGGTGCTCCTCATATGGGCTTGCAGAGCTTTTTGGGTAACCCTATTCTTTTTGCTACCTGTCATAATAGAGGGAATCCTGTGTTTGTATCTCTAGCAATAAAGGAGGATCTGGTAAGCACTGAACATGTGACATTGGTTTTTTGAATCAATGAATTGCAGAAAAGGCAATGCTATCAAGGGCATAGAGATGTGAATCCACCAGTATTTTCAAGGAACCAAGCGTCATCCAGTTTTGTTGGGGCGTAAGATGCAAGTCAAAAGGGACAGAGATCAGGGCACCTGGGTGGCTCAGTCCTTTAGGCATCTGGCTCTTGATTTTGGCTTAGTCATGATCTCCTGGCTTTGTGGGTTCAAGCCCTGCATCAGGCTCTGTGCTGGCAGTGTGGAGCCTGATTGGGATTCTCTCTGTCACCCTCTCTCTTTGCCCCTCCGCCACTTGCACTGTCTCTGTCTCTTTCAAAATAAATAAATACAGTTAAAAAAAAAAAGAACAGAGATTTAAAATCTGTATCTCACCTCTTGCTGAATAATGTTACATTAGGCAGCTCTGATCATGTAATTCTCTTGCTCCGTAACTTCTGATGCTACTTGGGTGGTTTAGTGAAGTATTTTCACTTGGCATTCATGGTCCTGGACCCATCTTAGGTATTGAAACCACCGTTTTCATCAAATTAGCTATTATTTCCTTTCCTTTAATCTCAACCAAATTAAATACACCCTTCACTTTTCCAGCTCTATGCCTTTGTCAAAGTGCTTCGTTCATTCACCTTTACCTGAAAACCTCCAAGTCCTTCGCACCCAACCAAATCTCCAACTATTTATCCTTCCAGTATCATCTCAATTTCCATCTAATTCAGGAACATTTTCCTGTCTTTTTCCCATACTCACCTCCAGATAGGAATGATTTTCTCTCTCCATAAAACCGATAGTGCTTTATTCTTCTCTTTCGAGGGTCTGTCCCTTGGGATACCAGTCATGTGCCAATTTGCACCACCTTTTTCTTCATGCCTGGATTTAAACATCTCTAAGATGATATCTCACTCATCCATTCAACTTTGCCACTCTCAATACCTAACTTAAATTTAAAACACTCTATGCTCAATAACAATAAACTGAATTAATTTTATTTTGAAACTAACAACAATATGTAGTGTGATGATGAATGGTTTAGTAGAAATCTAATGTGTTATTTGAGTCATTCTTCTGTGGTTACATGTAAAGTGTATTAAGTTTCCAAAAGCTTATTACATTTACCAGTCATGCAAATTCACATTTATAGTGCAAGATGAGTTTTGTCACCTGTCAGAGAGAGTAGAATCTATTCTTTTTTTTTTTAATATGAAATTTATTGTCAAATTGGTTTCCATACAACGCCCAGTGCTCATCCCAACAGGTGCCCTCCTCATTGCCCATCACCCACCCTTCCCTCCCTCCCTCCCCCCATCAACGCCCAGTTTATTCTCAGTTTTTAAGAGTCTCTTATGATTTGGCTCCCTCCCTCCCTAATTTTTTTTTCCCTTCCCCTCCCCCATGGTCTTCTGTTAAGTTTCTCACGATCCACATAAAAGTGAAACCATGTGGTATCTGCCTTTCTCTGTATGACTTATTTCACTTAGCATAACACTCTCCAGTTCCATCCACGTTGCTACCAAAGGCCAGATTTCATTCTTTCTCATTGGAAAGTAGAAAATCTATTCTTGAGGAATTTAAAGTTCTGTTCTTTTATAGCAACAAGTGAGCATTATTTTCCCAGACAAGTCTGCATTACACCTTGAAAACAGCAAGCACCCACATGAGTCAGCTATACTTTTTTATAGAATTATTATAGAAATGTATAAAATTGCATAGAGAAGAACTACATAAAGCCTACGTGAATTCCTGATCACAAAAGGTTTCACCTTACTTAATATTTTATTTATTAAAAAAAAATTTTAATGTTTATTTATTTTTGACAGAGAGAGACAGAGCGTGAGTGGGAGAGGGGCAGAGAGAGAGGGAGACACAGAATCTGAAGCAGGCTCCAGGCTCTGAGCTGTCGGCAAAGAGCCCGATGCAGGGCTTGAACTCACAAACCATGAGATCATGACCTGAGCCGAAGTCGGACGCTCAACCGACTGAGCCACCCAGGCGCCCCCTTACTTGATATTTGAGATGAACTCTCTTGATCAGTAAAAATGGCTTTTGTTCTTTTTGTTGTGCCTAATGTCTGTGATCCACATCCAAGGAAATAAAATGTCAAACCTTCATTCACTAGAGTAGGAAACCTTCAAAATTTGATCAAGCGGTGACCTCTAGAGTATCGCATTTGCTCAAGAATATCCAAAAACTACCAGCCATAAATAAATTAAAAAACAAAAATACAGCTCTTAGCTGCATTTACTAACTTACTAATCAGTGATTTGGAGAGGAAATGTGTAAACACCGTAGATATTTTTGGTATTAATCATAACTTTTGCCCAAATAATGAGAAGGCTTATAAAATAAGCTCCATAGGGTTGTCAAGCACTTGTGAGTTGAGTGTGTATAAAAGGTTTCATTGAACAAAGTTACATTTTGGACCAGGTACTTTAAAGGTACTCTGCTGGTTTTAAACGTGTGTTTGTAAACAGAATTGTTAGCTGTTTGTTCCCCTTGCTTAAATACAGAGCACATGGATTCCAGGTAGTTTTACCATTTACTTTTTTCTTATAATTAATGTATGAAAACTAAAAAACACTTTAAAAAACATAAAAACACAGTGTTCTCGGGAGTATACCAAGTGTGAATGTAGAGGCCAGATTATGAAATGATCTGGGACTCAAATAAGTTCAACATTAAAAATAATTCACATTCAAGGTCTTCTGAGTCCCAGAAGTATATGCATAATTGTAAACATCTTACTCAGTGGTTGCTTAAGTGCCCAGTGATGCCTCGGGTTTGACATTGGGGTGTATCTATGTGTGTCTAAGCAAGAACACTGTTACACATAGCTTGTAGTTTAGGTCCATCTGTTTGTCAATTTTTTAAAGTTTATTTATTTATTTCGAGAGAACGAGAGAGAGAGAGAGAGAGAGAGAGAGCACAAGCAGGGAGGGGTGGGGCGGGGAGGAGGCAGAGAGACAGGGAGGGAGAATCCCAAGCAGGCTCTGCACTGTCAGCACAGAGCCCGATGCAGGGCTTGATCCCATGAACCGTGAGACTGTGACCTGAGCCAAAACCAAGAGTCAGACGCTTAACTGACTGAGCCACCCAGGTGTCCCTATTTGTCAAATATTGTAAGTGAGAATTCTATAAACATTTCCCATCTGTAATGGTAGAGAGAAACCCATCTATTTCTTGTTTCTCTCACAACAGCCAGGCAACGTGTTGACCAAGATTCCTTAGACAAATAATTAATTCAATTGTCCTTATGCTAAGAAGAACAAAAGTCTAATTTATGATAATGATGAAAGTTTCCATAATCATGTCATAAAACAGCTGACGTTTCGGTGATACTTTTCCTTGAAAGAGGTCAATTCCAACTCACACATTTTCTCATTCACTTTTAAAAATTTTTTTAAGGTTTATTTATTTTTGAGATAGAGAGAGAGACAGAGTGTGATCAGGGATCATTATCCTTACAATATATGTATTGTCTCCTGTACCTCCAATGATCTTGTTTTCCACTCCACACAGTGTTCGAATCTTACATACATACTAGAATCATAAAGGAGAAATTTAAGGAAATACTAGTGTCTGGGCTCCATCACCAGAGATGTTGATTTAATATGGTTTGGACTTAACACTCCACAGGGTACGCTAATGTGTAGCCACAGAAAGCTACTTCCCACAGGGTATTAATCTAATTAACTCCACCCTCCCATAGCATGTCCTCACGCTTCCCCCTCTCTGGCCTTCACCATCTCCCTACACTATTGCCAATAACTCTCTGATCCCTCTGAAATCGACAGCTTACTAATTCACCATGTTTTTTAATGTCTCTAACTTAGGTCATGTCCTCATTTTCTCCCTAAAGCATCTTAGATTCCCTTGCACACACCCTCAATTTCTAACCCCATTTCCCCCCGTTTCACTTCTTTGGCAAAACCTGTTTTGATTAATCCCAACTCTCCATGGGCTCTGCAGTAGATCTGGGAGGCTAAATGTGACTAACGAAAAAATTTAAACAAATAGACAATCCGTCGCCACTAACCTCAAGTGGGTCCTTATTTCTGTCATGCAGTCTTACTACTCTTCTCTAGTCTATTATTCGCCCACACTCCTATGGCATAGCTGTCCTCAGTGTCTGTGCCCAGTTCCCCAATTTTAGTTGATACTATTGATGTGAACTTCACTGAGGAAAATTCTTCCGCCACTGAATGTATCAATTGATTGCAACTCAATTTTATACTAGCCCTGTTCCTGGAATGAAACGCTATCTATATCTATCCCTCTGTGTACCAGATCGCATGTGACATTGCAAACATATAGGTTGAAAAATTTCACTCCAGATGATGCCGTTTCTTCCCTGCATTATCACTTTCCCTTCTTCATTGTATCATTCCCCAAAGCATTGTATCAGTTTTTGTTGCTGCTATTGCAAACTGCAACACGTTTAGTGTCTTAAAAGAGCGCTAATCCATTAACTTACAGATCAGGGGGTCAGAAGTACAAAATGGATGTGCAGGGCTGTGTCCTTCTGGAAGCTCTAGATGGACATTCCTATCTTTATCTTTTCCACCTTCTGGAGGCTACTGTATCCTTGGCTCACAGCCCCTGCTTTCATCTTCAAGTGCAGCAATGTAGTATCCCTTGAATCTCAACCTCTCTTGCTCCCTCTCTCTCCCTCTCTCTTTCACACACACACACACACACACACACACGCACACACACACATGCACACACACACATCTGCTTCCATCATATCTCCTTCTCTGACCCTTTTGCCCATATATGAACTCTTGTAATTACATTGGATCTCCCTCATCGAGATCATCAGTCAAATCTTGTAAAATCTTTTGCCATGGAAGATGACATATTCACAGAGCTTGGGAATTAGGACACGACCATTTTCAGTGGGCCATTATTCTGCTTACCATCAACATCCAAACCTATTGCAATACAGCCAAACTTTGATTTTGTTTAATGTGTATTTATTTATTTTGAGAGAGAGAGAGAGAGAGAGAGAGCACAAGAGGAGCACAGAGAGAGGGAGACAGACAATCCTAAGTAGACTCTGAGCTCTCAGTTCAGAGGCCAACATAGGGCTTTATCCTACAAACGATGAGATCATGACCTGAGCTGAAATCAAGAGTTAGACGCTTAACCGACAGAGCCACCCAGGTGCCCCAAAGCCAAACTTTTAAAAAGAAAAAATAAAACCCTTTCCCTTGACCCCCACAACCCCTTCGTACTGCAGTTTTTCACGTTTTTAAAGTAAGAATTGACAAAGCATTGCTTCTTCTTGCCGTCTTTAACGTATCCCCTCCCATTCTGCTTTCCATTGTTGTTCAAGCAGACTTTATTCTTCACAACTCCCATTGAAATGCTTTTAAAGGTCTTCGGCCATTTCCACACTGTTACGTCCCATCATCAATTCTTAGTTTTCATCTTACTTAACCCATCTGAATATTTGTCTCTGGTGATAACACCCTTGTTACTCTTGAGATACTTTCTTCACCTGGTGTTGGGGAGGCCGCTCTCTCTGTTGGTTCTTTTCCTGTCTCCCCTGTCACTTTTCTCATTCCCCTTTGTGAGTTCCTTCTCATTTTTCAGACCTATAAACACCGCAGTGTTCCAGGGTGACCATAGGGATGGCTTTAACTCTACATGCATGATGACAGTGCCCATGATTTATCCCCAGTCTGGAACTCTCCAGAATTTCCCTTGAAGATCTTAGAGGTGTCTTAAGTTCAGTGTGACTAGAACCAAATTGCCAACTGCTAAAAATAGCCACCCTGAAACCGCTTCTCCCCTGCTCAGTGGCAACGCTCTCCTTCCAAGTTCATGAATCCGAAAGCCTTGGTTTTGGTCCACATGTCCTCTTTTTACTTCACCCTTCAGACTCCACCCATCAACACATCTGTCAGTTTTACCTTCAAAGACATTCAAAACCAAAAGACTCTCCATGAGCCTCACAACTGTCCCCCCATGTGAACCACCATCATCTTTGTCAGCAGTTTTGCAACCTGGTCCCCAGGCATCTCTTCTGTTCCCTATGGTCTACTTCAAAACAACAGCCAGGGTGGCCTTTTGTAAACAAAGTCAGATCATGCCATTCTTCCATTCAAGACATTTGAACATTTCTTCTTCTTTTTTTCTTTTTTTATTTCTTTAAATTATTTTTTTAATGTTTGTTTACTTTTGAGAGAGACAGAGACAGAATGCAAGTGGGTTAGGGGCAGAGAGAAAGGGAGACACAGAATCTGAAATAGGCTTCAGGCTTCAAGCTGTCAGCACAGAGCCCAACGCGGGGCTCGAACCCTCGAGCTATGAGATCATGACCTGAGCCCAAGTCGCACACTCAACCGACTGAGCCACCCAGGCGCCCCCCAAAGACATTTCTTCTTACTCTAGAGCTTTCTGCCTCTCTAAAATTCTACATGGCCCCTCTCTCTCTTTCCTGTATTGATGATGAAAATGGCCATTTTTCAAACTGCATGTACAGTCTCCCCTTCAAGGTTGCACTTGTGCTTCCTCCATATGAGGATGCCCCTCCCTGGATATTCACATGGCTCAGCCCTCACTTCCCTTCCGTCTTGGCTCAAGAAGTCTTGCCTTGCACTCTTCGTAAAGTAAAACTCTCTCCCACAAGTTCTCCTATTCCTTAATTATGATTTATTTTTCTCCATGGTGCTTTTCCAAACCTGTCATATTCTATATATGGAAATAAATGAAGACTAATGAAAGGAGAAAAGCAAAGGCTATTTACTCTAAGCTTGCTATATAGCAAGGAAGTCAGCCACTGTCGTCTGTGTTTGACAGAGACTCAAAGGAAGGCAAAGGAGTGGGAAAGCTTCGTAGTGGAGAAAGAGAAGCCTTAAGGCATGCCCTGCTGGATGCTGTGCGCAAGGAGAACCTGTAGGTAGGGTAACTAGGAAGCAGGCATCCTAAGTAATTGGTGAGGAATACATATTTGTTTTTCTCTGATTGGTGTTAAGTTGGAAGTAGAGACAAAAATAAGGAGACTATCAGTTATTAATCAACTCCTGGTCATTTGGGGTCAATTGTCAAAGAAGTTACTGTTTAGCATCCTGGATTATTACTAGAGAGAGAGATAGAGTTTGACTTCCTAGAAGACTGACTTGTATCAGGCTAACTTCCTCAGCTGTTTATTATAGATTAAAGAGGGGGGTTTTATGGGCTAGTTGCAACAGGTTGTGGGGCAGAGTTCTATTTTTATACTTGGTTTGGCCATTGTCCATTTGTATATTCATTTTCTCACATAGTTGCCTCTTTAGATGTCCATTGTCTGCCTCTTGTCACTAACATGTAAGCTTGGGGCAAACTCAAAGTCAAGTGATTTAGTATGTGAGGTACAAGGATTGATATTTATGAATCTTATTCCCAATGCCTCACACATATCCCATACTCAATAAACATTTACTGAATGAAAGAATGAATAAAAATGGAGCAGATAGGATCTTACCTATTTTTATGAATGGTTAAATGAAAGATAAGTCATATTAGGGAGAAATGGGGACTGAATTATTTAATTTAAGTAATTCTTGAAAAGCAAAGATTCAGCAAATACTACCTCTATTTTACTTATGGAGATACAATATCTCTTGCCTGTGAATGACTTGGAAATAAATGACTTTTAAAACTATGGAGTCTCTAAAGAGAGAGAGAAAAAAAAAAGTCCATGTGGTACAAGCCATATTATGCAACCTTGGCCTTAATGTTAGAAATAGCATTACATTGTTTTTCCTCTAGCAAGGCTCCCTCTTGAAAGCCAAATAAGCGAGAAAAAAATAGATTTGTGATGAATTCTAAATTTAAGCCACAGTAGTGAGTTGTCCCAAACGCCTCTCCTGACCATTTAGCACAGTTCCACATAAACCTCTCACCCTCTCAATTTACAAGGGTGACTCCAGGTTGGGGTTTTCTTTACAGAGTAAACCGGGAGCGCCCCCTGGTGTTTGGGTGACATCACTACTCCTTCTTCAGTTCACTAATCAGGGGTTTCTACCTTTCTACAAGGTACCTGTACAGTCTCCAAAGTGGGAGCAAGAGAGAGTTTTGTTTTGTTTTGTTTTGTTTGAGATGGAGAAATATATGGGGAGAAGGGCAGAGGGGGAGAGAGAGACAGAGAGAGAGAGAGAGAGAAGGAGAGAGAGAGAGAGAGGATCTTAAGCAGTCTCTGCACTCAGTGCAGAGCCTGATATGGGGCTAGATCCCATGATCCTGGGATCCCAACCTGAGCCGAAATCAAGAATTGGTCACTCAACTGACAGCTACCCAGCCATCCAGAGAGATTTTCGGGTTATAATCTCTGACAATTATTACTGCACACTGGGCCCAATCAGTTGTTTTGTGACTGTTTTGATTATAGAGAGCCATTGATCTATTAATTCTCATCTGAGCTCAGAATTCCAAATATTTCTTTTTTCCCAAAATTGTATCTTGTCTTCATCCCAAATACCTAAACATCTATGTATAATCTTTAAGAACACTTACCTTTCAAGAAGGGTCATTTGTAATTCAATATTATTGGGAACACTTACACTGTTCTGGGCCCTGGTTAAATGCTTTATAGGCATCATTATACTGAATCTTATAAGGAATTAATTTATGAGGTTCTGTTATTATTGAAATGTTGCAAATGATAAAACTGATCGTCTAAGAGGCTTAATAATTTGACCAGGTTTTCACAAGCAGTGGGTAGCAACAGTGGGGTCAGCAGCTGGGTCTGTATAATTTAATAGCCTTGGTAGCTTAACTAGTCTACTTATATGGTCTCCTCTTACATGTTGTATTTTGATTTGTCCAGATTCTTGTCTTTTTCAGGAATAAAGCACTCCTCCCCCACAGCAACATGTATACAGATTCTTTACTTTCCAAGGATATTCATATGATCCTCTTACTTGAAACTAAAGTTTCAACACTGAAGGACATACCTGGTGCTAAGACAGATCAAGTACATAGCTCCCAAGAATCCTGCAATTTCAATCTAAATTTCCTTCACCATCCATTGTCTTATTTTAATGTTTTCTCATATGCTTCAGGCCCAATGCTCTTTTGATCATCATAGAATCCAGCAAGGAACAGCCTTAAGGTTAAAGAAATAACATATATTTTAATTATAAAAAGGCCCTTCAAGATAACTCAGGTCTCCTTAAAAGTCAAGACTTAGAATTGTGTAAATAGATAGCAGGTGCTTGTTAGTTATTTGTTGAATGAATGAATCATGCATGCATGTAATCCTTTTAGGGTAGTCTACAAAATCCCTGAAATTACATGCAGACTTTGCATGTCAGTATATATATATATATATATATATATATATATAATCTCATCCTAAAAAAATTACACACACATATACCATATGTATATGTATATGGTGTATGTGTGTGTAATTTTTTTTTTTAGGATGAGATATTATGGCTTTCATCAGATTCTATAACAGCTCTGAAACCCATAAAGGCTAAAAGGTATCCCCTCTACTTGCCTGAATAATCCAAGTTGGGTTCACCTTATCCAGATTCAGAATTTACTATCCCCTGGTTTTTCTGACATGCTCATGTTAGAGTCCAACAGTTGAGCTTATGAATTTCTTCACACAGACACCACTGTGTCCCAGAGCTGACATAGAGTGAGGCTGAGACCCTCCAGTCTGGCCCAGGAGGAAATCGCTGGCACTGAGCTCCGTGCAGACCATCTGCAAATGTTTGATGAATGAAGGACTGGATCTTTTGAATTACCAACCTGGGAAATATTTAGAAAAAGAAAATTTCAGGAGCTTGATGTTAAGCTTAGTGGGAAGGAGGAGAAGAAGGCCACCAAAACCAGAACACAAGAAATAATAAGATCGTTGGAAGGACTTCTTATTTAGGAGTGCCTGGACGGCTCAGTAGGTTAAGTGTCTGACGTCAGCTCAGGTCATGATCTCACAGTTCAAGAGTTCAAGCCCCATGCCGGGCTCTGTGCTGACAGCTCAGAGCCCGGAGCCTGCTTCGGATTGGGTGTCTCCCTTTCCCTCTTCTCCTCTCCACTTGTGTCTATCAAAAATAAATAAACATTATTTTTTTTTAAATAAGAAGAACTTCTTATTTTTAACTGGATTGTAGATGCTCAGAGAGAAGGCTTCATCACTGCATGGGGAGTGTGTTTCTCATAATTCTATCCTCTCATGCCATAATTTTGTTCTCCTTTTCAGCGATAGATAGGATTCTTCTAGCATAAATACAGAAAGTCTCCAGACATTATCTCTCTTATCCCAATAACCAGAACAAGGTAGACAAATTTAAAAGTCACCACTTATTCTTTTTAAACCCAATGAATATATGCAATATTAGACCTAATTCTGCAGGAGTACATATCTGGTTAGAAATTTGCAAAACACTTTTCTTTTTTCCAGCAAATGCCCATTTCTGTTCCATATCTTTCTCATGTGCACTTGAAGTCCAATTCTGCTGAAATTCTGAAACACATTAATACATTGAGTGAGGCTTTTACTAGAAACAAGTAATAACTCGCACATCTAAAACGAAAGCTTTTTGTCTCTTAAGAAGTGGTGTAGTTGGAAAATAACAGAAAGACCTCAAAGACAAAGAGGAAAACACTAAGAGGTAGAAAATACTTAGCTAGATTTTTAAAAAATCTCATTCACTTTATTTTTCTTGTATGAAACTATGTGGTAGGGGCACCCAACTCAGTGGCTCAGTTGGTTAAGCACCTGACTCGCTTTCAGCTCAGGTCATCATCTCATGGTTGCTGAGTTCGAGCCCCATGTTGGGCTGACATGCCGAACCTGCTTGGGATTCTGTCCTTCTCTTTCTGCCCCTTCTCCGCTTGCACCCTCTCTCTTTCTCAAAATAAAATAAACATTAAAAACCAAACAAACAGGGGCACCTGGGTAGCTCAGCCAGTTAAGCATCTGACTTTGGCTCAGGTCATGATCTCACAGTGAGTTCGAGCCCTGCATCAGGCTGTGTGCTGACAGCTCGGAGCCTGGAGCCTGTTTTGAATTCTGTGTTTCTCTCTCTCTCTCTCTCTCTCTCTCTCTCTCTGCCCCTCCCTGGCTCTTAGTCTCTCTCTCAAAAATAAAGAAACATTAAAAAAAAAGATTAAACAAACAAACAAAAAACTATGTGGTGGCCACAGATGGATCCTGGGTCTTCTGCACAGAGACTCTGGTGTGGGTCTTTCCAAGATGTTCGGTGAATTCCTGATAGGGAGACTCAGTGAACAGTCTCTTTCCAGGGTTCAGGGGTGAGATAGCTTTAGGTCTCGGAAATGGAATCAAAAGTGGCCTTAGCAAAGTTGTCCAGGGGGGCAATGCAGCCCCTGGCCAAGGTACAGCAGGCATCAATACCAGCCATCATCAGTAGCTTCTTGAGCACAGGGGTTGACACGATGCCCACCTCTCTCTGGGGGCAGGGGTGAGGTACACCAGCATGGAGCCACAGCAGCCAGTCACCTTGCAGGGCACAGTGTGTGTGGCTTGCCCATCTCGTTCCCCCAGTAGCCTTGTCACACAGGGATGATGGAAAGTTTGGCCAACGTGATGGCCCCACGGATGGCAGGGGTTACTTCCTTGGAGCATTTAACACCCAGACCAATGAGTCCGTTGCCTTCTCTGATGGCAACATGTTTCGCTAGATTTTTAAGCAATGTTGGCTTTCCTTTAATTCTTAGAAGTGAATCAGTAAGTGAATTTGTTTGAACATATATATTAAGGTAACCAAAAATTAATCAGTTTGTACTGTTGCCACTGTATAACTACTGAATGAATATTTAAAGGATATTAATTTGAGGTACTACATTTATCAACATGTCTGGGATACAAACCAACCCCTTCTGCCACCAAAATGGAAGTGATACTAGTGTATGAGAAGCGAAGGTGACGGAAAAGCCCAGCCTTCAGATTCTGATACATTTACATTTATGTGCTGCTTTTCCACTGCCTTACCCTCTTACCTCTTCCAGGTGGAGCTTGAGGTGATTTCCATATTTGTACATTGCTACGTCTTTAAACGGAAAGTACTACATAACATTTTACATATTATGTATACATACATATGATATATGTAATCAGAAACAGAACCAAATTAACAGATTGACTTTGATTACCAAACAAATAATCAGATTGAATGGATTTTGGATTTCAGCCTCTAGATTCAAAGAAACTCAACACAGAATTTTGGTCTGAGTCAATCCAAGATTTTTTTTTTTTTTTTCAAATGGCACATGGTAACCTCCCAATGCTCTGTTACTGAGGGATTTGCGACGCCATGTGTTTGAGACCCCAGGTAAGGTAAACTGAGATGGGAGACCAATTTCATGCCACCCAGAGAGTCAGACCGACTTCATAGTAATCCCAGTGTACTGGGTCTGTTGAAGACCTGGCAGGCACAAATCTATGCTTCTGGAAATTTCTCAGTTCATCAGGTTCTCAAAAGATTCGCTATTAAAAGACTGTAGCTTACTTGTTTTCTGGGTTTACCACTTGGCTCATTGACCTATATAAATAAAATTCAGCAATTTCTATTACCATTTATGAACTTGGCTCTTACCTAAATGTTCTCCAGATACCCGAAAACATTCTCCAGGTACCTGAGGAAGGGAAACATAAGATATTATTATTGGGTGTCAGAGATACATGTATCCTAAACCGGGTAATATGGCCACAATCAGATCTAGTAAAAAAATTTTTCTCAGATTCAGTCTCCAGGATATCATTGTGGGCAGGCATAAATAAAAGCAAGTAGCATGGGAAGACTATGGCTCCAAAATATCACTAAAGTTACCTTCTATCAAGGCCATTGGCAAAAATAAAGTGACATCTGTATTTTTGAACCTGATACCATTCCCTCAAAATTCACAATTTTAGACATTGATTGGGTTCTAAGGTATCATCTAGTCTACCTCATAGGTTTTTGTCTTAGCAAAGAAGAAACAGATTCAAGAATTAGATATGTTGCTCAAATCCACACAGCTAGATGGAGAAAGCATTAGAATCCTGACTTCTGGAATGAGGCTCTAGTCTTCTACACTGTGCCTGATAGATTTTTGGTAGAAGGCCTTCTGATTAAACTTTGATTTATAAAAGCCCTCTCCAATTGACTAATGCCCTTTATGTTCTAACTGCTCTTACCTCACAGTGGATTTTGAAATTGGTAAGAATATATGTGAGCAAGACAGTCACTAAGAATGCCTGCCACAATTGCAGAAAAGTAAAGAAATAAAACAAAAGAAAGAAAGAAAAAGAAAGAAAGAGGCACCTGGGTGGCTCAGTTGGTTGGGTGTCTAACTTTGGCTCAGGTCATGATGTCATGGTTTGTGAGTTTGGGTCCCACGTTGGGCTCTGTGCTGACAGCTCAGAGCTTGGAGCCTGTTTCGGATTCTGTGTCTCCCTGTCTCTCTGCCCCTCACCTGCTTGCATGCTCTCTCTCTCTGTCTCAAAGATAAATAAAACATTAAAATTAAAAAAAAAAAAAGAAAGGAAGAAAGAAAGAGAGAGAGAAAGAGAAAGAAAGAAAGAAAGAAAGAAGAAAGAAAGAAAGAAAGAAGAAAGAAAGAAAGAAAGAAAGAAGAAAGGAAGGAAGGAAGAAAAAGAAGGAAGGAAGAAAAAGAAGGAAGGAAGGGAAGAAGGAAGGAAGGAAGAAAAAAATGAATGATTTGACCCAGTCTCCTCAATGTTGATACAACATTTTCTCTTTCTTGGTGTTCATTCTGCAGTGAGTTGAGGCAAACACTCTGTGAAAGTATTTCCATTAAGAAGTCAGTAGAACTGAAGTATATTCAAGACAAGTGTCCACAGACTTGATGAAACTACCAGCCTTTATATCAATTAGCGATAATCTACTTTTAAAAGATCCAGAGATCAATGAAGCAAAATAAATAGCCCAGAAACAGACAGTGAGACATGTATGCATTTACTACTTGATAAATAATGCAGCAGCAAACTACAGAGGATGGATTATTTAACAAAAGGAGCTTAAAACACATTAGCTACCTGGGAATTTACAAGCTTATATTTACCTGTTACCATGCTAAAAAAAAATGAATTCTCTCTCTAAGGAATAAGACAGTTTTTTAAAGGATTAAATGCAAAAATCAAAGTCAAACGATAGAATGGAACAAAAACCTACTTGCTGGGAGTGCTATTGTTTAACCGTAGAACTCAAATATACAACTTATATTTGTTTATTTGATTGAACATTTTTTTCCTGAATTGGGTCTTTCCAAAATGCTTTATCAGACAGCTCCTGCTCTTCACTTAATATTATTAATTTTGCTTGAAACGTTATAAACCAGCTGTTTTTATTTCCACAGGTCTGGAAAAAATGGGCATTGATTCCTATTCACTGTCATTTTTTATTCTCTTTTGTCATTTATCATCACCTTTCCCCAGAGTTTTATCATTTTCCTCAGAATTTAATGATCTTCCTCCACCCCTTCCCACCACAGTTCTGTTTTGATTTTCTGTCATGTTAAGTCAACCATCCACTGTTTTCTATATACTTCTATTCTTAAAATATATTTATTTATAAATTTACTTTTTCTCACTATGAAAATATTTGCTCATTAGAAAATGAAAGTACAAAAAAAAGAAAATGAAATTACAGAAAAAAAATTAAAAGAAAACAATAATCACACATGTTTACATTAAAAAATTTTTTTTGATGTTTGTTTATATTGAGAAAGAGAAACAGATCACAAGCGGGTGAGGAGCAGACAGAGAGGGAGACAAAGAATCCAAAGCAGGCTCCAAGCTCCTAGATGTCAGCACAGAGCCCAGCGTGGGGCTTGAACTCACGAACCGGGACATCATGACCTGAGATCTGAGATGAACTTGGACACTTTACCAACTGAGCCACCCAGGCACACCAACACACGTTTGCATTTTAATCCAATTCTTTCTACATATTTCCTTGTGTGATGTGTGTGTGTGTGTGTGTGTGTGTGTGTGAGAGAGAGAGAGAGAGAGAGAGAGACAGAGAGAGAGACAGAGAGAGACAGAGAGAGACAGACATATGCACAGACATACCATGTCTTATTTAACCTTTCTCCGTGGGGCACTTAGATTGTTTCCAATTTTCATCCTTGTAAGTAGTGCTCAGATAAAAGTCCATTTACAAAACATTTAGAAACATCTCTGAGTATTACCAAGCATAGGTTTCTAGATTATGGAAATTTTTCTCATCTATGGTTTTTCTTATCTCAGCTTATGTCGGGGAAATGTAATTGAAAACAAAATTTTCCAACCCAGAATCTTCTCCACAAAGGTAGTAGAGAAAGAAATCAGTTTCATTGTTGAATAAGCATTAAGTCAGAATATAATGAGCATGACAGGAAATCGGCCAAGGGATTACAAAGACAGAGAGAAAGCTCGCCTTTTTACACAGTCAAGTGAATACCACCCATTCCATACATGTTTTCAAGACAAACAATGAACTATTCCTCATGCAAAAGGATTTCACAACAGGGGTCCCCTTGGTGGCTCAGTCGGTTATGAGTCCGACTTCGGCTCAGGTCGTGATCTCACAGTCCGTGAGTTCGAGCCCCGCATCAGGCTCTGTGCCAACAGCTCAGAGCCTGGAGCCTGCTTCCAATTCTGTGTCTCCCTCTTTCTCTGCCCCTCCCCCACTCATGCTCTGTCTCTCTCTCTCTATCTCTTTCTCTCAAAAACAGAAAATAAACTTTAAAAAAAAATTTAAAAAAAAGGGCTCCAGAACACCTTTGTCACACACAGTTCACCCAAAATTTACCTGGTAATTAGAGAGATAATCTACGTTAGCTAATGACATTATCTGGAAGAGAAACAAACTTCTCCTATTTTTATGATTAGTTGTTTTTCAACTTGGTGCAACCCTGACACTCCCACAGAAAACAGAGATGGGGTGCTGTCTCCCTCACGCTTACATTTAAAAGGGAGAGCCCCCAAGTTCTACAGAAAGACATTTCTGGGTCACAAAGCAGACAGTTTTTTTTTTACGGATTTATGCACATTTCGAAGAAAGGAGAAAGCACTTACAAGTTTTCTAAAGTAAATGCTTTAATGCTCTAAGAAAGAGGAGGAGAGACAAATCTCTTCCCTTATTTTCAACAGGGAGAAAAAAGCCCTCTTCTGTTTTATTTATATTTGTCCTTACACCGTTTTTTGTCCAATAAGAAAGACGTTTCCTTTTATCTGATTTAAAATACAAAACACCTTTTAAATAATGCCTACATTTCATGAAGTAAGTCCATTTGAAAGAAAATACTCGCTTCAAATTCTTAAAACTTCGCTTTCACTTAGCGTGAATTGAAGATGGCTCTCCTTTCTTTGCCAGCCCTCCCATGGTGCACTAGAGTTTTATTCTCCATCTTTGACCCTACGATGCCTTTGACCAATTGCAAATGGCGGAAGCTACACGAGGCTTGTCGAAAGTTTGCTTTTTACCCTTGGATCCTTAAAGGCCTCATCCACCATGCTTGGTGTCTGACTACCTTGCTGGAAGCGCATGATGAAAAAGCCCTAAAACCACACGTACAGGAAGAGAGAGGTGCCCATCTGAATCCAGACCTTGAATCATCATTGCCAAGTGCCAGGCAGTGAGGCAAAGTGTTGTCATGGGCTCTTTGGACCCAAACGACCAGCTACAGTCAGTACTGCAGGCCAGCTGAACCCTGCTGGAATTTCTAACCCACAAAATCATAATATATTAAATGGTTGTTGTGTTAAGTCACCAAGACTTGGGACAGTTTGACATTCAGTAGGAAACAACCAGAATGGAGCCCAGCACCGAATCTTTTTTTCTTCTTTTCATTCTTCCTTTGATAAAAGTAAAAGCATTATATCAAGATTCAGTGTTCAACCACAGTTGGGCTGTAAGACCAGGCTTCATTGCTCTTGGAAGGCTTCTCTGCTTTAAAGCTGGAGGGCAGTTTAATTTCAAAAGCATTTTTACAATTTAGCACCTAGTAAATCACAGTTCCCTCTTCAAAGAGGATTTCCAGATATCCACTCACATCTCTACTTTAGGGGGGGAAAAAGCATAGGAAAGCTGGCCCAATTCAGAAAAAGAAAAAAAAAAAGACGTAGAAAGACTCATTTATGGTTCTTGCCCAAGTATATTCTCACTAGCTTGCAGACAAAAACAAAGGAAAAAAAATCTTTAAGCATGGGCTTTCCTTCCCACCATCCCTCCCACACATCATTTGCAAAATGCAAAAATTAACCAAAGATAGAAGCAACAAAGCTGATGATTTTAGAGACTGGTAAGTAAGGAAAAGGATGGGGTATCTGGAGAAAACCCAAGTAAGAAGGAGGTGGGCATATGGATGATTTTCCGTTTTGTTTTATTTTGTTTGGCTGTCTGTTAGTAAAATTTATTTCATCTTTAAAAAAATTAAAAGTAAAACAAGGGACACCTGGGTGGCTCAGACAGTTGAGCGCTGGACTTTAACTTGGCTCATGATCTCACGGTTTGTGGGTTCAAGCCCCGCGTCAGGCTCTGTGTTGACAGCTCGGAGCCTGGAGACTGCTTCGGATTCTGCGTCTCCCTCTCTTTCTGCCCCTCCCCCACTCACACTCTGTCTCTCTGTCTCTCTGTCTCTCTGTCTCTCTCTCTCTCTCTCTCTCAAAAATACATAGACATGAAAAAATTTCAAAAAAATTAAAACAAGAAAATCCAATCTTTCTTTTAACCCATTGGCAAGAAAGAGTGTATAAGTTCTTTCCTAAATAAGGAGAATGTTCAGTTCTGACTTTCTGTCTTTTTTTTATTGCATTTTCTTTACAATGGAATATTATTTCTCCTGAGTTTTTGTATTTTTATGAAAGTTCCTTTCTCTTTCCGATATAGTCGTATGTACTTATTGGCATATGAAGAGGAGTTAGGGAAACGGGCAGAAAACAGGGTTTGGCAATATAGGCCAGAGACGATTTATGACCCACAGTGATTTGGGGAATAAGGAAGGGGCCCACAGAGCTCTTAGTCTAAGGAAGACTAAGCTTGCTCTCCAGGTGGAGAGGCAGCCCAGTTGGTGCACATCTGTCTCCCAGCAGGACTGGGTTGACACTGAGCTCGCCTGGAAGGGGGTTGGGGGTACATGGGTGCAGCCAAAGGGAAGCAGGAGAGCAGCTCTGGTT
Organism: Lynx canadensis; assembly: GCF_007474595.2. Lineage (NCBI taxonomy): Eukaryota > Metazoa > Chordata > Mammalia > Carnivora > Felidae > Lynx > Lynx canadensis. Next base: position 144,294,104 of record NC_044311.2, read on the forward strand.
GCTGCTGAACCAGGGCTCAACCACACCTGACCATAAAGGACGATGAGGACGTTGGAGACCATCAAGGTCTCGGGGAAACAATCCCGGATGGCAAAGAAATGACACAACTAGATTATGGGCACTGGAGCCTGGGGCAGAAGGTCAGAAGAAAAAAAAAAAAAGAAGTCTGAGGCTGGACTGTTGGACGTTCTTGTTTTCTTCTGCTTTCCATACTAAAAGTGTCAAATTAGTTGCAGGATCGGGAAGGCAGTAGTAGTTCTGAACTCGAACATCAACGGTGACATATTTGTAATGTTTTCCTGGAGCAAACCCTCCTCCCAGCTCTGGGCCGACCAGTTCCTTCGGTTTATTGCAAGAGTCAAGGCTGACCAAGTCCTCCCTTCCACGTCCCCTCTGCCATTCATTGCTTTAGTATTGCCTTCAAATTAGCTGTCTGAGGGACAGAGTTGTAGGATCCTAGAGGAGCCACAAAATTCCTTTCTCTCACTCACAGGGGAATGCGGGTTTTTCCTGGGAGTAGACTCCTTAGGGTGGGGATTTGCTCTCCTGCTGTCTTTACTCTGCCATCGTCTAACTTCTAGGTTAGTGACAGAAATATTTGATGCAGGGCCCCTGGGTGGCTCCGTCAGTTAAGTACCCGAGTCTTGATTTTGGCTCAGGTCATGATCTCACGGTTGGTGGGTTCATGAACTTAAGCCCTGCCAGGGGCTCTGGGCTGACAGCTTGGAGCCTGCTTGGGATTCTCTGTCTCCCTCTCTCTGCCCCTCCTCTGCTCATTCTCTCTCTCTCTTTCTCTCTCTCTCTCTCTTTCTCTCTCTCTCTCTTAAAATAAAAAAACTTTAAAGGAATCGGATGCAAGTATGATTTTTTTTTTTTTTTGCTCATTATTGTTAAGTAATTTCTCATGATTGACGCAAACTTGCATACTTAGGTTTCTTGTTGTTGCCTGTTGTTTTGTTTGATTTTGGTGTCATTTGCAGGATTTAGCTCCCAACTCTTTTTAGTTTTCCCGGGACCTCAATGAGCCCTTTCTATCTGCAAGTTTGAGCCTTTCATTTTAAACCCTGATTTTTCCTTTTCAGTGACCGCCCATCCTTCCATCGGGTCTTTATTCTTTCTTCGAATTGGCCCCTTCGGTCCTTGAATGGGTTTTCCAGGGCCTCTGTGCTTTTCCTCACGGACTGCAGCTTTTTGTCTGTTTGCTCTGCGTTGTGTCTACTTGGCCTTCCAAACATCCAGTTCTTAACCTCAACACGGACTCTCAACTCGCAGTTCCCTGCAGACTTTTTAAACGTGGAAACCATGTTATTGTAATAACAAGGAGACTTAAGAACAAATTAATGTTTATTCTTGAGAAAGAGAGAGAGAGAGAGAGCGAGCACAAGCAGGGGTGGGGCAGAGACACACACAGAGAGAGAGGATCTGCAGCAGGCTCTGCACGGACAGCAATGAGAACCATGCGGGACTCGAACTCACGAACCGCGAAATCATGACCCGAGCCCAAGTCCGGCTCTCCATTGACTGAACCACCCAGGCGCCCCGGTAACAAGAAGCCTTTGAATCCTGCAATTCGATCTGCAATTCTTTCCTTGTGGAGGTTAAGTTGCCGTAACCACGGCCACAGCACGCCCTAGGGGTGACAGCAGTCCTCTCCGTTGGCCAGGGACCCCGCGACCCGAAAGCTGCCATCGCCCTGCGGGGGCCCTGGGAAGTCACCGCTGAGCACCCAGCCGTTGGCATCCTCACCCTCGGGGGGCCCCGAATAGGAAGGAGCCCAGCCTCTGCGTGAGTCTCCCACAGTCTCCCTGGCCTCTGAGATTATCCCCCTGTGACTACACAGGAGTGCCGATGTCTCCCTCGTCCCAGGACTACTTGGGAGGCGGGTGGAAGCCACAAGCCCCCCATGGGCCCCCTGCCCCCAGCTCAGAACTTTAGGCCTGGCCTCGGGCCTCGGCGCCAGTGATCCCTTGAGTCTCATTAATCTCCGAGTTGAACACTACCCTGCTCTTTCCTCCTAAACCTGGCGGAGCCCGAAGCTCTGCGGAAAGCAGGCCTCTGGGCTCGGCCTGTTGGCGGGCTTCCAGCCGGGCTGTGCTTTGCACACAGGGGGTGGGGGCAGAGCTGGAAAGAGGGGCTGCAGGGGCACTGTCCCCGCAGCTCTGGGAGAGAGGCTTCCTAGGACAAGGAAGGAGGCCCGGAGAATTTGAAACACAAGGCCGATGACAGGAATCTAGAAAAAGACAATGTGTCCCAAGGGGGAAAAAAAAAAAATGATGGATGTGAGGGACTAGGAAGCAGCAAATTAGGTAGAGTTTGAGACGGGAGCGAGAGGGGAGGAAAAGTGTAGCACAAACTGGTGAGGAGGTCCACCCTGGGGGTCAGGGAGGAAGAGTGCTGTGGCCAGGGAGGTCCAGGGACCTAGGAGACGAGGTGGTGAGATCACATTTGCTGTTCACAAAGTTTAGTCTGGGAGGGATGCCTTTGGGCAGACAATATGCGGGAGAACACAGGCTCTTGAATTAGGGTATATATATCATATAAATATTTATTTATATTTAATGCACAGACATCTATTTATATTTATTTGTATATTTATATTTATTATATACATATGTTTATTTTTATTTATTTATTTACAACATTTATATTTATTTCAGAGGACGTTACATGTAACATCATTTTGAGACACGGGACGTTACGTATAACATCACGTTACATATGATTTGACAGACACGGTGTCCTCCTGATCTCATATGTAATTTACAGAATTCTTAGAGGACCGCTATGGTAAAGAAAAAAAGCACCAAACACGTGGTGGGCATGAAGTGAAGGCTACTATATTTCTTGCGCTTGTCTGTTACTACGAGATCACAGATTCCTTGAAAACAAAAACATCCCTGGATCCCTGAAACTTAGCATAATGCAGCCTGAAAACTGTCTTTGCAGTGCAGGAGGGAGTCATTTGGAATACAGAATCGGTAGAAGGGGTGCCTAGTGTAGGCAACAGGTGGTATAGTAAGAAAGAGGGGGGAAAAAGCTCTAAGCTCTAAAGTAAGGTATCAAACCACGTCCCCTGTGTTCTTTCTATTACTTTACTTTGTTTCTTTATAAAATACAGTATTAAAAAAATTTGCTTTAACATTTATTTATTTTTGAGAGAGAGAGAGAGAGAGAAGGAGGGGCAGACAGAGGGAGACACAGAATCCGAAGCAGCCCCCAGGCTCTGAGCGTCAGCCCAGAGCCCGACTTGGGGCTGCAACTCACGAACTGTGAGATCATGACCCGAGCCGAAGTCGGACGCTTAACCGACTGAGCCACTCAGGTGTCCTTCCATAAAATACATTATAAAGCTACATTATAAAACATGCTCAGCCTGCCACTAATCGAATCATTTCCTAATTCCACTGCTTCTCTTTCACAATATGAAAGAAGCCCTTTGGCATGTGAGTTATTTTGGTTTCTGAACATTGACTTTATAATTGTTACCATACTGGCTAAAAACACTGATGTGATACAGTTTGCCATGAAGATTATAAGACATTTCCCTGCCTGTCGGTTATCACCCACTAAGGCATTTGGACCTACGTTATGGCAGTGGAGCATTTCTACAAGGATTATAGGGGGTGAGGGGCATTTTAGGAAGAACTGAGATAGGAATGTGGAGGGCGGCTGGGCAAGAAAACCCAGCAGGCTGTGAGTCTAGAGGACTTTCTTTCTCAACCAGGTAGGAAAGAGATGAGATGACAGTAAACATGGAACACTGGGGAAAGGCTTCAAGAGGTGGCGCCATTAGAAAAACTAGCAGTGTTATAATTGTGGTAGAGAAAAGAAGTGGAAAATAAAAATTGAGTGTGGGGCATTCGGGAGAGCTTTCTAGGTAAAAAAGGGCATTGGTAAAGACCGGTATTTAGAGGATTGGGTTACTTCTCCAAGGTACTCAGTTTTCCCTGATTTCGGCTCTCATGAATGGTTTGACCCAAGGGGCCACGCATACTTAGGATAAATTAGCACTTAGCTATTGCAAAATCACCAACCCCAGAAAAAAAAACACTAGAAGTTTTCTCAACTAATACTAGATAAGCATGGCATTTTCACATACAAAGATCCGTTGATAAGCTGAAAGATGCTGAAGAAAATCTACTTTCCCTGAAGAAAAAAAGCATGAGCTGCAAAGTCACATGGTCCTTATTCTTTCTCCTGACTCTACTGGGTAATCAATGAACAATTCCCAGGTGTCCTCATCTGTGCATTGAACTAATCACATAATATTTGATGATATAATTCAGTAGAGGTCCAAATATAACTTACGTCCCTAAGACATTAGCCAGTATATTAATTGATGCTATTTCTCAGATGTAAAAATGTACTTAACTATGCAAAGTTTTTACAAAAATGACTTAATAGTGGCTTCATAGAAATGGCTTAAACATACATAATATTTACAGTATATCAATTTGTTAGAACCTACAGCAGTATATTAATACATTACAAATATATTGCCTGCATCAAAAATTAGTGTATGAATCCAGTGGCTATAAGGAATAATGTTGTTAAACAACATACAGTATTTTATATTCTCAAAAATTAATGACGAGTCTACCTTTATCTTTCAAATGTGGCCTCTTTTTAAAATTGAAGAGTTGAGGGGCACTTGGGTGGCTCAGTAGGTTAGGCGTCTGACTTTGGCTCAGGTCAGGATCTCACTATTTGTGAGTTCGAGCCCCGCATCAGGCTCTGTGCTGACAGCTCAGAGCCTGGAGCCTGCTTCATAGTCTGTGTCTCCCTGTCTCTCTGCCCCTCCCCTGCTCTCACTCTGTCTCTCTCTCTCTCAAAAATAACATTAAAACAATTTTAATAAAAAAATAAAATAAAATAAAATTGAAAATTTGAAAATATTAGGGTTTTAAAAAACAAGTAAATAAATAGAAAAAAAGAAGAAGAAGGAAAGACATCAAATTTATATAAAAAGCACAATTTATTAATATAAAGGACATAAAGCAGATATGTATGGTCATTTAAGTTAGAATGTGGATACAAACTTTCAAATTGAATTGTCAGTTGCATCAACTTTGGGGAAGACTCAAAGCTAGAGTATTTCTATACCTCAGTAAGAATGAATAAAAAATAGAACAAGTAAAAAATGTATCTTTGACGGGATCGAAATGACAATTTAAACCTAGCCATCTACACACACCTTAGGAGCAGGTGCAGCTTGCAAAGGACAACCTGGTTTTGTTCCTCGGGGGAGCAACTAAAAAGCAAGAGATATCATTTTCCTATCCTGTTATTTATATTGAGAAATGCCCAAGGTCTATAGTCAAAGGGCTGTTAAAATATTCACATACATATATGATTTCTCATCAAAATGCATCCTCCTCCAACCACAAAAACTTCAGGGGAAAAACAAAATTCCCTTTCCTGACGTCTTCAATGTTTCTCGGACTACAGTTTTATCTTTCTTCTCAGGATAGCCCTGGAAAAGCAGTCTGAATGCAAAGCTCCTCGACAACAGTATCTGCCTTTTAAAAGATATTCATTTAATATACAAGAAAAGAAAGGCCTCTGGGGAAAGAGGATAAAGGAGTTAGGATTTCTAGCTTGAAAAACAGGATATCAGAAAGCCATTTAGCTGCCTTTACACTGCTGATTAAAACCTCCATTTTAACCTTCCGTAGGAATCGTGCGCATTAATTGCTAAGCTGTTTTTACACAATTAATATTAACCTTCTTCAATCTTATCCCCGATTCCCTTGAAAAGCAATAGTTGAGTTTTATTTATTCAGTGTATTGAATCAGTATTTCATTTAAAATAGAACCATATAAGCCTGTCTCTCTTTATGTGAGATACAGACACGCTGATCTCCATACATAACGCTGTGGCGTAGAGAAATCACACTTGGGAAACAAGACAGTCTTTAACAGTGTCATTTTGAAGTAACTGGCGAAAGAAAAGACGCATGAATCATTTTAGAAAACATGTTACTACACTTCCTAGAACAATCAAAGCACGGTGTGTGATATCTCATTCTGCTGAAATAGCTCATAGAAGCCTACATAGCCAATGCACGGTTCCTGTAATTAGCGTTAGGCAGTTAAGAATGGCAAATCAATGTTCCTTTGGATTCCATTTTTAGAGAACAGCGGTCACTTTCGTCATTGGCATGGCTTTATCAAGTTAACGACTAGCCACCGTACTACACATACTGACTTCTGGAGTACACGCTCGGTGACTTCTTTTCCACGTGGTAGCTCTTTTGGGTTGTGCGGTGGGAAGGTACGGAGTACCTGTAGCTGCTGCTTTTCTCACCGGCACAAGAGACACAGCAGAACAGTGCCCCTCCAGCAATCAGCACCAGCGCCGTGGTCCAGCCTATGTAGAGAGCCTCTCCAAGCTCGTGTTTTTGGGCCGTCTCCACTATCGGGTTGTAGAACTCTCTGATGATGGAATTGGCAACCCAGCTCACAGGGATTAGCACTAGGAGACCTGTGACAATGAAGATGATTCCGGCCGTCAGCAAGATGTGACCCTTCACCTTCTCGTCGTCCCCGGTGCACCTGGTGCACTTCATGCCCAGGATGGCAGTCACGAAAGCCAGGCAGGACAGCACGGAAGCAGCACACATGAGCCCTCTGGATGCCTGCAGGTCCGGAGACAGTGCCAGCAGGGAGTCATAGACTTTGCACTGCATTCTGATGTTGGCTTGCCTCACGCAGTTCATCCACAGTCCTTCCCAGAAGTTTTCAAACACCACGATGTTGCTTCCAATGAAGGCAGACACTCTCCACTGAGGCATGATGGTGACGGCCAGCGTGCCCACCATGCCAACGCCACCAAGCACCAGTCCAGCGATCTGCAGGGCGTAGGTGGCCATTATCCTCCGGGATTTTCTCTGTGCCTCAGGAGAGAACAAGTTTCCTGTAGTAATGAACCCGGAGCCCAGTGGTTTTTCAAAGAGCTTTCTGGCTACTTCTAGCTAGATTTAATCCAGTGTGGGCTGGCTGAGGTTCCCCCCCCCCCAACCACCACGCGTGCGCGAGCACACACACATTGACTAGGACAGGTAAACTTACAAATCAGGTGGGGCAACTTTCCTGGCCAATAAGTGGGGGGGGATGGTAACCAGGTGTGTCTAAACCGACAAGAGATACTTGGAATGACTGGCCCTGCACATAAACATTCTTTGTCCTTCTCCGTTTTCCAAGAAGACAGCAGTATGTTTACCCGTGGGCATAATTATGAATGTTTGCACAATCATCGAGAAATGCACCAACCTCTTGCAAACATCAAAGGTGTACTTTGTACAGGTAATTCTGAAAGTCTTTATAAGAGCTGCTGTGATCAAGGTACAAAATAAAATATCTACCTAAGAAGTTGGCTAGGACTGTCAAAATGCCAAAGTGAAAGGAGAGTAGGGGATTGATAGATTGCTCATACCTGGGAAACCACATTCTTTGGGACACATGTGATCCAAGCGGTTGATTTAATTTGTCGACAACTTCAAAGCAAACTCTACCACGGTGAAGTCAGGGAACGCATCGCACCACGGGACAAAATTAAATGAAAGTAATTAAATATACAAGGTTGTCCTCCGTGGCACCGAACACATAGTGTTCTCTTTTGAGCCAGGAAAACTATTTATTGGTGTTTTCCTGGTAATCTTGATGTGTAAGAAAAGCATTTGCAAAGACAGTAAATTCATCCACATGATTTTCTTATGTCGCAAGCACTCACAATAGCAGTGGAAGAAGCGATTTATAGGTTTAGCTAATTTTGTGGCTCTATCTTTGCTGCTCTGTCTTCTTAAACTGAAGGAACTAGAATTCTTCAGGGTACAAGAGTCCTGCATCTATATAAAACACTGATATTTCTATATAAAATATTTACAGGATAAGCTGACTGGGTCCACTGAACTGAACTGAATTATATTAGGTGTTAATTAAACTGGTCTCTAAGCTGTTTTTTTTATGTTTATTTATTTTTTGAGAGAGAGAGAGAGAGAGAGAGCACAAGCAGGGGAAGAGCAGATAGAGAGGGAGACACAGAATCCGAAACAGGCTCCAGGCTCTGAGCTGTCAGCACAGAGCCTGATGTGGGGCTCGAACCCACAGCAAGGTCATGACCTGAGCTGAAGTCCGACGCTCAACCCACTGAGCCACCCAGGGGCCCCTAAACTAGTCTTTAATACCATGTCCACAGGGGGAGATAGAAGCCCCTAAATGTAAAGCAACTTGAACTGTCTCTTCTCAAAATAATGACGTTAACAAAGGAGGTACTGAAATAAACATACACACTGATTTGGGAAACCTCCACTAGCAATTTTCTCTGGAGTTCGTCCGGACTGTCCTGTCTTTTCAGATTTCAAGCTGCACTTTAATATTATCTTTACATCATAAAACCAGCCTTTTTTTTTTTTTTTTGTACAATTTTACTTCTTCCCTGTTTCCTTGCACTACCTGAAATCTGAGTATGGTGGAAAGTGTTTCTTGCTCACTTATTAAACTCTGAGACTTTAATGGTTCCAAAAAATCTGAGTAGTTTACACACAGGTTCTTGGAACAAAAATGGTACACGGTAGGGAGGGGAAGAGGAAGATGCCTGAGTGAACTGTCTTGGAAAACCAAATAAAACAAAAGAAGTGAATGGTAGCCCAGTTTCTTATTTTATTAGACTGGACAGGTTGAAAGTTAAAAAAAAAATTAACACTAGATATTTACAGTAATTTTCTCACTTGTTGACCTGTTAAGGACTAAACCATAGGGTGGTCCTTGTGCTGACAGAAATATCTAGCATTTCCTTCTTCAGGCTTGTATCCGGTAGGGATTTGTGGTAGAGAGGGAAATAGGTTGATCTTGGAAAAACAATCAGCAATCCATAGTTAAAGAGTTGAAATTAAAACAGCAGGTTTTGTTTTGTTTTGTTTTTTTTATCTTTAATTGCCAATCTGGGAAAAGGGAATGACTGACGGACTTGGAAAATGGAAAAGGAATGGCATAGCTTGTTGAATTAATGACAAACCAAATATAAATATATATACATATATGAGAATCAAATCAAAATTTCATTTCCAAGTCATGCATGACATATTTTTTAAAAAATCTTTGTTTACATATTGCTGAATATCCACATAAAATTGGGGAAATTTGAGGGGTGCCTGGGTTGCTCAGTCAGTTAAGCATCCAACTCTTGATTTCTTGATCAGGTCATGATCTCATGGTTTGTGAGTTCAAGCCCCACATCAGGGCTGACAGTGCATAGTCTTCTTGGGATTCCCTCTGTTTCTCTCTCTCTCTCTCTTCCCCTTCCCCTCTCGTGCTCTGTCTCTCTCTATCTCAAATTAAATAAACTGTAAAAAATGGGAAAATAAGAGATTGTAACAGGAAATTACACATATGAGAGCCTCTGTCTTCATAGGAGGTGCCTCCCAGGTTCCCACTGATGCACCTGTTGGCTTTGTGTACTAGCAAACCTCTCCTCTCTTGAGCACCGAGCTTTACCAGGACCTTATTTCACACAAAAATATTTTCCTTATTTCAAAAACATTAATACTTTACCACTAAAATTGTCCTGGCCAAAAGATTAAGATCGGAATGAGAAACCAGCCCTGGGCTCACATTAGAATAATTACGGAGTTAGCTGTCCTAGCAAGAACTAGCCCAGGGCATCCAGAAAGGTTTCTTATCACACAGTGATCCAGTTAACCCCATGATATTTTGAAATAACCATGCCCTGAAGGTCGTTGGAAATGAGAAAGACAGGGGAAAATAGTAATACCAAGTTTGTAGGGACAGAGGGACCTAAATTCAGAGATTAAACAGTCCAGTTAACTGTTTACCTGCTTTTCTATAATATTATGTCTCTCTGAAATGACTAACTTGCCTGCAAAACTCACAAAGCAATAATGGTTACAGAATAAACAGATTGATAACATTTTTTCTGTTCTTTAATTCCGAACTATACAGCAACCTACTGTACTTCCATTTCTATGGAAGAAGCAAAAGATTACCAAGAACCCATGAAAGAAACACACGCTCATGTTGACTCACTATGCTCCCTCTCCAGAGATCTCTCTCTGTCTCTCTCTCTCTCTTTTTTTTTTTTTTGGTGTATATTATCAGAAGCATGATTAAAGTTTAGCAATTAAATTTACTAAATTAAATTCAGCCCTGATAACTATATAACACATGCAAATGTTTTCCCTTTATAAATGATAACCCACAATGTCACTGTCAGACTGCCCTTGGTTTTGTCATCCGTATTCCTGCCGCAATCTTCAGCCAACAATCCTTGAGTCTGGGGCTTCTATTAAGTCTTATCACTACTTGAAATAATCTTTGCCTCTGCCAAATAAAGCAGTTGCCAATTTCTATTGTTTTGTGGATTTGCTTTTGTATTTATTTTTCTCTGTTGACAGTTTTCAACCGGTATTTATTTTTAATCATTTCTTACTGTCCATTAACTGTACTTGGCTGATCATCTTGTCCTGAGAAAACAAGTGAACGTATCAATAGATCTCTTTGTGTGTGGATCCCCAAAATAATATTGTGCGTTGCTACATGTTCTTGAGCTATCATCCTATTTGTTCTTCATAATGACCAGCTGTTCATGTTCTCTGTTCTCAAAGTCCTGTATTGGCAGTTCCCTTCATTTCTGCCACCTCTATGGCTTATATGCAATCGCTCTGCTTAAAAATGAACTCCTTCCTGTATAATAATTATCTAGTGCCTTGGTCACTTCAGCCAGCTTTAACACAAATACACTCCACTGGGAGCTTAAATAACAGAAATTAATTTTTTACAGCTCTGGGTGCTGGGAAGTCTGAGATCAGAAGGCCAGATGGTAGAGTTCTGGGCAGAGCCTTTGTTTCTGGTTTGAAAATGGCCATTTTCTTGCTGTGCCTGGCAGAGAGAGAGAAATCTATTCTCTTTCTCTTCTTGTGAGGACACTGATCCCATCATGAGGCTCTACCCTCATGACCTCATCTAAGCCCAATCACTTCTCAAAGCCCCTACCTCTAAATATCACCACATCAAGAGGTGGGATTCCAAATATGAACTTTGGAGGGGAACAAAGCTGGAATACATAACGTCTAGATACTAGCAAACCCAGTAAGTTCAATCCATATCTAAAGGCTCTATTCTTATTACCTCAGGAGTTCTCTTTATTCCAGAACCCCTCCACAGCCCCCCCCCACCACAAAAAAAAAAAAAAACACATAAACAAAAAGACAGTGGCAATAATAATTACTGAAATGTTTTGATCTTTCTTCTACTTTCCACCGAATTTAAAAAAAAATGAAAATCTGGGCTGCAGTGAATTCTGACATATTTGGGAGACAGGTCCACATGCTTTATTGAGCATAGTACATTTGATATTCCCAGGACTGGAAATGTGGGGAAATGATTCTTTAAAAATTAAGCTATATATTTGATTTTTGTGGGAATTAATGAGTAATTTCTGTGAACAGAATTGACATGAACGGCCCTAATTCTAATGAGTTGGGAAAACTTTTTAAGGGAGCTGGGATTTGCTAGTAATAATAAACACTGAGTATTAAATGTTGCCTGTGCCAAAGGTTCCTTAAATGCACAACACCTTATGTTTAAAACATCCCTGGAAGGCATCAGCACCCTTTTCTAATTGAATACATTAAAACATAACAGAGATTATGCTTTTTTCTAAGCTTACCCACTTTTGCTTGCTAAATCCTCACAGCTGGAACCCAGATTTGGACCTGGGTATGTCTCCTATCTCCCTCCCAAAAACCAAAATAACAACAACAACAAACAAAACAGAGAAAGCTAATTTCTTATGACACATACGGTCGAAGTTAATGAAAACCACGAAATTCGTTCAGCACATTGGTTTTTCCCTTACCAGCACGTTGTCGAAAACCACTTACATGGCCAAGTTTTGTGATTTTTTTTTCAAATATCTAATACACGGTTATTTACATTCTATTTCTTTTGATACTGTATTCAGAGATATTTTTACTGGGGCAATCACACCACTGTTATTCCTTATTTAGAGTTTCTGAGTCTCCACAACGAAGTCACCATTGTTATTCTTTTCTTACCAGTCTACCATTCTCATCCCCATCGTTATAGTTTCTTAATTACAGACTTGGTCATGGTACTTAATGAACCATCTAACCACTACTGAACATATTTTTGGCTAAAATAAGAATTAAAAAAATTTTTTTTAATGTTTATTTATTTTTAAGAGAAAGAGAGACACAGTGTGAGCGGTGGGGACAGAGGGGAGGGAAGGGGCTGAGAGAGTGAGAGGGAGACGGAATCTGAAGCAGGCTCCAGGCTCTGAGCCAAGCTCAGCACTGAGCCCCAGGCAGGGCTCGAACCCACGAACCATACCCATGAACTATGAGATCATGACCTGAGCCAAAGTCGGACGCTTAACCAACTGAGCCACCCAGACGCCCCACTGGCAAAAATTAGAATTAAACAGTCAGTGCAATGAAATGAACAGCCTCAGGTATGGGTGTCCTCAGCTTATTGTAATACAGGTTAACTTCCCTTTGTGTTTTGCAGAGACATTTTAGTGACCCACAAAGGTGCGATGTCATTGTCACCTTCCTTAGTCCACTAGAATGTTATTTTCAGCAACTAACACCTCTTTTACCGTTGACCAAAAGCCAAAATAAAAGCCAAATAAAATAGCCAAATAAATGCCAAAATAAAAACCTTTTTAAGTTGCATCAACTGCATTCCACACAGTTATTTTGGGGATTGTGAGACAATTTTTTTTAATCTATTTATTCCCTGTAATAATCCTTTCTGTTGAAATGTAAAGGATAATGTGCACCTTTGAATGACGAGAACGAAGGGTCTACGACAGAATTGAGACACAAAGTCATCCTCTCCCTTAAGAAAGGAGATAAATTTCTGGCCTGGTGGAGACCTCAAGTAGGACTAGAAATGATAGCAGGTATTATTATTAGATAGGATAGCAGGTATTGGATAAGGCCAAAACAGAACATGTGTCATAATTTTATTTTGAATCCACAGCAATTCACATCAAGTTTAAGTCAAATTACTTACAAAAAGGAAGAGAAAAGAAAACTACATGTAGGATCATATCATCAAATATGACTCCATATGCCTAATACAATATATTTTAAGAAATCCTACTTTGGGGCGCCTGGGTGGCTCAGTCGGTTGAGCATCCAACTTCGGCTCAGGTCACGATCTCACAGTCTGTGAGTTCAAGCCCCGCGTCGGGCTCTGTGCAGATAGCTCAGAGCCCAGAGCCTGCTTCGGATTCTATGTCTCCCTCTCTCTCTGCCCCTCCCCTGCTCATGCTCTGTCTCTCTCTGTCTTAGAAATAAACATTAAAAATTTTTTAAAAGAAATACTACTTTAACACTATTATGCTAATCATGAGAACTATCTAATAATTAAGTTGTGTTAACAATTAAGATTATTAAGTGATACAATTAATTCTATGATTTGAGCCTCCCAACCACCTTATTAGAACAGTGCTATTATCGTATCAATTTTACTGAGGAAATTGAGATGTACAAAGTTTAAATAACTCTCCCAAGGGCTCACAACTCACAGGTAGAAAGGCCAGTTGAGGACTCAAGCCTTCAGACACCTAAGGCCATGCTCTTTATCCACTATGTCATAGATCTGGCTCTAAAGTTAACTCATTGCTTGCGTGATTTTCTAGCTTTATCCCATGTTGTTCTCTGGAATAACGCTCCGCACACTATGGGTTCTCAACAGCATTTTGAACAGGATTAAGAGAAATAAGGTGTCTCTATTTTCTACAACAAAAGCCATTGTTCAATAGGAGAAATCATAAGATGGTAATTTATGAGTGAAAAGGCCACATACATAGAACATGCGCGCGCGCGCACGCACACACGTGCACGCGCGCGCACACACACACGACCTTATGAGCAAACAGTGAATACAGGGGCACAAAAAATGAGTTGCTCTTGTAAAGTTGGAGTTAACAGGACAGGGAAAAGTAATTAACCAGGCAAATAGAGCTAAGCCATGTTACTGATTAATTTACAAAACAATTAACTTTCCACTTAAAATTCAAATTAAGATTCTGTCTGCCTTAGGCAACCAGTGTTTGCAAATTTTAATGGGGTTAGACATTAAGTGCCTTACCTAAAACAACTTCAGATCACATGAGTAAGAATATTATTGAAACAAGCCGTGCATGATATTCTTGGTTTTAGTTATTTTTAAAAAAAAGACAGAAAATATTACAATATATTATGACATGCTGGACTTACTAATGTCTTTTCAGTAGAATATGAGGAAAAGTTGAAGTTGTACAAATTCTTATCTCAAATCTTTATAGGGATTTTGTAATTTCTGCAAGATTTTCAGAATGATGTCTCAAAATATCTGTGGCACATTTCCACTATGTATAGGGCCCCATGATGGACTCCTGGGATCAAGAAATATAGATCATATCTCTGCTCTTTATGATTTTATGTAAGCAGAGCACTGAGCAGGACGTAGGAGAAAGAGCTGCTGAGCTGATTAACTTTGTCGTATTAAACCAAATGATCAATAATAAAAATAACTTCAGTCTATGATCTTATAGTTTTAAAACTACCAGATTTGGCTGTCCTAGCATGATATAAAAAAAAGCACATCTCCCACTTTGTTTTAAAATGTTTATTTTTTAGAGAGAGAGAGAGAGAGGTGAGGAGAGGCAGAGGATCCCAAGTGAGCTCTGCACTGACAGCAGAGAGCCTGACAAGGGGCTCGAACCCAAGAACTGTGGGACCATGACTTGAGCAGAAGTTGGATGCTTAACCGGCTGAGCCACGCAGCCACCCTGGTCCCCCAATCTTTTATGCATAGGTCAACTGGAAGTGGTTTCAAGGACCTACCAAATATTTCTTTTGATCTTTTGGCAAAGCAGCTCTGTTTTTATATTCTTATAGTGTTACTGCAACACCGCAGTCTCTGGTCTCCACAAGAGCAGGAAACTTGCCCTGCTTTATATATTCAACGTTCCCCCTCTGTTTAGACCATAAAAGACACTGGATAATTGTGTGTTGGATTGAGTCACGGTCCGAAGTTTGGTGCTGATCTGGTCGGTAGATCTCTCTTTGTTTCATGGTAAGACATTGCTCCAATGATCCAAGCCGTCCTTTTCACCTTAAAAAAGCACACTGTTAACCTCACAGACAGGTGAGAAGAAGAGCCTGTCTTTACCCCCATAAAAAAGCAGCTCCAAGGCATTTGGAGCCTTTTAAATGAAACCAAACAACCCTAAAAGCACCTCCAAGAGCCTGTAAACATTCAGCAGAAGCAAGTCAGCTATCCCTGGTAGTCACAAAGCTTTCTGGATTCATTCAGCCTGTTTCCTTCCCCTTCTCTCTGACCCTTGTTCTTGCCATCTTCTTTGGGATTACTACTACAGGGACCTATGTGTGATTATGGGACTGGCTTCTGGAAATCTGTCTCAGATAGTTTCAGCTAGTCCTCTGGGCTTACACTCAGCAACAGCACTTTATCTCATTCCTTTTCACCGAACTGGTTGGTCCCACCCGACCAGGCCTCCCTCCACGTCAAGAGCTTGGAACAGGAAAGAGTGTCTTTGTGCTCAGCAGCAGAATGAAACATTAGACCCAAAGCAGGTCTAAGTGACCATCTGCCCACTCATTCTGTAGATAAGGGGACCAAAACTTCCAGGACGGCAGGAACCATCACTGTTGTACCCACCTTTTATCGAAAACTCGTATAGTGCCTGATACATAGAAAGTGCTCAATATTTATTTAATATCACACAGATAGTACTGAAATCTCTATGCCCCAGCTCTTGATACTTCCTTGGTGACCCTGGGTAACTAGGATACTGAAGCCAAGAGAACTACCTATTGCTTATTCATGTACTTGTCTATTTTTGTTTGTTTGTTTTCTCCAATAGAATGTAAATGCTATGGGCACAATGACTTTGTCTTGTTCATTAATGTCCCCTCCAACTGCTAGAACATTACCAGGTTCATGGGAAGAACTCTGGGAATTGTTGATAAATAAATAAATAATGTAATTAAGAAAAAGCTCTGAGAACGCAGAATTTTGTTAATCCCCTCCGTGTACATTACATAACTTTTTCAGATTTTCTTGGGCCAATACCTAAGCGGAAAAGAATCTAAAATAATACTCATCTTTAGCTCTAACAGCTTCTCACTAAACCCTCTAAGACATAAAAATAATGTCCCAGTGGACCCATGTATTTTCTTCAGCTTTCATCATGTTTCTTAAGTGTTTTCTTAAGTGTTTAATTTATTCTACCTCCTTTCTCTCTTCTCAGTACACAGTTCCCCATTTTTCTACTGCTTACTGTGATTAGTCTAACACTCTTCCAATAATCGTGGCAAATATTGGTAGACTGGGAGCCTAGGCTGTCATTTTTGTTTAATATGTAATTTCAATGTACCAAGTAATTATCAATTATAATTATTACACTCTACATATACTAACAAAAATAGAAGAGAAGATACAGTATAGAATATTCACTAATGTATTAAAAATGAATACCCTTGTAATATGTATGTTTTTACATTTTAGAAAGAACTCATATGTATATTTCATGTAGTCTCTCATTGGAAAAGTGAAATTTATTCCCCTACTACTCTTTAGGAGTTGTTCTGATATCTTTGGAAACATTCATTTTCTCTGATCATAGTGGTGGGGACATAAAGGAATGACTTTCAGACTGTACTTTGCAGACCCTACGTTGATTGAATTCTGTACATAAAAATATGTCCATGTAATACAAAAAAGTACAATTTTGAATGTAACATCTATCTAAATTCAAATACAGCTCTTACACTTGAGATTAGATTCAATTTAAATAACATTTATTGATCTTCTAGCACATGCTAGAAAAATTACATGTATGATGGTAATTGAATTAGGCTATTCCCTAATTTGGAGATGGAAAATTCCCCTTTGGCACAGATTCTAACACACACACACACACACACACACACACACACGGTCTTCTAGTCGTGCAAGTTTCACAAAGGAAGGACATTCTCTTCTCTTCACAGAGCAATTCCTGTCCTTGCCTCGAGGAGCCTATGGGTTACTCAGGGGAGAATAGTTGCTGTGCACATTTACAGCCACCCTGCCAGTCAATTGTAAAATCATAGGATTTATCACATGGGGTCCCAAAGGCCTGCAGGGTCTGGGGTGAGAACAAAAAAGAATGAAGCAGGACAGCTGAGGACATTGCATGGTCTCCTAATGGAGCAAAAGTTATTCAAGTCCAGGTGACATTTGCCACATGGGAGTACACCCTAGTGTTCTTAGAGCTTTCCATTCTTACAAAGTCCAAAATCTGTTTTTGTTTTTTTTTTAATGAAATTCTTCAGTTTTTAACACTGCCAACAGTATGGTGGCTGAACAAAACGCATGGAACAAATGTGGTTCCAAGTTTGCCAGTTTCTCACTACTTGTCAGGACCCAGTGACCCCTAGGTATCAGTTGCCATCAAAGAAAGCTCCTTACTTGAGTGGTCACTGACCCCTCCTAAGGTTTCAGTTTCTCCGCCAACACTAGGGAAGCAGAACCAGCCTCTATGGAATGTTACAAGAATTAATGGTCCCGTGAAGGACTTAGATCTTGGATAAACTGTACAAATAAACATTGTGATCACTGATGTTGTATTTCACCCTGAAGAATTGCACTGCTTGTCTCGAGCTATGGTAATCCAGTTCTGCATGTTGCACAAACATAGTAGAGAACAAAGTAGTTAGAGCCATTTGCTATCAACTTCTATTTTTTTTCTTAAATAATTCAGTTTCTTTTTTTGATGCTTTTTTATTTATTTTGTGAGAGAGAGTGAGCAAATGCACATGCAAGTGGAGAAGGGCAGAGAGAAGGAGAGAGAGAGAGAGAAAGAGAGAGAGAGAATCCCAGACAAGACACCCATTGTGGGGCTCGAACTCACAAACCGTGAAATCATGACCTGGACTGAGCAGAACCCAAGAGTGGGACGCTTAACTGAAGCACCAGGTGCCCCTAAATAATACACTTTCAATTTATTTACTTCTAAACTACCTAGAGCAATTGGAAAGGCTTCAAAAGGAAATGCAAATCTGCTTTCAAAAACAGTCTTCATTTTCCAAGGTAAACAATAATTTATGAACTGCTCATATTAGTTTTTCCACGTCAAAGAAATTGTGGGGACATGAAATGCTGTTTGAAATATTAGAAAAGGGTATTGGTATTAGAAAAGGGTATGTGCTCAAATTCTCTTATGGAACATGGCATACCAAGCTTCTCACTCCCCAAATGGCACTGACTTGCCTGGTGGAGAGATACCAATGGATGAGAACTCCTCTGCTGATTTTCCTGCTGTTTTATGATCCTTGAAACAAGGAAATAGATACAGCAAAACTGGCTTCTGTAGATTTGCCTGTTCCCGAACAGAAATGCTGTTTTGATAATATTGTTGGTGAGACAAAATCTATATTTACCTGTGGCAATGGATTGCATGCCTTGTTTTGCTGGTTCTACCAGTGCTTGGGAAACAGAGGTGAATGTCACGTGTTGTTTACACTGGTAGCATGAGGTATGCTTGATTACTGGCTTCATTTTCATTCTGCGTCTTTGAATAGTGTGCAATGCCTATTGACGGAGACGTCTTCCAGAGAAATAGATTGTGCACTGTTGAACCGGAAACATAAGCGTGTGTCAGATAAATAACACAATCCAATCAGGTTCATCGCCCAGTGATTTTTTTAAAAGCCTTCTCTCAAATATTATATATGAGGGCAGTAAATTAATCCAGATCTCCTTTCCCCCACGAAATGTCATTGGACAGGTTTGGGGTTATTTAAATCTGGCTAACTGCATATCTGCCTCCAAAGGGTTGTTGGGACCTCTGCCTTGACTGGAGACAATTGTGTCCATCACCTAAGTGATACCGTAAGTGTGAATAGAAGATGTCCACTCTTGGGTCAGACAAACAAAGCCTTGTCTAGCATTTCAATTCAGAGCACTGGGTAGCATTGCTTCCTGATATGTATCAACTCGAGAAATAGATACTCTTCCCCCAACTGCAAGAAATGTCAAATCCAGGGAAGATGTTGGCCTTAGAAGAACACATATATTATATGGCTACTTTCACTTTATGATAACATGATGTTGGTATTAATTACGCATTTGAAAAGACAAACAACAAAAAGTGTTAGAGACCAAAACTAAAAACAATTCTTAAGCTCTTCCAGTGCCATTTGTCACATGGTTCAAGATATGAAATATCCAGTCTTGGAAAGACTGTTTAAGAACTGTTAAGACTGTTTAAGATAGTTTAAGAACTATTTTTAAACCTTGCCATCAATGTATAAATATTAAGGTAATTCAAAACTCAGATAGCAACTTCAAAGCAGAGCAAATATGAAGACATTTTTTTTTCTGTTTTCTCCTACAATAAAATTGCATGGTATAATAAGAATGCTATCTACACTATCTGGGCTTAGGATCAGATGTATTCCAAATAAAATTATTCTCACAGGACTCATTTATTTCATAGTTGCCATATGGTCATGATGGCCATCAAAGGGATGATATGAACTCACAGATAAGAGTACACTGGGATTAAATAAACTGAATTTCATATACTCAACCCTGACTGTCCTAGCAGTGTTAGAGAAGTAATGTGGGCTTACATTTTCATTCTCAAATCACAAACCTAGCATGTGTTGAAGTAGCTGGTTATAAGTTCGTCAAACTACCAGGTATACTATTGTTATTCTTAAAAAAAAAAACAAACAGGGGCGCCTGGGTGGCTCAGTCGGTTAAGCCTCCGACTTCAGCTCAGGTCACAATCTCGCGGTCCGTGGGTTCGAGCCCCGCGTCGGGCTCTGCGCTGATGGCTCAGAGCCTGGAGCCTGCTTCCGATCCTGTGTCTCCCTCTCTCTCTGCCCCTGCCCCATTCATGCTCTGTCTCTCTCTGTCTCAAAAATAAATAAAACGTTAAAAAAATTAAAAAAAAACAGAATTATTAAAGTGCATGACTCAATTAATATTTGAATTTATGTCTCCTCTTTTTTTTTAATTTTTTTAATGTTTATTTTTGAGAGAGAGAGGGAGAGAATGCAAGTAGGAGAGTTTCAGAGACAGAGGGAGACACAGAATCCGAAGCAGGCTCCAGGCTCTGAGTTGTCAGCACAGAGCCCGACATGGGATTTGAACTCACGGACTGTGAGATCATGACCTCAGCCGAGGTCAGACGCTTAACCAACTGAGCCACCCAGGCTCCCTATGTCTCCTCTTTAAAGGTGAGCCTTGGACAGCACCTTGATTTGTATCCGGTAATGAGTAGGTAGAATTGATGAATCTTAGCTCCAGAGAAAAGGCTGCTGCCTACTGAAAAATCACAGTTCTTGGAGCCCAAGGGCATTTCCTTGAGAAAGTGTGCCACTATTGTAGTCATTAATGTTTCTAAAAATGAAATTTGAGGTGTCATGGTCTTCTCTCTGGTACTTAAACTATTTAAAAAAGGGGGGCCATATGTAAATGAGAGTGAAGGGCAAAGGTGTTTTTTATGTATGGAGAGTCAACCATAGAGTGGGGGTGAGGAATGAGGTGATCAGTAACTTCCACCACTTATGACTGCTGAAACCTACAATTTGCCAGATGCTTTAAAAGAATTATAATATTAATCCTTGTGACATCCCTCCAAGATAGACATTATCTCTACTTTCCATGTTAAGGAACTGAGGCCCACAGAGATTTAACTATACAGTTACATGAACTCTATATGACTTTGTTAGAACACCAACTTGACTTTTACTTCCTCCCCAGACTCCACACTCTTTCTACTTCAGTACATCCAGGCTCCGACCTCAGTTCGTTATAAACAAGTACCCTGAGTAGAATATGCCCTTAAATATTACGCACTCAACTCAATGTCTCAATATCAAAGTCTTAGACAAGGAATGAAGTAATTAAAATTACTTTTAAAAAGTATTAAAAATCGTCTACAAAGTATCTGAGTTTTTGATTATGGTCAAATGTGAAGGGGGAAACTATGTTGGTGTGGTAAAATACAAACAGATACAAACGTAGAGAGAAATGGGAAGAAAACAAGAGACTGTGAGAATAGAGATCACAAAAATATAAGCAAGAGAGAGCAAGTGAAACAGAGAGAGAGGAGAAAACATGGAAGCATGAATAGACCGGAAGGAGGCATAATGCAGTTTACCCAAAACCTACCAGCCCTGCTCTAGTGTGTCTTCCTATACTGACAGGTTGAAGTGTGAAAAATTAGACTGGACACAGTGCTTTTTCAGGTTATTCTGGAAATGATTGAGGTTCCAAAAATTAAATGAACTTGTGTGAACGTGTCTGGAACCCAAGTTACGTACAAAGAGAGAAGATGGTCACAGCATATCCTTTTTGCCGACATCGGTAGTGATGTTCCTGAAGATGTATTTGTGGTAGTGACTCACTAACATGGAAAGAAACTTCTAGATACTTCAAATTTCACAGCACGGCAGAAGTGGTGCCTCCCTTAGTGGCCCATATTTGCTTTGTGGTTTGGGGGATCATTCCTAAAGTCTTAGGCTATAGTCTGTTTGTTTCACTCTATGCAACAATCCTGTGAGCTGTTTCTTTCTTTGGAAATATTCCTCTGTAGACTGACTGGTATGGATTTGTGAGCCTTCGGTTATGAATTCTGACTAATACAGAAGGACGAGAGGTAAGTTGGGTGGGATAAAAAGCAGAGAGATCCTTTAATTTTCAATATCAGTGTTGTTGAGTGGGATTGTCAACTTGTTTCCCACTGAGTTTTGGAATGTTGACAAGTTAATCTCTGTTCATGAGGGCTCTTTAGCCTATAACGTTTTTGTGGGCTCACTTTATATGTGGTAATGTTCGGTGAACAAATTCATTAGGACTCGTCAATGAGATCCACATCTTAGTCATGTAAAATCAAATCAGTATGCCAAAGTTCCTTATTACTGGTGGACATTTAAAGATTGGTAATTGCTTTTATTTTGTTTTGCATTGTTTCATTTATAAAGATCATTATGCAATCAACTGGTGTGGGGAATACATTTAGGAATTCCCTGAACTTGCACCAATGGGTTAACAAGGCATAAAGAAATAGAAACCCATAGGATGTATGCATCCAAGATTAGGTAAAACAGATTAGGTAAACAGGGCAAAGCCCCCCACCCCCACCCCCAATATAGGACAAAGATATAAGAATAGAAAAGTCTCAGGATGAAAGCATCCAAAATGAGGTAAAAAGATTAGGTATTCAGGGTGGAAACACCCCCCAATTTAGTACAATAGCAGAAAGATGCTTTCACAGGAAATAAGGACCCAAATGGGTAAACAGATAAACAGGGCTATAGACAGCAGCAGGGTGAAATTGCCCAGAGCAGAGCTAATTAGCAAAAGAAAGGTGTCTTGTTGACCCTGAGGTAGCATGCTTTGTCTTTCTTGTCCCCTAGGCAAGTTTAGGTAAATAGACATGGTCCTCTGGCCTGCTGTAAACAACCTTCTGTCCAGCATGGGGATTTTGTTTTGTATTGTCCCAAACCCCTAACACCTCATATCTTCAAAACCCCCTTTCCTCCACACTTGCAATCCTTCTGATCCTAATAAAAATGGAGCAAGGACCTTTACTGGGGACTCTTGTCTCCTCCTGGACATTAGCCTCTCTTGCATTTCAATCCTGTGCCTGCTCTCTTGATGGACAAGAGAGAACTCCAGACCCAGAATCTATGACAAACTGGTAGTTTTACTGGGAATAGACTATCAGAAAGGAACACGATTGAGAATGGCATGCCAATGTGAATTCACAGTTGGTTAGAATGAGTAAGGAAGAGCTAAGTGCAGTCAGAGACAGAAATAATGAGTTTATGCCAGCCCCATGATGTGGAGGGAAGAAGAATGGCTTTAACAATATATCAAGAAATAGAAATACACCAGATGAAATAATACACCAGATGATAGATATATATATATATATATATGTGTGTGTGTGTGTGTGTGTGTGTGTGTGTGTGTGTGTGTGTGTGTGTGTGTGTGTGTATATATATATATATATATATATATTAAGGTAAACAGAATAATCATTACAGGTCCATTAAAAGAAAAATACACACATGAAAAGAGAAAAGAGAAAAAAGAGAAGAGAAGAGAAGAGAAGAAAAAATTAAAAAGGCGAAGAATGCACCAAGATTAAGGACTGGGAAGAGCTGCTCTCTTCAAATGATATGTAAAAGGAAGAGTCTAAGCAAATCCTCATTAAAAACTCAAATTCTTCAAGTTGAAGTCAGCATGTTCTTTTCTTGGGCATTTTGCTTAAAAAAAAAAAAAAAAAAAGGATTTCCGTGGCCAAAATACAAGTGTTCTGGAAGTTCCAATTTCAGGTGCTCAGTCACTCCGTGCAAATGAATTAAAATAGATCTCAAATGAAAAAATCGAGGTCATGTTGAAGTCAACAAAGTCCCTGGCCATTCAACAACAGTGATAATGGCTGTGGTGATAAAGGGAGAGGATTTACCCTGGGAATATTGAACAATATGAAAAGAAAAAGAGCAAGATCCCACCTTGGACTAGTTACAGACACAGTAAAAGTCAATAGGCCTTGAAAGTGGGTTAATATGCCATAGAATTTGGCTTTATGGTTTTATGGTGTGTGAATACCTTTAATTATGGAGAGAGACTGCTGGTCACGGAAAGGGTGAGGAATGAGGAAAGGAGCACAATGTTCATAAAAGGGCACACCTCTCAGCTCAGGACGTCATGCGATTATGTGACTCTTCCCACAGCTGTTTTCTTGGGTGCAAACTTAAGCCTCGTTGCCCCGTGTAAGCCAAACAATATTACACTTGGTATGAGTTCACGCTGACACTCAACTCACTTTTCCCAAGAAGAGAGTTAATAACATGACGTTTAAATTATCACTCTGTGCATCTGAGAAGATGATGCCGTTCTCACTTCCCAGCAAGAAGGAGGCTTTTCCCAGAAAAGGGACTTTATCTCAGTCACTTTCTCATGGAGAGTAGATGGATACTGATTCTCATAAAGAATGTGGAAACAGGGGCGCCTGGGTGGCGCAGTCGGTTAAGCGTCCGACTTCAGCCAGGTCACGATCTCGCGGTCCGTGAGTTCGAGCCCGGCGTCGGGCTCTGGGCTGATGGCTCAGAGCCTGGAGCCTGTTTCCGATTCTGTGTCTCCCTCTCTCTCTGCCCCTCCCCCGTTCATGCTCTGTCTCTCTCTGTCCCAAAAATAAATAAACGTTGAAAAAAAAATTTTTTTTAAAAAAAAGAATGTGGAAACAATAGATGCAGTTGAGGACGTCATGTTGCAACCTTGGCGAGGTGAGAGTTTTTCAGAGATATTTGAAAGGAGAGACATTTTCTGTCTTCTGTCTCCCTGTTAATAAAGTGTTGGATAAATACATAAGCCAACACCAAAATTTAGCACTAAGGACCCCAAGAACAGGACAGAAACTCCTAAGTGATTGAGTAATACAAGAACAATGTGGGAAGATTTGCCTAATCACACCTGCTATGGACTCTTGTCAGTTCCTTAGGGAAGAAAGACTGAAGAAGGATTTCATGACATATAGAGCTATAGCCTATACAACCATGTAAAATATATATGTTTTACTGCACACAGAAACAAAGTAAACCACCATTCAAGTGGGCTGGACAGTAGAACTGAGGCTCTATGCCATCATCAAAACTCAAGTAACTCTCCTCATTTAAAAAAAATAGAAGCAGAGATTGTTATAAAATTAATATTATGCATATGGTTTAACCATGTAGAATCATCAAATTTGTTATAGAATATTAAATTCTAATAGGAGAATGCCCTCCGAGTTTAAAAGCCTGACAGGTATCCTACTAAAAGTTTATCCCACTTGCTCATTCTCTTAACTGTTACCTGCAGAGAAGATAAATTGATATTTTCATTTAAGTGATTCCAAATGAGTAGGGCCCATTAAAAATAACTCACTGATTGGCATATATCAGTAAATCTAAAGATTTTCATATGGTCATCTGGAACATACAATAACCCTGCCAGATCCTTCCAAATCTGAAATATATATATGTGTATATATATATATATACATATATATATATACATATATATAACTTTATGTAATATTTCTTTATGTAAATAATTTTAAACTAAAACAAATGGGGTATAGCAGTGAATTGCTTAATTACTATTTTCATTTTGCTAAAGCTGTCCTCAGCATGAAGACTATTGCATTCAATAAAATTGTAGTGAACATTTATTGTCCTTTGAGCTTTTAGCTAAAATAAAATATAAACACATGAATAAATACATGAATAATTTATGTATTTCTTTATTAAACTTATGTTTACTCAAAAATTTGCTGTTTGATGGTCCATTGCAAACACTGTACTTCTTCAGGTCATCCCAACTATTTGTTTTTAAGTAACTTTATCGATTGGGACGGAAAATATGTGTCATCCATGGTAGCAATCATCCTACACTCAAGAATTTGTTGCCAAGTGATTTTGCTTACTGACCTCAAATTTGGCCTTTGAATTCTTTTCAAAATAATTATCTGGGCAGCAGTTGGTTTGGGTTCTAAAATCGAACTGCCGTCACTGATCTGGCTGGTGCAAAGCAATGATGGCTGGGAACTGCCTTTCATGGTTAGCAAGTCCCACCATAGGAGAGGTTGGAGGAAGTACCTGGCAGTTCTGCTCGTTAATGGGCAGCAGGACTAGGTGGGATACCAACCAGGGTATTTGTTGGGACATGGCCACGCATTCCAGACTTTAGTCCTGAAAAGCAGATTGAGTTATATTTAGTGACCAAACGAGCCCAATTGTTTTTGAACTTGAATGCTGTTATCGGGATCCTCAACATCACCATTCCCACAAGTCATGGGCATCAATATCTCTTGTTACAATTGTTGTCATGTAAAAAAGTCTGTTCTCTCTTTGCGATGCTGATCGTTTCACATTCGTTAATTATCAAAAATATTACAAGGAAATGGGTATCTGTTAACTCTAGTTATTTGGATGGTTATTATCTTCAACCTATGTCTAGTTTGATCTACCTTGTTATGTTTGTATATTAGAGGGTATTGCGCCTGATGACCAAAGAATCACAACTCTCACCTGCCGGGGTTAAAGGATCTATCTGTTGGGGCGCCTGGGTGGCTCAGTTGGTTAGGTGTCCAACTCTTGGTTTCAGCTCGGGTCATGATCTCACAGTTTGTGGGATCAAACCCGGCATCAGGCTCTGTGCTGATAGTGTCTAGATCCTGCTTGGGATTCTTTCTCTCTCATTCTGTCTCTACCCCACTCACGTTCTCTCTCAATCTCTCTCTCTCTCTCTCTCTCTCTCTCAAAATAAATAAATAAACTTTCAAAAAATAAATAAAGGATCTATCTGTTCACAAGACATTCTGTCCTCAAATGCAGGGTAGGGGCTGTCCCACAATCATTAAACTGATCTTAAGACACAGAGAGCTTATAAGGTTAGGTCACCTGGCCATGCTTCATTTGTCACATTTAAGTGTATTAAAACTAAACCAAAAAGAAGGCAAGGGCATTAATCCATTTTTAATTAATGGTTGCTAGAAATTAAGTTAGCCAAGTTATGCTTCTATTAGCTTGTTTCTAGAGCCCATTTCGTTAAATCGCATTTTCTAAAATGATAAATTGTACTTAGAGGTTGTGTAAAAAATAGAGGAAAGTAGGACAGATGGATTCTAAATGTGATTCTAACTTATAATCTATGACTATTTTAGCTGTCTTCTCATACTTCATACTGGCTTAATTAAAAAAATAAAGAAAAATTCAGTTTTGACCATAGCTAGAACATTCCACGTTGAAGTAGCTGGGGATTAATCAACATCAGTTCATGTGCAAGCACTGTGTTTTTTCTTACTTGACAACATTGAAGTCCAGTCTCTTTTTCCCTTTTTTTTCTTAAGCCAGGAACGTCATTATGTTCTTATCATTATTTATCCTTGTCAATTCATACCCAAACAACATAGTTACAGGGATTTCTCCTTGATTTTAGAACGTGGTTGACTAGAATCCATTCATGAACTACCAGCCTCCTGAGTGGCGTTTCAAATCCTGACACATAATTAATGTCAAACAACTGTTCCTGACCTGAAACGTGACTTTGGTGCATGAGTCAACCAAGTTTGTTCATGGAAACAGATTAACAGGGTTACTGAAAAATGACTCAGCTTTCAGGTCCTTCGAATGGGTGTGTTTTTCTGAGTACAGAGATTTCAGGTGAGAAGCTAAGGTGCTATGGGAAGAATACAGGTCTACCAAAGTAGTCTAAATTCTTGAAGTGGTGATTTCTCATTTAACGAGAACCTATTATGTGCCAGGGTCTGTTTGGATTGAGTGCTGATGGTGCAAGGTGACGTCCAGGAAACACGTGAGCAACCACTTAGTCTTCTGAATAAAATTATTTTATTTCCTTCATTCTCTTAGTAAGTCTATGATATAATGGGATATCCTGGTTTAGACTGGATCCCAGGATTTACTGACATTTTAATGTCCAGCAGTGGGAAAATTGCTTTCTAAATTTACTAGGACAAGAGTTGTGCTTTAAATATTAAAATGTTTCCCTGAAAGAGGAGACTTGAATTTCCCTTTGAGAGTAGACTATTCCTTTGTTTGGAGGTGGGGGGAAAGCAATAAAACTTTAATGAGAATTTAAGTTAAAGTAAACACTTTTGTGAAATTAAGATTCCAGAAAGAGGAGTGAAACTGTTCAACAAAATAATGTAAAAGTTACCTTTTAATGGATGAGGTTGTGTTTTCCAGCACTGTGTTCCTTCTGAGGAAAACTTTTGCTCAAGTCTGTACTGCTGACAGGAGTTAGGACCTAACTTTGTAGAGAAGTGCTGAAGGGGCGCTCATGTGGGGAGCAGAGCCCGCAACCACAACAGCGCTCTTGAATTCATGTGCTTTGGAGCCTAAAGGGATGCATGGCTGAGAGAAGGTTCCTGAAGGGCACCATATAAAGACTCTAGGACCTGCATTTTGTCTGTTGGTTTTATTGCTTTGCAGTTCCTTTATGATAGCAAACATACACGCACACACACACGCACACACACACGCATACACACACTCTGTTCTTTGTTGTTGTTGTTGTTGTTGTTCTTCTTCTTCTTCTTCTTAGTCATCTGGAGAGGATATTAAGATACTGCCTGTGGTTATGCTTAGGGTGTGTGTGTGTGTGTGTGTGTGTGTGTGTGTGCGCGAGCGCGCCCTAAGGACCTGCTTCTGTTTGAAGGAAGTTGACTCAAGATTATGGAGGTATCCTTAAGAAAATCTGAATTCCATTTTGCAGCTAGACAGGGAAGAATGATATTTGGCAGATTAGAATTTCTAGGGGCACCTGGGTGGCTCAGTCAGTTAAGCGTCTGACTTCAGCTCAGGTTGTGATCTCACAGTTTGTGAGTTCGAGCTCTGCATCAGGCTCTGTGCTGACAGCTTGGAGCCTGGAGCCTGCTTCGGATTCTCTGTCTCCCTCTCTCTCTGCCCCTCCCCTGCTCACACTCTTTCTCTCCCTCTCTCTCAAAAATAAATAAACATTTAAAAAAATTAAAAAAATAAGAATTTCTAGAGCCTAGGGAGACTCCCAGAATATTGAAATATAGCCTCAAAAGATATATCTTATTTCCAAAAGCTTTATGAAGCCTTTTACAGGTAGAAACTAACGTGTAGAGGCAAGAAAGTAGCTAATAAGTGACAAGAAAGTAATTTTCTTATTCAAATATTAATTGTTAATTCTGATTCAGGTTATGTTGGGCTACCCTGCAGCAGAACAATTCTCCCCTAAAAACAACATAATCAGCTGTATTTAAAAAAAAAGAAAGAAAGAAAGAAAAGAAAACACACAAAACACACAAAAACTGTTGAAAGGCATCTGAGAGTTACCAAGGCAGCCAAGACTTGAGCAGTCAATATTCCAGAGAGAAGAGGCACTCATTAGAGTTGGCCAAATATGACATGATGTTTTCCTTCAGAACATTTGTGAGTTCCGAAGAGGGGTGGACAGAAGGGCTGAGAAGCCGAGCCAAAGCTGGAACTAAAAGGCAAGAATACCAAGTAGAGGTGTTGACGGTCTCAGGGGTTGGAGAATCCAAATGGTATTCAGTGCTACCAAAATGGCCAGTAATGAGACTCCACAATCATGGAGGGAGAAGAGAAATGGAGAAGTGAGCCCAACAGCTCAGCATCTCCCCCCCCTCCCCCGCACCCCACCCAAAGCATTCATCTGAAGTGGCTCAGGCCAAGTTCAGCAAAATGGCTACTCCCATGAGGCTGAAAAGATGTGCAGAGATGGTGGCTGTTCTCAACACTGGAGAGCCAAAAGTTGAATTTCCTTGTGGACAGCCTCTGGTAAACCAGCCAGGCTCTAAGTTGGTGCCCCTGAAGGACTGCATCATGGGAGTAAAGGTAGAACAGACAAGGGCACTGAAAAATGTGAAATGACATGCCATTTGCTTACATGAATGTAGTTGTAAAAATATGAAACCATATGTTAAGAAATGAAATCTTGCAGTGTTTTAAAAGGCTAACATAACACAAAATCTGTTTATTCTGGGATACCAATATTGTTTACTATTTAACATATAATTACTTAGGTGGCTTAGTTGGTTAAGCATCTGACTCTTGGTTTGGGCTCGGGTCATGATCTCACAGTTCCTGAGATCGAGCCCTGCATTGGGTTCTGCAATGACAGTGTGGAGCCTGCTTGGGATTCTCTCTCTCCTTCTCTTTCTCTGTCGCCCACCCTGCTTACTCTGTCTGGATCTCTCTCAAAATAAATAAATAGACATTAAAAAAACTACAATCACTTAAATTCACAATATACAGAAAAAAGGAAGTGGACTAGGATAGTCTCACTACGTGTCATAAAAACATGTTACAAAACTCAACTCTCATTTGTGGAAAAACCAAACATTGCAAAGTAGGAATAAAAGGTGATTTTCTTAATCCAACAGAGTTTACCTAGAAAAATTCTACGGCAAAATTTTGTTCAATGGTAACCCAGAAATTTTTCCTCCTCAAGCCTGAGAGTTGCTGAAGGAAGTTAGAATCAACTCTGCTATTTAATTTTATACTGAAGCATTTATTCACCATAATATTTCAAGGAGGAAAAAATATAAGAATTGAGCGGTAATAAATAACACAGACATTATTCAAAATGATACGATTATATATGTAGGTAATCCAAAATATCCTACAGATAAACTATTGCAATCAGTAAATGAACTGAGCAAAGTTACTGAATACAATGAATACAAAATCAATGTATTTCTTTATACCGGCAATAAAGTTTTAAGAAATCGAAGGCTTTATGAGCCCATTTAAACAAAGATCTCGCTATAAACGTAATTAAAGAAACCCTAAATAAATGGAGGTATTTGCCACGTGTGCTGATGGCAGGATGCAATACTATTAAAAAGCCAGCTCTTCCCAATTGATCTACAAATGTGGTACCGTCTCAATCAAAATCTTCAGATTTTATTTTAGGGATTACCAAGCTGATTCCAAAACTTGTATGGACATGAAAAGGGCCAAAAAGGAGCTAAGATAACATACAGAAGAACTAAGCTGGTGGGCTAAAAAAGAAAATATCAATAGCTTTTACAGGGTTATAGTCGTTAAGGTAATGTGGGTATGGATGGAAACATAGATAAGTTGGCCAATGGAAAAAATAGGGAAACTAGGAACAGATTCACATATATGGACACTTGATTATGACAAAGATGTCACTGTAGAATAATGGAGAGAGAATAATCTTTCAGCCAATGGTCTAATACAACTGGACATTCATAAAGAAAAAAAATTGAAACTTGACTCCCTACTCCACAATATGCACAAAAATAAATCCCAGATGTACTTTAGATTTAAGTGCAAAAAGCAAAATATTAAAATTTCTAGAGTGTAAAAGACAGGAGGAATACATTCATGATTTTAGAGGTAAACAGCAACCCTTAAGTTGACATAATAAGCACTAACACAAAGTAAGGAAATGAAAAATGGACCCTACCAAAAATAAGAGCTCAAAAAATGCTATTAAATCAGTGAAAATTCACACTTCAGAGCATGGGAAAAGATATTTGCAATGTAGACAAAAGTATATATAATCTTTATTTATTTTTATGATACATACATATAATACTGTCAGAGTGAGAATAAAAAAAATTCAGAGGCACTTGGGGTGGCTCAGTGGCCGACTTCAGCTCAGGTCATGATCTCGTGATCCATGAATTCGAGCCCCGCATCGGGTTCTGTGCTGACAAGTCAGAGCCTGGAGCCTGCTTTGGATTCTGTGTTTCCCTCACTCTCTGCCCCTCCCCTGTTCACACTCTTGTCTCTCTCATTTTTTTTTTTTTTTTTTTTTTTTTATTTTAAAAAATTTTTTTTTTCAACGTTTATTTATTTTTGGGACAGAGAGAGACAGAGCATGAACGGGGGAGGGGCAGAGAGAGAGGGAGACACAGAATCGGAAACAGGCTCCAGGCTCCGAGCCATCAGCCCAGAGCCTGACGCGGGGCTCGAACTCACGGACCGCGAGATCGTGACCTGGCTGAAGTCGGACGCTTAACCGACTGCGCCACCCAGGCGCCCCTCTCTCTCATTCTTAAAACAAAACAAAACAAAAAAAAATACACATTAATTTTTTTTTTTTTTTTAATTTTCAGTAAAAACGAAAGACTCTTCAAACAAGAATGGGCAAAATGGCCACTACACATAACAAAATTCAGCCTCCTCGGTGCAAAGTAAAATGCAAAGAAGAAAACAGACAGGTCTATCACTTCACGTACACACAGCAGAATGGCTCAGCTTATAGCAAAGGAGCAAATATTGCTGAGCACGTAGCATGGACAACTGGAGCTCTCATATACTGTTGGGCATGTATAAAGTAATACTCTGCAAAAACATATTGCAGGATTTACTAAAGCTGAACATGAGCATGCCCGGTATCACAGAATTCTACTCCTAAGTATACACCGCCCAGAGACGTGACCGCATATGTACAGCATGTGCGGTCATGCTCCGAACAGCACTATTCGCCAAAGTCAAAAAAACCGAAGCCATCTAACTGCCCATAACACTAGAATACAAAAATAAAATCATCTACATGCAACGGTACACCATTCAGCGATGAAAATGATCAAACCATATGCATGAATCCTACAAACATAATTCTGAGCAAAAAATAGACTTGGGAAAGTGCATACTTTATATCGAGTTCAAAGAAAGGCAAAACTAATTTATGGTAAAAGTCGGGGCAGGGGTTGCCTTTGGGAAGGATCGGCGGTTGGTGACTTGGAAGTTTCTGGGAGACCGACAATGTCTCCTTCGCAGGTACTGGTTACACAAGTGTGTTCACTTTTTGATGATTTATCAGTCTGCAACGTTAAGATGTTTCACTTTTCTATTTTTTTAAAAATGTTTTTTAATGTTTATTTATTTTTGAAGGAGAGAGAGAGACGGAGCCTAAGCAGGGGAGGGGCAGAGAGAGAGGAAGACACAGAATCGGAAGCGGGCTCCAGGCTCTGAGCTGTCAACACAGAGCCCGGTGCAGAGCTTGAACCCACAGCCGTGAGATCATGACCTGAGCTGAAGTCAGACGCTTAACTGACTGAGCCACCTAGGCACCTGTCACTTTTCTCTTTTTATATATTATCTGAGTAAAGATATTTACTAAAAACTAACTAACTAACTAAATAAATAAATAAATAAAAAAGAATTAAATTAAAATCACAGTGTGGTGATTGCTGTAATGCCTTCCACCAAGAAGGCAATCAACAAATTCTTGTCAAATGAAAACCTTCACAAGGAGCACGGAGACACTGGATAATGTGGGGTTAACCCTGGACCGGGGTGTCTGGGAGACACTGGGCTAATGCCTTAGGCAGGACTGCTGAGCCCAAATCAGTATATTCTCCACACAAAGAGAAAAGGACTGTAAACTAAAAGCACAGCATGTCCGGAGAAACTTTCCAAGACAAAATTGCAAATGTAGCCAGTTCCTGCAACTGAATTAATTGCTAATGTGTTGCGACTTGAAGCCCTTTACTGCATTCCCCCCCCCCCCCCCCCGACTATGAAGCAGAAATGCTGGGGGAAAGTATCTGCTCTTCATGGGGCTGATTATCCATTTCCTCCCTCCCGCTGTCTACCTTCTAGACATGTGGCTACTTATTAGCCCCAGAGGGAGGGCTCAGGAACGGAAAAGGGGGAAAGTCGAATCAGTTAATTAAGCAGCCCCGGCCAAAGATTTGGTAGGACGAGGAGGTTGAAACTAATGGCTAAAATGAGACCGTTAGATTTAATGAAAGTCTTCGTTTTGGCTTCCCTGTGACTTCATGGAGAAATGAGAATTCGCTTGAATGTGCTTTTTATTAATGTCCCATCTGACACGGTCTCCTGTACACTTAACTCAATGATCCAAAGTTTTAACGTGTAGATGATGCTAAGGGAAATAGCCCATGTTTGAACTTTAGGTATTGATTGCCTGAACAAATAGAAAATATGAAAACGAAAACTACTTTAAGAAGTCTTCTTCGGGGCGCCTGGGTGGCGCAGTCGGTTAAGCGTCCGACTTCAGCCAGGTCACGATCTCGCGGTCCCTGAGTTCGAGCCCCGCGTCGGGCTCTGGGCTGATGGCTCGGAGCCTGGAGCCTGTTTCCGATTCTGTGTCTCCCTCTCTCTCTGCCCCTCCCCGTTCATGCTCTGTCTCTCTCTGTCCCAAAATAAATAAAAAGCGTTGAAAAAAAAAAAAAAAAAAAAAAAAAAAAAAAAAGAAGTCTTCTTCTAGGGACGCCGGGTGGCTCAGTCGGTTGAGAGTCTGACTCTTGGTTTCAGCTCAGGTCATGATCTCAAGGTTCATGAGTTACATCCCTCCCTTTTGGGCTCACGCTTGGGATTCTCTCTCCTCCTCCCTCTCTCTCTGCCCCTCCTTTGCTTGTGCCCTCTCTCTCTCTCTCTCTCTCTCTCAAGATGAATAAATAAACAAACAAACAAAAAAAACAGTCTTGTTCTAAATAACAAACTGCATGCTGTTACAAAGATGCAATGGACAAATGACATTTGCTTTTCCCAGGTGTGGGCAACAAATGACATTACAAAATGTTTGAACGCAACCTGCCAAATTTTTGGTTTCAAATGGCGGGACCAAGACCAGTTTTAAAAATAATAATATCTTGCAGGGCTCCTGGGTGGCTCAGTTGGTTAAGCCTCCGACTTCCGCTCAGGTCAGGATCTCACAGTTCATGGGTTCAAGCCCCACATCGAGCTCTGTGCTGACAGCTCAGAGCCTGGAGCCTGCTTCCGATTCTGTGTCTCCCTCTCTCTCTGCCCCTCCCCCACTCATAGTCTGTATCTTTCCCCAAAACAAATAAACATTAAAATTTTTTTAATAAAAATAACAATATCTTGGATCACTCAACGTTAAGCAATGCCTTCTAAAATGGAGAGGATTTCATTCAATTGGAACGTGGTTCAAAGCTATCCAAGATACATAGCTACTGCATGCAAATTCATCGGCAAGAGACTTACTGAAAAGGCTTATTTTAATGTGTCTTCAGAGAATAATCATATGAGTAAGACAGTGCACTTCCCAGATCAGTTTGGTCGGCCGACTCCTACACCGATCATTTAGGGCCTCAAGTGTGGTGGCATCCCCAAACGAGTAGGTAAAACATGGAGACGTGGTTAAGCAGCAGCGGTCCAATGCGGAACAAATGGGAGATGATCACAATGGACAGATGTCAGAGGAGGGGTGAAGAGGGTGTATTCTGAGCTAAGAGAAAGTAACCACACAAAAAGTCAAAAAGTAGCCCCATGAAATAGAAGCCATTCATTTCTGAAATCTAATTAGGCGGCTCAAAAGCCCACAGGAAGAAGTCATGTTGTGCTTGTCACATCCTCAGAACGTGGCTAAAAACAGACGGTGTTCATATGAATCTATGACATAGTGAGTTGTAGCAAGAGGATGTTACTATACGGTTGAGGGAGACTTTGTGCTTTAAAGTCTGAAGTTTGAGCAAATTAGGACTTAGAAATAAGTCTGAAATATCATTCAGACTCTGAACCAAGGAAGTTACTGGTTTCCCTCACTTTGGTACCGGTGAGTTTGTAAGTGGTCTGTAGGGCTGATGAAAGGAGAGCCATGAAAAAAGTGAGGTAATAAGACGCTTACTTATCTCTTTTAACACGAATTTTCAGGACTGGGGCGCATGAATGATGAGCACTTCTAGAATCTAGTCACAATTGCCAGGTATTGAATTATCTGATGGATGAGAACGACCATTACATGGGGTTAGTGGTAAAAATCAAGTGGAATTAGGAGCACACCTCATCTACATCCCATCTGTAATTACTCCAGACGCACCATGCTTCCAAGATGATTCGATTACATAGCATCACAGATAGGAAGGGTATCGTATTAGTTAACCTGCTCTTAGGTGATCCACCCTACCTGTATTAGTTAGGGTTCTCTAGAGAAACCGAGCCAGTAAGAGATGTAGATATACGTATATGTAGATATATAGAGAGAGAGTTATTGTAAAACCTTGATTCGTGCACATAATTCATTCCGGAAACATGCTCGTAATCCAAAGCACTTGTATACCAAAGTGAATTTCAAGAA
The DNA here is from genome assembly GCF_007474595.2 of Lynx canadensis. NCBI lineage: Eukaryota > Metazoa > Chordata > Mammalia > Carnivora > Felidae > Lynx > Lynx canadensis. Next base: position 144,329,765 of record NC_044311.2, read on the forward strand.
CCACTGGCTGAGTTGTGATCACGTGACACAACTCATATTGCAAGACACCGTTCGTTTATCAAGTTAAAATGTATGGGAAATGTTTGCTCATCTTGTGGAACACTCGCAGAACTTCCTCACAATCTAAGGTTTTACTGTGTTTTAAAGGAATTGGAAATTTATATGATTATGGGGACTAGGAAGTTCAACATCTTCGGAACAGACTGCCAGGCTGGAGACCCAGGGAACGATGGATGCAGCAGCTCAAGCCTCAAAGCAGTCTGGATGAAGAATTCTTTTTTCTTAGGGGAACTGAGTCTTTCCTTGCTCAAGGCCTTCAACTGATTGGACGAGGCCCACCCACCTTAAGGAAACTAAACTGCTTACTCAGAATTGACTGATTGAAATGTTTATCTCATCTAAAAAAAAAGACATTCACTGCCACACTTAGACGGATGTTTGACTACATAACTGGGAAATATGGCCTAGGGAAGTTGCTGTAACGTTAACCAGCATGCTAACATTCATACTTCTCAATAAAATGAATCTTGATTCGGTCAGATTGCCACTTTCTAATATGGAGCACTGCCCTGGGGAAAGTTTTTCCCCAAGGTGTTAGAGGCTGTTGGCTTCTTTCAACTCCACTGTGTATCATTTACCTTTGATCTTTGCACTGATCCCTGGTACCTTTGATTGTGAACAAAGAACGAGGTGCGGTTCTTCCAGATGCTCATGAACCGTGACAAACCAGGCAGAGAGGAGGCTGCTTTCCCGAGGCAGGCGCTTGGAGTTTCAGTGATCCCTCCCATTCATACATCCAAAACACGCATGTCTGTTTACCATGCTATCAGCGATTCATGTGCTCCAAATAGAAATTTGAGATGTTATCACTGCCTTTTAAATGTCCTCATTTCTCTACCAGGTATACAATGAAACGCCAGATTGTTTTCATTTATTGGAAACCCTGCGAGGAAAAAAATTTCCTCAGGTGTTTTTTTTTTTTTTTTCCTTCTCCTTGAACAAATTGTGTATTCATACTACTTACCCACTCACGTGTTGAAATCTTACAGTTTTCCTGATACATTTGAATAAGCTTTTTAAAAATGTAGTGAAGATGTTAACCTCTTTATACCTTTATCACGTCAAATATAAGCACTTGACATTTGTATGTTTTCCTTTTAGTTTCATGTATTTTAATCACGTTGAATATTTTCAAATCTATCAATCTTACCTTTAATAATTTCTTCTATTGTTTCAAAACCTATTCCTTTATACATCTGATAAGCATTCTGTCTTATTTTTGGCTACTGTAAGTATACTTTAAAAAAAATTTTTTTTTTTTTACATTTTATTTATTTTTGAGAAACAGAGTGAGACAAAGCGTGAGCAGAGGAGGGGCAGAAAGAGAAAGAGACAGAATCTGAAGCAGGCGCCAGGCTCTGAGCAAGCAGTCAGCACAGAGCCTGATGCGGGGCTTGAACCCACAAACTGTGAGATCATGACCTGAGCCGGAGTCGGACGCTCAACCAACTGAGCCACCCAGGCGCCCCTTAAAAAAAAATGTTTCAAGACCATCCACAGTCTCTTTTAGAGAATGGTATTTAGTATGGGACCAAAAGGTTTTTTTCCAGCTATTGCAAGGGAATTCCTAAATCTTCCTTTTATTGTGATTCTCATACTTTTGTAAAATTTATGTAATTCATTCAAAATAACATATACGTATATTCATGTATAAATGTATGTATTTATGTGTACCTATCAACATACATATGTGTATATGTAGGCACAGATATTATTAGTCTCTGTATCTGTTTATCTATCTATTGGGACAAAGAGAGAAGGAAAGCTATTTCTAGCTGTCCGTTCGATACCAGTTTTCAAAATGTATGTCAAAGTTGGAAGTGTGCCAGTTTCGAAAGGTACATAATCCCTCTTTTGTTCTGGGAAGCAACATGCTAAATTTTAAATCCTAAGCTCCCCATACTTCTCTGCAGTAGGAACAGAGATGTGACCACATTCTGCCTAATGAGATGTAAACAGAAGTCAATAGGTAGGGCACCCGAAGAGCACTTTAAAAGGGGCTGCATTTAGCTGGCATCTCTCTTTTGCTGTTTATCCTTCCTTTCTTCCTCGTTCTGTCTAGAATACAGATCTGCTACCTGGTGGTAGAAGGGCGCTCTCCCTTCCCCTTCCCTCTCTCTCCCCTCCTTCCTCCCTGCCTTCCTTCCTTCCTTCCTTTCTCTGTGCCCCCACCAGGTCTTTAATTATATTTACTCATTATGGTGTAATTACTTGTTAACATATTTGCGCTTCCAAAAAGTCTGAATTTTCTGCAGCAGGAGACTTTGTGTTATAAGGGGGCTTTTTTGTTTTTAATGCAGAAGATAGAATCCAATTTCATAACATAAGGGATGGCTGTTAAAAGCCTCTTGAATCTGGGGCACCTGGGTGGCTCAGTCAGTTAAGCGTCCAACTTCGGCTCAGGTCATGATCTCACAGTTTGTGAGTTCAAGCCCCGTGTCAGGCTCTGCCCTGACAGCTCAGAGCCTGGAGCCTGCTTCAGACCCTGTGTCTCCCTCTCTCTCCCTGCCTCTCCCCTATTCTGTCTCTCTCTCTCTCAAATAAACATTAAAAATATTTTTAAAAACCCTCTTGAATCCTCCATAAAATATTATTATTAAAAACAGTAACAACTAATATCTATAATAGCATTATTATGTGACAAACCTAATTTATGAGTAACTATTCACAATGCATTGGTTTGTGTGCATCCAACTTGGACAGTGATAGGTATTTATAAGTACATAATGTATGTAGTAATATCCATGATATAGTAGAACATTAGCAAATGTACAATTGGTTTTTAAAATTCTCCTAGTTGTTTTTTGCTGAAGTCTGAGTGTTGAATTTGTGTAAATTAATTACCTACATGTGGTAACTTAATTATGTTTTATTTTATTGTCCAAAATTTGATTACAATTTATTCTTTAATCTTTCTGAAGCGGGTTTAGGGTAGAGAATCAGAGGTAAATCTAATAACGCTATTCAGACCTCATCAACATTTCTCCGGTAGGTTATTTACCTCCAGTGACTCAAAACGGGGCCTACGTCTCCACACTCCTAACATCTGAAAATTCTGCCCTTTCTAATTTCCAGGTAGTAACAACGGGGCTGTTGAATGGCCACCTCCCTCATCCCCACTGCAAGCCGTCATGGTGACCTTGATCAAACAATAGTTTTTCTTTGCCCATAGTATCTTGGGCCCAACTCTTAGAAAGAAAAGCACTTCTTAGGAGCTCTTTTCAGGGCCGTCCGTCTCTAACTCAGAAGGCTAGTAACTGCCCCCTGGTGGTAAAATGCACATGCCTTTAGGAAATCAGAGGCTTCCTACCTTTCCAGGGGAAGTAAGAAACACCTTTCATTTCTTCCCCAAAAGGTCACGGCCACTACCCAAAGTTAGATACAATTCCTCAATGGGTCCCCCTGATATTTTGTCCTCTCATTCACTCTCTCTGCTTTCATTCTAATTTGGTTATTCCAATTATCTGCTTAAACAGCTGTTCCCAAGAATTCCCAAGTTATGTTTGGGACCCTGCCATCGAAAACTTCCAGGGACGACTTAAAACTTCTTTTCAAATGGCTTCAATGTTTTCCTTTCTGAGATGATGAATTCGCGAGAAGTAGAGTATCAAGAAGGAATTCCCAACCAGGGGACACTTGGTAAAATCAGGAGATCTTTTTTTTTATTTTCACATCTTTTAGGAGCCGGAGTGGTGCTGGCGTCACTGGGGTCCGGTGAGCAGAGAGTGGGGACCTTGTGAAGCATCTTATAATACACGGGAAAGCACTCCCCCTCCAGCCCCAAACAAATGATTCAGTCTAGAGCATCATGAGTTCCAAGGTCGGGAGACACTGGCGTAGAGGATCAGAGATTCTGGAGTCAGTCACACATCCTAACTCTGTTCTCAGGTTCTTTAAAGCCTAAGGGTATTCATGTATAAAAAAAGAATAATAAGAAGTCATATATTAGGGTGATGTGATAGCTAAACAAGACAACCAGACAAAGCCCTTGCCACGGTGGCCTCAGAATAAGCATTCTCTATATATGTTATTACGATTGCTCTTTTTATTGCCAGATTTCAATTGAAGAGGAATAAAAACCTTTTCAGGTTACAATGAGAGGAACATATATTTAGGAATGCCAGGAAAGATACGTTTATACACAAAAAAGCTTATGTATAAAAAAAGTTTAGGTACAATTTTAATTGTCCTGCATTAGAAGCGGGATCTTTTTTATATTGCCACTCATTATACCTGGAAAGTGGTCCCTCAAGTATTTCTTTTTTTTTTAATATAATTTATTGTCAAATTGGTTTCCATACAACACCCAGTGCTCATCCCAACAAGTGCCCTCTTCCCTGCCCATCACCCACTTTCCCCTCTCCCCCACCCCCATCAACCCTCAGTTTGTTCTCAGTCCTTAAGAGTCTCTTATGGTTTGCCTCCTTCCCTCTCTGTAACTTTTTCCCCCTCCCCCTCCCCATGGTCTTCTGTTAATGTTTCTCAAGATCTACATATGAGTGAAAACATAGGGTATCTGTCTTTCTCTGCCTGGCTTATTTCACTTAGCATAATACCCTCCAGTTCCATCCATGTTGCTGCAAATGGCCAGATTTCATTCTTCCTCATTGCCAAGTAGTATTCCATTGTATACATAAACCAAGTTATAGCAAGAATGACTCAGTGTATTTGCAGACCATCCACTTTAAAATAGGTACCAAGAGGGGCACCTGGGTGGCTCAGTCAATGGGGCGTCCAACTCAGGTTTAGGTCATGATCTCACCATTGTGGGTTCCAGCCCCATGTCGGGCTCTGTGCTGACAGCTCGAAGCCTGGAGCCTGCTTCAGATTCTGTGTCTCCCTCTCTCTCTGCCCCTTCCTCGCTCACACTCTGGCTCACCCTCAAAAATAAATAAACGTTTTTTAAAAGAAGGTCTGAAAGGTAGTATCTTCTACCCTCTATCATCCAACATTTAAAGACCCTCAGCCACAGGCAGAGGGGATATCCAGCCGCTGTTTTCGAATCACTCTGGAAAAGACGCATTCAGTCAAATATCCAAAAGTCATCCGCTCCCTACCTTCTGTCTGCTGGTGGAGTTCTGATTTTCCAGGGACCTCCTCTCCAGGTCCAGTGGGTGGACTTTGGATGTCTCAGTGTCCCTGCCAGTGCTTGAGCGGGGCATGGGCCCGTAACCCAGGGCTAGACAGGGGGACTGAAGCATAGAGCCGCTGTGAGTTTGGTCTCCGTTTTGATCAGCTGTTTTTACTTGTATGTGATATTTGACACTACGGAAACCGTCTCGAAGTTAGAAGGGGATAAACCAGACAGGCGATGTATCAAAGGTGATACAAAAAGCAAACATCTTCATCCTTCATGATATCACGGTGCTGTCGAATGAATCCTGGCAGGGGCGCCTGGGTGGTGCCGTTGGTTAAATGACTGACTCTGGCTCAGGTCATGATCTCCAAGTTTGTTAGTTCGAGCCCCTCATGGGGCTCTTTGCTGTCAGCGCAGAAAAGAAGCCTACTTCGGATCCTGTGTCTCCCTCACTTTCTGCCCCTCCCCTACTCACATACAATCTCTTTTCTCAAAAATAAATAAACATTAAAAAAAATCTCTTAAAAAAACTCACCCTGGCAAATCACTACCACAGGAATTCATTTTCAGTAAAATAACAAACTCACCACTTTAACCCACCTTTAATTAGCAATTCTATTATTTGTAGACATAAATGCCCTAATTAATATGCCTTCTTATTTTAAGGCTCCTCCTCGTTTGGAAGAGGGCACTTGGAGGGAAGTTTTACTTGTACATAGTTCGGGGCTTTATTTTTTCCCGCTTACTGAGCTGAAATTTATCTCCCTTTGACCTCCACTCATTGGGTCTAGGGAGGTCTGCTGAGGTCACAAAGAACAATTCCAACAAAGCAGATCGGTGGTCAGTTTTGATTTGGTGAGATCCAAACATGTATCAGACAGCATCTATGCCTGAGTTCTAGTAAGAGAGCCAGGATGCACATTTAATATAAAAATGATGTCAGCTATAGAAGATGAAAGATCAAGTGCACTGAAAATTCATGAGTTTAAGGATACTTTCAACCGGGCAATCAGATGAAACTCTATGGGGAAGATAGCGACTGAACCAGACCTAGAAGCAAAGCAGAATTTAGCATATGAGGTTGTGAGTGTGGATGGGGAAGGTAAAAAAAAAAGATTCCAACATTTCAGGTATAAGACGAGTGGGTGGGATTGTATCATGTAACAAGAGAAGAAAAACTCTACTTGTTGATAGGGGGGAAAATGAAGAAAACATGTATCAAAGCATAGAAGAAATCATGAGGGGGAAGCAGGGGGAGAGGCAGAGAGACTATGAGAGAGACCATTTCTGATATTTCTGGTTCCATTGGCCCCATGGGGTTCAGCTGTGCCTCCTGTATCTCTACAATAAAGTCTACGTTTTAATCTTTTTAAGCAGCTCAAGGGGATTCTGTTCCCTGTAACTAATTTCACCTTGATGAACACAAACATTTAGAGAAAATGCAATTGGTCATTTGGTCATTAAGAGGGTATGTAATGTATATATATGTGTATGCACACACACACACACACACTCATGTGCTCATACTTCTATATTCTTTCTAAATTAGCTAATACTTTCTTTTTAAATGAGCTAATTCATAGCAACAGTTTGACCTCCAGTGTTCCAACATTTGTGGCCAAGTTGCCTGGTTCATTGGTTTAGCTTTGGGGTATAGGCCTGGAAAAAGGGAGCTATGAGAATAAGAAATGATTTGTTATGACTTTATTGTGGTGAGAGACAAGAATGGGGAAATTTTTTAAGTATTAGAATGGTTATAAATAAACAGTAAATATAAATAAATTGTTTAAAAATCATCTTTTTAAGGGGCACCTGGGTGGCTTAGTCGGTTAAGTGTCTGACTTTGGCTCAGGTCATGATCTCGAGCCCCATGAGTTCCAGCCCCAAGTCTGGCTCTATGCTATCAGTTCAGAGCCCAGAGCCTGCTTCAGATTCTGTGTCTCTGTCTCTATCTGCCCCTCCCCCATTTCCACGCTGTCTTTCTGTCTCTCAAAAATAAATAAACATTTTAAAAAATAATCTTTTTAAGACCAAGGATCTTGCTTGCCTGAAAGAAAGTATTCCCAGACTCAGATCAGCTGAGTAAAGTAGATTCTGACACATAGAAATAAGTAAATTATTCTGATTCATGTCCAAACATGCTTTTGAGTCATACATATGAGAGCATAAATTGTGGGGTTCTTTTAAACCATGACTTAAGTCAAATGTGGAAGTTGATGGTGTACTTCAAACATAAAGAATTTATATAGATGTTAAGCTGTTTGGAGAGAGATATAAATGTATGTATTGCTAATTACAGATAGTATATAAAAGTAAGGTCAGAGAAGCCATGGAGAAAAAGTGAAAAGAACACTGATATTCTTGACTCCCTTGTAGACTTGGGGAAATTATGTGAACTCTTTTCAGTTACAGAGGCTATTCTCTTCTTCAGTATTCTTTATCAATGACAATCGTCATGGCAGAATGAATAATGGCCTTCCAATTGCTTTGGTACCCTACCCTGATCACATCTCCAAACATTAGTAGTATCTCCAGTGGAACCTGATGGAGATTATTCCCATATACTAAAACCACTAAATTCTCAACTACTCTTTGTTTTTGAGGAACATACAAAGGCAACATAGGTGAAAGATAATAATAATGTCAAGTTACGTCCAAACTCATATTTAGAATCCTTACAGCTTAGAGAGCTGGCTGGAGCCCAGGATGCTGTGTGGACTCCTCTAAACTGGGTCAGCTTGGGCCAAACAGCACAGAACACAAATAGATCCTAAAGCTTCTTTTTTTTCTTACGTTTATGTATCTATTTTGTGAGAGACAGAGACAGACAGCATGAGAGGGAGAGGCAGAGAGAGACAGAATCTCAAGCAGGTTCTGCACCATCAGCCCAAATCAGGGCACTCAATCTCAGAAACTGAGGCCATGACTTGAACCAAAATCAAGAGTCCAACGCTTAACCTACTGAGCCACCCAAGCTCCTGGATCCTACGGCTTCTTAGGCCCCTTTTTTCTAAGTCTTTATTCTATTCTAGGTCTGAAAGAATTCATCACATGGCCATTGAAAAGAATATAACCTTAAGTAATTAACTTCAATTTCTTCATTCATAAAATGGAGATCATGATACCTACCTCATAAGGTTATTGTGTGGAATTAATTAGTTAGTAAATAAAAAGTTTCTGGGTTTACAGTGCATGCTCAATTTATGGCGATTCTAGTCTTTGGCATAAGTAGACGTTTGGTAAATACATATATTTTTTGTTTTTCAAAGCAGTCACCTAAATTTCCCAGCTTGGAGTTAACATTTTTCCTTTCTTTCCCCAGTACTTAATTAGCAAGATCCGCTACCAGAATGTTGATCACTTTCTTTTTTTTTTTTTTTTTTTTTTTTTTCAACGTTTATTTATTTTCGGGACAGAGAGAGACAGAGCATGAACAGGGGAGGGGCAGAGAGAGAGGGAGACACAGAATCGGAAACAGGCTCCAGGCTCTGAGCCATCAGCCCAGAGCCCGACGCGGGGCTCGAACTCACGGACCGCGAGACCGCGAGATCGTGACCTGGCTGAAGTCGGACGCTTAACCGACTGCGCCACCCAGGCGCCCCTGATCACTTTCTTTTTATTGGACTACTTTACGCAAGTGTCTAGATCTTTCAAAATTCAACTCAGAATCCATGTATATGATCCATATCTGAGCTAGTGATAGATCCTGATTATGCTTTTATTTTTTAAGTTTATTTACTTATTTATTTTGAGAGAGACAGAGAAATAGAACATGTGCAAATGGGGGAAAGGCAGAGAGAGAAGGAGAGAGAATCCCAGGCAAGCTCTGTGCAGTCAGCACAGAACCTGATGCGGGCCTCGAACCCACAAATCATGCGATCATGACCTAATTTGAAGAGTTGGAGCCTTAACCAACTGAGTCACCTACATGCCCCTATCCTGATTACATATTTAGACATACTTTGGAGATAGCACAAATTCAATAAACATTTGAAAATTTTAATCTATAATGAAGTTTACTTGTTTGTATGTTTGTTACCTATTTTCTCTTGTTAAAGATAAAATTCGATGATACCCATCATGACCCATCCACAAGTATTTTTGAACTTGTAAAGCATGGATTTTCATAAGTCTGAAGATTAAACAAGTGAAGAAATGATCCCTAATCTCAAGGACATTCCAGCAGTGCTGGGATGGGGGGAGTGGTCCACAAAGAACTAGAATACAAGGTAGAATGCTATGAGGGTAAAGATAAAAATCTAGGTAAAGATAATCACTAATTGAAAAAAAATTATGTTTATTTTTGAGACAGAGAGAGAGAGAGCATGAGAGGGAGAGGGGCAGAGAGAAGAAAGACACAGAATCTGAAGGAGACACCAGGCTCTGAATTGTTAGCACAGAGCCTGATGTGGGGCTCAAATTCACAAGTCGTGAGGTCATGGACTGAGCCAAAGTCTGATGCTTAACAGATTGAGCCACTCAGGCCCCCCAACCACTCATTTTGAATGGAAGGTCTGCCTTGGGCATTCAATTTCTAATTCTTATAAGATCTCTTTCAGGTAGGTATTATTAAGTACATTTTTCATAAAAATTAGCTAAAGCTTAGAAAGCTTACGGAACATGCTGAGGCTCACAGTTCAGAGTTAGTATTATCACCTGGGTGCTTCTCATTGCAAGGCCTCCATACATGGGAACATACAGAAAGAAAGAACTTATTCTGATGGTCTTTGGACAACAGGCAACATTTAAAAGATAGAAAGAACCTAGAGTAAGAAAAGTGGACTGAAAAACTGTTTTGAAGGCACCTGGGTGACTCAGTCGGTTAAACATCCAACTCTTGATTTCAGCTCAGGTCATGATCTTGTGGTTCATAAGTTCGAGCCCAGCATCAGGCTCTGCAATGACAGCACTGAGCCTGCTTGGGATTCCCACATTTCCTTTCTTTCTGCCCCTCCTCCACTCACCCTTTCTCCCTCTCTCTCAAAATAAATAAATAAACATTAAACACACACACACACACACACACACACACACACACACACAGTGAAAAACCATTCTGAGAAAGCTGCGTGAACAAATAGAGACAGAGGGATGTGACAAGAGAAGATACATTTTCTTTATGTTTTAATTTGTCCTATTTCAGTCCAAACTCTAAGCAAACCACAAAAACTCTCAAGGACTTTCTAAGAGAATCTTAGGAAAAAAAGAATGTTCTATAAGATTATTAGGGACAAAAAAACAAAGAAAGGCAAAGGATTCTTGCAAGTTTCATACCCTCCAAAATGAATGATTTTCTATGTTTTGCATAGAAGAATCACACATATGTGTTTCACGTGGCTCAGATTGCTCCCAGAAAGCAAAAATTGGGTCCAAATAATCCTTCAAAGCCACAGAGACTCATGTGCAAGGTAGATCCTTAACAGACAAATGTTCAGTCGATATCAGATCAAAACAATAGGGTTGTTGGGTTTTTTTTCACATTTTTTAAAGGCTTTGCATCTCTGTCTGAAAAAAATATTTGAAGGCACGTTAGCATTTTGGAGGCCTTCATATCACAAAAATTTGACCTTTGTCTATGTATTTTTTTTTTAATTTTTTTTTCAACTTTTTTTTTTTAATTTATTTTTGGGACAGAGAGAGACAGAGCATGAACGGGGGAGGGGCAGAGAGAGAGGGAGACACAGAATCGGAAACAGGCTCCAGGCTCCGAGCCATCAGCCCAGAGCCTGACGCGGGGCTCGAACTCACGGACCGCGAGATCGTGACTTGGCTGAAGTCGGACGCTTAACCGACTGCGCCACCCAGGCGCCCCTGTCTATGTATTTTTTTATGTTCATAGTCTTGAACTAACATGAGGACCATAATACTGTTTTCTTAATATCTACTCTAAACTGTTGGGTATCATGGAAAGAGATGATGTGACAATACATCTTCAGTTATGACACGCTTTTTTCCTTGCTCACCCCACATATTTCTGTGTCTGATATGATAAATATGTGCAATAAATACTTGTTCATTGAGAGAGAAAAACTGAAGAAACAGAAATCTAGGGACAGATTGAAAGGCTTTAGATTTTCAAACAAAGTTTTCTAGAGCAAATATCTTTTCTCCCCAAATTCTAGAAATACAAAAGAAAGCAAGCAAATGCACAAGCAAGCAATATGGTTGTTTTTGTTTGTTTGTTTGTTTGTTTGTTTGTTTTTAATTTAAGGGAGAGGGGGGGAAGCACAGGGGCAGAGAGAGAGAGGAAAGAATCTTAAGCAGGCTTCATGTTCAGTGCAGAGCCCCAGATGGGTCTCGATTCCATGACCCTGGGATCACGATCGAAGCTGAAATCATGAGTCAGACACTCTACCAACTGAGCCACCCATGCACCCCAAACAATAAATAATTTCTAATGCTTTGTGGTCTCAGGTTTAATCTGGGCATTACTTGTCGCTTATAGTAAGTCTCCTCATTGACTCTTTACATCTGATGCCCACCTACTTCTGCCATCTTCCAATTATTCCTTTACACTCATGCTTAAGACACAACCATGACTAACAGGTATTTTATGAAATTATCTATTGAGTTTTCAGAAGGCAATTCCATCTTATTAACTTCTGCAGTGAAAAACTTGAGAATCTGTAGGCTCTTTAAAAAGCAACTGATTTAGCAAGGAAAAGACTCATCAATTCACTTCCTGCCATTTGCCAGGAAAAAAAATATTTGAATAATTTAGTGCCACAGTTTCCGATCAGTAAATCAACACTCAGCATAAACAAGAGATTTCTTATAGCTAGAGTTGCTCTTCTCTTTAGAAATAGGTAACCAAGGTCCTTAAAACTTGGTGGTCAATGCGTGTTGCCCCAGATATTTAACTTCTTAAATAAAGTTCAGTGCCTACTCGCTCTGCTTTGGACACTCTGCCTTAGGTTGCAGCACTGGCAGAGAGGGAGAAAATATTGTTAGAAATTAAATGACCCCAGAGATCTCAGCCAATATCCACAATGAGGATCGAGGACAGCCAGGATATAGGCAGTGTTTTAAGATGTCAGATACTGGATCGATATGTTAATGAAGGCATTATCCCTTCCATGGCAGAATATGTCATATTCTGTCTACTGAGCACTTATTAAAGATGAAGGGATGGAAGGTTGAGTGGACACACGAATCCAATTTGGGATGATAGATTTTTCTATAGAAAAATCACCACCATGAAAGTTCTACATAGACGTAGCAGTGATGAACACAATTTACAAGTTCTTTCAGGCTTTATTTAATACTTTATAATAATGATGCTAGAATTCCTATTTGCAATCTGAAAATTTAAGAGGCAATATTTTTTTTTAAGAAAAAAGACAGTGTCCGTGGGGCCATCCATAGAATGTGACCTATTCACACAATCTGCTGAAACTTGCAGTGGGCTCCGGGAAAATCTGTCATGAAATCAACTCCCTCATCAACTACCATCTAAAAGGAGGATAAATACACCAATGTAAGCTCAATTCCATAGGCAACTGAAATTCTTATTTCAAATCATTCCTTAATAATGTACCTTTATTTTATAAATAATTCATAAAAGTGTTTGCATTGAAATAAATTCACACATACTGGCAAAGACAGGTAAATTAATACCCTTGCCTCCCACTCCCCCCCCCCCCAAATACATTTACTTCTCAAATCTCTCACTTCTCAGATGCAAACACCATTCTGGTTTGCTGGGTATCCCTCCAGAACTTTATGCATTTTCATGCATATTTATGAATATTTAGAAATTTAAAAATGTTTGAATTTTTCACATCCTCCTTCTTCCTATAATGTGTGTTAACTGCACTTTTCTGCCTTTTGTTTTTGTTTTCTATTACAGTATGTCTTAAAAACCATGACTTGTCAGTATGCATGGACCTCACACGTCTTCATCCCTGTGACCTGTTATGATATAAGATGGCTGTATTATAAATTAATTGTTTACCTCTTTATTCTTTTTTTTCTAAGTTTATTTATTTTGAGAGAGAGAGAGCAGCATGAACAGGGGAGGGGCAGAGAGAGAGAGAGAGAGAGAGAGAATCCCAGGCAGGCTTTGTGCTGTCAGTACAGAGCTCAACGTGGGGCTCAATCACGACCTGAGCTGAAATCAAGAGTCAGATGTTTTTTTGCTTAATTTTTTAAATATTTATTTATTTTTGAGAGAGACAGAGACCGAGTGTGAGCGGGGCAGGGACAGGAGAGAAAGGGAGACAGAATCCGGAGCAGGCTCCAGGCTCTGAGCAATCCGTCAGCACAGAGCCCAACGTGGGTCTCGAACTCACAAACGGTGAGATCATGACCTGAGCCGAAGTTGGACACTTAACCAACTGAGCCACTCAGGCTCCCCAAGAGTCGGATGCTTAACCGACTGAGCCACATGGGCGCCCCTCCCTGTTTATTCTGTTATGGAGCAGGGGGTTGAAAAAAAGTTGTATTTCTTAGTTCATCGTATATTACTATCACTGACGTTTTCAGGACTCTTTCTTGTTGGGATTGACTAATCTACCTTCCATCCTGATTTCTGTGAAGACACTGGCCAAGTGTTGCTGGATCCTTCTTGGCATGGGCTAGGAGATGATCTTTCCAGCACATTTAGGAGGACGAACACTGCACAAATAAATCAATATCCCCTGACCTTTCTCTCTATTTTTGGCATCCAACATTCTGCTCTAACTTGTCATTTTCCTCCATGTGGACAAAATTATCTTCCTATTTCCCAAGTGTCTCTCAGAGTTTCTACATAATTTTCTCAGTGGCATCTAAATCTCGTCCTCTCTCCAGTTATGCCCCCTGGCTGGCTTTCAAAGAGTTAACATCACATATTTTTATCTATCCTTTCTTACTTTCCTATTTTAATTCCACTATTAATGCAAATTAATCACTAATATCTGATTTCTTACTATTTGCCTTAAGGCTTTATTGAATGAAAGTCCTTAAAGATGTATTCCATGAACATGTTCTCATATTCATCAATAACAGTACTTATAATAACAGAAATAATAGTAACAGCTAACATTTACTAAGTGGCTACTTTATGCCTTGTGCACTTAAGAGGTTTTAAAAACATGTGTATTGGCCCATTTAGCTCTTTCAGTCACTTGATGGAGAAGATATCACCATGATCTCTATTGTTATATTCCCATTATAGACCAATAAACTGACCATGGAGAGGTGAAAAAAAAATTGTCCAAGGCCATATAGGAAAAACTACAAAACCCCGCCTATTTGATTCCAAAGACTTTGCTTGGTCTTACCATGCTGTACTGTATCTGATCTGAAGAATTTACACAGTCTAAATTGTAACAGCTAATGTCAAATTGCCCTTAAAATGGCCCTTTATAGAGGTACCTGGGTGGCTCAGTTGGTTAAGCCTCCAACTCTTGATTTTGGCTCAGGTCATGATCTCATGGTTGGCGAGCTTGAGCCCAGCCTTGGGCTCAGCACTGACAGCGCAGAGCCTGCTTGGGATTCTCTCTCTCAGCCCTTCCCCCACTCACACTCTTTCTCAAAAACTAGTAAATAAACATTAAAAAAATTAAAATAGCTCTCTATAAATTTAACTTTCAGCGAAGCCTGAAAACAGTGGTGCTCTCAGCCTTTTGTTCTTGCCTATCTGATCAGAAAAAAAACAAAAAATCTCAAGACTGAAAATGTGTATTTCTGCTGGCAAATTGTTAAGTATACAAATGCGTTGAATTCTTCAGAGCATTAGCCTGAATTGTTGACTGTCGAACTTGAAAGAGAATATCGGGATTATACTCCAGCCTGTTACTTTTTAAATGAGAAACTTGAGTCTGTGAGTTTATGTGACTTCCAGAAATTCCCACAGGGAGTTGGTTACAAGGTTTGGGTGGAGCTCAGATGTTCTCTCTTTTTTATGCCATTTCTGTGACTCCTCACTGCCTCCTCTAACAATCCCCCTTGGTAATCATACAGATTTATAGGATTCTATGTTGATTATCATATAACTGTATCAAAATACTGCACTGGGCTTCCCATGCTTTATTAAGTACAAAGAAGACCCATGAAAAGCAGGAATTAGGATAATGGCGCTGTCTTCTAACCTGTGGTACTCTCTTCAGGAAGAATAAAATACATAGAGAATGGAAAAGGTAGGACAACCCTACCCAGAGAATCAGCCCATGTGTTTCTGGCTGTTCACTAAACATGTTTATTTTAGTATTTGTTTATGCTACGGCCTCCATGGTTACAGAATCATAGATTCTCCACAGCACTAGAGAAGCATGGAGAAGACTCATGAATTGTAGAATTGGAACGGATCCCAGAACCCATTTAGGGTTAGGCTTATAACTCCATCTGACAGATGAGTTACTGAGGTCTAGAGACGTCAAATGACTTGTCAAAAGAAACACTGCAATTAGTATCAGACCAGAATATGCAGTTCAGTTTTCTAAGTATAAATTTCCATCTAAGAATTAATCCCCTCAGCTCAATCAACCGATGTTTATTAAGTTATTATTAATTGTCAAATATCGCCCTAGGCACTGAAGCTTTGATAGCAAGACAAATATTGTCCCTGTCTCCACGGAATTTACTGTCCAGTGTGGTTAGACGATGTGGAAAATGCCTTTCCCTCAGTTCTTGGTGTTTACCTCCATATGGTGGCAGTTCCATTGGGGCAGAGCTTCTGGGTTCTATCTGCCCTTCCAGCTGATAGAGGGAAATTTTCTTGTGATTACTGACTTTGGATACAGAAACGGGCACACTTTCCTTCTTTCCAGACTTTTCCTTCTTTCCTTCTTGTCAGGGGGCTTCAGTTCTCCCCTGCTTCTCTCCTAAATATGATTTGGCCTGCCTCCAGTGAGTCAGTGCCTTCTGTTATTGGAGCATCAATCTGTTTAATTCCGGACTTAATGTCAGGAATGCTGCTTACCTTCAACTAGAAGCCCCCTTCTCCAAGGGTAATCATTTTAGCAGTAAACGTGGCAGTTTACTTTTATTTGCTTATCCTTTTGTCTTATTTTTCTATTGATTCAGAAGTTACTGAGAACAGGCATGCTATCATTTGGACCGCTATTAAACCCTAACAAACAAAGCCGGATCGGTTTACTCTGATAACAAAAGTCTAAGGCCCTATGGAGGGATCCCTTATGTATGAGGGATTCAGAAGGTATGAACCGTGTACAAGATAACTAATCTTAGGTCATACAGTTTTGATTTACTGCCTATGTGTTATTTGTTTTTTTTGTTTTTTAACATTTATTTATTGTTGAGAGACAGAGACAGACAGAGCATGAGCAGGGGAGGGGCAGAGAGAGCGGGAGACACAGAATCCGAAGCAGGCTCCAGGCTCTGAGCTGTCAGCACAGAGCCCCACACAGGGCTCAAACCCATGAACCGCGAGATCATTACCTGAGCCGAAGTCAGATGCTCAACTAACTGAGCCACCCAGGCGCCCCTATTTGTTTTTAATAATTGGCCAGTCTTGCTCTAGAAACAAGCTTCTTTTGCATGGAAATGATATCATAATTCATTAGAGAGGCACTCATTATAATACGTGTCTATCCTGATACTCATAAAAGAGTTTCTTTGCTGACATAGCTATGGGGTGGTGACAGAGTTATGGGAAAGGCCTAAAATATTTTTTTAAGGAAAAAAAAAATCTTCCAGCCATGCAATATTACATGCCCTTTACAGACAGTCTAAAATGACAAAAATGTAGCATAGGCACTTAGAGTTTACTTAGAAAAGTGTAGAGTCAGTCTATGATGGTTATTAAGCTATTTCTCTTAGTTTTAAAGACACCAGTCTTGTCTCCACTTTGGGACGCTCTGGCTGAGATTCTGAAAACCACGTTTCTCCTCTGTGAACGGTTCCCTGTTGGGGTCTGTCAATTGGGGGCCCTGGAGGAAAACAAGGCTGGCGAAGGAAAAAGGGGAGGCTCCTGCCTGTTTTGTCTTTCCATTCCTGTTAATCTCACCGTGGCAAAGGCAGGTGGTTCCAGTCTTCTTCTCCCGCCCTCTGAATTGACGAGTACCCCCACTGAACCCCACCTCCCCATTCCTCCAAAGAGACCAGCTCTGCTGGGCCCCAGGGCCCCTTCCTGAGAGGTCTGGCTCTGGGCTCCAGGGTCCCCCAAGTTCTACTAGGGGACCAGTGCCCCTCTTCAGAGACCTGAATCTCATGAGTCGCCTACAGCTACTGGGTTCCAACAACCTCAACTTCTTTTCGTTCCCCGATCCTAGGGTTGCCCCTGGCAGTTACTGTTACTCACTTCGTGGGTTTAACATTTCCCTTTGCCTGTTCAGCTACCTAATACTTGTTTTACCAATTCTCTATATTCTCTTATCATGGTTTCCGTTTCCCTGCACGGACCCCGAGCAGCCACCAAAATGGCAGTCATTCTCCCAAATAGCCATCCCAAGTTAACCTCCCAAATAGCCATTCTGCAACCATTCTGGGTTCATAGTTGATAGATCACAATGAATTCAATGTCCACCTGAGATCCAGAACACGTCAGCGTTGTCCCTTCATCAAATCAGTTAATCATGTGATCAGCGTGGTGCGCGGTAACAATTCTAGAGGTAAAATGCGTGAGCAACACAAGCCTCCTCGTTGTGCGGTGCCTACATCTGTAATTAGAGCAAAGGTCAAAAGCAGGAATCTTGGCACTGTGACCTGGTCGCTGAGGAATTAGCTTACAGCAATCATACGCTATTAAAACTTGTTTCTCAGGTACATTATTTTACAACTGATGTTGCCTCCAGGCAAGAGTAAATCCCAAGCAGAAAAAGGGAGGGGAGAAAAACACAACAAAACAAAACAAACTACATGTCCCTATCTTACGCTGAAATATGCTTACGGAGAGTGATTTAGCAGCCAAAACTCACTGAACAGTTTAAGAAACTAAGTAAAAATTCTCCCCGCTGCTTCTTAGCCTGTAAAAGATTGCACTATTTGAGGGTAATCTATCCCGGTGGCTTCTCTGCCCCCCTATCTGCTCCTGGGATCAGGTTAGATTCTGATGTCTGGTGGCAATAAACGCTTCGTCCTGGGTGTTCCTTGAGTTTCTCCGCATGATGATTGCATCGGTTCGCATGCCTACCCTTTCGTTGTGTTTTCTTTTTACTTTATGCTTTCAAAAAGAAGCAGATGGTATCTCCAGATCTTCACATGAGCAAAGAATATACGAATTAAGAATCTTTTTCACCCGCTGTTGGAAGAAGGCCAGGTTCCAGCCCAGCCAAGCCTGAGTTAATATGTTGCTTGAAAACATGTGTCAGACTTTTTATTATTTTACTCTTAAAAGGTTAATAAGTTGTAGAGTTTAAATGGTCAATATTAGTGTGTACCTTATTATTACCTTATTATGACATTAGTGTTTTCGGTCGTGAAATGTGACTCATCAGACGTCCGGATCTGGCGTCCAGCGAAAAGCTATAACTATCTGGCCTGAAGGCTGGGGCAGGTCTTACTAGTGTACCTAGGTGGGCATGTTTTACAAGGGGGGTGGTATATCTGCATTAAAATGATTGCAGTTTGCAGCTTCTTCTCAGAAAATTGGCTCACGGAGGAGATTCAGATCTCCTATGGGTATTTCCTTTGTTTTCCTCCCCTTCCAACACAAACTAGCATGAACTGAAGTGCAGTGTCTCGAGGAAATCGGTAGGCTGGATGGAAAGCTTCCATCGGTAACTCTTGGCAATGTAATAATTAGAGTGTACCAGAACTAAAAGCATCTCTCATGAGTTAATGGTTTATTTGCCACATGTAATTAAAATACGCCTGTATCATTAACACACATTGGCTAGGCTTGGGTGGGTCCTGATCAGCACTTTGGGAAAGGAACAGAGGGAAGGAAGTCATAGTCAAACACCATAAAATTTTTTTAACACAGATTATATCTAGAGTGATAGAATCACCGTCTTTTACAGGTGGAGGCGTTCATTAAATTCAACCTCTTCATTTTACTGGGAAGGAAACTGAGAAAATGTGTTTTTTATCTTAGTTACACAGCTATTTAGTGGCAAAATCCACGCTGAAGAATGGTCTTCTGACTCCAAGCCCAGCTCCCGTGTATGACCATGGGCTGCTTCCCTTGTCCCAAGCCATCTGTCCAACTCTGCTGCAGTGACAGGCCAGACTATATCCACTTCCCACAAGAATGCAAGCTTTCCTAGGCAACCATCTAAATGATCTTTAGTTTTTATACAGAGAAGTTGGAAGATTGTTGACCTAACAAAATTCATTGTGTTTGTGTTTTAAAGACATAGACACACACACACACACACGCAAACACACGCACACATACACTCGCATGCATACACACACACACACACACACACACAACGTAGACATACGTGACTTGGTTGTAATTGCTTTTTGGCTCAACGTAATGGATAGAGACCATCACGTGCTCAAATGCAGCCGTTTTCAAGTCAGCACACTGACGCTAAAGCCCTTGTTCAATGACACTCACTCCCCTTCGAGTAGTAACCACAAAAACCCTCTGCCTTTCACAGCTTAGTTTAGAACTCGTTGCCTTGACATTTCTAAAGCTTCTGACAAGTTAATAATGACAAATATCGGTCGATTTTCACGGACGGAATGAGATTACAAAACCTGGTAACCAGACGTTGATGGCATGAAGTCATGTTTTGCAACCACGAAAATAAGATATCTTTAGGGCCTGGGACTGTGGACTTGAGGTCTCCTTGCTGTTCTTGATTAGCATAGAACATGGATTACGTTGGAATCAAGAGAATGAAACTGAGTCCCATATTCCCATATTGACATCAGAGAAGAAGGGTTTGGGCTCATTTTGTGTCTGATATTTAACTGTCATTAACTGAAATACTTTTTCTTCCCCCCAGAGGTGTTTCCTGGGAATTATTTCCTCCCAGATATTGTGTATATAAATTTCCCTTTATTGCTCGGCTGTAGTCGTAGTCTTTAGTGCACCTTCGCATTCAAGAGGGCCAGGAGCTTTTTAGACTAATGAGTTCACGCTTCTTCTACAACGAGCAGAGATAGCTCCCTTGAAAACCAGCCCAGTGATTTCTGTCAAATAGAGATATCATACCAGTTCAGTAGAATACTTGTGCTCTTATATTATGTTTCTATTAATATTTTATAATAGTGCTCTATCTTACCTGAAAGCAGCAAGAAATATAGATGTTCTAAAGCCTCAGGCTGGATTGTATTCTTATGCTTAAAATTTCCATTACCCATATTTCAAGAGAGACAAGAAGAAAAGGAAAAATGTATCTTGGCTAAGTCCTCTCTTCTTTATCAACAGGTTTCTAAACTATAGAGAAAACACGCTTGTGACTAACATGCCCAAGTGGAAAACAGATAATTAAAACAGAAGTGGTAAATACGGAACATCAAAATATCTGTTACCAAATATGTAGAACTATGACTTCCAGATGTAAGAATCTGTTTAAGAATCCTGGTAGAAATTGGGGGAGGGGGCGGCCGTCGGGGTGGCCCAATCAGTTGGACATCTGACTCGGCTGCTTTTGGCTCAGGTCATGATCTCATGGTTTGTGAGATCAAGCCCCACATCAGGCTCTGTGCTGACAGCCCAGAGCCTGCCTTGGATTCTCTCTCTCCTACTCTATCTGTCCCTCCCTTGCTCATGTGTCTCTCAAAAATAAATAAATATTAAATAAAAGGAGAAGAAAGAATCTGGATAGAAAGGAATAGAGGCGTATGTATACCCACATATCTACAAAGATACATAATCATCCACAATCATCATAACTTAGCATAATTATTGCCTTTATCTGGTTCCAGGGTGATCGCCAAAGAGTCCATCAGCTTTAGCAAGAATTCGAACTTTATTTGTGACCTACATTAATCAGCTTGCAGGAGATGAGGGGTGCCTGGGTGGCTCAGTCAGTTAAGCACTCAACTCTTGATTTCAGCCCAAGTCTTGATTTTGTAGCTCATGAGTTCAAGCCCCACATCGGGCTCTGCACCAACAGTGCAGAACCTGCTTGGGATTCTCTCTCCCTCGTTCTCTATGCCTCCCCTGCTTGCACACTCTCTCTCTCAAAATAAATAAATGAACATGAAAAATATATTTAAAGAGATAAGGTTTCAGGAAATGGGATTCTAGGGATCAGATGTGGCCCACCATGGCAAGGAGGCCCAGGTCAAGATGAGATTGATAGGTCATGAGTTAGAAGACGTCTCTAGCTTTTGGGATACTTAAGTTAATAAATTTCATATAAGCACAAGAAGGAGGGTTTCCGGAAAATAATTAAGCAATCTCCTTCCCCTCTCCTTCTGTTCCTATCCTTTGCCCTCTCTCCCTCTTTCCACCCCACTCCTTTCCCCTCTGACAATCCCTCCCTCTCTACCTTCCTCACCTCCTATTCTTATTGTTGGTGGTGACAACTCATGCTGTGTGTTCCAAGCCAGATATTAAGACTCTACTGATTCAAGTTAAGTTCCTTCCTCTGAGAATATGTTTATTCCCATCCTAGACTCTCAGTTTCCTCAAATTTATACAAGATCAGGAAACTAAGTTCTAAGTTCTATACAGTTCTCCAAAAATTTTACTGTTTGAAATCCAATGTTTAAATTGTTTAAATACTTTTCTTCTGTATAACCCCATTTGATTTATTTCCATGTAGTATCTTGCTCTGTGTGTTATAGATTGTAAATGTATATTAGTCAGTAACTCAGAACAATGTCCTAGCCTAGAATGAAAGATTACATACCACTGGAAACTTGTTGTTCTTGGCATCTTTCCTTTAGTTTTCTCACTTCAAGGCACCAAATGAAGTGGAAATTGAACACTCTGATCTTGGAGTGACAATGTTGAGTGGTTTATAATAATTTTGGTGGGTCTAAAAGTTTTATACTTTCCCTTTACATTTTCCATTCCAACTGCTATGCTTCTGCCCATAATATAAGGCCATGTTTGTATTCTAGGAAATAAATATTTCCCAATTTCAAGTACATTTCACTTCCTAAGTATGATAACCATAGTGGAAAAAAAAAAGCAATAAAGGAGTTCAGCACTATTACCTGATTTACTTTACACAATGAACTCTGTTTAAAATAATTGCATACTGGTTATATTCTACAGCACATATCTTCATTAACGAGTTGTTTCTTAGGGTATAAATAATCTTCCCTTAAGTGATAAGCTGTGTGACTTTTTTTAGAAAGCACTACTAGGGTTCTAAGAGACTACTTCTTATTACTAAGTGGGTTCTGAACACTTAAAAATTAAAAGTGAAATAAATTGCAGGCAGAAATCACCTATATTTATCACCTTTATTACTGACAGAGGTCAAGTTGTAGAATTAGGTCTGTGAAAACAAATGGCCTTGCTAACCCTGAACCCTAGAATTTATTTACATCAGGGCAGCATGGGTGTGGGAGAATTTTCCTACAGTGGAGAAAGCAGGAATCTGGAAGAACTTTCAAGTGGAAAAGGTCAAGGCTGAAAGGCACGTGCCCAGGTATTCGTCCCATGTTTATCAATCACAAATATTAGTCCACCTCTCCAGAAAAAGGATTTAAAGAGTAGTCAGAGTATTGAGGGAAAATTAATTCCTCACAGGACCTAATGAGGAACAGACTCTCCTGCTGATACACTGGAATAGTACAACAGGAATCTAGATTCTGATTGTAGCTTCCCAACTAACTAGCTAGCTCTTGAGTGTTGGATTCTGGTTTTCAGTCATGTCATCTACAGAGAAAGCCTGCAGTTCTGATAAGTTTGAGGGTCTCTTTGCTTAGTTACGTAATAAAAATGCCTGCCATTTGTTGAGCATTTTTGCTAGGTGCTGGATCAGGGTGTTTTATAAACTTTTCCACTTAGCTCTCAGAAAGCCCCTTTCTTTGTAAAGGCCTGGAGGGTTAAGAGACAGCTTAAGTTTTACAATCTGGAAGTGGCAGATTCAAGATTAAAACTCAAGTTCTTTTGCTAATCGCTGTGCTGCACTCATGATATGTGACTCATGATGTCACACACAATAAATACACGACCAAAGAAGCACTGTGTATATAGCTTTGAGTTTTTTGGCCAAAAATATATTCCTCAAATTGACTCAAGATTCATATGGCCCCCCAGTTCTTGTAGTATAAAGCAGAGATCCAACGTATTCCCCACTCCTGAAGCAAAGAGCTCCAAAAAAAAGCCGAAGCCGATTACTTATTAGAGATACCTGAGAGAAGATGCATATTTATAAGGAAGAACAGATTCTGGGGCAGCATGATTTTTAATCCACCGTTCTTGGTGCCCACACTTAAGGCGAGAAATGGTTCACAGTAAAAAGTAATGTAATGACAATAGTAATTATCGTTGTCATAACTGTTTCTTGGAAGAAAGGATTTGGGACTTAAAAATCTTTATTCTCTCTTTTTTGAAAAAAGTCATCCTGATTTTAGAATTTTTATTCTTTCAAGAAATTTTTTTTAATGTTTATTTATTTTTGAGACAGAGACAGAGCATGAACAGGGGAGGGTCAGAGAGAGAGGGAGACACAGAATCTGAAGCAGGTTCCAGGCTTTGAGCGGTCGGCCCAGAGCCCAACGCGGGGCTCAAACTCACGGACTGTGAGATCATGACCTGAGCCGAAGTCGGACACTTAACCGACTGAGCCACCCAGGCTCCCCATCTTTCAAGAAATCTTAACATTGTTCTTTTAGATTAGAATCTAAATGTAAACTTAGAGGTATATATTAATTAAGAGAATTACTTTGGGGGCCTCTGGGTGGCTCAGTCAGTTAAGATCTCAGCTCAGGTCTTGATCTCAGGGTTGTGGGTGGGCTCATGCCCCCTCTTGAGTGGAGTCACAGAGCTTCAAAAAATAAAAAATAAAAAATAAATTAAAAAAATAAAAAATAAAAAATAAATGAATTAAAAAGGGAAGTATTTTGTGTTTTTGAATCACATTTCTCTTAAGTATTAAGACCTTAGAATGAGAATAGTAAAAAAAAAAGCACCTAAAATTTTCAGGACCCTAGACTGTAAGGCACGGAAAACAGTGGTGGGAGCTGAGATTCCATTCTCTTCCCATCTGTCAATGACCTGATTATAGATACACAACGTGGTCTTTTACGGAGTCCCACCTGTCAATCAGATTTTAAAAACAGACAAAAAGAACACGCACACTGAGCATAGTGAGTCGTTGAAGAAATGATTTCATTAGCTCTGAGACAACAGGTACGCATATCTGATCAAGGATTCACCTCACTGCTGATTCACTTCTGAAGTGAATCTAGAAACTGTAATTTCAGTAGGTTCTGTTGTAGGTGGAGATTTTAGCATGGGCAGCACAGTGTTGGTGGTTATGAATAAATACAGAGTTACATAGTTTTGAGATATTCTTTATGAT
Organism: Lynx canadensis; assembly: GCF_007474595.2. Taxonomy (NCBI): domain Eukaryota; kingdom Metazoa; phylum Chordata; class Mammalia; order Carnivora; family Felidae; genus Lynx; species Lynx canadensis. Next base: position 144,354,233 of record NC_044311.2, read on the forward strand.
ATTTGAAGTGACAATATGGTTAATTGAACTGTCAGATGAGACTTCTAATTCTTCAAGGGCCTCTGGGTGGATGAGATCTGTTTTTCTTAAACAAATCATGTGTATGACACCCATTGTATGTTGAGAATGTTGATAGGCATTTTGTGTAGAACTCAAAGAAAAAGACACAATTGAGAACCTCAATGCAACAGAAGTTTACAAATCTCTTAGTGTTTACACTGGGCTTAGAAATGATGTAGATTTATTTCTTAACCATTAGAAAATATCGTAGATGATGGGTGCTTCGATGGCTTAGTCAGTTGTGCGTCCAACAATTAATGTTGGATCAGGTCATGGTCCCAGGGTTTGGGGATCGAGCCTCACATCAGGCTCCAAGCTGCTTAAGATTCTCTCCCTTTGGGCACCTGGGTGACTTAGTCAGTTAAGCGACTGGCTCTTGATTTCAGCTCAGGTCATGATCTCACGGGTTGTGAGTTCAAGTCCGGCATCGCTCTGTGTTGACAGTTCAGAGCCTGCTTGGGATTCTCTCTGTCTCTCTCTCTCTGTCTCTCTCTCTCTGTCTCTCTCTCTCTCTCTCTCTCTCAAATAAAAATAAAAAGGAAAGAAAATATGGTAGGTGAAAGAAGGATTCAAAAAGATATTGGCTAATCCTACAGTTTCAGGATAGCAGAGAGAAACAAACAGGAAAAGCATGCAATTATACTCAGACCTTTGATAGCATCCTCAATGCAGTAGCTTTATCAAGCTTTAAAACTTTGTTATAAAGTAAGTTGTTAGTTATATAAACATAAACTTTTAAGTACATAAATTAAACCAGAGACTTCAATCATTTATTAAGTCGACAAAGCATTAAATAAATTCTAGGGTAGAATTTTGTTTGATTTATAGAATTTAGGATAGTAGATGTGCATGCAAATTCATTGTATTTCTTTCTGTGCCATTTATGAGAGAGATAAGGAGTAAAAAAAGACTCAAATGCTTATATTTAGATTTGTAAAATGTTTACAACAGTAGAAAGTAATATTTTAAATCTGTAAGTAGTTTTTTTTTTTTAACAAAAAAATAAGTCTCCTTTTATTTGGGGAGTGGAAAGTGTTGGTCAACTGTGCAGTGAAATGTGTGGGAAAAGAAGTAATTCATCTGTGTATTTTTTTTTTTATGTATGAAATTTATTGACAAATTGGTTTCCATACAACACCCAATGCTCATCCCAAAAGGTGCCCTCCTCAATACCCATCACCCACCCTCCCCTCCCTCCCACCCCCCATCAACCCTCAGTTTGTTCTCAGTTTTTAACAGTCTCTTATGCTTTGGCTCTCTCCCACTCCAACGTCCTTTTTTTTTTTTTTTTTTTTCCTTCCCCTCCCCCATGGGTTCCTGTTAAGTTTCTCAGGATCCACATAAGAGTGAAACCATATGGTATCTGTCTTTCTCTGTATGGCTTATTTCACTTAGCATCACACTCTCCAGTTCCATCCACGTTGCTGCAACAATCTCTTACTCGACACATCCCCAAAGGCAAGGGAATTAAAATCTGTGTATTTTTTAAGTGCAAATTTAAGAAAACCTCAGCTGGATTCTACAAATTAGCTGCCATTGGAGCTATGGGCACAGTGTGTTATGTATTAAGCATATGTTGTGCCTAAGTGAAATTAAACAGACACGTATAAATCTTTACATTCTGTGGTTTTCTAGAAGGAAATGTGTGAGAGAGGACTGATGCCTACTTCACTTTGCTATTCAATATTTTTACTAACAGCAGCATAGGAGAGGTTGTTGATTATGTACTCTACGAAGTCATAGAATGGAACCAACTTTATTTGTCAGTATTGTTCTTTTGGTTTGCTTTTATTTTTCTTAATTACTTAGGGAATCAAAGCAGTATAGTTAAATCTAAAAATCAATTTGAAAATCACCAACTACCATTTCTAAAACTCCCTGAAGTAATACAACTTAGATTGTGTTTTTCTAGAGTTTTTGATTTTATTCAGTTAGGTAGGTAGATAGATAGAAAGATACATAGATAGATCATAGATGATTAATAACTTTGAGAAGTGTTCATTGATATGTGTGTTTATACATAAAATGTCACAGTTCATTTATCATACTTTTGTAATGTTATTAATTTTGTAATCTGTTTTTCATCATACAATTCATATGGATCTATATGTTTATATGTCTGTATGGATCTTGTCTGTATGGATCACTGTTTTAATCTTGTAAAATATATGTTAGTATAACTGCATTATATTTTATTTCATAGTCTCGCCTTGATGGACTTTTCCAATGTTTCAAATTTTTTCAGTATCCAGGCGGAGCTAAAATAAATATTTTCAGACTTGAAAGAATGTTTCTGTAGGGGAGATATTAAGAAGTAGAAGCATCTGGCCATACAATGTGTGCATTTTAAATATTAACATCTATAGCAGCTTTTTCAAATTCTGCTACCAGCCCAAATGTGTAAGAATATGTTTTTAGGGGCACCTGGGTGGCTCAGTCGGTCGAGCATCCAACTTCAGCTCAGGTCACGATCTCACCGTTCGTGGGTTCAAGCCCCATGTTAGGCTCTGTGCTGACAGCTTGCTCAGCTCCAAGCCCGGAGCCTGCTTTGGATTCTGCGTCTCCTTCTCTCTCTGCCCCTGTCTCTCTTGCACTGTCTCTCTCTGTCTCTCAAAAATAAATAAATGTTAAATAAAAAAGAAACAAAGAAGAAAATAATATGTTGTTAAGTGACATAAGTAACTTTAAAATCCTTGCCAGGGCACCTGGGTGGTTCAGTTCGTTGAGCGTCCAACTCCAGCTCAGGTCATGATCTCGCAGGTCCTGGGTTCCAGCCCCGCGTGGGGCTTGCTGCTCTCAGGGCGTGGCCCACTTCGGATTTTCTGTCCCCCTCTCTTTCTGTCCCTCCTCCACTTACGCTCTTTCTCCCAAAAATAAATTAAAAAAAAAAAAGTTTAAAAAAATGTTTTCAGTGTTTGCCAAGTGGATGGTGAAAAATAACGTCTTGTATTTATAATTACTAATTCCTACTTGGTGGAACATTTTCCAATGTTTTTTGGCTACGTGTATTTCCTTTACGAGTAATTGCTCATATTCTTTATTTTCTCTTAAGTCACTTTTCTTTTTCCTTTTGTGCAGTCTTAAATATTTTGAACAGTAATTTTATGGTGCATGTTGTACCTATTTTCTCTCAATCCTGCTTTTTTTGTTTGCTTATTAGGCTTTTTATTATTTGGTTATCATTGACATATAACTTAATAGTTTCAGGCGTGACGATTTCTCACTGGGACTACTTGTTAGGTTGTAGGTTTACAGAAAGTTTGAGTGGAAAGTACAGAAAGTTCTCATACACCTCACCCCGCACACATACTTTTGCCTTATTTTTTTTTCTTTTTTTTAAAATTTTTTTTTCAACGTTTATTTATTTTTTGGGGGGACAGAGAGAGACAAAGCATGAACAGGGGAGGGGCAGAGAGAGAGGGAGACACAGAGTCGGAAACAGGCTCCAGGCTCCGAGCCATCAGCCCAGAGCCTGATGCGGGGCTCGAACTCAGGGACCGCGAGATCGTGACCTGGCTGAAGTCGGACGCTTAACCGACTGCACCACCCAGGCGCCCCCTTTTGCCTTATTTAAAAGAAAAAAAAGTTGTTAATGTTTATTTATTTTGGAGAGAGAGGGAGACAATGTGTGAACAGGGGATGAGCAGAGAGAGGGAGACATGGGATCCGGAGCAGGCTCTGAGCTGTCAGCACAGAGCCCGTCGCGGGGCTCGAATTCACAGACTGTGAGATCAGGACCTGAGCTGAAGCAGGACACTCAACCCTCTTAAGCCACCCAGGCGCCCCACTTTTGCTTTATTTTAAATTTCTTTATGTCTCCTCTTGTCAAGAGCTTTTGATCTTGATGTCACCACATGTGTAAATCTTTTATTTTATAACCATGACTTGCCTGTTCTTATTTAAGTAAGTCTTCACTGTCCAAGATGTTTATTTAATTCAATGTCTTATATTTTCTCTCAATTTTTTTTTTCCACTGGTGAGCTTAAGTTGCCTTCCCTTGGATCAAAGCAATCTGTGTCTCTTTTTTAAATGTATCTATTACCGCCACCACCCTTTGCCCTCATTGCATGCCCATACGCCAGTCAGCTCACCATTCAGGTATCATTTCAGTTCCTTTTCTTCCACCAAGAATTCTCTGATTCTCCTATTCGAGTCCTCCCTCGGATTTATTTCGCATTGTACTCCAAATGGTTGAGGCAGTATTATGTGTGTTTCAGTATGTTATTCCTCTGAATAGTTATGGAGAACAGGATCTATAAATCTTGGTATCCCTGAAGAATCTCATTCGATGCCTCAAAGAATAGGCTTTCTATTACATTTTGTAAAGAGAGAGACTGTATGTTTAGTTTGGACACCTGAATACTCAGCGGGGACACACAATAATTATTTTCAAACACTTGAACCCCTGTCCAATGTTGAAGGAATTAAACTGGTCCTATATGGCCAATGGATGGCTGCTAAGAACAATTTGATTTGTGTCAATATAAAGAAGAAATTGTCAACAAATAGAATTCTCTGAAAATGAAATGAACTCTCAAAGGAGCGACTTGATTGTCCACAGACATATTCAAGCAGAAGTAATGCAGTAAGATTCCTCCTGTAATTCTTTCTTGTACAGAGTAAGCCTACTGAATGAGGAAATAAAATGGTAGCCCCTTTTGTATGCTTCAAGAGCTTTAATTTTAGACTACTGATATTGATGACCTTCCATTCTTCCCATTTCCACAGGCCATTTTATTGACTTTAAACATGATTTGCTTTTTACTTACAAAAATCTTAGGATAGATATTACATTTTACCACCGAGATGGGTGATTTTATTTTCACTTTTTGGAGAACGTTTTAGAGGTTAAATCATTTCTCTCTGGGTTCAATATTAAATATATTCCAAAGCCCAAACTTTATCTTCAAAACCAATAAATACACATATTGACAGGGAAATATATGTACATTGAATGCTTTATATAATTTGTATTAAATTGATTTATTTTATAAGTGTTTTCTCCCAATTTTTCTATATACATATCAATCACAGACACTCTAAGAGAAATGCCACTTAATGTGTTAAAAATCTAAGAGAACAAAACAAGTAAAAGTCCTAGGAATTCATATTCTATCTTTTTTATGTGTTTAATTAGGCTATTAAACCAAATGACAGGAAACTAGTGTTTCTACAAAGCTATGCATATTGGCCAGAACATTGATAACACTTTAGTGAATATGAAATAAAACATAATGCAAAATCATTATTTCCCAATAGAAGTTTGTTTATTAACTACGAACCAGGACCTTTTCTAAAATCAGAAAGCAATAATTCAGCAGGGGAGGATTATAGCAGAATCATGAACATAGATTATCACTAACCATGAACAGTCTGTAAGAGTATTTTGTCATTCTTTCAACAAACAATTCTTGTGCTGCTACTCCTGAGGCTCTCTTCTCGGCATTGAGAACAAAAGCCAAATGCCGGCCAATTGAGGACTCCAGGCCTTCTTTGGAAGAGAAGATTTGCTGAAGGTCTTCCGATTCTGAGCTGTAGTTGGACATTGCTGCTTGCACATCCTTGTAATCAGTCAGTAGGGGATGGGTGAAATAGCTCAGCATAGCTTATCTAAGGCAATGCTCTCTCTTAGCTCATTAGCAGGATGCTAGTTAAGCAGTCCACAAAACTTTGATGAAAAGCAAAACAATTTAAAAGAACATGCTGAAATCATTAGTCAAACCAAAAAAGACCCTTCTTTATCAAGAAGGTAGGGGATACTCCCACTGGCAGACAATTGAGAGCAACAGTCACAATAAGAAAGCTGGCAATGGTTGTATTTTATGTGGAATCTCTTCAGTGCATCCATCATAGTCAATCGCAGAACAATACTACCTTCAGGGTCAGGTCTCAACACAAGAGACGTTAACAAAGCAACAGAAAAAAAAAGCTAGCAAGTGATGATGATTGTGGTTAAACAGTCCTAGAGTTGTATTTGAGGTAATATAATAAGATTCTTAAGACGCATGAAGTAATTCAGCAGAATATTAGAGAAGATGACCACTTGGTAGAATATGCCCCACTGGACAATTTCCAGTAACCATAAATGCAATTGGTTGATCAATAGCAACTCAGAGGTCTGCAACTACTGCATAAATACCTCAGAGGAGGAAAGGTACTCGGTATGTAGCTCAGAGACTGGAAGTTTCTAGAAAAATATCTCAGCGGTTGGCAGCTCATAGGTCCATAACTTGGATATCGGGAACTTCTCATCAAATAGCTTTGGAATTGGCAGCTTCTGGGGATATAACACGATGGTGAGAAGCCACTGCGTATGAAGCCAAGATTTTGATAGCTTCTATACCCCGAGCTACCCAGTCTGCAGTAGTTTAGGGGCCTGAGACTGTTGGACAAGCAATTGAGTTGCCCAAAGCATTTGAAGCCATTGCTGAGGGTCTGGCAGGCTTTAGATGCACATTGGCTGGGTGCGTAGCAATCAGATACGTACCCATTGGTCTGAGTGCATGGGCTGCAGCTGGGGTCGGAGCCAATGTTGGTAGTTTCACAGGCACTGCCAACGTTGCCCACTGTCGGAGAGTTGCAGGGCACACAGGAGTTTGTACAACTTGCAGTACAGGTCTTGAGCTCACAGCTGGGAGATTCACAGCTTGGTGTTTCATCATAGGTTTCTTGGCAGTTATCCAGGAGCCAGAGATTTCCTTGGTAGCTGCTGGGTAAGCAGAGCCCAAAGGTAGGGCTTACATCACTGGAGCAAAGAGCAACAGAAGGAGTCACTGGGATGTAACAGTGAGTTCTGTAGGATGTTCCATTGCAATCCCCAGGATAGCCCAGGAGAGACATGGAGCCTGACTGCATGCTCAGTGATGGCTGTGAAGGTATGCTGCTACTATGGCCTGCGGACTTTTTATATCCTTCCTGGAGATTGTCTGCAACCTCTCCAGACTCTCTTCCTCCTCACTGCCTGGAAGAACACACCAACATCTCATTAGTGTGTTGTTTCACTGCATCTGCTGATGTCTTTGCACTCCTATAAAAATAAGTTTATTTTGATCCTTCAAGGTATTTATCATCGTCACTTTGATCATCACCCAATACTCATTGTCTTTAGACCATAGCTTCAGTGAATAGTGGTTTTAATGTTCATAAGCAAACTCTCATCTGCCAATAGGTGGTCAACAAGAGTTCACATGTGTATGGGCTTCTGCAGCATGGTTATTAAAGGGTGAACAAGGATTCAAGCAAAACAAGCAACCTGTGCTTTTCCATTCTTTTGACTACTGCAAAATAGTGCAGGACTTAATCCTATCTTGTGAGCTTAGCTGAATACTTTGGCTGTCTCACTACTGTTGCTTAAAAGAAAGAGTAAGGCACTGAACTGTTAAGAGAAAGAATTGTTTCCCCAAAATATGTACTATATTCTTAACTGTGCCAAGCCATGCATTGGTGATGATTTCTCATCTGATGTATTTGGAGAATTTCACCTGTAAGACTCACAGCAATCCAAGTGAGACTTAGTGACCTAATTTGTATTTATGGATCAGTGGTTGCTAAGTAACCAAGACTTCTATGAGATGCTTTTCTTTCTTTCTTTCTTTCTTTCTTTCTTTCTTTCTTTCTTTCTTTCTTTCTTCCTTTTCCTTCTTTCCTTCCTTCCTTCCTTCCTTCCTTCCTTCCTTCCTTCCTTCCTTTTCTTCTTCTTCTTCTTCTTCTTCTTCTTCTTCTTCTTCTTTCTTATTTTAGAGAGACAGAGTGCATGAGCAGGGCAAAAGGGCAGAGGAGAGAGAGAGAATCTTAAGCAGGCTCCATACTCAGTGCAGAGCCCAACGTGGGGCTCGATCCCACAACCTTGGGATCATGACCTGAGCCTAAAACAAGAGTTGAGTCAGATGTGGAACTGACTAAGCCACCCAGGTGCCCCAAGATTTCTTTCTTAAAGAGCGTCTGCAATATGTAGTATCAAAGAAGACCAATTTCTCAGGATTATGCCTTCCTAATTGACTAAGATTATACATCATACATCTCTTGGTCTGCTGTAAAGCTCAATTCCTGCCAGATGTATAACATTTTTCTACGTTTCTTGCAAAAAAAAAAAAGTTTTATTTATTCTTGATTTGTTTTTTTTTTTTTTTGCACATAGACTTTATTTTATTTTTATGTTGAAGAGTTATTCTTTGTCCATACCCACAAAAGAGAATAACTTATGTTTAAAAAACTTATTTGAATAAGTTATATATTTCCTATAGGTATCGTACTTAGATAACACTTTCACTCCTTATGGTGAAAGATGATGGAAAATTTTTGAGATTTTAATTCAAGCTAAAGAATTGACATTTTGTTCTTGAAAACATAAACTACAATTCAAACTTAGAGCCTACATTGAATTGGAGACAGGAATGCATTCATTAACAGTGATGAGTTCGGGCAGAGGACAGAACCAACTTATTGAAGTAAGATAAGTATAGGGATAGTTTTTAAAAGACACGATCCTTACAGAAGACAATTAGATTTCTCCTCCTTTTCTCTGCTTCTCAGCTAAATTTTTAAATGCACACCGGTTTAAGCATGCAGATATTCTCCAAACATTTTTCTCAGCCTGAGTTTTCTCCATGTTTCTCTCAGTACTTATTTTGTAAGGTGATGGGTTTATTCTGTAAACAACTCTTTAATAAACATGTTTTGCTGTCTTGTGAAAAGGGTCAAGATCAGGGAACCATATTTTCGGCAAATCGTTCGGCTACAGAGTGTTCTGGGATTTTGTGCAGAAATGTTAAGTCCTGAGGCAGGCCGAAGAGAAAATAAAATATATAAGGCAGTTGATGGCCAACTTCCCACTGAGTTACTGAATCCTAGTGGTGTATAGAAAAGTCCAGAGGTCGATGGAGTTTTATTTCTGGATTTTTCTGTGGCACCTCTAGTCTTATTTTCAGGCTTCCTTGAGGCAGATTTGAGGGAATGAAAACATAATAAGTCAGTCAGCTGTAAAGCTTGCATCCTCCCCTTCCAACCTAGCATTCGATGGTATTTTAAATTAATATCATTCACACTAGTGTAAATCCAACAGAAAACATGTAGAACATCACATAGCATAACCAATATTCAGAGCAGGAGACTTTACAACATCTTTACATTTATGTGGGTACAATAAGCTTCTACACAATGGAATGTGGACATTTGCAAAAGCAGAGTTAGCTCAGGTCCTCTCATTTTTTAAAACTGAGGTATAGTTTGACATACAGTGTTAAATTAGTTCCGGGTGTGGTATGCTCCATAGTGATTTGACAATGCTATTTGTTACACTCCGCTCACCAGGATAAGTGTAGCTATCATCTATTACCATACGGGGTTATTACAATACTACTGGCTCTATTTCCTATGTTGTACTTTTCACCCCCTGACATATTTATTTTACAGCTAGAAGTTTGTGCTTCTTAATTGCCTTCACCTATTGCACTCACCTCCCCCAGACCCCTCCCCTCTGGCGATCGCTAGTTTGTTCTCTGTATTTATGAGTCTGTCTTTGTTTGTTTGTTCATTCATTTGTTTTGGTATTCAGAGTCCACACCTAAGTAAAATCATGTGGTATTTGTCTTTCCCCGTGTGACTTACTTCACTTAGCAAAATACCCTCTAGGTCCATCCATGTTGGATCAACTCCTTTCGTTTGCATTTCTGTTTTACTTTCTTACATACCCATCGCAGCCGTAGGTAGCCAGTGCAACCCATTTACCCACCATGCTGTGCACATGATGCCTCTATAGAATTGTCTTCTATTTTAGTCTTCATCTTGGCAAGACATGGTAAGGATAGTATCAGTAGCAGAGCAAGTAAGCTCATCACAATGGTTAGTTTTCATAGAAAGTAAAAACCATTAGTCCTGTGGATGCCATTGTCCTCTGAGGGCAGCATGTCCTTTGGAGAGGCATGCAGCTTACTCTGTTTCCACTGAATTACTAAAAAGATCTTTCCTCCATTAATTCCCAGTAGCCGCAGGAAACTAATACATTACGTCCAGGAGCATAAATAACTCTATTAGGTAGTCTTCGTGTAGAGTTTGGGCTTTGTATCCAAGGCAAGTTTAAGATAGGAGGAATAAGCTTTCTGGCCATCAGATAATTCAGAGAAATTCCTTTGCCTTCTGAAGAATAAGCAACAAAATCCCTTTATCTAATGAGGCAGCAGATTCCTTGGAACTCATTAAAAAAGAGTTATGGAACTCTTTCCCAATTTTTTCCAAAGGTTAAAAATCCTTTAGGGTAAACACAGAAGATCAAAGAAAGCTAAATTTTCCAGTAAATGGCCCTTAAAGAAAATAATGGAGGTCACCTTCTAGCCTTTTAAGTCATGATGGAATTTTTATCTTCCCTTTTTGCCACCACGTATATATTTGTGTTCTAATTCCACTTGCCCCAGTGCTATTAAATGATGCAACAGCGGTGCCAGGATTTAAAAAAAAAAAAAAGCAAAACGTATGCCAACCCACCCTTATGCAGCAATTCTATTGTAACTGCTGAGTTCAAACGATCCCTAAATTTAGCAGTAGTAGCCTAAAATGGTGGAGACTGTAGCTACATGTACCGTGTTGGTTTCACAGATCATTAAGTGTTTCAGCAGCTGAAGGGCAGATGAGCAAAATTAAAAATTTAGGAAATAGGAGTAAATGATGAAGCACTTTTGAAATGATGACACAAGCGAGTGGCAAGATAGAAACCTGAGTCTGATTTGTGCTTCCTTTTTCAGGAAAACATTGTAAGAATATAATGAGATGCTGGTGAGTGGGAGTTAAACATTTTGGGATGGAGCTGTCAAGACTGTGTCTTCATGAGTTATGAGTCACCCTCTTACTAAGTACTCTGGAAACATATTTATTACTGTGTAACCTTAGAAAATGGTTCTCCCTCGGTACCTCAGGACCTTCTTACATAAAACCAGAGCTAATAGCACCTGCTTTGCAGGACGGTGGTGAGAATAGAATGAGATAAAAAGTGTGAAAATACTGAAGACAGCGCTTGGCACACAGAAGATGCAAATCAAATGTTACTTTTCCTTCTAATTTCCTAAAGCTATAATTTAAAAAAAATTCCAGTCACCCATTAGACTTAAGAAAAATATTATTATTGTTAATTTACTTTGATGTTGCAAATGGACGCCTGCAATAATCCTGTCTTTTTGAAAAGGTAATGCCATAAGTGAACAGTCCTACCCCATGTAGTTATAACAAACACTTTGCTTCAGAAGAGATCACTAATGGCTCCTCTCATTTAAACTATATTCTTCTATGCCACGGTTATGAATTAATTCCTAGAAGACTGCATATGCAGTGAAGAATAAAGGCTTGGGGCTTCTAGATGGTTCAGTCGGTTGAGCGTCCAACTTCGGCTCAGGTCATGATCTCACAGCTCGTGAGTTCGAGCCCCGCTTCGGGCTCTGTGCTGACGGCTCAGAGCCTGGAGCCTGCTTCGGATTCTGTGTCTCCCTCTCTCTCTGTCTGCCCCTAACCCACTCGCATTCTGTCTCTGTCTCTCTCAAAAATAAATAAACATTAAAAAAAAATTAAAAAAAAAAAAAAGAATAGGGGCGCCTGGGTGGCTCAGTCGGTTAAGTGGCCGACTTCGGCTCAGGTCGTGATCTCGCAGACTGTGAGTTCGAGCCCCGTGTCAGGCTCTGTGCTGACAGCTCAGAGCCTGGAGCCTGTTTCAGATTCTGTGTCTCCCTCTTTCTGACCCTCCCCTGTTCATGCTCTGTCTCTCTCTGTCTCAAAAATAAATAAATGTTAAAAAATTAAAAAAAAAAAAGAATAAAAGCTCAATACTCAGATTCCTATCTCTGATGCTCACTTAGAATATCAATTAACTACCAAATGTTTCCATAACTCAATGTCCACACCTTCAAAATGGAGTTAATAATAATAGTACTTTCTCCATAGATAAGTATGAGGATTAAATGAGTTAGTCGGGCAAAGGTTACGAAATATAGTTCATATGTAGTTGATGTTAACTTTTATCATTATCATCAGCCTATAATCTCTATTAGTATTATTATTAAATATTATTACCTCCATTATTATTATCATTGGATCTCTTCTAAAACCTACTGTATTTTCTAAGAGCCCATCAGAGAGAAAGAAAGAAGGAAAGAAAGAAAGAAAGAAAGAAAGAAAGAAAGAAAGAAAGAAAAGGAACGAGAGGGTGGTGGGAGGGAAGGAGGAAGGAAGGAAGAGAGGAAGAAAAGGGGGAAAGTACTAGAGTAGGTTACCATCTATATAAGTTATATATTGAAAACACACACACACACACACACACACACACACACACACACAATTCAATTTAGAGAAACTGAATAAGTTGAAGACATTTCCTCACATCTATATAAGAAAGAAGACCCCCAGAGAGGATGTAAGCGAATATGTCATTAAAATGCCATTAAAATGAGTCAGCATCCCAGAGAGAAGGGTGGGGCTGTAGCTGAAGCAGAGAAATAGTTTTGTGTGCAGTTTAGGCTTGGCAGTTGTAGAGTTGCAGATCGCGGTTGTCAAGTTATTGACAACTTAGAAGTTTCCAGATTGGTCATTTCCTAAATTAAAAAGTCTATAGATAATATGGAGAATATAGGAAAGTCTGGAATCCTACTTAACTGGGTCTTTGGGAAAATTGCTTGCCCTATTTGGCTTTTTTATGTGTAAAACTAGGGAAAATAATGTTTTGATAGTTGTGTTCATTGGAGATTACTGACTCTGTAGTGGTATGGTGGCATATTGGAAGTATCAGTAAGGTACATACGAGAAGTTGCTCATAAGACGAGCAAGTTCTCACTGATCACATGGAAGAACTGAATTAATTAGTGAATACATATATAAAAGAGAGAAAGAAGTTCAAAGTAACAATGTTCCCTATGTAAAAATCCATGAGGGCCTGGTGGAAGGACTTCTTAGGTTTAATTCAAGAGGGAAAAATAGATTCCCTCTTCATAAAATAAAAATAGATTCTTAATTCAAGAGGGTGTTCTCCATCATTCAGAATTAAAATTTATGCAACACTTTGGTGGTTAATCCCAGAAGGCAAAAGCGAACACTGTAACTTACTCTGTCCGTGATATACTAAAGGATATATAGAGAGAGTCAGGGGTGATTCTCTATGTTATCCCTGACTCTACTGGCAATATTTACTATTGTGTAGGCTCTCTACTCCTAGATCCCAGAATGAGAATGATTTTGGATATGGAACAATGAGTGTGTTTATGAATGATAAATAAACCACTGGAGTTTTAAGTGTCTGGAATTTTGAAGTTCTTAGTTACTGTGATAAAACACCGTGTGTCCTGACTAAAGAATCTTCATGACCTCAAAAGTATCTATCTTGCTTGCTTTTTTTTAGGCACTCTTTTTTTCTTTAAATATACTTGGTTTAGTGAAACTAAAAGGCTTTAACTTCACGAAGGATAATAAAGAATTAAAAAATAGTTTTCTGAATTATTTGAAGCAAGTTTATTTAGAGATAACCATGAAAACTTTTTTTTTTTACATAAGAACATGTTAATGGCATAGAAATCAAGAAGCCTGATAACAAGAGTATTCTAGTGAATAAGCAAACAATTAAAATCACTTAGAATTTGATCAAGTAAGAGTACGGGTTAAAACAATAACTGAACTAAAAGCACAAAGGCCATCAACCTAAGAACAATCTATCAACCTGAAGATGATACGTCTTTGCAAAGCTCTCTAGCAAGATGCTAGAATGACAATTCAGCATGATCTTCTAATAAATGGAGATGGCCGAGTCCCAAAGGAAGAACAAGCTGGTTGGAAACTGTTCTGTATGTAGCGAACAGGTTGAAATCTATTAGACACATAGTTCAGGGGTCTGAAGTTGCTGGATGCATAACCGAAAGGTTGACAGCCATAGGAGAGATATCTCACAGGATTACAGGTGCCAGAAACAAAATTCAGGGGTCGATATCCACAGGAGATGAAGTTCTGTGGCTGATAGCCATAAGAGAGGTGGTTCTGGGGGCGGGAATGCCTAGACAAACAGTTCTGAGGTCTATTATGCATTGACGGTTGACAGGAACTGGAAAGATAAGAGCTGATGGGAAGAAAACCGGTTCCTCTGCAGGACTTGAAGGTACAGTACGTAGTAGAGGGGTAGCAAGAAATTTTATAGTCTCTGGGCACACAGCTGGATGGTTGGTAGCTGGAAGGTTGACCACATGTCTCTGAGAAGTTGTCCAGTAGCCATGTTCTGTTTTGGCTGGGCAAGGAGAGAGCATCACCACAGTTCATACCAGCAGCATAGAGAGTAGTGGATGAGGTAACAGGAACATGGCAGTGACTCCCAAGATAGGGGGAACTACAGTTTCCAGAAGAGCGAATGTTGGATGGCATGGTGAATCTGAAGTAAAGATTCCAGATAAGCAGTGAAGAGTACCTTGTCTAGGTCTGCATGAAACTAGACCGGTTTGCTTATATACCTTGGTGGTACATGCCAAGACTCTCCTCCTACTCATATTTTAGATCAGTTAGCATCATAACAACTCATTAGTTCATTGTTGTGCTGCCTGTGACGACGACTTCCCACTCCTCCATAAAATAAGTCCAGTTTGCCTGTCCTATATACCTACAATCCTAATCTTTCCCCTGTTATCAGGCTTGAGAATGTATGATACAATCACCTGTGTACTTGACCTGTTTTGCTTCTGTCCCCACTCCTCAATAATGCTTGATTAAAAGGAGTCCAGTTGAATGGATGTTTACCCCAGTCATTACCCACGAGAAGAAACATGGTTAGGAAGGCATATAGTCTCCATCTTTGAAGAAGAGACCTAATGTTACAACACTGGGAGGAATTACGTAACGTACTGAAATAGACCCTACATATCAAAACTTATTGGATATTGCATATGAAAAACCTCATACTATTCCCTATTTTTAACACTCAGCTGAGAATTTAATTATGTGGTATTGTTCTCTGTGTATTTGTCCTGACAGCCAGATTTAGGTAAAATCTTAGAGTACATTTTAAAGAGCTCCACCCTGACAACTTGGTATTCTTCATGTTTAAAGTTGGGTTTGATTTCCAAAACCTGGAGGGAATGTGTGTAATATTTCTCCATGGTAACACTGATGACATACTTACTTTTACTAGTAACAATGTCATCCAGGTCTGTTGGTGGCCTTCAACTAAGAAGATAAACACTATATAAAAAGTCATCAGCTTGTGTGCCTGCATTCCAGAATTAATGCACATCTTCACCTGAGAAAATTTACTAAGACACCTCAGTCTTCATAGATGTAAAGCGAATGAAGGTTAAGAAATATTTTAATGTCACATGAAGAAAGATGTTTGAATAGTTCTTACTTGGACACCATGTAAGGAACAAACTCTGGGCCTTCTTTTGGACTATTCCCCCTAAATGTGAGTTAATCCCTATAGATATCTTTTTCCTTGGGTCAGTAGTCATTCAGAACCATAAATATCTTCTTTAAAGCTGCTACTCAGGAGACCAAAGATGGTGTAGTTGAGAATAAGTGTAGAAAGATAAACATTCCAAGCAGTAACTCGATGATCCTTTTGGTAGATGCTTTCCTATCACACTATCATCCCCATTCCTTTGGGGAACCTGGCCTTAGTGAGGCATGGTGACATCAGTGGTCATGAAGTCACTTCCACTCTGCACAACCCTTTTTTCCCACCAATGCCCATTGTCCCTGTATTATCTGTTGAAGAGTCTAGAGGACTGATGAATTTTTTTCCCTGAGGAAATATATTTTAGAATACTTGTAGAGCTTTCCAAGTAAAAGTAAGGAGATTTCATATGCCCGTGCAAGCTTGCACAGGGGGAGGGGGTGGGATGACCACCTTTGGGATATATATTTTCTAAATATTTTATTTTTTAAAAACATCACAGAAGACACGACATTTGGTGCCAATGAAATGCTACGGTTACTCCCCTGAATTTCAACCTTTTTTGTTTCAGGTAGTGGAAGAAGAAATATTTGACCTCTCATGTGGTCCAAGTCGGTTTACCACATTCTTCCACAAAGAAAGTCTCAGATGACTTCCCATCAGCGTGAGGCCTGTTCCTGGTAGACAATAACAGAGAATATTGAAGTCATCAAGGGTTGAGAGTCTGAGAACTCTATTTGATAAATTGCTTATCTCCTCTAAGAGCTTTAAACCCTTACAGATAAATGAAATCTCTTAAACTCTTATTTGCTCCCCAAAAAGGTTTCTCCTCTCACCCTGATACCTTCCAACCAACAAATTTGTGTGTGTGTGTGTGTGTGTGTGTGCATCACACCTAAGTTCTTCACGGTTTAATTCAAGATTCTCTTTACTTCTATTCCTTGCCAAGTTCAAAAACAAGTGATAACCCCCTATTCTATAATATCTCTTCCTCAGCATGTGGGTTTCAAAAAGGTAACAAAATCTTTCTTTTTAGTCCACAGTAAAAATAGACTTGGTCTTCATAGAGCTGCTATTGAAATGTGTTTGATAACTGGGACACTGTTGAGGTTACAGTTATCAGACTGAATGCGATCCCATCATTAATCGTCGTCAGTAATTAAAATGTAAGTTAGATGCAGGACATGTACCTGAGGGAAGCCCGGTGTCACCAACTAGTTATCACACCTTTATGACAAATGCAGAAGAGTATAATACACCTAGCAGACATGTGTCCTAATTTATTATTTGTAATTCCTGTCAATGTCTACAGAGGCTTTCGCTATGTTTGTTACATTTCTATGTGGTTTCAAGAGCCTGAAATGGAAAAAAAAAAAAACTGAAAAATTCTATATTTGTTAGTGATGATTGCTTGGAGATATGATGAAGTAACCAACATAATGAAAATCACATCTGAGAATTTGTGATATTTTCATTCTCACATAATAGTTAATTAACACTTTCAATTAATTAATTAATTTTTATTTAGAGTCCATAAGTCTAATACATTCTCCATATTTACTTTGGATGTCATTAGAGTGAACTATGTTCATTAGGGTTTCATTAGAGTTCATTATTCTATTCCAGAACCCCCATATTTTGATTTTATGTAAATATTCAAAATACCCTAAGCTCTGCTTTTTGAATCCCCGAGACTTGCACAAGCTTCTCCTCTCTGGAACACTCTTCTTTATTGTGCCTCCTGGGAATGATAGTGCATTCTTTTTTTTTTTTTTTAATGTTTATTCTTATTTTTGAGAGAGAGAGAGCATGAGCATGGCAGGGGCAGAGAGAGAGGGAGGCACAGAATCCGAAGCAGGCTCCAGGCTCTGAGTTGTCAGCACAGAGCCCAACATGGGGCTTGAACTCACAAACTGCAAGATCGTGACCTGAGCCGAAGTCATTCGCTTAACTGACTGAGCCACCCAGGTGACCCAATAGTGCATTTTTACAGCAGATCCGGAATCACTATCCCACAGTATTTCTGCCTCTCCTTATTCACTTCCAGGCATGATGTCTTAAACATTCCATTTGATTTCCCCCATGTTAACGTAAGACTTGGAAGTCATTTTCATATTGGCCTAATTGTTCTGGTTGTGTGCAGATAGGGAAAGAGTCTGCTTTTTCAACCATTACTTATTCTTAGAAATATTGTGACTTTCTTCATATGACCCCAACATGGAAATTTTCAATTTCTTTGTTCATGTCATATGTATATCAACTTGGCCCAGAACAAACAATCCGGGCTCAAGGATTTAGTAGCTGTATCCAGGACGTCATTGCCACATTTTAGTGAAATAATCTAATAATTCTAATGTATACAGTAGGCAAATAATACGAACTATGAGTCATACCTGGAAATGAATGCCCTCTAAGGCCATTTTCTTCATTTTGCTTTCTTTTTCCTTCCTCTATGGAACTTAATTTGCAAAATAATTAATGCACTCATGATATTGTATCTATTTGCTTAAAGCCTCTCTATCCCGTAAAACTTTGACTTGCTTGAGGTCAGGGTCAGAGAATTTTTTTTAATGCTTATTTATTTTGAGAGAGGGAGAGAGAAAGAAAGTGTGCATGGGAGGGGCAGGAAGAGAGAGAGAATCCCATGCAGGCTCCACACTGTCAGTGCACAGCGCCTGACATGGGGCTTGATGTCATGAACCATGAGATCATGACCTGAGCCCAAATCAAGAGTGGAACACTTAACTGACTGAGCCACCCAGGCACCCTGAAACTATGTCCTATTTTTATCAACATCACCAGTTGCCAGTTTCTTGGACACAGTAGAGGATCAATAAACACTTCTGAATGCTGAATAAGTCACTTATTTTTTATATTAAGATTTGTTAATATCAGATGCTCATTTGACATCCTCCCTTTGATGACTTTTCTTTGTCAGCCAGATTTAGAACCCACAGTGGAGATCGTGATTTCATTCCTCAAAATTTCCTCTCATATACTTTCCCATCTTAGTAATTGAAAAATTAGTTACCTGGTGTCTTAAGCCAAAGATTACCATATCAGCCTTGATTCTTTCCTTTCCCTTACGATTTACCAACAATAAGCAAGTGCTGAGATTTTTTCTTCTAGGTATAACTCAACTGTGTCTGCTTCGATCCACTTATGCTTCTGCATTTCAGTTTCTCCAAGCTGTCATTATTCTTGCAACTCTACAACTGCCTTACTTGCTTCCACCCCTCATCCTTCTAACTTGTTCCCTACACTTGGACAGAGTGATAGTTATTTATTCATTCATTCATTCATTCATTCCCTAAGACTCTCCCTCTCTTTATGTAGATCTACATATCTGACCTATATAATCTTCCTTAATTGTGAAGGATTTCTTTTATTTCTTGCAAGGGAATCCTGCTGATGATAAATTTCGTCAATTTTTGTCTGACAAAATCTCTCTTTCTCCTTCAGTTTGAAAGATACTCTTGCTACATCCAGAATTCTAGGTTGGTGCATTGTTTCTCTCAGCACCTTAGATATTGCATTCCATCTTTTCCTTTTCTTTTCTTTTTTTAAGTTTATTTATTTTGAGAGAGAAATAGAACATGACCAGGTGAGGGGCAGAGAGAGAGGGAGAGAGAGAACCTCAAGCAGGTTCCGTGCTGTCAGCACGGAGCCCAATGCTGGGCTTGATCTCATGGACCATGAGATCATGACCTGAGCCGAAATCTAGAGTTGGACACTTAACCGACCTAGCCACTAGAAGCCCCTACTCCACTTTTTTCCCCCTTGCATAGTATCTGAAAACATGTCTGAGGTAATTCTCATTCTTGCTCCTTTTTCTTTCCTCCAGCTTCTTTTAAGATTTTCCTTTGATTTTGGCAGGTTGAGTACTATATGCCTAAGTTGTAGATATTTTGACATTATCTGCACTGTGTTCTCTGAGCTTCTTTTATCTGTGCTTTCGTGTTTATCATTAATTTTGGGAGAATTCTCAGTCCTTCTTGCTTCACATATTTCTTCTATTCCTTTCTCTCTTTCTTTTCCTGGCATTCACCTTACACGAATGTTACACTTTTTTATAATTGCTCCACAACAACAGCTTCCAAGCTCATCATATGCCAGACTAGAAATTGGAAGTCCAGAATAATATATTTAGAACAAGTGTCATTCTCTGATTTAAAATTTTAGCAATCTTTCCATGTCTGAGAATAAAATGAAAGATGTGCATTCCAGGACCTTGTCTGCCTCCAGAATCTCATTTCATTCTTCTTTCCTCTTGCTCCTCAACACACTAGCCACACCGATTTCCTGTCACTTTCTTACCAAGCTTACCAAACGCATGTGACCATTGGTTCCGGCACACGTTGTTTCCTATTTCTGAGTTGTGTTTCCTTCGCTCTTTGTACAGCTGCTTTCTTTTCATCATCCAGGTCTTAGGACTTCACTACTCAGAGAGGATCCCACAGCCCATCCAATCTCACTTGCAACCCCTCTATTCAACTTTTATATTCCCTATGGCTGAACTTAATTAATTTCTTTCATAATAACTATTGTGAGTTCTAATTATATATTCAATTACTTATTTATAAGTTCTTTGATCATCAACTTTACTAGATGTCAAGGTCCGTGAGGACAGGAATCAGTCCTATTTGTTCACTGGTGTATTACAAAAATAGAATAGCGCACGTCTCATAGTTTTATCTAATAGATACGTTTTGAATATAGCAATGAATGGAGAAAGTCATCTCTTCCTTAAAAAATTTCCATAATTTACTTTATGCACCTATAGAATTGAAAAAAAATTATATGAGTAATTGATTCAGATACTGTTAAGTATGGACATAGCAAAGTGGTCTGAATGTTCTTGGGGTTGACTACAGCATTCCAAGACAGAGGCTTCCAGTAAATTGAAAGGTATTTCACAGCTGAAATATGCTTTTTATATTTATTAGCTAATCTCATTTTCCCATACCAGCTTATATTTTGTAAGTAGGAATGGAAAGAATCATTTCAAAATGGATAGTTGATAGAATTAGTGACATATTTCTTATGTTTACCAAGCAAATTTATCATTCCTATAGACTCAGCCATTCAATTATATTGAATTTCAATTCTCAGCACTGTTGCTATTTGATTTGTCTTCTTTTTTTTTTCTCTTTGGGAACCAGCAACAAAATCAAAATTCAGTGATATATCAAACCATCAACAGGGTAATGTTAGCATTCAGCTACCTGTAGGAAGAAAAATATTGTTTTGAATTCAAATTTGGACTCTCTCACTTATTAGTAATGAGATATTAGGCTAGAACTTTAATCTTACTGAGCCTGTTTCTTCATCAGTAAGACTTCTCAATTTGTGACAAAGATTAAGGTTAACATTTATAAAATGTCTGGCAACAGAAATGTGGAATAAATTATATTTTTTCTATAATTTTCCTTCCTTCTATAATTTTTCTATAAATCATCAACATTGCATAAGGCATTTGACATAACCCAAGGGAATAACCAGACATAAAATAAGGTACAGGAAAACTGGAACATTTGAAACTCAAACGATTGCAAAACAAGACATAAGTTCTACAACAGACAGATGTGGATTTGAATTTCAACTATTCCTTGAAACTACACACACACACACACACACACACACACACACATCTATCTATATCTATATCTATATCTATATCTATATCTATATCTATATATACACTTAGGCAACTTTTTCTGAACCTAAGTCTTCTTGCTTATAAAAACAGTCATAGTTTTGGCACAAGAGAGTGGTGATGAGGATTAACATGGTAATATAAAGAAGTGACTGACATTCTCTGTGCCCCCTATGAATAGTGCACACTATATCAGGGCTGATTAAAATCAGGCCATAATGCTTGATTACAGACTACAAATTGATTTAGCAAAGGGTCATATTAGTGAGATATGAGAGCTTTAAGTTGAGATGAGCAACCGAGAAACTGGAATTTTAAATTCCACAGTAATTTTAGGAAACTAGACAGTATTCCTGTAGTTACAGTGCAAGTTGAAAATAATATTGAACACAACAGGATTTGGCACACTGAAACAGGAGCATCAAATATCTGAATTCTGCAAACCATTTTTTTTCACAGTCAGAACTTTATTTTTTTTATGAAAACATGTTTTTAATGTTTCTTTTGAAGCAGAGAGAGACAGAGTGTGAGTGGGGGGAAGGGCAGAGAGCGAGAGAGAGAGAGACACAGAATCCAAAGCAGGCTCCAGGCTCTGAGCTGTCAGCACAGAGCCTGACGTGGGGCTCGAGCTCGCAAACCTCGAGATGGTGACCCGAGCCGAAGTCGATGCTTAACCGACTGAGCCACCCAGGTGCCCTCGCCGTTGGAACTTTAGATATAATGTGGCAGTAGGTGGGAATTTTCTTTTTCTACCCAAATCTATCTCAAATTAGTCCCTGTTCCAGAAAATATTAGATGCTTTACCAATTATATGGACCCTTTTTCTTTATGAATACATGATTATATTTTTATGTAACAGCCTTTCCTGGGGTTATATAAACCAAGGGACTGAATTCCATACTTAGCTAAAGTGGAATATAATTCCTAGGACCATCTTTGTAGTTACATCTTCGAGTCAAGTCTGTCAGCTAACTCTAAAGACTACATAGAAAAGGAGTTCTCTGCTGACCTCTTCCCTTGCTCAATATTATTAGAAAAACAAGGATGTGTTTAAATCATTATGTATTTGAGGCCTTATTTATTACAACACTGAAGCTATTCTAACCAGTAGCGTCCCTCCGAGACTAAATTTACTATCACCTGAAGGATCCTAAAGCCAATTCCAAATACAGCCATATATTACACAAATACTTTGGTAGTCACCAGGTCATATTGGTCCATATGCTTTAATATTTTCTCAAGGTCACTTTAATGAATCATTTTCTTACACTCTGGACACTTTCCATACTCTCCATCATTAATCCGGAATACAAAAATCATCATCACTGCCTAAAGCAGGTGACATAACCCAAGGAAATAACTAGACATAAAATAAGGTACACATAAATGATGACACATGGAAAGTATGATTTGTATGCCAAGCTGTACTTTAATTAGGAAGAAAATAGAGACAAGGAATTTCATCTAGGTGGAAAAGATCAAACTTCTTATTCATAAAAGTAAGTGATAACTCCCAAAGCAAAGAAATACCTTATTAAAAAGACTTAGTATAACACTGGGTGTTGTATGTAAGAGATGAACCACAGGAATCTACCCCAAAAATCAAGAGCACACTTTACACACCGTACGTTAACCAATTTGACAATAAATTATATTAAAATTTTTTTTTAAATAAAATTCTGGGGGCGCCTGGGTGGCTCAGTTGGTTAAGCGACTGACTTCAGCTCAGGTCATGATCTCGCGGTCCGTGAGTTCGATCCCCGTGTCGGGCTGTGTGCTGACAGCTCAGAGCCTGGAGCCTGTTTCGGATTCTGTGTCTCCCTCTCTCTGGCCCTCCCCCGTTCATGCTCTGTCTCTCTGTCTCAAAAATAAATAAACGTTAAAAAAAATTTTAAAAAATTAAAAATAAAATTCTGGTCTTATATGAGAGCTATAAAATATCCATTGTGCTTCAGTGAACATCTATGCATTTGGCTTCCATAATAAAAGAAATATTTTGGATAAAAAAAAGATACTTAGTGTAGAATTAAAAGATATCCATACCCATTGATGTGAAGCTAAATAATCTTTCAAAGACAGCAAGCAGGAGGTTGTTTCCATCTATTCCTGATGACATTTAATAAGGATACTGCCAGTCCCTCAAGGAAGAGGAGTATGGTTGAAAATTGCTGTATATATAGTTTATGGGTCTATAGCAGTTGGCCATGTAGCTAAGAGGTTGGCATTGATAAGACAGGTAGTTCAGGGGTTGACGATTACAGGAAAGGTAGCTCAGGAGTGGACGGCTATAGGTCAGTTAGCTCAGGGGTTGATGACCATAGGTCAGGTAGCTCAAGGGTTGATGGTCATAGATCAGGTGGCTCCAGGGTTGATGGTCATAGGACTGGTAACTTGGAAGATGACAGCTCAGAGGGTGTCTACAGGATGCTAGATGGCAAGAACTGGAATCACGGATGTGATTGGAAGACAACTAGCTCCTCGATCGGATGTGAACACTTTAGAAACAAAGAGCAGCCAAAAGAGCTACAGGCACTGTTCTCACCACTGGTCAGTTGGCCGCTCATGGGTTGGCTGCAGGGCTTGTGGCAGTTTGTCATGGAGTGTGTTGCCACCCAGGCTGCTTCTAGAAGAAGACAGAGCATGTCCACGCTTACCTCAGTGGAGCCGTGATCTCTGGGTGAAGTCATAGAAACTTGACAGGACTTCCCAAGAGAATGAGAAGATTAGTTTCTGGAACAGCCAGTTGTTGGTGTGATTGTTCCTTTCTGGACCTACAGTTTATACATCTTGTCTGTTAGGTGTTGGCTCCCTCTATAGCCTATCCTCCTGCTCATGTTTCGGAACCATTTCTATGGTATCTCATCAGAATATGTTTTCGTTGTTTTCCAAGCAGCCCTCCTATTAAGCTATAAAGTATATATTATCTGAATCCCAGCCTTCAGATAACTATCATTCCAAACTCAATCTTATCTCCCTGGCTCAATCTCTCTCCCAGTGAGTCAACTGCTTCTTTAGGAATCATGTTTGTTTATAAGTCTTGATAAGTCCTTGAAGTTTCTGTTAAACAACTCTCAAAGTGGGGTGTGGGGGAGTATTCATTCACGGCTCTTTTTTTTTTCCATAAAACTAAAATATATGTATGTAAATACTCAACAATATTAATATATTTTTAGAAGTGATAAATCTTGAAAATTCCCAATTTGGGAATTGAACTTTATTTCACCTTCTTTGGAGATACTACCTAAACTTAAAATTGAATTCATCTTCTGGAAATGTGATGTCATATTCAAGTGTATCTTCCCCAGTGAGGAATAGTGACCTGGAAAGCTTTGACAATCTTTGCGAAGATCCGCACCTGATAAATAAGACTGTATCTTGTACATTCCATCTTATATTATCGTGAAACTGAAGGTGTTAGCACACCTATATTTTGATAAATGCTACTTAAATAGAGAGCTCATATATCTTTGGATGCTTATGTAAGTGAATTTCAGCATATTATTCCACATGTAAAAGGAGCATTTACATTTATAACCTGTTTCCATATTAGTATTTTTCCATGAGTGTCTTCCACATATAAACCCTTTTGAAATAATTTATATTTTATGATGACTTAATTAGGAAAGAAAATCAAATTTATGATTGAATTGTTTTCCAAATTTTCTGTTTCTTTGTCCAATTATTTGGACTCAGAATGTCTTTCTATATGGCAAGAATGTGGAAATTCCTAGACTAGACTGCCAAAAAGAAAAACGTTTTAGCTTAGTAATGTTTCTGAACTATATAGCTCAATCTCG
Source organism: Lynx canadensis (assembly GCF_007474595.2). Lineage (NCBI taxonomy): Eukaryota > Metazoa > Chordata > Mammalia > Carnivora > Felidae > Lynx > Lynx canadensis. Next base: position 144,379,143 of record NC_044311.2, read on the forward strand.
ACCACATCATTTGGGTAAACAGACTTTACAAGTTCCTTGAGGAGTTTCATTTAGGGAGACTACTTATATCGTTGTGTCTCCGGACGTATGGTTTTGGTGGTACATACTAAGGTGGGAAAATAATAGATTTGTAGAATTGTGTTCTCGCCCCTAATTCTCAAAACTATGAGGATCATCTTTTTGAATGGTGAAGCAGTAAGAGCTAGCATACGGAGTCAGAGCGAATAACCAGAACTCATGAGTCTGGCAGTATCTAGTTCCAATAGCCTCACATGTAACTTTTCTGAGCTTTTCTTTCTTCACACACAAATGGGTGCATTCATTTTACGCTATCTCACTAGTGTATTTCAGGATTTAGTGAAAAGAAAACGTATGTGAAGGGCCCTGACCATTGCCTACCTAGCGCAACGTGAGTGAAATATGTTTGTGGACACTCTGAGACATGAGGCACAGCGATCATGGTCAAGGTGCATTTGATTGAGCCAGCTTCAGCTTGTACGTTGCTAACACCCTGCTTTTTATTTTATTTTATTTTTTTAAATTTTGTAAGCTTTATTTATTTTTGAGAGAGAGAGACAGAGTGTGAGCAGGGGAGGTACAGAGAGAAAGACAGAATCCGAAGCAGGTTCCAGGCTCTTGAGCTGTCAGCACAGAATCCGACGCGGGGCCGGAACCCAGGAACCGCTAGATCATGACCTGAGCCGAAGTCGGACACTTAACCGACTGAGCCACTCAGACGCCCCAAAGCACACTGCTTTTTCAACCGCAGCTTGTGAAAGAGGCAAACCTTCCCCAAGAGAGGGGGGCACTCCTCAGTTAAGAATACACATACAAGAATAATATAAAAACAGGGAAGGGTACAAAACATAAGAGACTCAAATGTGGAGAACAAACCAAGGGTTACTGGAGGGGTTGTGGGAGGGGGGATGGGCCAAATGGGGAAGGGGCACTAAGGATTCTACTCCTGAAATTATTGTTGCACTATATGCTAACTAATTTGGATATAAATCTAAAAAAAAATTAAAAATAAATAAATAAATAACAATTGAAAAAAAGAATACACAAATAGCTGAACAATCCAGATGCTCTACAAACCTCTCATGGCAGGGCGCCTGGGTGGCTCAGTTAAGTGTCTGGCTTTTGCTCAGGTCATGATCTTGGGACTTGTGAGTTTGAGCCCCTCATCAGGCTCTGTGCTGACAGCTCAGAGCCTGGAGCCTGCTTCAGATTCTGTCTCTCTCTCTCTATCTCTGTCTCTCTCTGTCTCTCTCTCTGCCCCTCCCCTGCTTGTGCGTGCACTCTCTCAAAAATAAAAACACATTTAAAAATGTTAAAAAGTAAACTCATGGCTCATTTATGTGAATTTAGGAATTAAACAAGTGTTCTCCCTGTTTGCAACATCAAAAAACTTCCACAATGGCTTCGAGTACACATCTTCTTCCGTGTACTCATATTCAAAAGTGACATTTATATGGAATCCCTATAATATCGGTAGCACTATAATCACATTTTATGATCTTTTGATAAACTTAAAATGAAGTGAGTCATTCTCTTTATTGGATCGGGAAGTGTCTGTTGTAACTAACAACATAACTCTGTCCTTCTTACATTAACGTTCGGAAAAAATTTTTTTAAGATAAGACAATTGACGATTTAATCTAGCAAAAGGGTACCACAGGAAACATATCTTTTCTAATCCTGGAAAGTGATGTTCTCTAATGATATGTGAGCCTCAAACCAATTAAGTTCCAAAATACATGCAAAAGTTCCAGTGTCTCCATGATTAATGCCATCGGGTGGATTTATCATTCACATTTATCAATAACCAACAATTGAACTGTGTTGTTGTATTCCTGGATACAAAATATTCTGGGTTATTATTCTCTATGGTTAGATCCCTGCCATCAGATACCCGGAACACAATTAATTTGGTTTCATTGTAAATAGTGTTATTTATATTATTACATTTATTTTTATCATTACATTTTGTTATTCAGTTGGTACACAAGTCCATATTTAGTGAATTAAACAAGGCTGACTTAACTCTAACATACTATATTTACATGTTTCTGCATGGGTAAAATATCACAAGTAACAAAAGAATAGAAATGTTATTGTTCTCTGAGGCCACACAAATATATCAGGAAAAAAAAAAAACCAAATTACTATTTCTAGCCCATCCAACTGCCTTCTAAAATGAGTTTACTTAAGATTTGGAGAGGGTTAAATTTCTTTTCAAGAAAAAATAAGATATTGGAGTTCTCCATCCATCCAAATAAGAACAGAATGAGTAAATGGGTGCCAAGGATCTGGTTTGAGAAAGAGATGTGATGTATATACTGTTAAATGACCCACCATTGGACCATTCTTCACAGGAATATTATTAATTCATTTTGGAAAGTAGTGACGGGCTGTGTATAGCTTCTGGGCGGATGTTGAGCAAACTGGTGGCAGCCAAAGCAGTAAACAGAATAACAATCCCCAGGGAATTCGTAGAAAGAGCAGGATGGCCCATGATTTTCGTAAATCACAGAAGTGGCAAGAATTAGTCAGTTACAGCCAAATATGGCAGGGTGCAATTCTGTCTTCCCTCGTAGCTCTATGTTTCAGAATTTGTGAAGCTGGGAAAGAACTCAGACGTCATCTTGCTTGTTCATCTTATTTAGTGTGTTTTCTCTCTGTTTCATTCTGGATAGTTTCTATTGCTATGTCTTACAGTTTATTACTGTTTTATTTCTACAGTGTCCAATGTTCCTCTAATGGCATTCACTGTATTTTCTACCTCAGTCATTATAGTTTTCATCTCTGTAAATTTCATTTGGGTTTTTTTTTTATATCTTCCATTTCTCTATTTAACAAGAGCAATCTTTCCTCTAGCTTCTTGACCATATGGAATACAGGTATACTAACTGCTTTAATGTTCGTGTCTAATAATTCTACCATTTCTGGGTGAATTTGGATTGACTTATTTTTCTCCTTTATTATAGGTCATATTTTCCTGTTTCTTTGCATGTCTGGTAATTTGTTCTTGGATGCCAGATATTATTATTTAACTTTCTGTGTGTTGCATATTTTTGTGTTTTTATAAATATTATTGAGCTTTGTTCTGGGCCACATTTTTAAAAGGTTTTAATGTTTATTCATTTACTTTGGGAGAGACAGAGAGAGATGGGGAGAGGGGCAAAGAGAGAGCAGACAAAGGATCCAAAGCAGGCTCTGTGCTGACAACAGCTAGCTGGATGTGGGACTGAAGCTCATGAACCACGAGATCATCACCTGAGCCCAAGTCAGATGCCCAACCAATTTAGTCACCCAGGTGCCCCAAGCCCCACTTTTTAAATCATATACATACATACATATATAATTTTTAATATTTTTAAACACTTTAAAATACACACACACACACACACACACACATACATTAGTCTCAGTTTCTTCCCCCCTCGCCCACCAAGTAAAATAAGAAGCAATACTCTACCCAGGGTATCTTGGAAGGCAGAATCTGAAAGGAATATAATTTTTCAGATAACAAATATTTAATTTCCTGTTAATACAGTCCAGGATGATGTTGCCATTGTATAATTTCTATACATGCATTGTGTGGTTTCCTATGTCCTTAAGAGATTTCCCTGCTTTTTAACAAGAGTTCCTATTCAACATGTCCAACATGATATCACATCAAGCATCAAAAACCAATAAACAGGGCTCCTGGTGGCTCAATTGGTTAAGCCTCTGACTTTGGCTGGGGTCATGATCTCACAGCTCGTGAGTTCAAGCCCTGCGTCAGGCTGTGTGCTGACAGCTCAGAGCCTGGAGCCTGCTTCTGCTTCTGTGTCTCCTTCTCTCTCTGTCTGCCCCTAACCCACTCGCATTCTGTCTCTGTCTCTCTCAAAAATAAATAAACATTAAAAAAATCTAAATTTAAAAAAACTATAAGCAATTATGATGTAAGTATAAGTTTACTATTAAGAATTCCTGGGGGTGCCTGGGTGGCTCAGTTGGCCAAGTATCCGACTTCAATTCAGGTCATGATCTCACAGTGTGTGAGTTCGAGCCCCGCGTTGGGCTCTGTGCTGACAGCTCAGAGCCTGGAGCCTGCCTCAGATTCTGTGTCTCCTCCTCTCTCTGCCCCTCCCCTGCTCGTGCTCTGTATCTCTCTATCCCTCAATAATAAATAAAGGTTAAAAATTTTTTTAAAAATTCCTGGATGGGTCCTACCTAAACAACACCTTACTCAGACCAAATGCCCAATGAATGTGCAAGGTTAAAATGCACCATGCTTAGGTAGAATATAGATGTGTATTCCCACAGGTAACATGCAAGGTGAAACTGGAACATCTTCTCTTTCCAGAAAGTAAGAAGTGCTCAAAAACAAGAGTAAACTAAACAACTGCAAGGATATGTCAACGAGACACAAAACCGACTGAGAGAGATCTTCATGCCCAACACTAGAGCAATTCAAACAACAAAATAAATTACATTAGATTATATCCCAAAGTATAAAATGCACAGGCGTGTGTCCATGCTGACATAAACAAGTCATCATATGAATAATAAGTAGGGGAGAATAGACAAATCTCCAATACAGAAGGATTCCAAATAACATATGTACATGCTTTTCCCTTAAAAGAGCGGAGATCGCTTCCTCTTAAGCATAGACTACCCCTAATGACTTCCTTTCAAAGAGCAGTTTATTTATTTTAAGTTTATTTATTTATTTTGAGAGAGAGAGAGACAGAGAGACAGAGAAAGCAGGAAGGGCAGAGAGAGAGAGGGAGAGAGAATCCTAAGCAGGATTTGCACTGTCAGTGAGGAGCCCCATCTGGGCTCGAACTCATGAACCGTGAGATGGTAACCTGAGCTGAAACCAAGAGTCTGACGCTTCACCGACTAAGCCTCCAGAGCCCCAGGGCACAGTTTAGACAGGGGGGAAAGGAAGTACTTTACAATGGAGAACCCTGACAAACACTACTTCAGCCAAGTGATCAAGTCACATCGATAATGATAAATCAGGTTGATTGTATGTATTCTTGATACAGAAATTTACCATTGTGGTCTTTCTCCTTAAAGCCTATAATCCCAGTCTAATCCTGAGAAAAGTGTCAGGCAAATCCAAATTGACAACATCCTACAGAATTCCTGATCAGAACTCCTCAAAACTTTCAAGGCTATCAAAAATAACAAAATTCTGAGAAACTGTCACAGCCCAGAGTAGCCTGAGAAGACATGACAGTTAAATATATTGTGATATCCTGAATGGGATCCTGGAACATAAAAAGAACATTAAGTAAAAATAGCGAGGTCTCGGGGCCCCTGTGTGGCTCAGACGGTTGAGCATCCAACTTCGGCTCAGGTCATGATCTCACAGTCCGTGAGTTTGAGCCCCGCGACTGGCTCTGTGCTGACAGCTTGGAGCCTGGAGCCTGGAGCCTGCTTTAAATTCTGTGTCTCTCTCTTTCTCTGCCCCTCCCCGACTCATGCTCTGTCTCTCTCTCTCTCTCTGTGTCAAAAATAAATAAAAACATTAATTTTTTTAAATAGGGAGGTCTGAACAAAGTATGCATTTAACTTCATAATAATAAGTCAATATCAGTTCATTGTGACTAATGTAAACATCAATGTAAGCTGTTATTACTTGAGAGACTAGGTGTGGAATATATGGAACTTGCTGTATTAGCTTTAGCACTTTCCTGTAATTCTAAAGCAATTCTAAAATAAAACGATTTATTTAAAATGCAAACTTCGGGCTAAATTCTTTACTCCTGAAAAATCAAAGAGATTTATTTATTTCCTATCTTTATCAGTTTATGCCATAGGCTTTGGGAATTCTTTTGTCAAATAAGCTTCCATTTAATAACTTACATTGCGGTACCATTCAGATACCAAAATAAAGCCCTTTCTCCTATTTGCGTTATTTAATTTTTGTGGCAGCTTTCATAGGCAGGAAGGCAGGTTTGTTTCCTGATGAGAAGATAAATTAAAAAATTTAGTCAATTTGCCCAAGTCACAGAGTTATTAAGAGGCTGAACTGAGTCTCTAAGCCAGCTCTTGCGAACTCTGACATGGCAGTTTCTTAGTATTTCCCTCAAGAACAACTAAGCCGTAGATAAAGATGATTTTTTCCCCTTTGACTGTGGTCAGAGAGCAAAAAATATATGTTAATATACTGTTTTTGAATGTTAAATAACACCATTGTAGCCTGAAAAACAATGATGACGGTATACTTTCCTAGATGACCGCCCCTCATATTACTCTCCTCTCCATTAATAAAAATGGAAACTTACTTAGCTTTACTTATATATTATTTCTCAGGAATAATATATATTCCACAATGAGCTTCATGGTGAGAAACCTTGTTATTAATCTCCCAACATACCACCTGGCTGTGTCTGAGCAGAGAAGAATTTAACATTCATGACAATTCATGCCTCTATTTGTGATGAATGGATAGTAGATGTAAACACTGGCAGGTGTATTTCAATGTCTTCATGAGTTTTAGAAACTATTACTTCAAAAAACACATGATTCCTTGCTTTTTCACTGGTTATAGAATACCAATGCATCGCCAGAAAGTCTAAATGGGACTCTTGTGACATCTCTCTACCAACACACGTGACTAATATATCCATACTAGTGAATGAAATACTGAGAAAAATGTGACCGTCTGTGCATGGTATATACTCCTCTGTCAAATTGTATTTCTATTTAAACTCCCCAAATGAATAATCTTCAGTAACAGGTAAAGTTAATTAATTCTAAAATACCGCTTTGTAAATAACTTGAGCATATTTTCCCCGGTTGCCAAAGAGTTGATGGAATATCAACACATATTAATTTATTCTGAATGATTTACACATACATTTTATTCAATAACCACTGGGGGTTCTTTCACACCTACACCACACCATGTTTCTTTAGCAATTTTAATGCTTTTAATCACAGTGGCCACATGGAGACTCATCAACAAGATTACACAACTTTAATTGCCTGTCATCTTTGAGAACTATCATCAAATAGAATAAACCCCGAATACTGTCCTCCTCACGGAGAGCCTATGAAGTACCACTGAATGAAGTTTAATCCCTTCTGGTCCTACAACCACGAGAGCCTCAGAATTAGGGCTTGAGAGTGACTTTAATCAGATTAGTTCGTAAATGTTAAAAACAAACAAACAAGCAAACAAACAAACTTAGGAGGACCATCATCAAAAAGGATCCTAAGAAAAGGATACAACATAGTACCTGTCACAACTTTGAAAACCAATGAATACTTACTGAATAAAACAATGAATAAGCCAGGGAAATCACTCAGCTTGCATTTGCCATTCTTTATTGAGCCGACAGAACACTCTCATTAATTAAAAACATTAAAAATTCACTATAATCAAGAAATGAATCTTAGCAAAATCCATATTTGCAGTACCTGAGAAAGCACATTTAGTAGGAGTTAAAACAAGTCTTTTCTCACGTGTTGGAAGACATGCAAACAAAAACTGAGTTAGAGATTGTAATGTCCGGAGTGTCTTGAAACAACTGCTACCAAACAGAACAACAAAGACCAATCAAACAAACAAAACAAAACAAAACAAAACAAAAAATCTATCATCTCTCTCTCTATCTACATTTCTTTCTTTCTTTTATCTGTCTATCTTCAGAAGAATTTTTATAAGTGATAGAGAGAAAGACATTTTTAGCAAGAAATCCCAGTCCTAATATTGATTCTGTTCAACCAAACTTTCTGGAAGATAAGTGATGCCAGGTGCTTCAGATGGGACACAAGCTTTAGAAATTACCAGATACCTAGGTCAGAGGTCTAAAGTTACTGGACAATAAAGTTAGTGGGTGGCCACTGCTATGCACCAAATCAATGATTCCAACAACAGAAGTCTTAGATCAAAGGGAAGACACCACCAGATACATAGTTGGAGACCTAGAAGACACAGGAGAGGTAGGTCAGCAGGCAGCCACTATTAATTGGGACCTTGGGCATCTGGTGTATGTTGATCTGTTGGATCACAGTGTCCTCAAGAGCTTCCCTGGTGTAATCCGAAACCGGGCTCCATACTGAGAGGACAAGAAGAGACTGAAGAAAGAGGCACAACACTCCAGATTGGTAGGTATCAGGTTTAATAAGCAGGAGAACTTACCAGGCTTGTGTTGAGCAATCACAAGATGAGTAGATTCTCTGCACCCGCCCACAGAAACTTAAGTTTACATAGAGGCCTTAATTGAGTTCAGTCACCTATACTATCTAGATAGTCTCAACACCACATTTCTATCTCAAGGATGTCCTTGAGATAGCACAGCTTCTGGGAGCAAGGAAGGCAAGCAGAATGCACATTCCAAGAACAGGGGAGAGAGTGAGGAGCCTCCAATTGCCCAGATCTGGCTCACAGGTCGACCAGCAGTCATTATTGTCCCTCCTATGTGAAGGCAAGTTGATCTTAGCTGTCAGGAACCTGTCAGAGTCCTTTCCATGAATCTCCTCGAAGATGAAATGCTTTTGCAGGAACACTTTTGCCAAAGCCTCAAAGTAAAACAATAAATGTTGGACAGACATTAAATAAATAAACAATAAATGTCTGCAAAGGACAAGAGCCTTAAAAATGACCATGGTTAAAGATCTGGTGAGAGTTCATTATAATGCAATTGACAAGAGAATTTGGTTATTTCTGTGACATACGTTTTGAAATTATAATTGATACTATTATACCAGGACATATCAGATTTTTAGAAATTTTATATAAATATACTCTAAAAGAAGTTCAACATCACTTCTTCTTTGTTTTCCAGGAAATTTAACATGTACAAAAAGTTACATGTAAAAACTTAGCTCTTTTAATAGAAAGAACTCTGTAATCAGAGACCAGATAAAGACAAAACACAGAATCTTTGTTTTCTAGGCAGATTATATTAAAGGTAAAGAAAAACTTTTGATTAAAATTTCCTGTTAACAGCAGGCCAGTAATTTAGAAAACTTGGCCCTTTTTCCAAAGAGAAAACCTAATTCTATTTTGTACCAGTATACTTTTGATATTAACTCCCCCCATACTGTTTTTTTCTTTTTAACTTAAATAAATATATTCCAATCTTAGCTGGGCTACACATAAAATTCATTTCTCAATATTCCCTTTCCATAAACCTTCTGCAACTTTATACATCCATTCAGTTTTTGTCTTAGCTTCTTTATCCATTCTGGAACAACCATTTTACTTCAGAACAAAATTACTTTCCTTTTCCCTTTACCAAAAAACCCGTATCTCCTTCTTCTTTCCTTACCCAAAATCACCTTCCATTTTTCTTGTCTACTTTTCATTTACTGTCCTTTTCTTTCACCCTTATCATTCCTAGTAGTTATACAAAAACCCTAGCTCTTTTACCAATCAATTTTGGCAATATGCTCAGAGGTAGAAAAACATCACATATGCACAATACATGTGCCCAGATGCACATAACATACAAATACAAACAGGAAGTCCACAGTGTGCATTCCAAACTTCAGCCAAGAATCAGGTGCCCAGTCACACAACTAAAGCTATTTACTGATATTTGTGGTCTTATGGAGATTGTGGGCTAGACTTTTTGGTCAAGAGAACCTCTACTGCAGTCTATTTAAAAAGCCTCTTTCTCGATTTCTGTACATTGATTTTATATCCTGTGACCTTGCTGAATTCATTTATCAGTTCTAGCAGTTTTTTGGTGGAGTCTTTGGGGTTTTCCATGTAGAGTTTGCTGTTATCTGCAAAGAGTGAAAGTTAGACTTCTTCCTTGCCAATTTGTGTGCCTTTTAATTCGTTTTGTTATCTGATTGCTGAAGCAAGAACTTCCAGTACTAAGTTGAAAAACAGTGGTGAGAGTGGACATCGCTGTCCTATTCCTGACCTTATGGAGAAGACTCTCAGTTCTTCCCTATTGAAGATGATATTAACGGTGGGTCTTTCGTATATGGCCTTTATGAGGTTGAGATATGTTCCTTCTAGCCCTACTTTCTTGAGAATTTTTATCGAGAAAACATGCTGTCTTTTGTCAGATGCTTTTTCTGCATCTATTGAGAGGATCATGTGGTTCTTATCCTTTCCTTTGTTAATGTGATGTATCACTTCGATTGACTTGTGGATATTGAACCACCCCTGCAGCCCCAGGATAAATCCCATTTGATCCTGGTGAACAATTTTTTAATGTATTTTTAGATTCAACTTGCTAGTATCTTGTTGAGAATTTTTGCATCCATGTTCATCAGGGAAATTGGTCCTGTAATTACCCTTTTTAGTGGGATCTTTGCCAGGTTTTGGGATCAAGGTAATGTACTACTATGTATTTATCCAAAGACTACAAAAATGCTGATTGGAAGGCCACATGCACCCCAATGTTTGATAGCAGCACTATCACTAGCAGGCAAATTTTGGAAAGATCCCAAATGTCCACCAACTGGTGAATGGATAAAGAAGATGTGGGGGATATATATATATGGAACTACAGTGCATTATGCTAAGTGAAATAAGTCAGGCAAAGAAAGACAAATATACGGTTTCACTGATATGTGGAATTTAAGAAACACAACAAATGAACATGGGGAAGGGAAGGACAAATAAGATAAAAACACAGAGGGAAGCAAATCATAAGAGACCCTTAAATATAGAGAACAAACTGAGGGTTTCTGGAGGGGTGATGGGTGGAGGGATTTCTAGGAGGGCACTTGTAGGGATGAGCACTGAATGTTACATGTAAATGATGAATCACCAAATTCTACTCCTGAAACCATTATAACACTATATGTTAACTAACTTGGATTAAAAAAAAAAAAAAAGTTATATGGGAAACAAAGGCAAAAGAAAATACATTTCCTTACAACTTCGAAATAAGTGCCTCTTTCCCTCTTCCTTTTCATTGGTCTCCGTGGACAGTGTGTGGTTACCTGGGGTGTTTACATTTCAAAGACATGATAAGATTTACAGCTTCGAAGGAGAAACAAAGAATGCAAGTTTTCTTCTAGGCCTTTTGGGATAAAAGTCATTTAAAATTTTCCTCTGGAGCCCACAGCCTGGGTAGGCCAGCTGGCATCTTCAGGGTGTCCGCATACTCATGCCGTGGTCCACAAGCATGTAGCATATAGGCCACCCTTCTCACATAGAGATCTTTCACTGACGCCTCTTTTCCAAGGCCCATGTCTTCTGTCTCCTGGCTAGCTCACCAGTTGTTGGTTCCCAGCCTTCATGGGAGCTTCCTGGGTAAAATCTTAAACTGACCCCCAAAAGCAAAGGGCAGGGAGAGGCTAAAGAAAGAAACAGGTGACTCCAGATTGTCAGGTAGCAGATTTGATAAACAGAGGAACTTTTGTGTAAGGCTTGTTCTGGCCTGCTGCAAGACGTATAGATTCTCTGCACCTGCCCACTAACTCTTAAAAATTTATCTAGAAGCCTTAACTGGGTTCAGTTACATACCCAGTCCAGACAGACTCAACACCACATTTCTGTCTCAAGGCTGTATCCTTAGGGCAGCTTCTGGATATGAAGTCATATGAAATGTACATTCAAAAGACAGGGGCGGGGAGGGGAGCCTCCTATTGCCCCCATCCAGCTTGTGGTCAACTAGCAGTCACATCATCTTGATGACCTCATCCAACAGGATGGATGGCCTGAACTGGAGACACAGAAAGTAGCAGAAACCAAGTGAGTTTCTGGAGACACAGAAAGTAGCAGAAACAAAGTCAATGTTCTCAAGGACACATGGCGGGGAGAAGGACATCAAGAGCTTTCACAGTTGCTGGGCTCACAGTTGGCTGGTTGGCAGCTGGTGGGCTCACCACAGTGCTCTTGACGGTAGTCCAGAAGCTAAGTTGGCAACTGCTGATTAATCTGAGGCCACTTCCACAGATCACTCTTCTAGAACAGAAGACAACAGATTTAGAAAGAAAAAAAAAGTAATATAGTGATGGCTTCCCAAAGGGTAGGGGCTACCGTTTCCAGAGCAGAAGTTGTTGAAAGACTTGAAGTTATCTGAATGAGTTTCAGAAGAGTTATAGAGACTCTCTCAAATGTGATCGTTTCCTTTTGGGTACATTTTCTGTATGTCCTCAGAGCTACCTGGCACTTCTCTCTTGCTGAATTCTTTTACCTGACAGCATTACAAGGATAGTTGTCCAGACACAAATGAAAATACCTTTCAACCTTGTCAACAAGTTTTACTTGTATTTTTCAAATATTCTTGTCCCAACATATTTACCGTCATTCTTATTACTCCCAGCCAAGTGCAAGGGCATAACTAGTGGAAAGGGAATTCCTTCCCCAGAATCTAGTATAAGAAGGGAGAACGTAAGTATTTGTATCCATAAGTGGTAAGACTATATATCAAAGAATAGGCTGGTGGCTCACAAAACAAGAATGACTACTCATCTTTAAAGGGTTCACAATTCTGGTTGTCAGCAAAATGAGAAAAGTACACACAATGTGGTGGAATTTTATAAACAAAACTCTTCAAGATAAAATATTGCATTTATTCTAAAATTACATCCAGATTATAGCCACATGTAAGTTCCCCCATCAAAAAAAATACTGGCATGTAACATTCGAAATAATTAGAACACTCTCTACCTGAGGTGAAGTGGCTTTGAAAGGCCTGACAAACTGCAAATGTTTCCATAGATCGCCATGGCAACCAGTGAATTCACGAGGATTTGTTTGGAGGCTGCCCACATGTCTGCTTTATTTCTGTTTAGTTTATTATTTTTTTTCTTTTTCATTTTTTTATCGTTTATTTTTGAGAGAAAGAGCACAAGTGGTGGAGGGGCAGAGAAAGAGAGGCACAGCATCCGAAGCAGGCTCCAGGCTCTGAGCTGTTAGCACAGAGCCCAACGCAGGGCTAGAACCCACGAACCATGAGATCATGACCTGAGCCGAAGTTGGGCACTTAACTGACTGAGCCACCCAGGTATCCCTTAGTTTATTATTTTTTAAAATACTTTCTAACCTACCCAAATCACTATATATATATATACATATATATGTATATATTTATATAAATTTATTTATTTATTTTGAAAGAGAGAGATCATGCAGAAGGGACAGGGAGAGAGGGAGAGAGAGAATCTCAAGCAGGTTCTACACCAGCAGCATGGAGCCTGTTTTGTGGCTGGAACCCACAAACCAAGAGATCATGACCTGAGCAGAAGTTGAATGCTTAGTCAACTGTGCCACCCAGGTGCTCCCCTCGCCCCCCTTACATTTTAAAGGCTTTTGATATGTTTCCAAATCCACATTTCTAACACAGGGGATGAGCATCAGATTTACCAAATGGTAAATGGTCTAATTTACATTTTTAGATGACTGGTGAGGTTTTCCTATTTTGGTATATTAGTATCGATTGTTTAGCTTTCTAGTGTTTGGATCTTGGTTGTCATTTTTAACATCATTTGTTAAACACATTTCTCAAGATGAGATTCTCTTATTCTCTTAAGAACCCAGAAGAAAATAAGCATTTAGAAAGAGCAGTTTAGATTGATTATTTATTGCCACACCCAACTTTGCTTTGAAAAACATGATGAGTTTTTAGGGGGAAAAAATAAAGTAGATTCCTGGACCTATCACTTAGAGGATTGTATTCAGAGTCATAATTGGCCCCAAGAACCTGATTTACTTTGCAGATACCTCTACAAAGCCTGGTTAAGGAGCCGCTGGATAAGAAAATCCCTTTGTCATTCACCAATGCTCAAAGTCTCTGATTAGCCATGCCTACATAAAATAAAAACAAACCCACTGCATTCCAGAGTTTAAGAGGAAAACTCTTTTCCATTTAAAAGAGTTTATTGTTGATGAAAGCTCTCATGGAACTTTCTGCAACTTTTAACTTTTTCAGAAAATGTCTCCCAATCCCCCACACATCAAATTGCTTTGATGTTTGGTGGACAGGTTATAGAACAGCACATTGGATTAAAGCTTTTTAAGAGTTCTACTTCCGGAAGCATGAACATGGTAACGAAACTGCTCGTTTAGAGGCATACAAGATCCAGTAGTATGGGTACCCACGCAAATAAACCATGCCCAGTCTATGGTAACAACTCAAAAATATTTCTTGAATAAATGATGTTGAATGAATCCACGTGGAGATACAATTTTAAACAAAGATCTTTGTTGTAGTTCCAGCAACAGTTTGAGATTCACCCCTGGGCGATCTCACTTTCCCTTTTCACCTCTCCTTCTCCCCACCTTTTTTTTTTCTTCTTTTCCACCCTCTTTCCACATGACTGTAAAGGAAATAGAAATGTTGTGTGTTACTGCGCTATTTCCTTCTAGTAATAAATGGCGTAATGGAGAATAGGTTTCTTCTACAAGAAACAAGATGCCAAGTATGCTTTAAAATATAGCCTTCTGTTCACCCTCAGCCGAGAAAGTTCTGTAATCAATTCATAAATTTGTATTATAGATATATCTTGCAGGCCATCATCACCTCCCGAGATGCAGTTCATGCTGACTTGACAATACTGGATATTTATCAACCAATAAGAATTTCATAAAGAAAATGGAAAGTGCTGCTGTATTAATGGAGAAGGAAGGTTCATCAATACAACTGCTGATAGCGCAAATAGGAACAGGCAATGTGTTATGGGTGGGCCACATAACATTTCCCTGTGTGTTCTCTCTTTTCCACTGTGTTGTTAGATCTGACAATGGTCTATTTATATCAGCAACCACAAGTGGTTTGCTTGCAGATGGAATTAAAAAGAATAGAAATGCGGAGAGGCAGCAAAATGTTTTTGTGTGTCCTCTCAATGTACCTCTGAAACCATTGACCTTAAGCGTTTAAACAAAGCTAAATTGCTCCTCTCAAGATTCTATACATGATCCCTTATTGAGTAAACTCCATTTCCTTGGATCATAGAAATTAAAAAAAAAAAAAAAAATCAACATTTTCAGCAAAGCTCTGATTTGAGTTCAGAAGAAAACCTAGTCTGCTCATCTAAGTGCATCTTATATTGAAGTCCTTACAGTCTTGTCTTTAACTTCTAAATAATTGTCAAAGAGGCAAGTAATCAAAGGATAACATTTATCATTTTAAGATTTTTTTTGAAGAATCATGGTGTCTTTTACCTCTGGATAAGAAAATAAGACAACAGTAGAGAAAATGCAAAGCTAAGACACCTATGATCCAGTACTCATTCTGAGTGAGGACACTTAACAATTATGTCTCTAGTCAGCTGATTGAAGTCAACATGCATATCAAAAATGATGACAGAGACTTGTGTCTAAGGAAGTGTGACCTCCCATGACTGGAATTTCTATTGCTTTATGTTTTCGCCTGGGTTTATTTTCTAGAATCATTTGAATTTAAGTTTTCTGTTTTAAAAAGGACGTGTTACATTTTGCTAAATAGTTGGACAAATGCATTGCGCCAGAGCTGGTCAGCAGGGCTGTGATTAAGAAAACAAGGAACAGTGTTTTTAATATTGCTTCCGTTCACAGGTATAATTTAAAAGGCGCGACGCTGTTTTGCAATATAGTGCAATGCAATATAATATAATGCCATAGGCATGAAATGATGATATGGCACTTATTATTAACTTCACATTTATATTAACTTAGCACAGGGCATTAAGGAATTTACTACGTGGAATTAAATGCACTTTTTGAAGGGGCATAGAGTTCAATAATATTGTGATTAAATTGCTATAGAAAGTATGTTTGGATTAATTTTCTAATGCTGAAAAATTCTAACACCTGATTGAAAGATTTATGTATCAGATGTCCAATTTGTAGCATTGTTTCTCTGGATTCAAGCGAGGGACCTTTATCAGAGTGGCAAGTTTGACATAACACCATCTACAAAAGTGCTGTTCTTAAGTCCACCTTGTTGGAATATGAACTGGGAAGATTTTCTGTTAGTTCATCCTACAGCTTCTCAATGACAGTTTTTGTTGGTGGTGGTGGGGGGGGGGTTGTTTTGTGTGTGTGTGTCTTTGTTTTGTTTTGTTTTGTTTTATGAATGACACAACATGCAGGTTCCTCATGTGATTAAGTAAACTGCCTTCTCATAAGATCCTGAAGGCCCAGGTGTCACATAAAGGGCACCTCACCCACTTAGAAAAGGTCGCTGTGTTCCACAATATAAAACTATCAGAGAATGCATAGGACATGGGTGCTTTCATTAACCCACAGGATTTTTCTTAATTAACTGTATTTATCAAGGCAATTGCTAGATACCCAAAGTATAAATAACTTCACGTTTTATTTTCTAAGTAAATCTTTAGTTTTCCTTTTTAGATATTTCCCAGCACAAATTAGGTAGGCAGAGATAAGAACAATCTGCCTTCATTTCAGTGCACAGCCCAAACTTTCAACATCTGTCTTCCCAATAAAAAAAATACAAAAATGATCATGACAAACATACTAGCAATAATGAATATTCATTAATGACACATGTTTGTTTGGCCAAGAAAGTATGTTAAAATATGCTGAGCAACGTCCCATACAATAAAAGGTAATGCAATTGATAAAAAGGAGCAGAAATATCAAAATAGTTGAGAGAAGAAAAGTCCTGGGACCTTTATATAAGCTCATAACAATATTTAAGTGTTGCCATGGTAAATATGTCAGAAAAGTTACAGAATTAAGAATATTTCCCTTGAAAAATTTTTGAAGCTTAAAATTAGGGTTACCGTAACATCTTGATGTATATATTTTTTGTGAATGTTGACCTTCAAAAAGTGAGCAAGATGTTTATAAGGTCGTACTCGAGTAGCTTTGTACTGAAGGTTACGAACCACAACAGCCAAGGGTGTTGGAAGGTATTGGATGCTGTAGGAGAAAGATAATTACACTTTCTTACCTGGCTAAGAAGGGCGCTTCCATATGGTGCCCCTCCGATCTCAAGCTCACTATGCTTCTCATTTCCACCATTTTGAGAGTTACCCACATGATGGATTGTTCTGTGACAAAATAACCCTGACGGATCTATCTGAAAGCTCAAACCTTGTTGTACATAGTTGCATTCAGCCAGTTCAGTAAACATATGAATAAGAGGAAGATATGGTGTTAAAACATCTGGAGAAGAATATTGTCACTTATTCCCTCATGGTCGCTGACACATTCTATACAGCACAAATTCTTAACCAGCCCTCTGCTCCTCTTCCTCAGCGTCTTTTACCTTACAAAATCTTAGGTTAGAACCTAGGGTTACTCCAGTAAAACGCCAGGTTAATGAGTGACTGACAAATGCTAAAAATTATAGTTTAAAATTCTTTTTAAAGATCTTCTTGTTCTTGTTTTTATGTGATAAGCACCACTCTGAGTCTTACTGTCCCAAAAAGATGCTATGATTCATTGCTAATATAGGTGAATTGGCCACCCATCTGGTTGTGTTCACTTTACTTTTGGCAAACAACCAAAGCTTGTTAAACACAGCTTGTTTCGCTACACCTGATGGAGTTGATGACCCTGTTATCAGCAAGAGTGTCTAATATATTGAATATATTGGCAAATTCTGGTGCTGCCTTTGATTCACTGGCTGTCCTGCAGCCATACTCACCTCCTTCTGTTCCTAATACTCCACAAATGTGTGTCTTTGATCTTGCTTCCATGCCTGAAACATACCTCCCTCAGTTCATCACAAGGCACTCTCTTTCTAATCCAATTAGTTATAATGCATATGTAATTTTTTAAAAGACAAAATGCCTCTATGTTGGACATAGCTATATCCCCCTGTTTATAAATACCCTTTTCACTCCCTTTATACCACTTTGTTCACTCTAACATCATCCTATTCCTGATCACTCTTTACAATCTATTTCTGTCCCTCCCCCAGATTGAGTGTAAGCTCCAGAAGGGAAGCAATAGTATCATGTTTATCACTGTCATGTTTATCACTCTCGTCCCAGCACCCAGAAGAGAACTTGGCACATGATAGGAATTCTTTACATATGTACGAAACAATGGTGCCCACTGAAATAACTTCCGGGTGCTTCTAACGTATTAATCAAATGATACAATGAAATATTGACTGACTTGTAAATCTGAACCAACTCTTAAATTGTTTAATTTAAGCTTAGGTTTGAGCTTCCTAAATCAGTGGTTTGCTGTTTGTCATTAAAATTTGCAAGTTCTCAGCCATTATTACTTCAATTATCTCTTTTTCTGTTTCTTTCTTTCTCTCTTTCTATTTATTTTTGAGAGAGAGACAGAGACAGAGACAGAGCGTGAGCAGGGAAGGGACAGAGTGAGAGAGAGAGACACAGAATCTGAAGCAGGCTTCAGGCTCTGAGCTGGCAGTACAGAGCCCAACACGGGGCTCAAACTCACAAACCACGAGATCATGACCTAAGCCGAAATCGGAAGCTTAACTGACTGAGCCATGCAGGCACAGTATTTAAGTAGATTTTCTCAATCATCTCAGAGGAACTATCTTCCCTACTACCTACCCTCCTCCCCAAATAGCAAAAGACTCGTTTAATGATCTAAACGATGAAAATAACAATAGCTAGGTAGCCATACCACTGCGTATGTTTTTTTTCAGATCAATTAACAATGGGAAAAATGAAAAAGGTTATTTTATATGCTTATTTCTTCTCCACTCTTCTTTCTTTCTTCATATGGAGCAGAGTTTCTGACATGTAATTTTTTTTCTCCCTGAAGAACTTCTTTCAACAATTTTTTGCAGGGGACTTCTGCTGGCAATGAATCCCCCAGGTTTTGTTTGTCTGAAAAAATCTTTACTCTCCTTCACTTTTAAAGGATAATTTCATTGGATATAGGATTCTAGGTTAGTGTTGTTGTTTTTTTTTCCTTTCAACGTGTTAAGTATTTCACTCCACTCTCTCTTGCCTAGGTGATTTCTGACAAGAAGTCCACTACAGTTCTTATCTTACTTCCTCTCAATAAGTTGTTTTTTCTCTGGCTTTTTTTCCAAGATTTGTTTTCCTGTAGACTGATTATGATGTGAGGGGGTATAATGTTCTTTTTGCTTCATTTTGGTTTTAATGCTGCTTGGGGTTTGAGCTTCCAAAATCAGTGGTTTGCTGTTTGTCATTAAAATTTGCAAGTTCTCAGCCATTATTAACTGAATTATCTCTTTTTCCGTTTCTTTCTTTCTTCTCCCTTTGGTATTCTAATTATGCCAATCACACCAAAAGTCTGCCATACCTTTTGAAATTTTCCCACAGATCTTACAAGCTCTGTTATGTTTTTTGTTTGTTTGTTTGTTTGTTTGTTTTGTTTTTTCCATTCTCTTTTCTCTTTGCACTTCAGTTTGGGAAGTTTCTATTGACCTATCTTCAAGTTCACGGATTCTTTGCTTGACCATGTCCAGTCTACTGTTGAAATGGTCAAAGACATTCTTCATTTTTGTTACAGTGTTTGTGATTTCTAGCATTTTTTATTCTTTCTTCAAACTCTATCTCTGCTTATATTAGCCATATGTTCTCGAATGTTGCCTACTTTTCCACTGGAGCTCTGAAAGTAATAATGAGAATTACTTTAATTTCCTGTCTGATAATTCCAATATTTACGTCATATCTGAATTTGAGAGTTTTCGTTTGCTTGTTTTTCTTTCTAAATGTTTATTTATTTATTTTGAGACAGAGCGCGAGCCAGGGAAGGGCAGAGAGAGAGGGAGGGAGAGAATCTTAAGCAGCCTCCAGGCTCAGTGCAGACCCTGACACAGGCCTGGATCTCATGACCCCAAGACCAGGACCTGAGCTGATATCAAGAGTCTTATGTTTAACCGATGGAGCCATCCAGGCACCCCTGAATCTGAGTCTGATACTTACTTTTACCCTGGAGACTGTGGGTCTTACGGCTTTCTGGTGTGCCTTGTAACTTTGTTGAAAGTCAGGCAAGTTGCATTGGATGTTAGGAACTGAAGTAAATGGGCCTTTGGTGTGAGGTTTGCAGTTAAGCTGCCTAAGATTCAGGCTGTATTTGATATTTGCTACAGCTCTAGGTGCCAGAAGATTAAGATTTTTCTAGTATGTATGTATGTATTTATTTATTTATTTAGGGGTCTCTGGCATTGGGCCTTTGTATGTACTCCTCCTCAGAGAGAAGCCTCACCATGTCCTTCTTTCAGTTGCTATCCACTGTTACTATGCTGCAGGCCTGTTGGTATGGCCACAAAATAGGGGGGAGGGGAAGCATTCTATTATAATTAAAACTCAATCTTTCAGTGGGCCTGTGTCCCTGAGAAAGTCAACTTTCTTAAGTGCTTCTTCGTTTCTGCACCTCCTGCCTGCCACTAACGTGAGTCGGGAAAGCTGGTCACTTCCTCAGGTTGGGTAAAGCTCTGGTAAAGTTTTTCTTCCAGAAGAGTGGGAATTTGCTATGGAGGAAGTGGCTGTTGGTCTTCTTCACTAGGATTACTCCTCCCCTTCCTTTGAGGGCATCTTCCTTGATTCTTCATTATGAGAAATTGTGGTGGGGTCCTTGGTGGTAAAGCATATGAAGTGAGGGGCATCCCTAAGACTGTGGCCCCCCCAGAGGCCCTTATCCTCATGTTGGTTCACACTCAGCCCCCAGCAATTCCTCAAAATTATGGAGCCTTCCTATCAAGTTATGTTTTCAGCATAACTTTCTGCTCTAGGTAAGCAGGCTTCAGCTGTGATTCTCTGGGTTCCCTTGTTTCTCCAAGTTTTGAGATGGCACTTTTCCATGCAAATTCATTTCTCTGGTGGGTCCAGGAAAATTTATTGGTTTTCAAGTTGTCCATTTTGTTTTTGTTTTTGTTGTTGTTGTTTGTTTTTATTGTTATTTTTGAGACAGAGAAAGCAAGAAAGGGAGGGGCAGAAAGAGAGGTTGAGAGAGAATCTTAAGCAGGGTCTGTGCTGTCAGTGCAGAGCCCAACATGCGTCTTGATCTCATGGTTTGAAAGATAATGAACTGAACTAAAATCAAGAGTCTGACACTTAACCAACTGAGCCACCCAGGCGTCCTGAAGCTGTCCACATTTTTCTTGTTATGAGAGAGAAGTGATGATTTCATGCTCTTTACATGTTGGAACCAAAATTGGAAGTCCCCAGGGGCACCTGGGTGGCTCAGGCGGTTGAGCATCTGACTTCGGCTCAGGTCATGATCTCACGGTTCATGGGTTCGAGCCTTGTGTTGGGCTCTGTGCTGACAGCTCAGAGCCTGAAGCCTGCTTCTGATTCTGTGTCTCCCTCTCTCTCTGCCCCTCCCCTGCTCATGCTCTGTCTCTCTCTGTCTCTCAAAAATAAATAAAGGTAAGATAAAAAATAATACTTCAAAATTGGAAGTCCCCACATTCCTTAAGAGTTGCCCCCAGTGGCTTCACCTTCTCCAATTTTCTAGAAAATTACCCTATGAGAAATTATTCCTCAGTGGAGAATGAAAAAACTACTGTTTATATTGAGAAGTGATTATACACAATTAAGTCTTGAGAAAAAAAAATACTCAGTTCCAAATTCTACCCTCAAAATATCTGAACAATCTGTTACACTAACACTGCATTTTTTCCCTTACGTATGCCTGATTTAAAGACTTAGCTAATCATTATTCTAGTTTAAATATTTATTTTCCCTTAATCTATTTCAGGCAAGATAAGAAACAAGAAGATTCTGTCTGATTTTGAACTTCAGGGACAAGCTTCATAATTAGTTATGATGACGACCTAACATGCATTCTTGATTAGAGTTCATATAGGAAGGGCAAAATAATATTTGAGCTCCTGGTTTAACAAGAGAAAGCCAGTTCTTGTGACAGCCAGTTTGATGACGACTATATCCAGAGGATTAATTGCAATCAACTTGTTGGTGCTTAGATATTAATAAAGAATATTTGTGTGTGTGTGAAAAAAAAGCTTAAACACCTATTCTCCCCTTATATTAGCCAGGGCAGATGTACCTATGAAGCCAGAAGGCAATAAATATCAGCTAATATTGACCTGAAATTAATCAAATAAATTTTTGTTCTGTAATCATAATGTAGCTTACTAGAGAAACATGGGTTTGAGAAAACCTCAAAAATAAATCCCAGATCAGTAATTTACAATATGTATGATCTTGGCTAAATTAGGAACAATTATAACTACCTTAACCAATCTATAAATATTAGCAGGTCCTATGTAGTCATGAGATATTCCATATGGAATTTTTCTTAAAATGCAATTGTTTGAATTCTATACTATGGGGACATGAGAAGTGAATACAGGTTTTCAGCCAACCTTGGGAAACACAGCACACAATAAAACTCCAAAGGAAAAACCCCAACATGTACAATTTCTCGTCAGTACTCTCCCAAATTTAAATACTTCTTTCCCTGGCTTCCTCAACCATCTGACCAAAATGTAACTTATTTAAGTTAAAATCAACAAACATTTTCAGCGATCCTGGTCATTACTGATACAAAGGCAGCCTTCAAAGAATCGAAAGTCTAGAGAAGAGTTTAAAAATGCAAATAAAACAATGAAAACTTAAGCATGATATTGATGTAAGAATAGACAGTGAGTAGAATAGAGTTTAGATATAGACACATCCATATACTTGATTTATGAAAACAAGGGCACTGAAATGCAATGCTGTAAGAAAAGGGGGCGTCTTTTAGAAGATGGTGGAGGTTCAACTGTAATTTTGGCCCCTACTACACAACACATGTGCACACATCAATTTTATATTGATGGTATATTTAAATGCTGAAGGCAAAACAAAAAAGAAAAAAAAGTTTCTAAAGTTACTATGTAGAATACTCATTAATTTGGGGTAAACAAAGATTTCTTAAAATCGGTAAAAGATTTTAAAAGATCAATACACTGGATTAACTTAAACTAAGGAATTTCTATTAATTTAAAGACACCAGTAAAAACGTGACAAGATAAGTAGGGATATGGAAGAAGATAGTCAAAATATATCCACTCAACAAAAAGCTAATATAGAGACTACATAAAGAATTCTTTCCGGGGCGCCTGGGTGGCGCAGTCGGTTAAGCGTCCGACTTCAGCCAGGTCACGATCTCGCGGTCCGGGAGTTCGAGCCCCGCGTCAGGCTCTGGGCTGATGGCTCGGAGCCTGGAGCCTGTTTCTGATTCTGTGTCTCCCTCTCTCTCTGCCCCTCCCCCGTTCATGCTCTGTCTCTCTCTGTCCCAAAAATAAATAAAAAACATTGAAAAAAAAATTAAAAAAAAAAAAAAAAGAATTCTTTCCATCCTGAAAACAGACATATCAATTAAAAAATCAGCAAAAGACACAAATGGTTACTTTACCAAAAAAAAAAAAAAAAAGGACATTCAGATGGCAAAGAAACATTTAAAAATGTTCTCAATATGATGAGTCATCAGGGGATTCAAAATAAAACCAACATTTTTCATAACTACATACTCATGAGAATAGCTAAATGCAAACATACTGACCATTGCAAGTATTGATGAAGATATAGAGGAACTTAATTCTCATGCTCTGATAGTAGAAATCAGTACTGATACAACTGTAGGGCATCGCCATGTTCTGGTGTAGAATAAGGCTGAACAGGCACATCCCATATAATTTATCAATCCCACTCCTAAATATATTACCCATATATATATATATATATATATATATATATATATATATATATTATACATACCTCCATAATGTATGGCAAAAGATAGGTGCAAGAATAAAAAACTATTCTCCACATTATTTCTAATCTAAACTGGAAACAACCCTGCAGAATGGATCAATAAATTTTGGTGCTTTAGTACCTTGAATATTATACATCAAGAAAAATAAACTGACTACTGGTATATATAAAACAGCATGGAAGAATCTCACAAACACAGTATCTAAGAAATGACACTAGAGATAAGTGGGTACATACTGTATTATAATTTCATTTTAAAGTTCAAGAACAGGCAAAACTCACATATGGGTTAGAGGTCAGAATAATGGCTACCTCTGTGGAATAATGATTTGTGCACAAGTTAGTATGTTACATTTCAACTACAATTCCACTTAAATTTATCTTTTTATGTTAATTTACTTATTTTGAGAGAGAGAGAGAGAGAGAGAGAGAGAGAATGAACAGCAGAGGGGGCAGAGAAAGAGGGAGAGAGTGAATCCCAAGCAGGCTCTGTTCTGTCGGCGTGGAGCCCGACGCAGGGTTCAATCCCACAAACCATGAGATCATGACCTGAGCCAAAACCAAGAGTCAGACGCTAAGCCACCTGAGCCACCCAAACACCACCACTTAAAATTATTTTTAAAATAAGCAGTCCAGAAACATCAACAATAGAAGTATGTCCAAGATAAAAGCAGACTAAGTCAAGGTGTCATTTACTCTTTAGGTTAAGAGGTGAGGAAAGGGTTAGGAAAGACTTCAAAAAAATAAAGGGCACAGGGACACCTGGGTGACTCAGTCAGTTAAGATTCCAAGTCTTGATTTCGGCTCAGGTCATGATCTCATGGTTCATGGGATTGAGCCCTGCATTGTGCTCTGCCCTGAAAGCATAGATCCTGCTTGAGATTCTCTCTCTCCTGTTCTTTCTCTCTCTCTCAAAATAAATAAAGAAACATTTTTAAAAAATAAAAATTAAAGGGTGCAGATGTCACAAACTCAAAATATCTGGGAGAGACAGGCAGGTAAGGCAAAAGAATAAACGAGAATGGGTTTTACAATAGCAGCATGAACCTGAATGGGAGGGACCGGCATTCAGCTTTATGTCAGAAGGTCCATAAGGAGGCGTGGGTTCCGAGAACCTGAGACATATGCCTCTCTAAAGGAAACAGCTACTAGTTAGTTTCTGGAAAGCATTGTCTTTCCTGCATGCTGACATAGTTTCTAGATATTCTGCTTCTTCAGAAACATTAACATCATGCCTTGACAGTTTAGTTTTATTTTAATTTGTAAAATATATAACTATACACATTTTGAGAGAGGGAAAATGTATTTTAATACAGATATGCCCCACAGTATATGCCTTTGGTAAATATTGAGATAGTTCAGGTTGATCTTGTCCACGTCTCTATCTCTGTGTCTGCACAGGGCAGTTTAAGGTATAGTAGGTAGGTAATGAAATTGTTGCTGGATAAATCAACAATTTAATAAATGAAGTTGAACTGTGCTTTTATTTTCTTTTTAATGTTTATGTATTTTTGAGAGACAGAGAGAGAGACAGACAGACAGAGCACAAGCAGAAGAGGAGCGGAGAGGGAGGGAGACACAGAAGCCTAAGCAGGCTCCAAAGCAGGCTCCAGGCTCTGAGATGTCAACACAGAGCCAGAAGCAGGGCTTGAACTCACAAACCGTGAGATCATGACCTGAGCTGGAGGCAGCCACCTAACCGACTGAGTCACCCAGGCTCCCCTGACCTGTGTTTTTAAAAGTGAGTACAAGTTTTCAAAGTAGATTGATCAGAAGTGCATCCTGGCTTTGATGACGAGACGTGCAGAAGGGTAGATAATTGTAAAACACAGATGTTCGAAGCCTTACATGTAAGTCAGAATTGCCAGAGCTTGGTGTTGGCAGTGTTGAGAAGGGGATGAAGCCAGAGATGGGACGGGGAGGAAGGCAATGAGGGAAAACAGATTCATGATCAGGAGTTTGCATTTTTATTATATGATAATACAGCATAGGAAGCCATCAAAGGCTTAAGGTTCAGTGAAACGTGGTTCAGTTTGCAATTAGAAGGGAGATTTGGATGGAAGTACGTTCATTGGGTGAGAGAGATCAGGAAAATGTTCCTGTTGAGAAGTCAAAATAACTTCCACCAAGGGCTTTTTGGGTCTCTTAAGTACATAGGATCAGAGATCTAGAAAGAAGCTTGAGGAATAAACCATCAAGCTATTCCCTCAATGTCAGATAAGAGCATATGGTTGAGTAACCCATGTACTATTCACTTATCGTACAAGCAGTTTTAGTTGGTCATTTCTGTGTTAAAATGAAATTATGAAAGGGGTGCCTGGCTGGCTCAGTTGGTTAAGTGTCCGACTTCAGTTCAGCTCATGATTTCCCGGTTCATGAGTTCGAGCCCGGCATCAGGGTCTCTGCTGCCAGCGCAGATCCTGCTTCAGATCCTGTGTCTCCCTCCCTCCCTGCCCACCGCCCTCAAAAATAAATAAACATTAAAAAAAGTATTTAAAAAAAAAAACAAAATAATGAAAGACGAACTGAAGAACCAGCTTCTTAATTTTGACTTAATCCAATTTATTTCAACGTGAACCGAATAAATTCTTTCCGCGTCTGAATGACATTGAACCACATTGTACATCAAATAACTTAATGCCAAGGAGAGATGAATAAAAAGATAAAAATATGAAAGGAGGGGCTTGAACTACATCAGGCACAGTAAAAGCAAGGAAAGGCACTATTAGGAAAGAACCCAAAGTCCCCAGAGTTTGCATTTTTGTCCTGGATCCTTAGCATATGATTATTAAGTGCAACAAGGAAGCTACTGGCCTCCCAGCGCAGAGCAGGATGGACGGCAGGTGCTGTACACGTGGGTCAGAGGTTGGCACCCACCGAGGAGAGGACGCAGAGGTCTGAGGCCACTTGGCACAACGTGAAGCGATTGAGGATTGCAGGGCAAACAGCTCAAGGGGCGGCATCCGTAAGTAGGGAGGCTGAGGGGTCGGCAGCTGCTGGACACATAGCTCAGAGGCCTGTAGGAGATGGGGACACAGGAGCCAGAGACGTAAGAACCGGCAGGAAGAAAAGTGGCTCCTTGGCAGGGTCTGGACACATAGTAAGTAGTAGAAGGGCAGCAAGAAGTTTCGAAGTTGCTGGGCTCGTGGGGGGCTGGCTGGCTGCTGGTTGGTTCATTGCAGGCCTCTTGGCAGTTGTCCAGAGACCGGAGATGGCCTTGACAGTTACTGGGCAAGCAGAGGACATCGCCACAGCTCACGCCCGTGGAACAGAGGGTGATGGAGGACGTGAGCGGAAGATGGCAGGGATTGCTGAGGGATCCCAAGCTGTAGTTGGTGGAGCAGTTGTGACAAGACATCGCGAAGTTCCGAAGGTGGGTTGTGGTTGAATGGAGAGATGCGAGTGTCTTCGGGTTTCACTGTGTCCCTCACTTGGTTCTACCCTTATATATCCCTAGAAGGTGGCGATTGTGTACACAGACTCTCTTCCTCCTCCTTGTAGGACGCTGCATCAGAACTCTTCATTATAGTCCAGGAAGTGGTGTCCCCAGCGCCCATAAAGCTGACGTTCCATCCATTGATTAAGGCGATCTAGAAAGAAGTGCGACTGAATTTTAAGAGGATCGCTCCTTCTTAAATTACCCAATGAAAACAGACGCGTTTGAAGGTCATTCGCGTAATCCAATTACAACCACCACTACACAAACATTCGTACAATTCCTCCCTTGGAATTGCCTTTCAGACTTGAAAAGTTGTAGCAACATCCTCTGGAACAGCAGCAAATGATCTCTCTTTGAGGGGCAATTCTATTGTTTTTGCAAATGGTCAGTAGTAAGAAACGTGAAAGCAAGTATGTGGCAAAAGAATGCGAAAAATTCTATAACCTATATGATTCGGAGCAGAAAAAGTGTAAATGTGGTATAATATGGAAAATTTCAACGTGCCTAAATTGGTGTTTTGCTTTATTTTAGAATCCTGGTAGAAAATGGCTTCCCATCAAAATATTTTTATTTGAAATAGCCATACCCATTTTATTCATTTTAATAAACAGAGTACTGCTAAAACTTAGCTTATGTTTAAAGTATTCTTAATATAGATAAATAAGATGGGCTCAGTTAAAAATATGAATAGTACTGTGAACAAAAGCAAATAAAGGAAACAAATCCCTCAAAGAAAGCAGAACAACATGACATTTTTAATACTTAGTATAGGTTTACATATTTCCTGCTTACGTTCCAATTGAAAACTAATGTTCTTAGTAAAAAACAAACAAAAAATAAACAAAACAAAACAAAACAAAAACAAAAACAATAGAAATAATGACTTAGACCTGGACATAGGTTTAGTTTTGCTTCTTACATTGATTCTGATGTCCATTTCCACAAAACAACTTCTAAACTACTTCACACAAGACATAGTGTCAGAATAAATGTACAGTTTTTCTAAATATTAGTACTTTTTTTGAAGTTTTATTTATTTATTTTAACAGAGAGCATGAGCAGGGGAGAGGAAGAGAGACAAGGAGAGAGAGAATCCCAAGCAGACTCCGTGCTGTTAGCATAGAGCCTGATGCGGGGCTCAAACTCACGAACCATGAGATCATGACCTGAACTGAAACCAAGAGTAGGATGCTTAAGCGACTGAGCCACCCAGGTGGCTAAGCAGCATTAGTACTTCGAGGGCTATTTGGAGATCTATTTTCCGGCAAAAAAATTGGTTTAAGGATGCTCAATTGTGTTTAACCCCATCCATTCCATGGCATTTTTATATACCAACATATCCAATGGCTCCAGTGGCCATTTTAATGGGAATTTGAATTATCTTGCTGGATCTACCTTCCAATTCCCTTTAGCTAAAAATTCAGTGTAAATCACAACAATTTCTTCTAGTTTTAATGTTCAAGGGATACACCCACACTTAATAAGTCTCCCTCTGTTCAGGAGGAGTCAAATCTCTGAAACAGAAGACTGGTTTCTCTATGAGCCAATACAGGACTATTTTACCAGGGATAGAAATACAAAAAGAAAATGATATGGTCTCTGAGGTTCTGTACTAACATGTTAAAATTATCCCAGTATTTTAGGCCAGAGAACATCACCCTTTGATGATTTGTACCTGATGAGTTTGAGGAGTCTCTCCAACCCCAATCTCCACCCCTCCAGCTTTCATCACCTGATACTCTGTGTACACATTGCTAGAGTCTTCTTGTGAAATACCGGAAACATCAGCTGAATGGCGTTAGTAATAGGTACAGCCACCATATTTAACTGAACGCTTATCACATTTATACGCTGATGTTCTTTATGCCTGTTCTTCTCTAATGTGAGCAAAAGTCCAACCCCTGTATCATTAGTACATCAGTATATTTGTGTTTAAGCATATATATGCTTTGTTTAGGTAGTATGTATACATGAATGTTCTTCCATGAAGAGAAAGGGTGTGGAATGAGAGGAAGCTAGGATTCATTTAGTGTCTACACTGGGCAAACCTTGTAATGTGGATACCAACACGTGTCAGCTCACTTTATCTTCACAACCCTTTCCGGTCAATTTTACTATGTCAAGTATTCATGTGAGAAAACTTGAAACATAGAAAGTTACAGTGACTGATATGAAAAGCATTTGAACAAAGTGGGTTCAAACAATTGAACATTTGTTTGGGGGTCCTCAACCCCTAAAATGTTTTTTCTCCCATTACCCAATATGGCATTATATAGAAATATATTTCTATATAATTATATAGAAAATCATTTACTAATCATGTTCGATTAGCATAATTGCTCTGCTCCCCAATCGCTATCAGTATCATTTTATGGAATTATTGGAATATTAATGATAACCTATTTTTCGGTGTCATTATTAGGCTGCATTGAGATGTAAGAAAAACTTAAAGACACTATAATAGAATAATTTATATTCTTGCTGTGGCCTTCTTAACCCATTCCAGAGAGTTCTACCTTGAGTCTAACTTGTTTAGAGCACTTCTACAGACTCTCATTTTTTCCGTTATGGGTAGGCAACCCTGCAAAAATATTCATGACATCTTAGAAAATAGAATGCTCTGAATGCAAGTTGTAACTTAGCACAGTAAATGTTGAACTGACGTTATTTGGTAGTGACTGTGCCACAGAAAGGGAAGAGCTCAGGCGGGCATAAGAGCAGAGACCTCACTAGCAGCCTCTGGAATTATAAACACGTTTCACACTCTCCTGATGAGGAAGTCCAGACGTAGACTGAGGACCAAGGCAACCTGTGTGCTCCTCCAGATTTACCCACATTGTTGCTTTTGCTTCAATGAACCAGGGGTCCTGACCTTTCTTACTCTATACGAACAACCCTGAATTTCTCTCTCTCTCTCTCTCTCTGTCTGTCTCTGTCTCTCTCTCTCTCTCTCTGTCTCTCTCTCTCTCTCTCTCTCTCTGTCTCTCTTCAGACACAAAGTATCCTCAGAGCATTGCAACAATGCAGTTAAGGCAGTAAATGACATATTTTGCATTCCTTTATTCAACCAATATGTATTGAGTACTTTGCATGTGCAAAACATTATGATGGATGCTGGCAATGATACCAAAATACTACCGATTTTTGCTCCCAGACACATCCAGTCTGGTAGATGTGATAAGACAGGCACCCCATCCATTCAGTGTTTACTAAGTTCTATAAAATGGTGTAGAGAGAAGAGCAAACATTGCTCATTGGCTTTACCTAGAGTTTGCATTTGATGTTAATTTTGAAGGATGGGAAGCGATGTCAGGGGGCCTTGGGAAGGGGGAAGACACTTCAGGCTGTGGACGGCTTGAAGACAGAAAAAGTAGCAACAGGTTGCTTTCATTAGAGGATTCTTAGAAGCAAACTGTAGCAACTAAACTTAGATTCACATGCTGAATTTAATGTAATCATCAAAGAAGCAGTTAAGGGTTTGTTCTACAGGCACGGTGCCCTCATAACTGATTTCGAGAAGAGGGTGCTGTGATTAAATCGTAGCCCATATTGGAAAGAGGGAAAATCTGGGGCGCCTGGGTGGCGCAGTCGGTTAAGCGTCCGACTTCAGCCAGGTCACGATCTCGCGGTCCGTGAGTTCGAGCCCCGCGTCAGGCTCTGGGCTGATGGCTCAGAGCCTGGAGCCTGTTTCCGATTCTGTGTCTCCCTCTCTCTCTGCCCCTCCCCTGTTCATGCTCTGTCTCTCTCTGTCCCAAAAATAAATAAACGTTGAAAAAAAAATTAAAAAAAAAAAAAAAAGAAAGAGGGAAAATCTATTGTAATGCTTTTCTCCCTTGTTCCACTAAAATTATGTCTTTTCATCCATTTCCCTTCCCGTTATCACTTCTATCACTCAAGTTGGGCCTTGTTCCCCTTTGGTGAGTACATACATTTCTTACTGCCATCTTGACTCTTAATCACTGTTGACTTCTCTTTAGCATGAATACTATATTCAGATTAACACTCCCCAAATCAATTTCATCATATGACTCTCTTACTGAAAACATTGGTGACTTCTTTTTGAAGACAGAGAATTGTCCGAACACTTGATTAGCCCTCCTCTGCTTCCCAGTGGGGATTTTCTTCTGTATTTTAGGGTTGTCCATGTTATTCTATATCCTCCTTCCTTTCACATCACCTCTTCATCCATCCTTTCTTCCCCTTTGGAATAATTCTTTAATGTTATCAATCATTCGTACCTCAATTAAATTAGCCCCTTCTTTGTAAATATTTTCCTACCAACATAAATTTCCCTGGCCTTAAATCTGTGCGACTATCATTACCTAATTCACATGCGTGCATTAGCACACACACACACACACATGCACATACACGGACACACAAATTCTTTTGCGTTGTAAGCAAACATTCTTTCTGTATGTGCTGTAATGTCTTATATTTTGACTACATTACAGAACCCTTATTAGCTACTATTTACTGAGTCCTTATTCTAGATGAGACACTATTCTATGTGTTTTATATGTATTTACTGATTTAATCATCACAAAATCTGTATTCAAGTAGGAGTGATCATATACATGTGAGGAAACAGTCGATCCGTAATAAATGTTTGCTGACTAACATGAAAGCATTCACAAAATATAACTTAGGTTTTCTTCATCAAATAAAAGTTGACCTTTACTTAGTCAAGTCAATAATCTCTTTTATATACTTTCATCATCTGCTCGTTTTCGCCAGGGAAAGTCAACTTTCAAGGAATATAAAAGAATATGAAGATAGAAAGAGGTTGAAGGGGATTGAAACCCTTTGTCAAGTTTTTATCTTGTCCTTTCTAATATCCTTGATTAATATTCATCTTAGCTTGGCTTAGAGGAGACAACCCATTATCTGGAGTCAGTCCACTGCAACCTACAACATAATGAAGTGGTCTAATTATAGCACCCCCTGTTGGATGCTGTGTGTAAAAGCAATAATTTATAATCCACTGAAAGAATTAAGTTAATTCACTAATCAACAATGTAGAGTTTTGGGTAACTGATAAGGTTGTAATCTACTTTCAACTGAATCTTTGTATCTTGTAACATTCTTGAGTGTGGAGACTATGGTTTACACATGATTTGCACAAAATTTCTCCACTCATTCCCACTTCATTCATTATAAAAGAACTTCCCCCAGATGATGTTAGAAAACTGTTTTCTATTAACACATCCCTTCATACCTGTATTAAAGATAGTGTAGGGGGAAGTATCCCTTCCACTCTTCACAGTTAAGCCCTTGAATTGTGTCCTTTTCACCTTTACAAGGTCTGTTTCAATCTCCTCCCTTTGCCTATATATTTTAAAAGCTTTAGTAAGGTATAATTGATATAACAAGCTGAACATATTTAAGGAGTACAATTAGTGATGTTTCGACATTTGTATATATCAAAACTCAAGATAATAATCATCTTCATTACCTCCCAAAATCTCCTCATGAACTTTGTAGTCCCTCCTCCCTACCCCTCTCCACCTCCCCGCTCTCCTACCTTTGTCTCTAACAACCATCTTCATTCAGCCATTTTGGATTAGCTTCCATTTTCTAACATTTTATTAAATGAAATGAAATGGCACAGAATATACTCTTATATTTACTGTAATAGTATTCTTATATTTAATTCATCCAAGTTGTAACATGTATCAATTGTTCATTCCTTATATTTCTGTGCAGTGTACCACCATACACATATAATGTAACTTATTCATTTATATGTTGATGGACAAT
Source organism: Lynx canadensis (assembly GCF_007474595.2). Taxonomy (NCBI): domain Eukaryota; kingdom Metazoa; phylum Chordata; class Mammalia; order Carnivora; family Felidae; genus Lynx; species Lynx canadensis. Next base: position 144,411,892 of record NC_044311.2, read on the forward strand.
TGGTCTGTATGCAGGTTTGGGAAATTGCAAACACAAAAATGCTATGAACATGAGTGTACCCTACAGGTTTCTGAATGGACATGTACATTCATATCTCTTGGGTAAATATCTATGAATGGGAAGATTCCATGACATGATAGGTCAATGTTTAACTTTTAAGGAACTCTCAAATTGTTATCTAAACGGACTGAATCACTTTATACTCCCACCAGAAGGGTGTAAGAGTTCAAGCTCCATCATGCCTTTCAACATTTGGTGTATTCAGACATTTGGTATAGTCAGATTGTTATTCTATTAAGCATATCGTGGTATTTCATTGTAGCTTTAATGTGTTAGGATTGATAATGCCAAGCATGTTCGTTGCTTATTCTCCATCTGTATATCTTCTTTAGTAAAGAAACTGCTCAATGTTTTTTCCATTTTTTCTTTAGTTGGGTTGTTTGTTTCTTATTGTTGACTTTGGGGAGTTCTTTAAATATTTTTAGATACAAATCTTTTTATTAGATATAAGAGTTACAAATATTTTCTACCAATCTGTGGGTTGTCTTTAGTCATGTAATAGGGACTTTTTGAAAAGCAAACATTTTTAATTTTAATGAATTTCAAGTGATTATTTTTAAGTTATAGTTTGTGTTTTTTAGCTAAGAATCCTTTACCTAACCACATTCATGTCTTCAAAAGTCTTTCCCTATGTTTTTGGATCCATATTTTTGAAATCTAGTTTTTGTCCTCACCAATCTTGTATGCTGTGACCTTCAAAGATCACCAGTGATGAATTCCCTGCAAAAATGACAATTTTGCCTCAGTCTTAACTCCATGGCAGGTGCCATTGCTATCCATACTCTCTATTTTGATACCTTGTCCTACTTTTATTCGGCAATCCTTTAATCTTATGGTTCTGTTTCTTTCTTTTTTTTTTTTTAATTAATTTTTTTTTTATTTTGAAAGAGAGAGAGTGCACATGCTCGTGAGCAGGGGAGGGGCAGAGAGAAAGAAAGAGAGAAAGAGATTCCAAGCAGGCTCTGTGTTGGCAGCATGGAACAATGAGATCATGACCTGAGCAAAAGCCAAGAATTGGATGCTTAACCAACTGAGCCACCCAGGCACCCCACATGGTTCTATTTCTATTACACAGACCACCCGTTCTGTCTTCATATCTACTTCTTTTTCTTCCATTCTCAAAAATATAGATTTTTCTCAATTCTCTTCTTTTGCATTTTTGTTAATCTGCATTTCATTAATTATAAGGGTTCAATTAATAGCTCTACATAAATTCTTCTGTATTTACAATGACAGCCTTGCTCTCTTTCCTGATCTGTAGTCCTGCATTTACAGTTGTCTGCTGGATCATTCCACTGAGACACCTTACCCTTCATGTTAAGTATTTATATATCCATAGTGCTTTCTCCAAAGCTGGTTTGTCCTTCCATGGAGTTGATTTCTACTTATGGTACCATATTCTCTTAGTCACATAGGCTTCAACTAGTATAAAACTATCCTCACCAAAACTTCTATCTTTATCATATTCCCAAGGACAAGATTAGTAGTAAAATATAGCTCAGGCAATGTCTCTCCTTCGGTTGCAGTTATCTTGAATACCTCCCTGTCGTCCACATAATAAAATCAAATGTCCTTAAGTTCTCACTCAAAGCTATTCAGGACATGGATCCCCACATACATTACCAAGCCTGAGTCCTTTAGTTCTTCTTTATATGGAACTCCAGATGACCTTATTTGCCATTCCCAGTGAGCACCTCACTTACTTTGCTGGTTTCCTCTTTGCTGTCTTGAACACTTTTCCTCCCTCTTCACTTACCTGCATCCCACTTACTCTTTACGGCTCAACTCAGATATCATCACTATGAGGAAGTCTTCATCTCTGTCCAACCAGAAGCCACTTCTTTTCCTTGGATCTTGATTCCACTTCGCCTATCGTCTATTGCACTAATCATTTCATAGTTTCTATTTGTTCAGTTCAAGTCTTATTTTTTGCTGCTTGGTAATAATTATATCGAAGACATTATAGCCTGTTTATATTGTTTAATTTATATAATATAATTTGTATTGTATAGTTATGTTGAAGACATGGTAGTCTGTTTGTATTGCTAAAAATTCCCAATATCCTGTTTTTGTGAACATTGATTCAAACAATGAACAAAAATGCTTTAGTCACTGTATTCATCTAGTTTATGCATTTTATTTTCTCTTCCTTTATCTCAAGTATTTCTCATGTTGGAATGAAGATGCTCATGTAGATCAATATACATGATGGTAAATAGCCATTGAGAAGAATTGATAAGGGGTTGACAGAGCCCCGTCTGTCTTAATTCAAGTCCTTCTGACTTAAAGGACTCGACCTATTCACTTGGTTGGAGATGTATATCTTCAACCCTTTTGGCCCTTAGTTTTATAAACTAGAACCAATTTGTCTCTGGTTCTTTGAGAGCTTTTCATAGCCAAGGCAAAGATTTACTATAAACCTCCTAAAAAATGGGAGGTCTAGGTCTATTATTGTGCTTGTCTTGGATTTTTCACATAACACACTTTACAGCCAGTGGAAGAATGCAGTTCACCTCCAGGTCACAGAGGATCCTTGCTCAGTTATTTCCTTGCATAACAAAACACCTCTCCTGGCCCCTTTTTTATTCCAGACTCCGTGGGCACACTGAAACTCTGGGGAAAGACTTTACAATAAGAAATATCATTTTAGAGTATAAAGAGTTTCTAGGTTTTTGTTTTTTTTTTTTTTAAATAGAACATGGGATCAAAATGTCAATGCTATGACTTGTCAGCAACTCCGCAGTCACACTAAAATCAATAGGTGCTCTTGGGAGTTTGGCCCTAACAAACCCTTATCCTGCCACATAGAAAGGAACTCAGGGCCAATGAAGACTGAGTTGCCTAACACATTTGTTTTCTCTGAAGCATTATTTTATAACAATCCATAAAAGCTAGAGAATCACTCTTCTTCAGTTGAAAGACTGACATTTAAGTAATTCAAGTCTTTATCTTGATCTTTATCACAGCCTACTCCCAGGTTCTCATAGAATAGTGTTATCCCAAGAGGGGGAGTTTTTGTGGGTTTTCCCCCCTTATAAGTTTTCTCATAATACTTAAAAACCTTTTATCTCTTTTCTTGACCAATTCCTCTAGAGACATTCTTATTTTTTATTTAGGTAAGTTAATCGGTGGTGAAACACTCTGAAAATTTGGGGATTGGTTACCATAAATGATAACTATTCGTTTTTCATGTTGAGAGTTAAAAAAGACTGATATTCCATTCTCATCTACCTTATCTCACCAGGAGTTGTCTGGAGGAATGCAGAGTCTGAAAAGAATGGAGAACTCTTTCCTATCCGAAATGCTTGTGGATTGGATTACTTAGCAAATGGTATTTTAACTTAAAAAAAAAAAAAAAAAAAAAACTAAACTAGTTGATATCTTGAAAATGAAGTGAAATGTCACTAAGGCTGTACAAGACTTAATTTTATGATAAAAAATAATTTCTTTCATAGTAACCATCCACTGCCTTGCAGTTCAATATTAGGCTTAGGTATGAATGAACTGACTTTAGGCTTTAATGGTCAAGCATAAAATTGAAGTAGTGAAGAAATTGGAGAAGCACCAGCTGGAGTGACCATGCGTCTTTCAGAATATTTGTTGACTACCTTGCTTGCCCAGTGATGACTTTCTTTTGATGTATTGACTTGGAAAGCAGAATGCTGAGACAATAAAGTATTGCCAAACCTAAAATCTAAACCAGAAGTGATTGGTTGGTTTATTCCATAAGAAGTTTAAGGAATTTTTACCCAAATGACAACAACAACAACAACAAAAGAAAAGCAAAAACAGGAAGTGGTAATGGGTTTGATGTAAGTAGTCACAAGAATGTTAATCCCCTGGATCACTTATCCATTCATCTGCCCCCTTCCTCACAAAGAGTCACCTGCATTGTCATTTCTCCCCTGGCAACAAAGATGGGAGTTGTCAGAGACAGAGCTTTCTGGAAGAGGGAAGAAGAAGACCTCACAGGTTGATGAATTGAATTTGAGGGAAGCTCATTGGAATCAAGTGAACATGCTGACCAACTTGCATGGTTAATAGGGCATCATTTTATTGTCTGTTAATTAATGCTTCATTGTCTGTTAGTAAGGAGGAATTGGGCAGGCAAATTAAAGGCCAACTCCTAGGAAATAGATTCACAAACAGCTGACCAACAGTATCTGATTTGAGAAGGATGAATTTTTCTATAACCTGGAAGTCCATCCCAAGTTCTCCTTCACGTAATAACTGGTACATAGGTTCATCTGAATGGGCGGAAATTTCCACCCTCTTTCAGACAACAGTAATAGAGATATACACCTACACTGAGCTTGAAATGAAGAAAATTCACTAATGCTAAGATCAGAAACTCGTTAAATTGTTAAAACTTTGACTGGTTGTTTTGGAGGATTAGAAGGTGGTGTGCACCTTCCTGTGAAGGAAGAGTGAACAGTTGAACCATCTCCCAGCTCAGCCCCTCCTGCAGCCTGACCTCTTTATATACATTTAGAGATAAATGTAAAAGGTCAGAGTTTTTACATTGGGTTCTTTTCACTATAAGGAGGCTTTGGTTTTCTCAAGGACATTTCCAAATACTCATACTCTTGTGGGACACCATAGATGAAGCATTGAGTGCCTTGGATTGAGTTTATAATGCTGCTAAGTGTGACCCACTGTAGAATGAAAAACTGACTTTAAGAATTCTGAGTGAATTCTTGCAGTCCACCCACCAACTTGGAAATCTCCTTTGGCCCTTGTGTTGAAATTGGATGAGTATAAAAGAGACATTATCGTAATAATGGGGCAGTAGATGTCCCAGGCTAAGTTGTATTTAGCTAAGTTAACAAATAGCTGCTATTGTGTGTCTCAAATCCAAAGTAGCCAAAGGTACAAGCCTTGTGATCCACAGCTGGAAGACAACCTGGCTGTGACTGCTGAGCCAAAAGATGCCCAAGGTTTAAATAAATGGAGTGAGCACGATTATTTTTTGCCTAATATAAGACATCGGATGTAGAGGTCACTTTTAGACAATAAGCTTGAGCAATGGAAACATGAACAAGAGAAAAGGGCCCATGGCAACCACTGAGCTGAATGAAAACAGGCTCATTCAGACACCCACCTCAAAATAACCAGAGGTCTAACTGACCAGTTGCAACCACTCACAGCTCCTAAGATTACCAAAAAAGGGGAAATTTCATATTGTCCCATACACCCTCATTCTGTCCCATAACTGTGGCCCCTCACCACTACCTTGTGGCAGGCAGTTTTTCCTTTGTTGTCCCATCTGCCACTCCCTTGCAGTATATTCAATAAACTTCTTTCTCTTTTGTTGTGTTTTGGGTGAATTCTTTCACCATCCGCAGGCATGCATCCAATCAAAGCACCCCACATTGAATGTACTAAAATCATTAGAAGATTGTTTGAGCCCCTAGCTGGTGTCTCACTGTTAAGAACCAAAAGTAAAGCCACTTTCACTATTGGTGCTGATATCCATTATCTCTCTCTCTCTCAACACCTGATGATTCTTCCCTCCCCCATACCCTGACATCAGTCACTTTGAGGAGATGAATGATTAAGGGTAGGACCCATAAGACCTATGTGTCTCTTTCCACAAGGAAGACAAAGGCCCAATGAACTCCTTTAAATGTTCTGTGAAGTTTCTGGGAAAATGCATCAGAAGCAGTGCAGTATAGAAATAAGGGTTATATATTGGGTGGGAGGAAGGTCCCTGTAGGTCTATAGCATTTCTACATGTCTTGAGAACAAAGTCACTGGTTCCTTCTGTTCTGAATTATCTTTTCAACCATGTTTGTATAGTAAAGAGTTTTGGAAAATAAATATAGTATTTCTCTCTAGGGCAAAAAACAGGTATGCTTACTTCCCATTATCATATTGATGATCTAGGTTTATGTTTTCTTTTTTAATAATCTAGGCTTCTTAATCTCAGGTTTTCTTTCCTATTAAACAACTCACTGCAAATGTAAGTATCGTGAGGCTTCCTATTCCCTGTGGGAATTGAGGGTCAGAGAATTGGTGTAAAGGTAATATTCTGGCTTCTGCTACTGCCATGAATAATAAACCTTTTGTCTCTGACCCATAGATGTCATGTCTTCTGCCAGCTTCCATGAATCTGTGCTAAGCTAACTTGTTTGCTTGCAAGCAGGGTAAAAGCTCAGATTTTTCGTGGTTCTTATTGTCCCTTTCCAAAGATTTCTATTTTCTAGTTGAAATTGTGGCATTGCAGCATCATAATTACCTCTATTTGTTTCAACAATCATTTAATAAGATAAATTTTAGAAGTACAATAATTATAGTAATACTGAAATAATTATGAAAAATTATGCATTTATGCAGCAGTCACTAGCATAGATTAATCAAATTTATTTGAAGATAAAGAAAACAATTTGATGCCATATTGAAAACATATTTCAAAGGCTTAAAGAGCATAAAAAGAAGAAAACTAACAAAGAAAAAGAATAAATATGGCTTAGTTAATAAGCAGTCTTAAGTCTGAATAATATAGCAATAGATGGGTATGCTAGATCTTTCTTTCTTTCTTTCTTTCTTTCTTTCTTTCTTTCTTTCTTTCGGTGGGGGGTGGTGGGACAGAGAGAGAGGGAGAGAAAAAATCCCAAGCAGCCTCTATGCTGTCAGCACAGAGCCTGATGCAGGGCTTGATCTAATGAAGTGTGAGATCGAGACCTGAGCTGAAATCAAGAATAGGATGCTTCACCGACTGAGCCACCCACATACTCCACTAGAATTTTATTTACAACAAAACAGTCATATAACATAATAAGAGACCGGCCACCCCTTCCAACTAGGCTAGGTAGAAATGTGTACGTATTTTATTTAGGAATCAGCAACTAATAGGGATTACTTAATATACCCCAAGGTATAAGATATGGAACTCAGGGACAAAAGCTATTGAATATGTAGCTCATTTGTTAACAAGAAAAGAACTCCACCAGGGGTCAGCAGCTGCTAAATCCAACCATGGATGATGAGCCATGAGCCATGTGAATTCTAGGACAGTAATTATTGTCCGTGTAGCCCAACGTTTGAGTGCAGGCTGCCAGGTGGTAGGGACTAAAGACTTCAGGGGAAAAAGGTGGGTGATGGTTATGTGGCAAGCTCTGGACACATCACAAGCAGGGTGGTGTAGGGGTGGCTTATAGGAACTGGGCAGAGGCATATTGGTTGGCAGTGAATGGTTCCCTTCTGGTTTCTTGGCATTCCTTCAGGAGCCGGGTTCTGTCACAGCTGCTGCTGGCTAAGCAGAGGTCACCTCCAAGGCTCACGTGGAGGAAAGAGTTATTTGAGGAGATGACAGAAACACAGCAATAACTCCTGAGGGAATCGCAGTTGTGGTTTGTAGCGGAGAAATTATTTAAAAAGACAAGATGACCTTAGTGCAGATTCTAGGCAAAGACCCCACACTTTGTGCTGTTCCCCCTTTAGTGCTGTGTCTTCTAGAACTTTTTAGTAATGAGTATTGGTATCCGGTGCAGGCTTTATTCTGATTCAGAGTGTCAAAAATGGTGATAAACATAATCGAGTCATTTAAATATCAGAGAAGATAGCTACTTACAGCTGTAGAAAAGTACCCACTGAATCTCTAAAACAAGGGACTTATAGTTTTATTTACCATTCAACAAACCATGCATTTAGAAAAACAATATTCCAACCTTTGTTAAACCATATTTGAAATTCTGGGGATAGATTAATGTTTATTACAGCTGGCATATTAATTTAAGATAGGTCACATTTATGATCCAATAAAGGTTTTTATGTGTTATGTGTGGCCTTTAATGCACATACAGGGCTCATTAAAAATTATTGTGCTTAGTACATTTAAATATTTTTTAATAAACTTCTCATAAGGGACACTTTGGAGTACAGCCAATGGGGCACTGGAATGGGAATCACTAAGTTTGAGTTCTAGCTGTGACCCTGCTTGAGTAAATCACATACCCTTGGCAAATATATTTGCTCAACTATATGAGCGAATCTCACAGAAGATCTCTTACATTTAGAAGAAAATATGCTTCTATGAAAATGTAACTGTGATAGAAATGAAGAAGCATAAGACGAAACCATGTAAAAATGGTCCGCTAGCCTTTGCTACAAATGCTTAGGCCACCAGCATGATGGAGGTATGGCAAACACTTAACTCTGATTGGACATTTTTCAGAACAAACACAGTTTGGGATGATATTTGTCCTCCAGAGGAAAGCTCAGTGGGCTGGAATGTAGCATTTTTTTTTTTTTTGATTGCCTAGAATTCCATTTGTAGCCTAAGGGTCTCCAACCACTGGCCTGGCATTAGGAGTCCCTCCAGGACCACTTCAAGATCAATACTTTGATTGCCATGCTCATTTACTGCAGGAAATTAAACCAGACTCTTGGGGATCAAGCCCCCCACTAGCTGCAGCCCCAGGGAGACAGGACACAGGAAACCGGGAGCAAACCCACTTTGAGCGACCTGCTGAACAAACCTAGACGTGAAAAATGACAGAACGGCACTAATGCCTGTTTTTGTTTCCTGAGAATAAACTTTGAAAAGTATTTATTTCAGTAGTAATGGGTGTTCTACTATCTGGTGAGTATATCTGTGATTATTACAAACCTTGACTGAGATCTACTATAAATCTGATCATTGGATAAATATGTTATAGCACTTGAGAATATTGATATGCTAAAATTTAAAATTTATTTGGTTCACGCTCTCCTGCAACCTAATTTAACACAATATGAAGTTTAGAGGATAGTTCTTTGTTTTGGGGGCTTTCAAAATGCATTATTACATAGGTTTCCTAACATGGAGAGTGTCGGAGTGAATGAGGCTCATTTCAAGGGGAAACATGAACAACCGTTAATAACCCTACTGTAAAGGTTGAGAGGGTCTATAGTGGAAGAGGGCTTTTTAATCCATGTGTTCCACTCTGCATATTCAATTTAAATAAGTAGCATGCCACTGTCCACAAAGCACTAGTGGTAAGCAGTGTCCTGATAAGGGAGGTGTTATACTTAGCCTTTTCTTGGCCTTTCCGTCTCCTTTTGTCACTATCTTCATCAATTAGTAGTTCCTGAACTCCTGCAGGGGAATTGGTCTTGCACTGGAAGTAATATCATATTGAGTAATGGAAGAATGGCAATGACCCTACCATTTTCAGTATTGAGATTCCTTTGTTCTTGTGACTGGATCCAAGCACATTGGTTTTGCCTCTGGGCTCCAAGGAATAACTCTTTTTGAATCCCATTAGTGAATTTCTTTCTATCAAGCCAGGGGGTTGGAGGGGCACCTGGGTGGCTCAGTCGGTTGAGTGTGAGACTCTTGATTTTGGCTTGGGTCATGATCCCTGAGTCATGAGATGGAGCCCCATGTCAGTATCCGTTCTGACTGTGGAGCTCCTTGGGATTCTCTCTCTCTCTCTCTCTCTCTCTCTCTCTCTCTCTCTCTCCCCCCCCTTCCTCCTTCCTTCCCTCCCTCTCTCCCACGCTCATATGCTGTCTATCTCTCTAAAATACAATACAATACAATACAATACAATACCAGAGAAAATTATACAAAAGCAATTCTTAATACTATGCAACCACAAAGATGTGTTTTTTTAATTCAAAATTTCATTTAATTTTTAGATCTTTACCCTATTTGTGTCTATCTCCCTAGAGTATACGTTATTGCTAACCAAAGCCATAGCTCTGATATAACCAGTATTAGTGAGTAATCAATTGTCTCAAAAAGGACTCTTGCTTTGTGCTCATTGTTCCATTTTTAGCTATTTTTGTAATTGATTATCATTATTTCCATTTGGGTTCCAGGGGAAGAATACCAATTGCAGTGAATGAATTTCAAACTGAGGGAGTAACAGGAAGTCGCTGAAGGTAGAAACGGGAACCAGAACTAGGGAAAGATATTCTGGCTTCCAGAAAGGTGTCAGTGACTCTGATGCAACACAGAACGAAATGCTGTCCTCTGGGCACCTGAGTGGCTCAGTGGGTTAAGCCTCTGACTGTTGGCTTCAGCTCATGTCATGATCTCGCTGCTTCGTAAGTTCGAGCCCTGTGTGGGGCTCTGTGCTGACAGTGGGGAGTTTGCTTAGGATTCTCTCTCCCTCTCTCTCTCCCCTTCTCCCACTCACACTGTCTCTGTCTCTCTCTGGATAAATAAATAAACTTAAAATGTTCTCATATCCCTCTAATGTCTAAAACAGGCTCAGAGTTTTGAAAAGAAACATATTTAACTAGAAAGACATAGGGACTAAGGGTATGAAAAACAGAATTGCTAACAACATCAAGACAGTCAAGCTTACATTGTAGAAACATCTGACTCCATACCGTCTAAACACCTTCTCTTGTGCTTAGATTACATAATTTCACATGATCTGACGTTCATGTTCTTTTCTAAGATATTGAAAATCTATAATATTTCACAAACTCCAATGAAATATGCCTAAATCCTTTCTAGCATTTATTCCTGGTTGTAATTAAGGCATCCAATCAGCTATATTTAGTTCCCTGGTTATTTCATCCACAACTTTGTTTCTTTCTCGCCGTTGTTTCTGTAGATGACATACAATTGTACAACAATAAAATATAACCAGACTAATTTTCAATTTATTTATTCAGAACCTCTATAGGACACAGAGATCTCCCCCATATTTGGGTTGCTCTGGGGACAAAACATACAATGTCATCTGGTAGTCAGGATTTATACCTCAAACTCTGAAGTCAAACTCACTGGATTAAAATCCTGGATCCACCATTTCCCATCTGCATGATCTTGGATTTCTTTATTTATATGTGTCTTAATTTATATGTGTCTTCATCCGCATTGAAAAAAAAATGAAGATTTAAAAAATTGTACTCATCCGACTAGGTTGTTTAAACTTAAAGTTGAAAAGTACATATACAGTGCTTGGTAAACAATTAGGACCAAATTAGTAAGAGTCATCTTATGGCTTTTGGCACTGTATTGCATAAGCAAGAAAATGTTCCTGAAATTCATTATGCTTAGCTTCCGGGAGAAAAGCATGCTATTAAGCTATTGATGTCTTGAAGAGTCTAGGGTAGGTGATACCAATGACCAAATCCAACCAGAGCCTTTCTGTTCAAGCAGGAGGAATTTCCTTGATCTATGAGGAATGTTCTGTAGCATGTACCCACTGAGTCACTTCTACAGTTTTTGAGAGTACTGCACAGACTATTTGGGTTATGTTCCACACTGTGTGTAACCTTTGTACCTATAATGGAAGGGCTTTTCCTGGCCTCTGTCTTAAAATTCAAATCCGGTATAGAGAAATCATGAGAATAAATGGAGGCTCAGGCCCAAGAAGCAAATTATCAGATAAAATGTCAAATGATTCTTACATAAGTTGACACAAACTCTTCATTAAGCATTTAATGTCCATGATGTCATGTAGTTGCCACAATCATTCAGTGATTTAGGCATTATATCCATTTTATTTTATTTTTTAAAAATTTTTTAATGTTTTTATTTATTTTTTAGACAGAGCATGAGCAGGGGACAGGCAGAGAGAGAGGGAGACAGAATCCAAAGCAGGCTCCAGGCTCTGAGCTGTCAGCACAGAGCCTGATGCGGGGCTCGAACTCACGGACTGTGAGATCATGAACTGAGCTGAAGTCGGACGCTTAACCTACTGAGCCATCCAGGCGCCTCTATCTCCATTTTATAATAGAGGAACCGAGTCTTTGAAATGTTACCTTGTCCCAGGGCACACAGCTGGTAAATGGCAGAATTTGGATTTGAACAAGTTTCGGTATATTCCAAGGCCAAGAGATGGCCTACAAAGCACATCCTTCACATTATCACACCATTATCTATTCATTTTTTTAATGTTTATTTATTTAATTTATTTTATTTTTTATTATTTTTTAAAAATTTACATCCAAATTAGTTAGCAGATATTGCAACAATGATTTCAGGAGTAGATTCCTTAGTGCCCCTTACCCATTTAGCCCATCCCCCCTCCCATAACCCCTCCAGTAACCCTCAGTTTGTTCTCCATATTTATGAGTCTCTTCTGTCTTGTCCCCCTCCCTGTTTTTATATTATTTTTGTTTCCCTTCCCTTATGTTCATCTGTTTTGTCTCTTAAAGTCCTCATATGAGTGAAGGAGAGAAAGAGAGTACAAGTCTAGGAGGGGCGGAGAGAGGGAGAGACAGAATCCCAAGCAGGCTCCATACTGTCAGTGCAGAGCTCAATGTGGGGTTTGAATTCACAAACCGTGAGATCAAGACCTGAGCTAAGATCGAGTCAGACTCTTAACTGACTGAGCCACCCAGGTGCCCTACCATTATCTATTCCAATACCCAGAATCTTTAGTTCCTGAATCCACACAATTTCTCTCTATAATGAGTTCCAATGTGCTCCATGTTGGGTTAGATTAGATAGATACTGACCCCTTCTTCAGCTAACTTCCCCTTAGGGGAGTGATCACATTCAGCCTGGAAAGAATGAATTAAGGTCTAGGATGATACACAGAGTATGTGGAAAAATGAAAACGCTTTTTAACATGGCTGTTCCCTTCTCCTGCCTTCCCCTGCTCACCATACGCACACAAACACACACACGTACACCACACTTAGCCACTTAGCCACTTGGCACCAATATCCTGTCTCCCAACAAGCCACACCCATTAAAGGAACGTATACTTGGAAGGCAAATGAAAGAGCTGGTTTTCCTCCTGTCTTCAGAAACAGTGGCCAAAATGAATTGTACTCTTCCCAGGCCCTCCCATTTGAGTTGCATTAGTAACAATCTTCACTGTGCATGAATTTCAACCGTGTTTTCATGATTGGCTGTGACAGGAATACTGAGAAGCTTCCACGCAGATGAAAGCTCTCCTTGGCGTTGACAGTGCTCTGCCACTGCCGGCACTGCTCTGCTCAGAAGCTCAATGTCAAGGTCCCCTGCTGCAGGAAGGCTCTGCTGTTGTGGCTGCCATATGCTCTGTTAATATTGATGAGACCAAACAGTGTTCATTCAGCCTCTTTCAGACCTGCCTCAGCTATCTATCGACTCCACCCCTCTATGGCAGCACCTCTGTTCGTGGTAGTTTATGGATTTTAGGCTTAAATCACCTCCGTTAGGATAACAGATGCGCAAATCAACATCAGCTCTGTCATAAACTCAGATACTTGCCAGCCCACCTACACGAGGCATGGAGTATGTTTCCTTAGCATTTCCTTTGGTGGAAGGTGCTACCTGCATCATTCAAGATCCAAAACAGCTAGCCTTTCACTCTTTGGACGACTGGCGTTCCTAATCTGTCAGAGATCTTTGGGTTTCTCTACAGATCGCTGCCTCTCTTCGTATGGTGTCTCCGAGCTAGCTAATCATGTTGGGAAATCTTACTGAGCATTTCCTATATACAAGGTCATGTGCTGAGCACTTTCAAATTATTAACTTATTAAGTCTCACAGTGGAACTATCATTAACATCGCAGTTTTGAACTTGAGGAAACGGAGGTGAGAGTCGTTAAATAATTTGTACAGAGCCTCACGGTAGGGTTTCGAACAACCCTCACCCGGCAAGGCTGAGATTCAGACCCAGGAAAATCTGACTTCAGAGTTCATGCTCTTCACCACTCCCGTATGTCACTCTGAAAACCGAGAACTCCATTTAAGAGCACACCCATAGCTTCTCAATAGCCAAGCTATTCTAAGCAAAATTAATGTATCTCCACACATTCTGGCCCCACGGTTTTATGATCTTCATACTGAGGATGTTCCCTTTCTGCTGCTGACTACCACAACCATGTTCTTTTATTCTGCTTCATACTATACAAACAGTTGTAATGGAACATGTTCTCTTTTTTTTTTCTTCCAAATATTTATACCATTTTCATCTGGTGAAAAAGAAAACCCAGTAACGTAAAACCCACAAAAGGGTTGAAGAAAAATAATGTGACAATTAAGTTTGTAATTCTAAACGCAGCAAATTTATTTAACACGAAGAGTGTTTTCCCAACTCAGAAAACACTTAAGAAATAGTGAAAAGAAGAAGACGGGTAGCAGAAATGCAGTGGATCCACTAAGCCAGAGCTCATTATATTCAAAGCTCTCTGGCTACTATGTGGTTATGAAGTCCAAGGAAGTGAAATTGAAAATTCTCTTGCACTTTTCCAGCAATAGATTCAATCTCACAGTTGACTACAAGAGAGTTGTGATACAGCAGATAAAATAGTGAATGGACAGGGGGTAGATACAGATTTCAACTGCGGTTCTGATGTTATTAACAACACGGACAACGTCTGATAGAGTTGAACCCATCAGATTCATGGGACTAGACAGGGTTCAGGGTCCCTTTAAACTACAATATAATCTAGATTTCTGAGATTAGGTGCACACTACATTTATATATTATAATAAACCAGATTCAGTGCTAAGTGTTTCTGCTGATAATAACCAGTACTCATGTTAGTTACTGGTTGCAACTCTAAGTGCTCTGCAAATAGTGTCCTAGTGACCTAAAATATTTAACACGCTTCCCAATCCCAGCTTCCTACCAGAAATGCCCCAAAGAGCAAAAACCAAAATCTCTTCTCTTTGTAGACAGTGAAAGACCTGTCCATTCACTCACACACACAAAAAAAATAATACGTATTTAGAGAAATAAAAGTTCCTAGATACCTTGGAAAATCAATTTATCTGAATTAGACTATGTTATCTCCTCTACACATTCTCTGCATTCTTCACTTACTAGGCAGTTGCAAACCACCAGTAACACAGCAGGTTGGCTCATAAGTGTTAGAAGAAGATTCCAGGAGTTGTGGCCCTGGTGCGACATAGACCGGAGGCCTACAGGAACCGGATTCAGGGCTCTGAGATTGACATTGGCCAGGGTCACATTCCAGAGTCTGACAACTCTTAGACAGATAAGTCTTGGGTGGACAACTCTTTGCCACGTGGCTCACAGGCTGGCAGTTCTGGACTCTAACTTTCTGGCTGCTTCCTGACTGGCAAGGCTGAGAAACACACGCCAACATTGCTGAGGAACGTCCTGATTGGCATATTGTCTTTTCACAGGGCCTGGAACTAGAGCAAGTTGTTTGGAAAGCTCTGGGGAGGCAAGCACTTTGCATGCAGCTCTGCTCTGTGCCCAGTTCCTGTTTACAGTTGGGCACTTTGCAGCTGGTAGTTTCACTGCAGGTTTCTTGAAAGTCGTCCAGGAGCCAGGTCCTGCCATGGCAGCTGCTGGGTAAAAAAAATCCATCTTCAAAGCTTATGAGCTTAGACCCATGTACAATGGCAGAGAGTGGTGGGACATTGTAGAAGTTCCTGGGAGAGTGGCCTTGGCTCTCGGACATACTGTTGAAACCCTTGATTGAAGTCGGTCTTAAGGACCCAGCATGCCGGATCTGAAGATTCCTTTTTGGCGAGATTATATACTCAGAAAACTGGGTGTTGGCTTCTTCTCAAGACTCCTTTCCACCTCATTGCTTAAGCTAATTTGAAGTATAACATCTCATTAGCACTTTGTTTAGTAACATATGAAGATAATGTCCTATTAACAAAGAAGCTGATCAGTTTTGAGTCCTCAATACAGCTTTCATGTTAGCCCCAAAGCTGACTCATACGGGTGGAGTTTGTCAAATATGAGTCCCAACATGCCTCCCAAGCTAACACTTTTTTTTTTCTTAGTCACCATGACTCTCCATATTGGTAAATGGACAAAACAAATGTATGTGGAAATAGCCAACTGTGTACTAATCAGTATTCAGCACTAGAGTTTTCAGAGAGGCTCTTTTGGCAAAAGAAAATAATGTGATCAAGACATTTTCTGTCAGAAGCCAATCCAATTAAACCAACCCTCATTCTACTCAGATCTTTGTCTGTCCAATTGATCAGGATGTGTGAAGGACTCGACAATGAAATCTTTTCTTACTGTTCACCCAAAGTACTGACAGTGACCATTGTCCTATGAATGTCTTTCTCTTTGTCTACCATTTTGTCTCCCTCCTCTTACTGAAGGTCAAATATAAATGTTGCCTCTTTATGAAGCTTTTCCCGGATCTTCCTATTTGCAGGTTACTACTTCTTCTGAATTATCAATGGACTTTGACACATTCTTTATGATGACTGTATTTATACCAAGTGGTGTCTTTACTTCTATTTGTGCTTCTTGATGGGTGATATTTGCCTTTGTAACAATCCTCATTCAGATATGCTTTTCAGTTTTGTTTATGGTGCCTTGTTTTTTGACTGCAGAATGATTGAGTCTTACATTTATCACATTAGCCACTGTACTTAGTATAGTGTCATACTCATAACATAGGGCCTACGAGCATAATTTCTATGGCACCTTCTATAACTCACTTAGCTCAGCTCTTGACTGTGAAACAATAGAAGTGCATTCTTAGCACCATTCTCTGGCTCCTTTTCTCAGGTCTGAAGAAAACCAAGAACATTCAGGAACCTGATACAAGTCCTCCTCAATATGTGACGGCCTGGGGATGTCATATATTTCAACGGACGCACCTGAATACATTCAGCCTGACAAGCTGCCTGCTCAGCTTGTGCAAAAGGCCTTCATAGCACATGCAAGCTATTTATGATTTTGAATGGCCAGTCTTGTGTGTTTAAAGATCCCAATATGCTGTCCACATGACCCCAATGACCCATTTAAATCTTATGCATAGTTGTATTTATCATTGCATGGAATACTTCCACTATAGCTTGTATTACATGGATTTCCATTGCCCTGAGACTAAGATCCGTATTCCTTAGTCTGGCCTACACAGCACCTTGCAAAACCTGAGTGCTGCCTGTTTTTTCTAACTCCAAATCTTGTCATCTCCCTCTGCCCAACATCCTCCATGGCACAGGCTTCTACTTGGCCCTTGAGCATGTCTAGCCTCTCTTTGCCTCAGCACTTTGCACGTGCCTCTGCCTGTCTGTTTCATCCCATTTCTGCCCTCTCGGACTTGACATACAGCTTCTTCCGTCATCTTTTGTGTCTCAGCTTAAGAGCTACTTCGAAGGGTGGCTTGCCTTCATCACCCTGTTTGAGAAAAGATTGCATTCTCAGAGTCTGTTTTTCTTCCCTCATAGAACTTATCTTACTTTATAATGATTTTATTTGTTTCTTCACTGTGCCTTTGCCCCTACACTATGAGTTCCATAAAGGCAAAAAGTGTGAATGTCTTCCTCACTATTCTATCTTCAGCCCTGAGCCCAGAGCCTGGCTGGCACATAATAAGAGCTCCATTGATGTGTTTTGAAAAATTAATAAATAGAAGCTGCTAAATAAATGGAAGGTGCTAAATGTATTCAAATTATAGTTAATGTCTCAAGGGATGGAGTTCTGAAACCTTGACATACACAAGATTTTCAAGAATTGGCCAAGGTACAGAGTTTAAAGAGAAAAAAAATAACCATTGCCTACCTTTCAGCTACTCCTTTGTGAAGTAAGAGCAAAGTCATCAAGAAAGCCACTTATTAGCATGGCAGAGGCTGAGTCAATTATTTTAAAATAATGTTTGATCGTATGCAGGCATGTTTTAAAAAGCTTTTGCCATGGAAAAAGAGCACCACTTTTCACTGTCAGCATGACAAAGTCCTGTTGCCAGATTTGGAGGGGACAGAGGCAGGACATCATCGAGGCCAGCATTCACACAACTGGCTCCAGCAGAGTGCCTTTTCATTAACCTCACAATGTGTAGCAAATTAGCAAATACCTGTGTGGTTCCCAATCTCCAAATGTCAAATAGTGATGCTGGGTCTGTCATTTGTGAATAAGGCCACCCCATGTGTCCTTTTCTCTTTGGGCTGAAGCATTAACTTGCACATTCTATTTAACTGAGTGCTGAATTAATAGGTGTTTTGGCATGCAATTTTGGTTCAAGGAGTAAATACATATTTTCACTGGTGCTACATTTATAAAGGGAGTTACTTGGCTTATTACTGTGGAATGACGAATGCTAGGACAACTGGTCACCTTGAGATTGTTTCCATGAAACCTACTAAAAACTAAATGTTAGCTTTGTAAGCACTTGGATAATGATAATTATACAGTATATCTCCTGGTATTCTTGTGAAATAGGTAGAAATAGTCACCTGATTGCTTATGGTGACTAGACACTTTGCTACTAAACGATTGAATAATTCCTTGGTCTCTCTTGGTCTGGAAGGATAAAAATGATTGCTGCTGCAGTAGCACGTCCTTACCACCAGAGGGTGCAATATCAACAATCCTTGTGGAAAAGAAATTAAATACAAGGATTCTCCAGTTAGGGTTCTAAGCCAAGATCTACAATCACAAACCTTAAACGGTTCTCTTAAATGTCTATGCCATGGCTGCCTCGCTTTTAAAATGAAAACTGTAAGAGTATCAATCTCATCAAGTGGTTTTACAGATTAAATGAGATGATATATATGATACCCAACTGCCTGCCACATATTGAATGGTAAATGAATAAAAGTAGTAACTTTCTCATCAGGTTAAGGATGTTTGTGCAAACCAAAATGTTGTTCGGATGGCAACATAAATCTTGGATTGATATAAAACTATAAGGTAAAATAAAAGCACTATCTTTTTTTGTGTGTTTGAGATTATGTTGTTTGTATCTATAACTGTTGCACATTTTATTCTTTTAAGGATCAGATTGGGAATGGATTCATTCCCATTAAAGATCTAGTCAACCTGTTTCTGCCTCTCAAGGGCTTGTCACTTGATGGTTATAAAGTTGAACAGTTTATATTACTTTCATATTTGATTATGTGCCTATGTTGAATTTCTAATCAC
Source organism: Lynx canadensis (assembly GCF_007474595.2). Classification (NCBI taxonomy): domain Eukaryota; kingdom Metazoa; phylum Chordata; class Mammalia; order Carnivora; family Felidae; genus Lynx; species Lynx canadensis. Next base: position 144,430,706 of record NC_044311.2, read on the forward strand.
TTGCTCAGCTGTATTAAAGTAAAATAAATAAATAAATAAATAAATAAATAAATAAGAGTCACCTTGAGTAACATAATTCAGCTCAATTCTCCCACAATTTATTTCCTCTATCCTTGCCTTAGTTTTATCTCACCAACCAAATGACTTAAGTTAATTTAAATCCATTCCTCTTCTCCAACCAGGAGGTCACTCATGTAGACAGATTGCATGGCAGTTTAAGAATACTAGACCAAGAGTGAAGAGATTTGGCTTCTAGCCCTGGTTCTATTAATTCACTGCATGAATTTGGACAAGTCACTTTGCCTTTTTGGATATCTTACAAGATAATGACTTTAGATGAGAAGATCTCAAAGGTCCTTTCTAGCTGTCACATTCTATGATTTTCTATCAGAATCTTAATATCTTAGAGTTGAAAGGACATTAAATGGCATCTTGTCAAATCTTCCTACTGAATGAAATCTGCACTTTCATTTAAGCCATATAATTTTTATTCAGATTACTTATGAAAATTTTAACAGAACAAAGACTGAAGTTAGTAGACTATTAGTTGCCATGCATGCAGATAGAAATCTATGACTTAAAATGAATAGTTCTATTGTATTTGGGAGCAACTCTGAGAGTAAAGAAAGTGTATGTTTTTCATTGGTCTACCTCAAAAAAGTGTGCCAAAGGGAATGACCAACTTCCTTTAAATATACCATTTTGTAAAGTGAGTCAAGTACCATATAATGCCTCTCAGACACTGTAACGCATACAGAAAAAAATTTTCTTAGTCTCTGGAATACTCAGAGTTATGACATTATAACCATAATAATGATCCTATGTGGAATATGGAAATGGTCTCTTGCCAGCTTTATACGTTTCTAATGATAGATTTTCTTAGAACATGATAATAAAAGGATTCACATGTGACATCATGTTTTTTCTATGAAGATATCTCTAAATAATTTTGCTTCTTGGGATAATTCTTGGTCATTTTCAATTCAATGATATCAGACTTTGATTCAAAAGAAAGAAAGAAAGAAAAAGAAAGCAAGAAAGAAAGAAAGAAAGAAAGAAAGAAAGAAAGAAAGAAAGAAAGGCAGTAGTACACAGGGTGTATGTAGTCATTAACCAAGAGTAATTGAAAAAAAAAAAAGAATGGACCACAGTATCTCAGCCATTTGAGTATTAACTTCCATATTTCCTAACCCCTTGTTCCATTATGTCTTGAATGTGAAAGTGTCATAGTTTATTTATAGTAATAAATAGTAATTATACACTTGCTTTTGTTCCTTTTCCCAGATGCACTTACTCTGGCCTGCCTCTGAGGTCAGCTTTTGGTGAAGTTGTGTTTCTGCCTTTGTGTGATCCAGAAGTGGGAATTAATTTTTGAGTTCTCCCACTTAACACTATGGTTACTGCTGTTGTGAAAATACGTCATTAAGATGGTGCTAATCATTCTTGATAGCAATGGTGAGCAGAAAATGAATGACCCTACTGACAACCAGCTTATCCCAATTGAGTTCAACTAGCAAAAATGAATGAATGTTTGTTGCCATTGACATGATGCATCTTGGGGATTGTAACCCTAGCTTGATTTCATTCATTCATCTACCAGATTAACCTTTATCGAGTATGTACTACTTTCGGGATTTCATTAGGTAAGATCCCATTGTGTGCATCAAGGATATAACAAGGGTAGACAAAACTGTACTGGTTAAACCAAATAATACTTGAAATAAAATATAAAATAGTGACCTTGTAATTAAAAAAAATATAAGCATATTTAATGCTACCATTGTGTTGGAAATATCAACTCTTTTGACTGTGGAGTCTACCTAAAAAAAAGTGAGAGGAGAGATAATATTTCTGTGGGTTTTGAAGAGTAAGAAAGACATGACACTCCTTCTAGAGGGAGAAGACTGTGCTGCACAATGTGTTCGAGGAAAGGAGTAGGTGGCGTCGATGGAGTGCATGTTGGTGGAGGGAATGCACGTGGGGTTGTGTGGAGAGGGATTGGGACAGGGCAAAGGTGGCCTGCAAATGGTCTTTAACATAGACAGACCTCAGGGCACCTGGGTGTCTCAGTCGTTAAGCATCTGACTTCGGCTCAAGTCATGATCTTGCGGTCTGTGGGTTCGAGTCCAGTGTCGGGCTCTGTGCTGATAGCTCAGAGCCTGGAACCTGCTTTGGATTCTGTGTCCCCCTCTCTCTCTGCCCCTCCCCTACTCATGCTCCGTCTCTCTCTCAAAAATGAATAAACATTAAACATTAAAAAAAAAAAAAAACTTACACGGGCTGTCCTTGGGAAGGCGGGGTGGTTTCAGCCTTTAAATGAGGGTCTCATTTCCCAAAACGTTAACTCCAAGTCACAGAAATTGTTTTCCAAAATGGCTTAAGTAAGTGAAACTTAGTAGCTCATATTTACTAAAGTCCAGAGACAGTCTGGGCTCTACTCCTTGCATTTCTCTTGCCTTTACTGTCTTTCAGGTGATGGTGTAATTTTCAGGCCGCATACAAGATGAATGCACGTGATAGGACAAGGTCTAGAGGAAGAGATGGTTGCTCTGCAAAACTCCACAAGAACTTTAACCGGAAGAACCTGTCCACATCACTCCTTGTTTCTCATTGGCACCAGTCAGAGCGCGTGCTCCATCCTGAACCAATCACTTCCAGGGAAGATTGGGGTGCCCCCTTGTACTGGCCAGGTTCCATCCTGAAAGTGGGAGCATAGCAACGTTCTTTCGAAGGACTGACTAGGCTCAGATAAGCAGGGATACATAAACAAAGCACAGTTCTTGTGGGGGGAGGGAAAGAACGCCTGTGAGGGCGATGGCAATGAGTACCCAGATCCACTTACACATGTTTTCTTCCTACTTACGTATTTTCAAATGTAGATGACTGTGTTTGCCCAAACAAGAGAGTTTAGCAGACTACCTGGGTATCACATCCAGATCTAAGCCCAAGATATCAAGAGGTCCAATCTTCCTGCTCACTTAATATTATCTACTCATGATAGGGCTACATTTCCAGGAGCTCCCAGGGACTTCTTTGAAGACAGATGGTTGTCCAGTGACCAAGGGAGGAGAGAGTTAAGCACCAAGTTGAGAAAGAACTCTTAGAAAGTGAATTAATTTTATTATAATAAAATGTATACGTTTAGTTTCATTCACACTTAAGATGTTTGTTTCATCATACCCAGTTACTGCTGTTAGTATAATATCAGGACCTCAAAATCCCATTATTGCTTGTAAAAGTGGGTGAAAGGAGCTCATGAAAAGTGTTTTGACATTTCCTCATCTGATGCAGCCAGGATAATACACTCGAATCATCACTGCTGTCTCTGGAACTTTTCTTCTTGGATTAGACCCATTAGTAGTTTAACCAAAGTAAGGTACCTAAAAAGGCCGAAATGATTATAAGCGGAAGAGTTTAGAATAACCTCCAGCCCAAGCTGTGATTCCACTTGCCAAAAATTCCTGGGAACGAGCAATGTGTTGTCCGAGAATTCTGCCTACCTGGGAACCTGTTTCTTAAATTAAACATTTCTTTTTGGAAAAAACATAGTAGGTTTGAAATTCCCAGTGGATATCTTTTTTTTAAATTAACATTGACTTATGATCCAATATCAAATTACATGAGTTTATTTGAAGGGGGAAAAAAAAGACCACTTGGTCCATTTTGAACAAAAGAAGTACGAAGGAAAATAGAAGAAAAATAGAAGGAAAAAAGAATAGGTATTCTATGAGATAAATGGTTTCACATTAATAGGATTTTTTTTAATTATCACTTTTCTAGCTAGTAGAATATAGACTCTAGCCAGATAATTGCAGAGACTGACTTTGAAGGGCAGTGAAGTCCAGGTCCAGAATCCTTAACAAGTTGGTTGGTGGTAGAAACCAGATCTACAGGTTGGTTGGCAATAGGAAGTTTGGCTGCTCTTAGAAGCCAGGTAGGTAGGGCAGTAGACGCTGGACCCATAGCCCAGGGAAGGGAACCCATAGACTCCATAACCCAGGGATCCAAAGCCCTGGAATTCACAGCCCAGGGAGTAGGAACTTCTAGGTCCATACCCCAGGCAGTAGCCTCTGATGGATCCACAGTCCAGAGATCCAGTGTAAATTGACCTGCAGGGACTACAAAGCACAGAGGTCCTTGGGCAGGAGCAGGACGTCTGGCAGGGGCTGGACACCACGCAGCCCACGCAGCTGGTGGGCTCACAGGAGGTCTCCTGACAGCCGCTGTAGAGGGAGGAGCCCAGCTGGCAGGTGCTGGGAGAGCAGAGGTCAGTGCGGTAGACCAGGTTGCTGGGGGAGGAAGAGCCACAGGAGGAGCTTGGGTAGCGCAGGTAGCCCCCAAGGGAGCGGGAGGAGAAGTTTCCAGAACAGCAGCTGTAGGTCATGTTGGCAGGAGATGGGAGTTCAGCTGAGTTACAGTGAGAAGATACTGTGATATCTCCCAGGCATGTTTATATGCGTATATATCCCCTCACTGCACTGGGTATGATGCAGACCCTTGCCATTCTTGTGCATGTCTTGTCATGAAAATAACTAATTATCCTAGGCTATAATTATAACTGAACACATTCATGTGTTCTTAACTGCTGTTTAATTATTCTGATTTATAGAAGGCACTCGTCGCTTTTTTTTTTTTTCTGGAAATAAGGTGTGGTTTGCCTTCAAAGATATTTGTCATGATGCAGATAGTGCCATCCCTTCTTCACGAGCTTGACTGTGGGCATTTTGAGCGTGAATGTATAACTTGTTACCACCAATGCACTCCTAACAGTCACCCACACCCCCCTCCCAAATATTTATGTGTGTTTTATTGAGCATTTACCATGTGTAAAACATTGAAAATTGTGGCATCATCTAATCCTTGCAACAACCTTATGAGATAGGAATTGTCACTAATTTAGTGACCCACGTGTGTCTTTCTTCAAAGCCGGAAGGAACCACAATGGTATGCTACCAAATTGAGAAGCTTGTCTTTTTCACTTCGAGTATCATGTGAGCAATGAATGCCCACGTGAAAAAATAACATTTCAGTGTGATAACATTTGCATTTTATCCGATGGGCCTCCGTATGGAGTCTTACCTCTTTTATGAAATCCCTAAATGCCGCCACTGAAGGAACAACTTCTTAATCATTTTAGTTCTGTTTTCTCTTATGCAAAGTTACCATGGAGATGGTTGTTTCAAACTGCCTTCTATTTGTCCTCTCATTTAGCTTATCATCAACAAGCAACTCATGTTTTATCCAGTATGGAGTTATTGGATTCTTTTTCCATGTGAGGCAGAGAATTCTTTGGCAAACACTTAGCCTATCGCTGAGAATAATTGCTAAAAACTGATATACTTTGAGTGACTTGACTACCGATGAAGCGCATTTGCAAAAACTTGAATTTTTAATAGTGTGCTAACCTTTGCCAACTCAGTTGGGAGTGAGAAATGAGACACCTCGGAGAGTGATTCATTTCACTCCCTGCTGAGCTTCTCTTTTGCTCATCGTTCTAGAAAGACAAAGAAGCATAAAACTTACCTTCATACCAAGTAGTTAAAATCATCCTTATGACTATAAAAAAAAAATCAATGGTATAAAGAAAAGTCCTGGAATTAGAGATGTCTTTTTTTCCCCCACTTACGATAATATCCAACTTCTGCCTGCAAGCATCTTTTAGAAATTGGAGACAAAAAGCTATTTATGTAATTTGATCTTTCTGTTTGTTTTGCAGGTGATTTGTTTTCTAATCTCCTATAGTATTTGCTTATCTGGCACCAATGGAATAGTTTGCTGGTTGTTTTGCTTACAAATTTCTGCCAAATGTTGTGCTCACTTCTCTAAATCCTTTTCATTCCTTAAAGGCAAAATCAAATCCCTCCTATCTGACAGGTGTTCATCTCAGCTGAGCTTTGACTCTTCTCACATCAGAATCTTAGTATGTGATAAGCTATCCATTTGGTGCACGCACACACACACACACACACACACGCACACAGAAGGAATTGCAAGGGATGCCTTTTGATATGGGTCATGCAGAATGAGTTAGACTTCAGCCTTCTGAATTTGCAGAACAGCCACATGCAGGGAAATACCTCAGGGTCAGCAGCAGTAGGGCTTAGTCTTCTTTGCCCCAGCGACTGGCACGTGGTGGGTACTCCTGAGTTATTTCTGAGCTGAAGGAATATATCAAATCATTAACTTTTTATTTTTGTACTTATCCAAAACAAATATATGCATATGAACTAATTGGTTTTTTTCTTTTAAAACTTATTTTTATGGAAACTCTAAGTGAAATAAGTCTCTTTCATGATTAAATATAATCCCCAAGTATAAATTCAGTGCGGGAAGTGACCCGAGATATCTATCCCCCACCCCCACTCTACACACAGCTGGCCTTGGGGCCTTGATTAATTATTATTTCTTTTCTGTTTCAAACCGCTTCATTCTCATCCATCCATTCAAATGGTTCTGCTTTCTCAGCCTTATGACAAAGTCAACTTTTCTCCCATTCAAAAATGTCACACAGTGTCATTTCCTTCATGACGATATAGCTCTCCTAATTTGTTAAAGATAGAATTCTCTAAGAAATTGTGCCTTCAGTCTGTCAATGATCTTACTTCTTTTTCTCTTTTCAATAACCATAGTTTCTCTCTCTGGCTTACCACTCTTCCGAAATCTCACTGGCATCGCCAGCAGTGGCTCTATGCTGCTAAATGCAATGGACATTTTGTGGCGATCTTATGTGAACCTTTAATCACATTCAACACAAGTGACTGACTGTGCCCTTGATCTTGAAACATGTTCATCTATGTAGTTCCATAACGTCACACTCCTCATTTTCTAACTGCCACCTAATTCTCTGTAACCTTAGTTGGGTTCCTGTACATAACAGTTCCTGAGGCGTGGTGCTCACCTCTTGACACATACTGCCTATAGAGGAGGCACGTCCCCATCATGGCTTAAAATACTATCCATATTCTGTGCCATTCAAATGTATATTTTCATACACGCCTCTTTTTAATTCTAGGCTCTGATATCCAATTACTTACCAGACATTTCAGTTTGGAGGTTTCATAAGGGCGTCAAACGTTCATGTGTGCGAGATTGAACTTTTGCTCTTCCCTACGGAGAATGAAATATTTCTTTTCTTATCTAGGTAAGCAGCGTTTCCATCCATCTAGTTGCTTAACTCAAAATGCTTAGGATCCTCCTCATATATGCAATCCTTCCCCAAAGCGACCCGTTCTGTCTTCCAAATTCATCATAAATCCATCTAGTCCTGCCTTTTAGTAGAGGGTTTGTCAACCTCATCATCAGTGACATTTTCGGATGTGTAATTCTTAGTTGTGGGAACTGTCCTGTGCATTGTAAGGCAGGACTCTTGGCCTCCATCCACTAGAGGCCAGTAGCACACCTCTTCCCCACAACACTCTTTCACACACACACACACACACACACACACACTCATTAGGACAATTAAAAATGTCTCCAAAACTTGCATGGGGGAGAAAGCAGTTCTGGGAAAGAACACCTGCTCGAGTTCAAGGTGGTCTCCTTTCTTGGCGGGCTGTGAAAGAGTTCCAGCGTGGTCCGCCTCATCTTCAGAAAACGTCTCCTCCAATCTCTTCTCCCTATCCCTGCCTGAAAAATCTTAAGGTGAAAAGCCGGTCGTATCACTCTCTTGATTAAAACTTTCTCATTGTTTTCGAATACATGTGCGATAAAACACAAATCGTCCACGTGACTTGCGAGGCTGCACAGTCGTGCCCCTGCCCATGGCTCTAACTTCATTTCCACACTGTACCCTTTCCCTCTTGCACCATTAAACTCTCTCCAGCTTTCTCCTACCGCAAGGACACGCTATTTTCCCTGCCTGCGTGTTCTTCCTGCACCTGGATAATTAAGATAATTAAGCTTTTCCTCACTTTATAACCACTGGATCCCAGGATAAATTAGGCTTTCCTATTATGATATCTATTACCTTGTACTTAATTCTATCATCTTTATAATATACACATACACACACACACACACACACACACACATATATATATATATATACTTTTTTAAATATGAAATTTATTGTCAGATGGGGGAGGGGAAGGAAAACAAAAGAGGTTAGAGAGGGAGGGAGCCAAAACATAAGAAACTCTTAAAAACTGAGAACAAACTGAGGGTTTGGGGGGTGAGAGGGGCGGGTGGGTGATGGGTATTGAGGAGGGCCCCTGTTGGGATGAGCACTGGGTGTTGTACGGAAACCAATTTGACAATATAATATATTTTTAAATTGCCCTGTAGACTAGAGCAGCTAGTCTGCCCTGTAGAATACAGCTAGTCCATAGAGTTTGTTACTCTCTGCCATGAGATAAATGGTGTATGCCAACAGGTAAATCAATGCATCACTTCCTTCATTAAGAACATTAGGAAGTCTTGCATGATTGAAATTGTTAGCCTCACTAAATCATAGGTTTGGTAACATCACTGATTTACCGTGGTCTATGACTCATTTTTTTTGAGTGGCACACCTCTGACTATAATCTCTGGGTGAGGGGTGGGTGGTGGGGGAAGCAGACAATAAATCTACTCTTTCTTGTTCAGCACTGAATCCTCTGCTCAAGAACGATCAAAGTTGTATACTTGTTTTTCTTTTTCTTTTTAATGTTTATTTACTTTTTGAGAGACAGAGAGACAGAGCACGAGTGGGGGACGAGCAGATAGAGAGACACAGAATCCAAAGCAAGCTCCAGGCTCCCAGCTGTCGGCATAGAGTCCGACGCAGGGCTCAAGCTCACAAACTGTGAGATCATGACCTGAGCCGAAGTTGCACGCTTAACCAACTAAGCCACCCGGGTGCCTGTGCCTAGTTTCTTAATGGATAAATTAGGAAATGGATGGTTTTATCACCACCTAAATATCTCCTATCTCATTTTGTCTTTAGACCTCCGAACTTTCCCTTGTTCCGCCTATCCCCCTGGATGCTTCACAAAAACAGCAAAACCAGCAGAAGTTTAACTGCCTTCATAAACAGAGTCTCCCGGCTCAGATCTGCTTCTGTGCCTTTTCACCCACCTAAATTATAGTACACCATCTACGCAACTCTGAAAATGGGATGTCCGGGAGACATCTAGAACCGCCCCCCCACCCCGGCCTGCTTCCTCACTTCCCATCTCCCATCTTGGATCAGCATGTCTTGCTACTTTTTTTAATCTCTGAAACATATTAGAATACTTTGCTTTCCTTTCTTGCTGTGTCTCAGCTTTCCTATCTTTGAGACAGCAGGTGGTTCCTCAGTGTGCCCCCAATCCTCTGGGCCTACCTGTCTCAACTCTGTATCCTGTGCATTTTTTCAGAGTGTGTTTTCAAAAGTCTATGTTGACCTCTGCAAACTTGAATTCATATCTCTAAGTATTTTATGCATGTCATTCTACGATCTGACCCCTCCCCCCCACCATTATCTTGCACCGGATACCTCTATGCCTTAATTTTATCTTCAAAAGATAGCACACCTCTCCAGCTCAGTTTAAGGGCTGAAGGCAGAGGAGTTACTCAGGCAAGGGGGGTCTTGTTTCAAGAAGCTCGACGTCGGGAAAGAATGTCAGAAGAGAAGAGATGAAAGGTGAAGCTGGAGACAGACAGGAACCAAATTACGAGCGGTTTTGTCAGCCGTGGTAGGGATTTGGACATCCTTTAAATGTCCCGAAATCTCTGCAAAATCAAAAATCCTTTGGAACCAATTTGGAGGACGAAGACGACGCAGTATTTATTCTTCTTAGATGGAATCGCGTGGCTCAAACTAATGGAAACCATGCAGATTAATTTTTTCTGCCCCTTCTCCGTGTGGATATCTTATGCCGTGCCTCAGAAATAAATCAGTATGTTTGATTATGGGGCATTGTCCTAGACACTACCCGGGGTATGGCTAATCCACCCCATTATCTTTCTGAAATCTGAAAAACTCTGGATTCCCAAACTCATCTGTCCTTGTTGGCTTAGACAAGGGAATATGATTCTGAAGCATTGAGAAACCATCTGTAGGTTATAAACATAGGTAGAACTAGATCAAATTTGCCTCCTACAAAGATGATTCTGGCTGCAATGTGAAGACTGGATCAGAGGGTCTCCTAGGAGTATGAATGGATCCCAGGGTTCAGACCATGGTAGTATGATTCAATCGTCTATATTCTTAACCACAGTGCTTGGCTGCCTCCAATAAAAATGATAAAAACCCAGGAACACATAGAATGATATGAGAAGGGGCCCACGTGGCACCCTGAGAAACTTTTACATTTAAGGAATTTGCAAAGAGGAGCCTGCAAAAGACGGGAGTTAATAGCCAGTGAAGTAAAATGAAAATCAGGAGTGTAACAAACAAAATCAATGTAAAGATGTGTTACAAAAAAAGGGAAGTAGTCAAAAAAGTATCGCGTATTGGAGAAAGGTCAAATTAGGTAGATATTCCCCCTGGATTATAAACATGTCATGGTCAGAGACCACATACATTCATTTCTTTCTTTTCTTTCCTTTTTTCTTTTCTTTTCTTCTCTTTTCTCTTCTTTTCTCTTCTCTTCTTTTCTTTTATTTCTAATTTGGAAATGACCACAATTGCAACAGTGCCTGCCTAGCACATAGTGGATATTTTAAAAGTAATCACAGCTAATTTTTTAAAAAAATTTTAATGTTTATTTTTGAGAGAGATGGGTGGGGGAGAGGAGAGATAGAGGGAGACACAGAATCTGAAGCAGACTCCAGGATCTGAGCTGTCAGCACAGAGCCTGACGCGAGGCTCAAACTCATGAACCATGAGATCATGACCTAAGCCAAAGCTGGACGCTTAAACGCCTGAGCCACCCAGGCGCCCTTCACAGCTGAATTTTAGGGTTCTTCCTACATGCAAAGGAATCTGCATACATTATTTCGTTTAATCCTTAAAAGAGCCCTGGGAGGCAGGTGTTCTTATTATCTTCATTGAGAGACCCAGAGAGATGAAATATAGGGCCTAAAGTCACATGGCTAGTGAGCAGTAGAACCAATATTTGAATCTGGTTTGAATTCGGAGCTCATGCCCTAAACCGCTGTCCTGTCCTGCCTCTCCAAGGGACAAAAGACCACACATCTGCAGACCACGGGGGCCTCTTGAGCCTCAAATTCAGTTCTAACCTTCTTGGACGTTGAAAAGAAAGGGAAACAGTGCATAGTACTAGTGTCCTCCCATCTTCCATGTGTTTGCTCAAGGGTCACTGCTTTTTGGTTTTTTGTTGTGTGTTGTTGAGTATACTCAACACAAAATGTTACATTACTTTCAGGTGTAGAGCATAGTGATTCCACAACTCTATACATTAGGCGCTGCTCACTGCGAGTGACGCTTCCTTGCAAATGGACGGTCCTTACCGATTTTATAAAATCAGCAACCAAAGCTATCCACGTAGTATTTAGCAATATGAGGAAGTGCAACCCCAGTGGGCCAATGACTCTTAAAAAACATCAAAGGAAAACATGAACAGGTTCAAAATCCATAAAAGTTTAGCTGAGTAGACAGAAACATTTCTGCACATGATGGTAGAAAAAGAATATCAAATAACTTATGATGTCATTTTTTAATGTTTATTTATTTTTGAGAGAGAGAGCGTGAGTGGGGGAGGGGCAGAGAAAGAGGGACAGAGGACCAAAGCGGGCTCCTCGCTGACAGCAGTGAGTTGGATGCGGGGCTCTAACTCAGGAACTGTGAGATCCTGACCTGAGCAGAAGTCGGATGCTCAACCAACCGAGGCGCCCCAAAATTTATTTTATATTTCTCTTAGTATCTGGCAGTTTCCCCACTTTGACTATTCTTTGTGTAATGATGTCAGAACATGTATCTCTGAGAGAAACTAAATAGTTGGTGGTCAGTCAATTCTTGAAGTGAGGGGTTGCAGCTAAGGAATATAATAAAAAGAAACAGTACCTATAGGAGTATGAAGACGCAAAAGCCAGTCCTATGGGCTAGTCTGTATTCAGTGGTAGAAAAGTAGTTTTCACAGAGGACGCTGGGATGACAGTTCAGGTTTTGGGAATTGCAAGACTACAATTTAAAGAATGGAAGGCTTTGAATTCATAGTGTTTGGAAAAAGGATAGTTCCTAGCTGCTGATGGGCTTCTACAAACTCTGTCTCGAGTCACTACAGAGAGACTTATCTAGGCAGAGATCGGGAGAGCAGAGTTCAGTGGGTTGACGCTGTAGCTGGGGTAAGTGAGGCCACAAGATAAGACTTAGGTAGACCAGGAATTCTGTAAAAGGACGAGAAGTTTCCAACCCAGCAGTTGTAACCTATTATCACTTTATCTAAGTCATTTGTTATCATGTCAGGGAGTATCTGAATATTCCCTGCTGGCTTAGATGGCGTATGTGCTCGCCCTGTGGGTGAGACGTTCTTGACAGCCGACTTCAATGTCCTTCTCCAATTTACATAAGAGTATCTCCTTAGTGTGTTGTCCAACTTAAAACAACTAGATCAACACTCTTATAAATATGCTTCCTTGTATTTTGTAGGTAAAAGCCAGCTTACATTTTTGCCTTGGATTTCAGGTGATTGCTGTGTACTCAGAACAGTGGGTCACCATTGCTGGTGTAATTGGTGACTCAGAAGGTCATTTACAGGATGCCGAGATACAGTCCTTCTCTTTCCTCCCTGCTTATGGTATTGTATTTTGTTGTGGTTCTTTTCTCAATCATTCCTCATGGGGTGTGCCATCTAATAAAGCATGTACCTATGTTCAGTAGCAACTAATATGTGTGACAGAAATGGTTCATAAAAGACAAAGATCATTCCATGATCATGATACTCCATGAGAATCAAATGAGTTTTGTGGAAAAATAATTCTTCTTGGCTCTCTTTACCAGCTGGATGAATATGGAATGTCTCATGTAAGTGGACTTAGATTATATTAGCTAAGAAATTGGAAATTTCAGCCCAAATTCTTTTAAAAAGTAATCTCCCATCAAACTTATAGCATGTAAATTTTTAATGGCCCCTTAGGGGCTGTGTTTAGAAGCAGTAAAGCAAATACCAAATTATTTTCTTCAAGCACATTGAAAATTGCGGAACAAATAAAAATTTCCAAAGCAATGTTACAGATATCACATTTCCATGTTATGTGAGGGCGGGTGTTACATCTAAAAAGCCCCGATTAACCTTGATAGAGGAATGTGGTGGCTTGAAGGCCAGACAAGCCCTGGAGTGAAGACCAGGACTGAAAGCACTGCCCAGTGGGATCACAGTATAAGAGAAATATTAAAAAAAAAAAAAGTCGTTGAGGTGCCTGGGTGGCTCAGTCAGTTAAGGGTCTGACTTCTGCTCAGATCATGATCTCCCAGTTTGTGGATTTGAGCCCCATGTTGGGCTCTGTGCTGACAGCTCAGAGCCTGGAGCCTGTGTCAGGTTCTGTGTCTCCCTTTCTCTCCGCCCCTCCCCCACTTGCCGTGTGTCTCTCTCTCTCTCTCTCGCTCAAACATAGACAAAAAATAAAAAAAAATTAAAAAATAAAAAGGAGTGCCTGGGTGTCTCCATTAGTTAAGCGTCCGACTTCGGCCCAGGTCATGATCTCATGGTTCATGACTTTGAGCCCCGTGTCAGGCTCTGTACTGACAGCCTAGAGCCTGCTTTGGATTCTATGTCTCCTTCTCTCTCTGCCATTCCCTGTTCACACTGCATCTCTCTCAAAAAAGAAATAAACATTAAAAAAATTTTAAAAAGATGAATAGAAAAAGCATTATAAGGAAATTCTGAATTAGGTTGACCCAAGATAAAATGTGTGTGTGTGTATATACTATAAAAGTATTGGCTTAAACTATGTCAAAATATATTTCTGATGTTTGGTAGGGAATAGAGCACACTATTATGTACTTTAGTGGATATTTAAAATGCTTAGGAATTGAGAGTATAAATGTTTGGTTTTAGGCTATATAAAATAATGTGATGTTTATGGCTCATGCAACCAGAGAGTTAGGTCAAGGGACCCACGTGCACTTATTTTTTGGACATAAGTTCTATACATTTATAATCTAATAATAGTTAACATTTATAGAGTGCTTTCTATATTCAAGGAACTCTTCGTGGCTTTGGATATCTTATCATCCGTTCCTCATCATAAACCTGTGATATAAATACTATCATTATCTCTCTTTTACATTAAAGGAAATTGAATTTTTGAGAGGTCCTACAGTATGTACAAGACAAATAGCTAATAAGTGTGTGAGTCGTGGATTCAAATACACATGGTGTTTCCTTAGGAGTCACATGCTTGGATAGCTTAAATGGGTTCCCTTGCACAGCTGACAGACTAATGCACAAGTTTAAAAAATAAAGTGTGATTATCTAAATGCTCAAATATTCTAAGAAATTATTCTGAAGCACAAAAACTCAGAAGATCTTCTAGGTGGAAAAATGAAACTAGGCATCCCAACTGTGGTATTCTGATGATCAAGCAATCCCATTGATTGGAGGGTGGCGTGGGAGCCCAGGCACAGTTTGGGATGTTGGTTGGTTAACAGACAGGAGAGCCCCGACTCTGTACCTACTGCTACAAGGAGCTATCCTAATTCCATTGCGTTTGGGGAAGAAGGAGTTTCTGGTAATAATCACGTCATGACTTACAAACAAGTCCTATCATTCAGGAGTCAAAGGCCTATTAACCAACCGGAGCTTTGGGGATAGCATCAGGTTCACATGGATTCAGCAGCTTGAGGGCACTGCACCTTCATTCTCTATCCATATTGGCAAAACTTCAAAGTTCAACAGGCAAAGATAAGATGTCTGTTGCTCACTCACTTTGAGTTCCAAGACTATTAGTAATTTTGTTTTTGTTTGGCATCCCCAACAAAATCATTAATAGAGTAATGACTAAAACTATTGTCCCCAAGAATGGGATCTGGTGGGCTTGTGGGTGCCAGGTGGCTCTTCGTTCCAATACTCATGTTTTGTTTGTTTGTTCTTAACTTTTCAGTGGCTGTCATCATACGCTGCAACAAGTTATAGAGGTTTATCCAAAGTAGTACGTCAGCAAGTAAGGGCTCTTTTAAGGAAGGTTTGCATATTTTTGCCTGAAGAATGAAACAGCGAATGAAGATTTAAGCAAGGAGATATATTAAATGAGTTACAACTAAACCTTAGAACACAAAATTGGTACTCCATTGTTGAAAAAAGCAACCATTATTTTGCCTCTGCCTGCAAAAGTGATGCTCTTTGCATATATTTTGGTATCTCAGTGATGAAGACCAAAGTCTATTCTATGCTTTCCTTACTTGCTAATAGACAATTGACATGTGGATGTTAATCGCCATGTAAATGATAAGCACATCGTATATCAAGGGGGATGTGCTCAGAACAAAGATGCCTGAAGCACAGTGCCTTCAATAAATTGAAAATCTAACCTTCTACTCTATATTCCATAATTCTCATATATATTCCTCATAATAGCCCTGTGAGTTAACTAATATTATTTTCATCTTTTGTATTAAAAAAGTGTATAATGATACGTTAAGTCATGTGTTAAAAATTATTTTAATAGGGGTGCCTGGGTGACTCAGTCGGTTAAGTGTCTGACTTCGGCTCAGGTCATGATCTCACGGTCCGTGAGTTTGAGCCCCACATCAGGCTCTGTGCTGAGAGCTCGGAGCCTGGAGCCTGCTTGGGATTCTGTGTCTCCCTCTCTCTCTGCCCCTTCTCCACTCACGCTCTGTCTCTCTCTTTCCCTCTCTCTCAAAAATAAACATTAAAAGAAATTGGAGAACCTGGGTGGCTCAGTCGGTTAAGAGCCCAACTTCGGCTCAGGTCACGATCTCGCAATTCACTGGTTCGAGCCCCGCGTCAGGCTCTGTGCTGACAGCTCAGAGCCTGGAGTCGGCTTTGGATTCTGTTTCTCCTTCTCTCTGTCCCTCCCCACTCTCACTCTGTCTCTCTCTGTCTCTCAAAAATAAACATTAATTTTTTTTAATTAAAACAATTATTTTAATAAAAACTTTATACAGCCAAAAACCTAAGACTGGGTCTCTCTGTCTCCAGATTTCCTTCCCCAGCCTTACCTTCTATATTGTTAAGCCACACTATCAATCTACAAATGTAGAAGACCAATGCATGATGCAGATGAGGTAAAAGCTTTCCTACTAAGCTTTTTTAGCACCTAAAACCCCTCAGAAGATAGGATTAAAACGGAGAGGATAGGAGACAGTCCCAGGCAAAGCGTTAACGCACGTACAAAAGGTATGGAGCGGGAAAGTAAAAAGTAAGCCATTTGAAAATTCACAACCATATTCTTTTCCCATCGAGAATCTGAAAATGAAAAACTGAATAGAGTTCCATCTCATGACTTCAGGAAATGCAGGCTTGCTGTACAAAGCATTCCCCTTCATGTGTTGACAATCGATTAGGAGAACATTTCCACATCATTCTCTCAGAATGAAGTTTGCGGTTCCCGAGGATGTGCTAAATGTGGTTTGACTGTTTGTTTTTCCTGCTTTACCTAGCGCAATAATAGACCGTGAGAAATCACCCTCAAATTGTTGAAGCTAAAGCATTTTTCCAATTTGGCTTATAAGCTGGAGAAAATGAACAGTCACTGACACCTCTTCACCTTGCACAATCCATAGGACACAGAAAGTGAAGTCCTCTGGAATCAATTTTATAGTCAAGACATTAACCTCTGTGGTCATTTGCCCGGCAGGAAGAGTAAGCTGTTAAAAACACAGAATCAGCCACTATTCACTCTTTTTATGATTATGAGTGTGATAACAGCTTCCCTTTCAATTACATGACTGGGATTATTTTGCTGGTAAAGTATCAAAAAGAGAGTGCACATCAAAGACAAATTTAGATGCTAACCATTTGCAAAAATTCCCTGAAATAAGGACAATGCCTCATTGTCCAAGGGATAGATTTTGACCAAGACTGATTTTGACTAAAAATTACAATATTTTCTGGCCCAAAGGACTTGGGAAAAAACTCACGTAGGGTCTCTGAAACTCCACCATGGTGAGGGTGGGGGGACTATAATCTTCTTTCCTTTGGGAATTTGCAATATGCTTCAGTATAGTTTAAAACTTGGAAAGAGGAAGAAAGCAAACTTGTTGAATTTGGTTAGTCCAATATTCATCACATAAATGTACATTTGTTTCTAATCTGTTACGTGTCCCTTAAGACCGATGGTCCAAGTGATAAACATTGGGAAGTGGGGCTTTAGTCATTTGGAGTAGAAGACTTTTACTGACTCCATCAAGAAGCAAAAAGGAGATTGATGGGAAATCTTACAATTTCTGAGATAGACACCTGGTGAACATAGAAGAAAAGGAAATCTTTGGGCAATTTGTAATCCTTTGACTTTTACTCACGACCCCCATATCCACCCTTGGCAGACTAAGAGCTTTCTTATATCAGTGATGACTGTGTCTTGTCACTAACTCACAGACGTTAGCGTGCCCATATGAATCTTCCAGAAACACCTGTTATAAACTGTATATCACATCTAACCAATTGATAGTCTACTTAGATTGCCAACATATGGTTAACTTTCCTTTAACGGTTTCTTTTTTTCAAATAATTATAGACCCACAGCAAGTTGCAAAACTTGACCATAGAATCCCTTGAACTTCACCCAGTTTCCTTCAATAGTGACATCTTAACTAACTGTACCACAATGTCAAAACCAGGAAATTGACATTAGTGCAAAACTGTCAGTCAGACTACAGCCTTATTCAGTTTTACCAATTTAAACATATACGCATTTGTTGTGCGTATGTGTGTGTGTTCGTACAGTTGTGTTTTATCCCATGATAGATTTTATCCCATGATAGATTCATGTAACCACTGTTACAATCAAGGTGGGAGCTATTGGTTAACTTTTTCATGTTAGAAAAACTAAAAAGGGTAATGAATCTGAAAAATGGACCACCTGTTGCGTCTATTACATTTACATAATGTTATTTAGTTTAATTAAATCTGAGATTTTAAAAGAGTGAATCTTGTTTTTCCTAAACAGTGATATCAAGCAGTGGTGTAGCAACTGAACTGAGGTGAGGGGCAGGGCAGGGCAGGAAGAAAATGTAAAGTCAAAATATCACACCCTTGTGTCCCTTTTCCTCACATGACTATAGCAGACAAAGTGCCATCAGAAAAGCATAAGTTGAAAGGTAGGTCTTTCCATGCCACGGTGTATATAATTTCCCTCTCTTCTTATTTTCTATATTAAAGAAAAAATATTGTTCACATGGATTGCATGTTTTAATATGTTTTACAATTCACATTTCTGATTTCACATACTGTTGTCAGAAATCATGAAAGACTGAATTAGGGGACATGGGAATGAATTGCTGTGTGGCTTGTCTCACTCAGCTTTCAGGATATCTCCACTTTATATTGCTTTTCATCTGTTTTGTTGCAGAAAATTGATAATAATGCGAATGATTCTCATCTGTAGAAATTGAAATGATTTCCATCCAGTGCCATTGACTTCTCCTCTGTAGAGTGACCACTTTGTAGCTGTCTCTGTAAATTCATTTCAGCATTTCTGACAGCCTTCATAATTGTGTTCTTTGAATTCTCCTTCGAACCAGTTGTAACTTTTTATTCATTCATTTATTAAAGAGTGAACTAAGATGTTTCAGTTGTGTTTGTTTTTTACTTACACGAGAATCATGATTTGACTATTTGAGAAGTTCTCTCTTAATGCTAATATGTTTTATATCGTGTCACATTTTATATATTTGTCTTCCATTCCTCCCTTTCCAGGCCACAAAGAAGAATTTAAACTGCGGTAGGGGCATTAACAGGCTCAGCCCCCACATGATACTATTACCATATCACATGAATTGTTTTTTAATGCTGAAAGAAATCTTAGAGATCGCGGATCATCAAGGACCATCTCGTTTTACATACATGGAAGACAAAACCCAGAGAAGTGAAGTGATATATATAAGATCAAAATCTAGTTAACAAGGGAACCAGGAATAGAACCTGAGTCCCAACACATGTTTTATTTATTCTCCTTCCCTATGCATGGTACCATACAAGGGAAATAACATTAAAAGATTTCAAAAGCCTGGTCTACCTATAGTAATCCTATATATAGCAACATTTTTCTAAGCTAAAAATTTGGTGTATATTTCACAAAAAGATCAATATTTCTTCAAAACCCAGAGCATCGAAAAGATACACCAGAACATACACACTAACAAAAAATAATAGAGTGCCCAGTTTGGGTTCCATTGAGTTAAATATCCACAATCTCATTTCTCCTTATTATTTTATGTGTGCTTATGAGGATCTACATCGTTGCAAAGGATGAGGCTTGAAATGGAACATTACTAAAAGTTTATAATTTTTAGTGGATTAATCAGGTGGAAGGAGTGATGGACAAAGGCTATTTTTCTCCAGGTTGCTTGTCCAATTACAGGGGGTATCTTAGAACAAGTACAGTTTATCCAGAGAAAGACCACAGTTCAATAAGGGAATACTCATTATTTGACAATAATAATGATTGTGTACAGAGTGCTCAACATCACTAGAAGCTTGTGTAGTCTGCACACACAAAAAATGCGATCATGCAGCAGTTTGATGAGTCATTTACATACACAGACTGGCCGGCAAAATACACAGTTTACAGAAGCAGGTAGGTTGGGTGGCAGAAACAGGGTCCACCACCCAGAAGTCGCAACTATTATGTCCCTAGACCCAAGACTCCGTGTCAGCAGCATGGTGGGGCCCGCAGGAAGCAACAGTTCTTGCCTGGCGTGCATATGAGAGTCAATACACATCCTAGTTACAAAATAGAGGTAAATGCAGTCCAGAACTGGGGCTTGGGGAGAGTGGGTGGAAGCCTGGGGTGCAGCTTTTAAGGAGGCAATCCCTTGCACAACCCTGACAGTGAGTGGCCTCTTAAGAATGAGACGCTGCAGTAAAGCAAATCAATGGAATGAGGATAGACACAGCAGAACACTAGGAAGTCAGAAAACCCCTAAAGGGACAGTATGGGGAACTCCTGGAGGAACAGTAGGTAAGGCATTGTGAGAGGTACGATTTCCTGTTGAATAGCTGCCTAAAATATTTGGAACTTGAGAAGCAACTCATGTTCCCTTAATTGGGAGTTCAGTGCCTTCTCAAGTTGTAGTGTGCATCCCTGAAGTCTTCCCTGTGTGTGTTAGCATTTTATTAGACTGTTAATTGCAACTGAATGAGTCCCCAGTCACATAAATAAGCACATTAATTTTGCTTCCCAAGAATGAGCCCACAGGACCACTCCTGCATATCAAATGTGAAGGTTGTTTTTTATCATTGACATCTTGTCACGCCAGACACAAGGCTCAGGCTTTGTCAAGCATGGGTGTCGCTTCTGTCTCGATTTCTGGACCCCTAGGGCTGCACCATCTCACTTTTAATTATTATGTAATCTCTTAGCTCTTGCAGTCCACATATTATAGTTCAATGAAAAGAACTCGCACTCTTCCTCCTAAAACCCCACACAGTATTCTTCCAAGTGATTGTGCCATCGCTTAGCATTTACCTCTTTCTGAGGTTCCTCTGGTACCCACTTACACCCACCCTTCACACCGAGATCATGGGAGGAAGTTTGTCTCTTTCACTACACGTGAACTAGCCCTTTACAGGCAAAAGTCCTTGTCTCTTCTAAGCCCCCAGCATTCTTCACAAAAGAATGTCATGCGAAGTTGTAGTTCAAGATATGTTTAGTGAGCTGACTTCACAGCAAGGAGCCGATGTCATGTTGTAAGGGCATTAGAATGGGGTAGTTATGAGTGAGCAGACTGAGGTTGAAAGGCCAGTGCCCCTCTTCACTCTTAGCTTCTTCTTAGGCAATGATAAAGTCCAGCTTTCCATTACACTCTGTCACCATCATCCAACAGTCATCGACCGGTGTTACCTGGTGCCCAGACTCGTAGGACATCAGAGGGTGGATGTGGAAAAGAGCAGAGCGCACATAAGAGGTAAACATTATGGAGAGAGACGGGAGGGACAGAGAGAGCAAGAGAGAGAGGAGGAGGAGGAGGAGGAGGAGGAGGAGGAGGAGGAGGAGAGGGAGAGGCAGAAGGAGGAGAAGGAGGAGAAAAGAAGGAGAGAAGGAGAGCAGAGAGGTGAGGGAAGAAAAATAGGAAGATGGAAATCAGCAGCGATGAGAGGCCGAGAAAAGTACCATGCAGAGAATGAAGGGAGCAAAAGGCATTCGTTTTGCCTGATCCCTGAAATCTGCATCTTCATACTATACTTGGAAATGGTTACAGATTAGCGGTATGCCGATGTATGCATTTCCTCTCCCCTCCCTTGCCTCTCCATTTTAATTTTTAGCATCTCACCTCAAAGATCCCCAGTGGGGAAAAATCTCTAAGAGTGGGGGAAATCGCTTAGAGTGGGGGAAAATCTCGAAGTCATTCCAGTACTAGATGTTCCGCGTCACTGGATGTCCCTTCCTTCCATCTTGGAGCTGTTCTCTGTTTAAAACATTCTCCGTGCTCATCACTCCTTGTGGGGCCTTCCTTGTCTCAAGTTAGAAACTTCTAGTTTCACTAGGCTTGCTGAATGTGTCCCCAGGACTCTCTCATTGGCTAAGCCACTGTGACCCCTTTGAGTTTACTTTCTGAGAAGCTTTCTTTACTCTACCTTCTACTCGTCCCACGTTACTAGCCCCTCCTCACTGCTAATGATGAAATTCAGTCTCACAGAATCTTGTTTTCTTACTGGTAAAAAATTTTTAAGTGTTTATTTACACCAAAGTCAATGAGTAACTCTGCACCTAGATGACACATTTTTATTAATTATAACTCTTTAGAGGTGAGTGACAGAAATCTTCTTTTATTTTAATTATTTTAATTAGTTTCAACCAAAAGAAGACTTTATTGGCTCATATAATCCAAGTACAGGAAGGGCTAATAAAGCTGGCTTAAGGAATGATGGAAACCGGAGTCTCCCGGGTCACTAGGAACTTCTACATCCTTCTTCTCTATTCCTCTATTTTCTGTCTCTTGGGCAGGTTTCTGGGCCCAGAAGACCTGGTTCTGATGCCTCTGTGCTTAGCCCATTATTGCCTTGGATATAAGAGAAAAGAAGCTCTCTTTTCTCAGGTTCAGTTAGAAAAAGCTTGGGGAAAAGGGATCAGGGAAGACAAATCAATACACATTCATGGCACATGATTAGAGTAAATGGTAAATCTTTGTTGGTGTCTCTCCCACTCATGATGAGTTTTCACTTAACATGTCATGAAAAAGTTTGAACTGAATTCTGACACTACATTTAGCCTCTGAGACAAAAACTTGCTCAAGTTGAAAATAAACACAAAGGGTGTCCTGCCTGGGATCTGCATAGTATCCTACAAAAATGTGTTCTCTTCTCACTGCCACTACTGAGCAGTGGATCCCAAGGATACTTATGTGGGTTATAAGGTTCAGAACATTGAAAGGTATCTAACCATACCTCTAATTCAGTGAAGAAGTCACTAAAACAAACAAACATGGTGGCTATTCATTTTCTACTTGTTGAGAAATTGAATAGCTTCAGTGTACCCAGGTCATAATAATTTTTTAAATTTATAATTCACAAATATATATGTCTTTATAACGAGCCAAAATATTTCTCCCTATAACTCTTCCCATTGCTCATTTTAAACCTTCAGACTCTGTATATCTTTCTCTCTCTCTCTTACACACACACACTGAATAATCCATATTACCATATATTTAAAGACAGTCATGATGTCCTTCAACCCCTAACACTTCATATTTTCTCTTTTTCATGTCAACATAGCAGATTTACTCAAATAGTTTATATATTTTATGAATGCTTTTCACCTGGTTGACATCTCTGGACGAACTCTAATTCAATACTGCTTTGAAAATGTAAACTCAAAACCAACTATAATTGGCAGAAGAAGGTGTCTTCACTAAAAACATGATGAGAATATTGGCTTTATATGGGCATACTATCAAAAATAAAAATCCTTTCCAGCTTTGATGGTGGAAGACATATACACTTATTAGGTCTTAGGCAGTGGAGTGCCCCCCAAATTTCACCATACGCCTGCTGCCTTTTCCTAGGGAAATCCAAAACCATTCCCTAGGTGTTCTGAAGCTCTGGAGCCCCAAAGATAGATCGCAAATCAAATTTTGAAAATCAATAAGGAACAATGAGAACGTATCAGATGCAAGAATGAATGAGTTTATTAGGTTAAACAGAACTGACATCCTGCAAGAAGAATTTATGTAATTCTGAGTCAATCGTTTCAAAATTACACACATGCACTTAATATTTTGGTCATTCATTAATTTCACCGTCTGAAAGAACTAGACAGTCAGCCAGTACTCGATGCTGGAGAAAGGGTGAAGAGTGAGGGGTGAGAGGGGTTAGCTAACATTACTGAAACCCTTTGAGAGCAGCTGTAAAAAGAGACTGAAGTATTTTGCTCAAAGTGTCTGGAAGCTCAATAAGTTGATCTACAGAAGGCCGATCTATAGGTTGGCCTGTAACATGATGACTGACAGCTCCTGGAGGAGAGGTAGGTTGGGCGGCAGAAACTGGATCCATAGCTCAGGGAAGGGAAACCACAGACTCCATAACCCAGGGGTTTGAAGCCCCTGGATCCACAGCCCAGAGAATAGCAGCTTCTGGACCCACAGCCCACAGACCCA
The DNA here is from genome assembly GCF_007474595.2 of Lynx canadensis. Classification (NCBI taxonomy): domain Eukaryota; kingdom Metazoa; phylum Chordata; class Mammalia; order Carnivora; family Felidae; genus Lynx; species Lynx canadensis. Next base: position 144,454,347 of record NC_044311.2, read on the forward strand.
GAATAAGTCGTCTGGAAGGGACCGCAGAACGTGGAAGTCCTCGGGCGGGAGCAGGACGTCTGGCAGGGGCTGGACATCACGCAGGACGTCTGGCAGCTGGTGGGCTCACAGGAGGTCTCTTGACAGCCGCTGTAGAGGTTGGAGCCCAGCTGGCAGGTGCTGGGAGAGCAGAGGTCAGTGCGGTAGACCAGGTTGCTGGGGGAGGAAGAGCCACAGGAGGAGCTTGGGTAGCGCAGGTAGCCCCCAAGGGACTGGGAGGCGACGTTTCCAGAACAGCAGCTGTAGGTCATGTTGGCAGGAGATGGGAGTTCAGCTGAGTGAGCGTCAGAAGATGTTCTGAGTTTCAATGCCATGGTCGGGACTCCATGATATATATACTCTTAGACCTGGGTGTGTCACCGTCCAGATGTCCCTCCTCCGCGCTTGTCATTTTATGCAAGAAGGCCTCTCTAGGTTATTGCTTAAGTCTCGTTTATCACGTCTTCACATAATTGTGCTTCAATCACTCTGATACACTTAGGAAGAAGCTACTCAATTTAATTCCCCAGAAATTCTCTGTGATTTGATCTTTGAAGTTACATGTCATCATATTCCCAAATAGCCTCCGCCTTATGGTCCGTGTGGATGGTGAGTCCTTGCCCCACCAAATGGAATTGCATAAGCTTCCTCTTCACTTCCACGAAGTTATCAGGAGAATCAGTGGTTTGTCCTTTGCCTCACAAGCACATTAGAATGGATTTCTCCAAATACTAACTGCATTCAGCAGCACCGACAATCAGTTGAACCTTTTACTCTTTTTCTCTTCGAATTAATCCATGTAATTACTGATATCTATTAATTTAGCTTAATTAAATTGTAGATTCATTGGCAAAGCACTCAGCCTGCCTTATTCCGTGATATGCCTGGCTTTCTCATGTGTTGTGCTTGTCACTGGAATTAAGGGGTATGGATATTACCCTTGGTGTTCATGCCCATGGATTTCCTTAAAGGGAATACAAGCTTAAAAGCCTTCCTTAGAGGATGTTCTTTTAAGAGGCAAATACAACACTTTGAGTGAGACTTTAAATAGAAGTGTTGGCTGGAACTGAATTTCTGCATATATTTTCTGATGAGTCAGTCTTGTAGCAAGCATTATTTTCTGTTTTTGCCCAAGTCAACATACAGTTTTGTTGTTGTTGTTTAGCCTTATTTCTTGATGAAAGGACATATCCTGAGTTGCAGTTATTAATTTTCATCTAAAATAATATTTCAGGAATTAACATTTAACATTTTCTGAGGCAACTAACTTGAAATATTAGAGCAACAGGGGTTTTTAGTATCTTTGGTCAACCCACACATTGAAAAATTATGCCTCAAAGAGGTTCAGTAAATTTCTCCTACCTGCTCAGAAAGACAGAAGCTCGAACCACGGTCTCCTTATGCAGAGTCAAGATTCAAATACTCTGCAAATATAAAAGCAAATTTAACTTTAACTTGTCTCAGAAAAGTATCTATTAAGCTTATTTATACTACGATATAAAAGCCTAATAAAAGCCTTATTTACCTCTCCTAAGAATATTTGCATTGAATAGTGTTCAACAGTAGAATTCCATGCATCACTGATCTGTATGCATTTGAAGTATATTTTACTTTCTAGCTCAAGAAAGAGAAAAGAACCTGGATAACCCATACTTAGATTAATGGGGGGAAAAATAAGGAAGAAGAAGAAAAAGGGCTGTTTCTTATCTGGTTTGTGCCCATTCGTCTTCTTTAGAATCTGACATTTTATTTGGTTTAACTAAGAGGAATGGCATTTACAATTGTCATTGAAAAGAAAGCTCCTTAACTACCTGAAAATTACCTTGCTGAATTCCAAAGCACGCTGCTTCAGAGCACTTAGTTACTTTGTTTTATGATTATCTCTCCCATGCAGAATCCAAAGTGTGGCATGCATCACATGAAGTGCCCTTGTGCAATACTTAAACCATCACTCTGATTCACTGAAGGAAAATAAGTTATGCTTTATGAATGGACACCTATTAAATTTACTAAAGAAGTATGTACCACCCCCAACACATGGGATGCCTTAGAATGCCAGACTTTAACTCCATTACAATGCATAATCTTTCTTTCTTCCTCTTAATCCTTGATTCTACTTAAAAAAAAAAAAAAAGACTTTCTAAGACTTTCTAACATTCAGAAGTTCTTGCTTTTCCAGGCCAGCTCCCTAGTCCTGGGAATTAACATTGAAATAACTCTGGAATAAGCCAATTCCAATTAACATCTCCCACACCCATTCCTAATTAGGCTAACACTTTTCATTAGTCATTTGTGCACTTTGTACAGATACTGGTGAATAGCTCATAAATGCTAATAAATGTGTCTCTCTGAAAGGAAGAGAAAAACAAAACTAAACTGAAGTGACTATTAAGTTCAGAGGTAGATCCTGGACTAATAAAACACTCCTATAAGCACAGGCAAAGTGTTTAAGGAAAAAAAAGGTCGTCTGGATAGGTCAGAAGAAAAATGCTACATTGCAAAACATCTTTTTTGAAATGGAAAAATACCAATACTACATAGAATAACCAAGCATTAGAGGACTCACTGGCCACAAGTAACTTAATGACGTGAATTCCTTGAGTAGTGATTGTTCTTCCAGGGCACTGCCTGTCATCAGGTTCAGTCTTTAAGATGACGATCTCCTTTCACAACGTTTTCAGATATTTTTCAATACCTTTCAAAGTAAGCAAATGTTAAAGGCTGTAGTTAAGTATGGGTGGAAAGACCAATTTCTGGGTAAAGGATGAGGAAAATCACTCCGTCTCTCTGCCCTGGCCTCTGTCTCAGACACCTAGCAAGCTGGCCAAGGTAGCAAGCTGCTACATTGCCAGAGATCACCTGTCTCGTTGGTCGACTCTGCTGGGCGCTGGCACTCCTCTTAGATCACCACAGCCCCTTCCTGCTTCATACTGACCATTTTAAGTCTATACTCTTACTTTATTTTTTAAATTTTTGTTTATTTTTGAGACAGGGAGAAAGAGCGCGAGCAGGGGAGGGGCAGAGAGGGGGATCTTTCCAGTGGAAACCCATTCAGTCTGCAGGAATCTTCCAGGAAATTTTCTGCACACATATTAATAAGTGTATGCACTTCGTTGTTTCTTATTATTGTTTGAAGTTCTAAGAACGCAGTCTTATTGCACATATATTTGTAAGTACACTTTTTCATTAAAAAATTACCTTTAAAATATGTTCATGTTGATATTTATATATTTCTATCTTCACCTCAGTAGCACGTTCAAGTCCCAGGCACTGTTCGAAGGTCTTTGTTACAAATATCAGCTCATTGAGTCTTCCTAATAATCCACATGGCACATATTGCCATGGTTCTTATTTTAGAGAGGGTGAGAGTTGAGTTACTCGCCCATGGCCACTCCTGTAGTTGGTAGCAGATACAGGATTTGAACCCAGATACTGGTTCGATCGTCAAGAGTTTGTGCAAACAGCCACTTTATTATAATATCCTGAGCTGGTTTCTTTCTGTTGCAACCATATAGAATTCTTCAATATAACACTATCACATGTTACTTATCTATCTCCTTATTATTTTTGATTCCTCACTCTCACAAATCATGTGGCAAGGAGCATATTTGCGCCCACGCCCACGTCTAGAGTTCCCATCAGGTATATACGTAGAGGTAGAGTTGCTAGGAATTTTCAGTTCCATTTTCAATTTTAGCGTAGTAATTAGGAGCATGGCCCTGGATTCAGAGGGGCTGGGTTTGAATCCTGACTCCATCATTTGCCAGTGATATGACCAAGACTCATTCAAGTTTATTTTTTTGTTATTACCTTTTATCAGTGGTTCTATAGAGTTATTCTGCTTTTCAGATTATTTTCTTAGGAGTTCTTTGTGTATTCTTTATTTTATTTTATTTTTAATTTTTTTTCAACGTTTTTTATTTATTTTTGGGACAGAGAGAGACAGAGCATGAACGGGGGAGGGGCAGAGAGAGAGGGAGACACAGAATCGGAAACAGGCTCCAGGCTCTGAGCCATCAGCCCAGAGCCTGACGCGGGGCTCGAACTCACGGACCGCGAGATCGTGACCTGGCTGAAGTCGGACGCTCAACCGACTGCGCCACCCAGGCGCCCCATGTATTCTTTATTTTATACCTTCATCTTTGGTATGTTGCAAATAGACGCCTCCACTTGATTGTTTCACTGTTTGTTTTTTTTTTTTTTCACTTTTTTTTTTTTTAAGGTCAGCTCTATTGAGGTAAAATATACACATAATGAAATTCACCTCTGTTAGGAATACAGCTCAATGAGTTTTGACAGACATATGCAGTCATGTAACCACCAAAGCAACAGAAATACAGAACCTTTCCATTATCACCCAAGGTTTCCTTGTGCCTGTTTGTGTCGATGGCTTCCCACCATGTATCTGAATTTCTGTCCATATAGGCTCTTCTTTTCGGAAATGCACTCTACATGGAATCGCCCATTACACAGCTTTTTGTGGCTAGTTTCCTTTACAGAATACACTGCTTTTGAGTTTCATTCATGTTGTCATATAGTTCAATAGCCCCTTCCTTTTCATCGCTAAGTGGCATTTCACTGTATGTATGCTCTCCATTCACTATCCATAACATTTAGATGATTTCCAATTTGGGGCAATTACGGAGAAAGCTGCCATGAACACTTACATGCAGGTTTCTTCATAGACATGCTTTTTGTTTTCATTTTTTCTAGATAAATTTTTGGGAGTGGGATTGCTGGATGATATGGCAACTGCATGTTTAGCATCACAAAAACACTGCTACACTGTTTTTCCACGGTGGCTGTGCCATTTTGCATTCCCAACAGCAAAGTTCCAGTTGTTCCAAATCCTCAAGAGCACTAGACCTATTATCATGATTTATCATTGCCATTATCCATTATTATTTTGCCTCCTCTAGGAGGCATGTGGTGGTGCGACATGTGATTTTAACTTCCATTTCCCCAATGATTAATAATATTGTGCATCTTTTGACGTGTTACTTGCCTTCAATGTCTTTCCTTCAGTGGTATGTAGTCAAAGTTTTTAAATCATTTTTGAGTTGTTTCGCTTCATATAATTGAGTTGTAAGAGTCCCTCATATATCCTAGATCCAAGGCTTCTATCAAATATGTGTTTCTCAAGTATTTTCTCCAAGGTTGTGGCTCATGGCTTGTCATTTCATTTTCTTATCAAAGTGTTTTCAAGAGCAGATGTTTTTAATTTTGACTAAGTACAATTTATCAAATAAATTTAGTATTGGGAGCAACTTTTGAGTCAAGGAATTTTTTTTTGTCATAAAGATGTCCAATTACCCTAGTACCATTTGCTGGAAAGACTGCCCTTTGCCCACCGATCACCATGACACTTTTATCAAAGTCAATTAATCATACATGTACAGATTTATTTCTGGAGTTACTCCTCTGTTCCATTAATGTGTACGTCCACCCAATACTACCATGCTTTAATTACTATAGGTTTATAGTAAGCCTTGACATTAGATTGCAAATCCCCAAACTTTGTTCTTTATTTTCCAAATCATTTGCCTATATGAATTCTTTTGTGTTTCCATATAAATTTTAGAACGAGTTTGCCAATTTCCACAAAAACCTGATGTGATTTTCGTTGGGATTTTGTTAAATCTGTGTTCAACTGGGGGAGATTCAAAATCTTCATTTTCTTTGTTTCATGAACATGAACTGTCTCTACACTTATTTAAACATTCTTTAATACTTCAGGGGCGCCTGGGTGGCTCTGTCGGTTAAGCGTCCAACTTCAGCTCGGGTCATGATCTCATGGTTCGTGAGTTCAGGTCCTGCATCAGGTTCTGGGCTGACAGCTCAGAACCTGGAGCCTGCTTTGGATTCTGTGTCTCCTTCTCTCTCTGCCCCTCTCCTGCTCGTGCTCTGTCTCTGTCTCTCAAAAATAAATAAATATTAAAAATTAAAAAAAAATAAACATTCTTTATTATCTCTCATGAAAGGGCTATAGTTTTCAGTGCACAAATCCTGCATATGTGTTGTTGGATTTACAGCTAAATATGTTGCGGGTTTTCATGCTATTTTAAGTGGCATTTTAAAATTTCAATTTCTATTTGCTCATCACTTTTATGTAGAATTACATTTTTATGTGACTTTGTATCCTACAACGGTCTGAAATTCATTTATTAGTTGTAGGAGATTTTTGTGAATTATTTCAAGTCTTTTGCATAGGCTATCATGTCATCTGCAAACAAAGCCAATATTCTTTCTTCTTCTTTTTTTTTTTTTAACATTTATTTATTTTTGGGACAGAGAGAGACAGAGCATGAACGGGGGAGGGGCAGAGAGACAGGGAGACACAGAATCGGAAGCAGGCTCCAGGCTCCGAGCCATCAGCCCGGAGCCTGACGCGGGGCTCGAACTCACGGACCGCGAGATCGTGACCTGAGCAGAAGTTGGATGCTCAACCAACTGAGCCACCCAGGCGCCCCCTTTCTTCTTTTAAGATAAGTATGACTCTTTTCTTTTGGTCTCATCATGTTGGGTAGAACCTCCAGGGACGTTTGGGTGGCTCAGTCAGTTAAGAATCTGATTCTCAATTTTGCTTAAGGTCATGGGATCGAGCCCTGCATCGGGCTCTGCTCTGATCCTGGAACCTGCTTAAGACTCTTTCTCCCTCTCCCTTTGTCTCTCCCCTGCTCATTCTTTCTTTCTCTCTCACTCTCATTCAAAAAAAAAAAAAAAAAAAAAAAAAGAAAAAAACTTCAACACAATGCTGAGTGGAGTGGACAGAGCACATGCTTGCTTTATTCCTGAACATTCAGTCTTTCTTTGTTAACCATGATGCCACCAGTGTGGTTTGTAGATGCCAATTATCCAAGTAAGTTCTCTCCTAAATCTTGCTTGCTGAGAGCTTTTACCATGAGTGCATGCATGTTGAGTTTTTCCAAGTGCTTTTTTAGGCATTTATTACATTATTGTGTAGTTGAATTTTTAATCTTCTGATATGGTAAATTGCACTGGGTAATTCTGAATATGAAATCAACTTTGCATTCCTGGGAAAAACATCTCTGATCATTTTATCATTTGATCAGATATTATGCTTTTAACATATACTGGATTAGACTTACTGATGTTTTTTCTACTTTTTTTTTAATGCCTATTATGTATGAGGGGAATTGGTTTGTAATTTTCTTATAACATTGTCCATGTCTAGTTTTCTAAAAGGGTAATGTTGATCTTGTAAAATTAGTTGGGAAGTGTGTATGCCTCTCTTTTCTGAAATAGTTTATGTAGAATTTGTTTTTGAATATTTTGAATAATTTTCCCATGAAGCCACCTCAGCTTGAAATTTGCTTTATAGGAAGGTTTTCCGTGGTCAATTTAATTTATTTTATAGGTATAGGGCTACCCAGGATGTCTTATTATTCTTGCTTGAGCTCTTAGTGTTTATGTATCAAGGAATTTCCCCATTTTACCTAAGATATCCCAGCAAATGACCTCAGAATCCAGCAACAGTCGTCATATAAATATGCTTGTGCTGTGACAAAGGCAGAAGTAGTGGTGACCTGTCTCCCGACCACATGGACTGCATAAGCCATTGCTGGGGCCACTCTGGCTGGAAAGCGAACAAAGTAAGTTCAATGATACTTGTTGGAGCAAAACATGAATCCAGAAGGCATAAAACCAACAATCTCCTACTTATTATCTCATTTGTCTTGTTTTATTGCTTATCATTTCCACCAAAATAGTTACAGACCTGTCCTCTCTCAGATGTGCATTCAAATGAAACGTTCTTGCTTATCTGTAATAAGAGTATTTTAACGAAACCAAGCATCTTTTGAATCGTATTGAACTTGATCGCCTCAAAATAGAACACATGCTCCCGTTGAGCAGCTGCCCCAGTTTTCTCCTCTGCGTCATTTCGTGTGGACACGCATGGCCACTTTTCTACCTCACTTGCTCTCAGCACCTTATTTAGCAGTGCGTTACTAAGGTGGCAGGATATGGTGACAGGTTTCACCTTGCATTTGAAGTAAAAGATCATTCCCTGGGTGCTGGGTGCATCATTAACCTGCTGGAGGTTCACTCTTCAGTCTGCTTGTCGGTTGATAAACACTGCTGATTCTTCTAAGAGGATTAGAAAACACTCAACTCCTCAACTGTTTCCAAACCTTAGTTCTCAAAGCCCCATCTTGGAAATTTTCAAAGATGTGCACAATCTCGCAAAAAAAAAAAAAAAAAAAAAATTAAGAGACCAGAAAGGGCGTTCAGTATTGCATTCAACTTCTATGTTCCTTATTGCTTTGTTTGTTTGAATTCAGCACTGTAGTCAAAACAGAAACAGCCTAACTAGGACCTGAATGAAGCAGAGATATGAACTAGATATTAGTAAACATATCAAGGAAATGCTAGTGTGTGAAACCGCAGATTACAACATCTGATTTCTTATGCTGACAAAAGTGAATTCTAGTGTATTATGGTGGAAATAACACTGAATTATAGGAGTTGACTTCAGGCTGTTACATAGATCAGAGGCAGGACCAGATGGCTCCTGAAGGTCCCTACAATTGCCAAGTTCTATGACACTAAGGTAAAATTTACTTTCCGAGAATTCAGTCTTCATGAGTTTTCATATGACCACAGTTTGTTGTTTAGTTTTCTCTTTGTCCGGTTTTGAAGGAAGGGTACATTTCCTCCCCAGTTAAGTTCAAGCAAGATTCAAGAAGTACATGATCAATTTGGTCAGAGAAGATACAGATAGCAAACATGAAGACCATCATTCATTTCTTGGAGAGCGTAAAAGAGTTCTCCAGAAAAACAGAACGGATAATAGGTGCAGGTGGTTATAGGTACAGTAAATTTACATAAATTTACATAATAGACACATGTATAGGTGTAATATGCGTATGTGTGAGTGTGTGTGTGTACAGAGACAAAGAGATTTACTTTTTAAAATAGGGTTGTGTGTGGTTGTGGGACTGACAAGTTTGAAATCTATAAAACCAGTCAGCAGACTGGAAATTCATCCTGACTTGGCAGTCTTGAGTCTGGGTTCCATAACACAGCAGGATGAAAACTCAGGCAGGGTTTCTATGTTGCAACCTTGAAAATTCCTTCTTCAAGAAACCTCAGTCTTTGTACTGATTGGATAGGGGTCACCCACATTATGGAAGTAATCTGCTATACTCAAAATCTATTGATTTTTGTAATAATCATCACTACATCTCGATTGGCATTTGAAAACTAACCAGACACTGTAAATTAGCCAAGTGGAAATGTTATAGTTAACCATGACAGATCATTATTAAGGCATTAGAAAATGCTAGAAAATAAAGAATTACCAGACATTAAAGTGTTAGCAAAAAATTCTTTCATCAGAAAAGTGTAATGATTTGTCACTCTGCTATTTACTTCTGTTGATTTATTGTTTCTTCATTTATTTCAATAATATTAATAATATGAAACTTGTGGATATCTCAATATCTTTGGGTCATTCTGGAATATGTTATATTTAAAATCACAAGCTTTAAAATCTCAGTAACACTTAAAGGAAATCAAAATTTCTCTCAACACAAGTGTTTTGAAAGGGTAAAGCACCGTTTGGGAAAGACATTAGTCTTGTCTTTTTATAAAAGAAAGAATGTTAAAAATAATTCATAAGCCAGTACTATTCAATGTAAATTAAATCTGTATATACTCTATATCTCATCACAATGACAGATGTATTCTATGTATTTATTTACCAAAAGTACAAGTTGATTTCCTGTAATATTGAAATGTTTATTATAATAGTTTTAAGAACTCCTGACTTGAAATATGAGACTATGAATCTTTGTTAGGAGAAACTACGTTTGTTAAGATGTATTTGTTCACTTAAAGTTGCAAACCACATTTGCCATTTGCTATAAAATGCGAATTTTCACACACTATACTGGTGATTATTTACATCTTAGTTCTGACGTCACTGAGTTTGCTATCATTAACTCACTCAAGTTGCGTGAAAGTCCTGACGAGTTCTTTGGAACTAGAAACATACCTAAGAGCATTTCCAGTTGTTTTGTTTGTTTGTTTGTTTGTTTGTTTTGTAATATGCAGGTAAAACAGAGAGTTTAATGATTATTTTTGGAATACAATGCAGAATCTCCATTTTCTCTCTTAATAATAGTGGATAATATTTAAGAAGCAATTTATATGAACCAGGCATTGTGCTGGTACCTGGTCCATGGTACATAAATCATTCTATTTAACTCACAACAGTTCTATAACAATTTTTATTCTCTTATAGATGAGTTCCAACGCAGCAGGGACCATGTACCATCATAGCTTTATCTGAGTCCACACTCTTAGCGCGTAACTATACTGCCTTAGTAACAAGAAAGATGGATAAGATGGTTGAGAAGGAAGAGAGTGAAAGGTTGGGGGCAGGGTAAGGACTGAAGAACTATTAGGAGCACAAAGTGAGAAATATTGGAATGATCAGGATTGGGGCATGCTCAGTACCTGTTCTCGGTTTCAACAATTTTCAGTTTTTCTCGTTTCAACAATTGTGTTGAAAATAAATTCTATTTTTTTTAACGTTTATTCATTTTTGAGAGACAGAGCGCGAGCAGAGGAGGAGCAGAGAGAGAGGAAGACACAGAATCTCAAGCGGGCTCCAGGCTCTGAGTGGTTGGCACAAAGCCTGATGAGGGGCTCCAACTCACTGACCGCGAGATCATGACCTGAGCTGAAGTCCGACGCTCAACTGACTGAGCCGCCCAGGCGCCCCTGTTGAAAACACATTTTAATTACACTGTTGTCTATGCTTACTAATTCAAAGCAGAAAATCAGTTCTTAAGATCTACTACAACTTTATGCCACCACCCTAAACATCAGTGATACTCAAAATCTATCTCCCCTAAAAGAAAATATAAAAATATAAAAAAAATTCCACCTGGGGGCGCCTGGGTGGCTCAGTCGGTTGAGTGTGCAACTCTGGACTTTGACTCAGATCATGATCTCATGGTTCATGGGGTCAAGCCCTGTGTGGGCTCTGCAATGGCAGTGCAGAGCCTGTTTGGGAATCTCTCTCTCTCTCTCCATCTCTTTCTCTGTGTCTCTCTCAATAAACATTTTATTTTAATTCCACCCTGATTATATAACCTTTACTAATCCTTATGTCTTTTCAGAATATATCCTTCTTTTGATTCAACTGCAACTCCAGAGTTGCAGTCTAGGTCCCCCTCAAATAATGGCTCCCATGAAGCCTTTTCTAACTTTTCTCTGAAAAGATCCCCCTTGGTTCAAAAATGTTCATCGCTTTTCTGTGAGTCAACCCTGAAAATCACTTTAATTTCTAATTAACATGCCACATATCATGAGCATACGAAGCTATAGAAAGACAGGTTGAAGACTGCTAATAATTAAAAGCAAACTCATATCGGAGAAAGCACAGATGCAAATACTAAGAAGTTGAAAAAGTTTAGCCAAAAAGTCATCCTGGGTAAGAAAGAGATTTCCTGGAAGAGAGATCAGAACAAAGGGATATGGAATAACATAGAAGTTACATGGAAAGAAAAGGAAGTAGGATCAATGTGTATGAAAAAAACCTATTCCAGGAATTTACATATATACAAACTAATTTAATTCTCCTAAGAAATACATTCCACTGTTGTTTACACTTGCCAGACACAGAAGCAAACAAAGCTTACATAAGATAATTTCACCTAAGTAATGGAATCAAGATTCACATTCATGTTTGTCTCACTCCAAATTCCCTTTGTTTCCAATTTTTTAAACATTTATGTATTTTGAGAGAGAGAGCAAGTGAGGGATGGGCAGAGAGAGAGGAGAGGGAGAGAATTCCAAGTAGGCTCTGTGCAGAGCATGACGTGGGGCTTGGTCCCACAAACCATGAGATCATGACCTGAGCTGATATCAAGAGTTGAACTCTTAACCAAATGAGCCACCCAGGTGCCCCCAAATTCCATTCTTTTCATTCATTCATTCATTTACTCATTCATTCACTCGCTCACTCATTCTATTCATTTCATTTGCTCTCATAAACATGAGTTTCTTACACAAGATAGATATTTACTAATTTTGAATAGATGAGTTAATATATAGATAAACAAACAGATAAATAAACAAATGGGCAAATGAATAAAGTCTATGAGATCATTATAGTCTGATTGTTAGCACCAAATCCATTCTCAAATTTTCCCCAACTGACTCTGTTAGGGACCTGGAATATATTTCTGGACGGTAAGAGTTAGGTTGGATCCTGTTTCTTTGAGACAACACAGGTCTCAAATGAAGCAGGTAGAACAAAAGAAAGATCTTTTCTCAGCACATTTCTTAAGCTGTACTCTTTGCTTTATCTCATGAGGAATGGGGAGAAGCTAATCATTGTTTGGGCTTTTTAGAAAATATCTTGCTTGGGGCTCCAAGTTTGGATAGAGACCAAGAAAGAGAAGCAAAAAGAGAAAAAGAAGATCTAATTAAGAATCTAACTGTAGCAGTGATTTCAATATCTGAGGCACCTGGTTTGCATATTCTCCAGAAACCCTATACCTTACATTGAAATGGTTAGCGTACCTTAAGGGAAGCAGAACCAATGCATTTTCATGCCAAAGAAAATTGATTAAAAACATATAAAACACACTGAAATAAATAGAAACATGAGCCAAATTTCTATGTTAAGTAAATTATTGTAACATAAGGTGGTCTTTCTATTCCTTTGTGACATACTAGAAAGAGATGATCCAGAAAGTAGTGAAAATAAAATGTGTCCTAAGAAAGGGAAAGGAAGGGGGTTGGGGGTGAGGTCGGGAAGAAAGATAATTTTGGAAGTAGCAACTTGCATATTTCTATTTGTGGCATAGGTTGTCAGTGAATTAAAATAGGTCTCATTTATTAGAAATGGATAGGCAGTTCCTGACTTAAAATATCTAGTGCTTCCTTAGTAATAAAGTTTTTAAAAATTCATTGTTTGAGATCTTAGAAATACAACATGCTGATTTATGGACCTCTGAACACATTTTGGTCAAGAAAAAGGAGACAGATCTCTCCTAGAGAAACAACAGGTGTGTCAAGAGGCCCAATTCAACATGAGAGGTGGGGAAGTTCTCAGATCCACAGATCCACAGCCCAGACACTGGAAACTAGAGTCCACAGCCCCAAGCTCATGGTCCCATCCTCTGGAAGGACTGGTGAGGAAGCGTGATAAGAAGTGGGCACACGATAGCTGGAAGGTTCCCTGGTGACCAGCAGAAACTTGATAGACATGGGAAGATGAAGTCAATGACCGTGGTCACTCAATTCCTGGGAAGACAGGACCCCCCTCTGACAGATGAAGGATGTATTAATTTGACAAAGTGCTACAGACTAGGTGCTTAAACAACAGAAATGCATGGTCTCACAGCTCTGGAAGCTGCATGACCTAGATCTAAGTATTGGCAGTATTGGTTCCTTCTAAGGGCAGTGAGGGAAGGATCCGTTCCAGGCTGCTCCCCTTGGCTTGTAGGCACCCCTCTTCTCCCTGGGTCTCTCAGTATCTCCTTTCTTCTATGCATGAATATCTCTTTGCCCCAATTTCCCCCTTTTTATGACAACAGTCATATTGGATCACAGTTCATCACAATGACCTCACTATTGAACTCGATTGCTTCTCTAGAGACCTTATCTTCAAATAAGGTCACATTCTGAGGTAATGGGGTTTAGGACTCCAACATATGAATCTTGAGAGACACAATTTAACCCATAACAAGAGACAAACAGTCATTAAAGTGGGAAAAAAAGGCATTTTAAAATTTTGATTAGATAGTGTCTCCAAACGTCAATTTTTTCTAGGTCTAATGAGGACTTGGGGTGAATTGTCTCCTCAGGAACTTTATAAACCCTTTCCATTGGGTGTGTGTATGAGGAAAACAACTTGGTAGAGTCCTCCAGGGTTTCACTAAATCAGTTATCTAATGAAAAGGAAATTGATCTCCCTCTGCACAGACATGGCTGAATATGTTTTATTCGTTTACTTAAGAGACACAGATCATCCCTTTCTCACATATAGGACGAAGGTGACTATTTTCATGGCCAATAATCCGGTAATCACCATCCATGCAGCACCGCAGGGTGCCTGCGACCCTCCACTTCCTAGTGTCTCATACTGACAAGGTACCAGACTCTTCTATTTATGTTTCCTAAGGAACCAAGCAGCAGAATCTGGGTTCATGAACAGAGGATCACGTATTTTCAACTGTCAACAAGTAAAAATAATAAAGCCAATAATAAGACTGCCTGTATCATCTTCTTAATAAACATTACTGCAAGTCTATGGTGACACAGGAACTGAGGGGAGGAGGGTGGTCCTTCCTCTAGGTCAACTGTATCTGGGAAATTAAGATGGGATGTATGAAGCTGGCAATTCCTAAAATACTCTGGAAAAGCAACAGACTAAGAACTGTAAAGGTCAGATATGTGCAGCTGTGAACAGTGTCATCAGGGCCACATTTGCAAATCATCTTGAAATTGTTTGCCTTTGGGAATGTTTGATTAAAAAGGCATTATGACATGGAGATTGCGAAATTTTAAATGGGAGCTAGAAACTTTTCGTTCAAAAACGTCTGATCTACAATGAAATAAAATACCAACAAAACTAATTAAACCGCAAGCATTGTAAGATAAATGAATAGAAATGCTTAACTACTCTTGGAAGTAAGTATAGAGGAGGGTCAACATTAATCAGTGGGACACATGGAAACATTTCTTTGGTCTGACAGTATTACTGGTCTAGACGGCTCAACCAAGATAAGTGGTGCGTGAAACATAAAGATGGGGGAAAGAGAAAAGGAAAAGGAAGGAAGTAAGGGATGGTTGGGAAGAGAAAGAAAGGGACATTCAAGAGGGATAAGAAACATAGCATGTGAGCACAGCATTAAGCCATTAACTTAAGAGATCATTTATCACTGGTTTTGCTGATCAGTCTTCTGAAAATTTAAAACAGCGCTTTCTATAGAGGGTTGCAGTTGCTATACTCTTATTTTTAAGCAAGTGTACTTTTGGAAATCCCAAGTTTCTCATTTAATTATAAACATTTTGCTCTTTTGTTAAAGAATGACTCAGGCAATAAAAAAAGAATGACTCACGCAATAAAAATGTATTTAAGATATTTACAGCAACGATTCTCAAATTCGATACCTCGGAAGCACTTGGGAAATGGTTTCTTGGATTATTTGAGCAAAGATTCACATATACTCTATGCTAATTGCCAGGCAATTTTGTGGGTATTTTACCTATATTATCTCTTTTAATTTTTATAATATTATAATAACCCAATGCAAGAGATACCCTTATTCCCATGTCACAGATGAAAAAAGTGGGGGCAGAGAGAGCTCAAGTCAATGGCACAAGATCATAGTGCTGGGAAAGGCAATGCCAGGCTTTGCTTTTGAGTTTTCACATTACCTTCTCTCTCAGTCGTGAAGGCCTTTTCCCCACAGCCACCTCTGTGCTGGTGGGATTCTGACCTGCATGTTTTAACAGGCATTACTGAAACGCACCAGAGTTTCAAATCTTGAGTGATCAAACATAGTCCATTCTACAATGCCCCGAGATTACCTTGTTTATTTATTTGGAATTCCAGATCTCTACAAACAAATCAGATCCTGATATTAAGATGAGTTAAAAAGTCAATGTCAAGAAAGGTAGCCAGCAAGAAAGACGTAACCCGTGGACAACACTTCCTGAGGAATACGTGAGCTAAACTTTGTTTTACAGCCTTTATCCCCTCTCATTGAAACCTGAGTCTACTTTGAATGGGGCAGAACTTGCAAAGGAATTAGTCTCTGGGCACCAGAACCAAATTTTAGCATCATAGAATTTAAGCACTGAAATGGGAAAATGAGACAGTGGAGTTAAGCAAAGACACCAAAACAAGACCCTGGGTTGGAGGTGTCCCTGATGTTGGTGCTCTCTCCAGTTGCCTCCAACAGACACCGGGAAACCATGACCTCTGCTATGTCTGTGCCTCCAGCCAGCCACTGTGACACAGCTCAGTCAATGAAGCAGTATTAAACAAGGTCCTCTCTAGAGAAAATCAACTGTCTTTCTGTCTAGGGCTCCTGCCTAACTATAAGAGTAAAGGAGCCCTGGGGACCAAGAAACCTCAAGTACCCTCTACTTTGAAGCCGCTGAACATCCAGAAGTGCCCTGGAATAACTTCTTCCTCTACCTTTCTTGTTCCTGCTCCCCTCTGCATGCCACGACCCATGCCTGCTCATGTACCGTCCCCTCTCACCCCTGCACTGGAAAGGGAAGAAATTCATGAACAGAGAGCTCCCCTAATCCTATGTCACTTTCCAGAGGTTAGATGAATAAATGCAGAGTAAATATGAAATTGCCTTCTATATGCCACTCCTGTGCTTTCAGTCAGCAAAGGCTTGGGAGAGAAGGAAATGAAGCAGGAGACAGGGATACGCCAGCCTCAGGAAGAGGCCAGACCTCCACAAAGTAGCAGGAGAGGAAGGTGTTCACACACACACACACACACACACACACACACACGTCTACTAGTCTCTACTCTTTCTCTTCATTTCACTACTTTCCACTGGGTCAAAACTTGTTATCATCTGGAAAACATTAAGCCTATGGGTCTTAGTTGAGCCGTGGCCTCGGAGTAGAAAAGCTTCTGTGTCCGATAGATACACATAGTCAACCTTCACTAAGCTGCCCAATCAAAGAAGGAACAAAAATAAATATTTACATAACACTCTTACATGATTTATTTTGCTTAAGGCATTTAAAACATGAAGACAATTTCCCTTTACATGCAATCAACATATGTCTATGGAGCGCCTACATGGATGTACTACAGACCATTGCACTTCCTTCCACTCATACATTCCACATCCGATTTCTAATGCAAAAGCTCTTTTTATTCTGCCTTCCATTTTAGCTATCACAGTCTGTCACAATTGCTATTCTTCTCTCCTGTATTTATAGTGAGTCATTACTACTCATCATGAGGCCATCTGCACAATGTCGCTGGGTAGTGACACGTAGCCTTTGTTCAAACCCTAGGGTGCTGCATCTTGCAGGATGGATATTAATGCTACTAAATCCATCTTCAACATTTCCAAACAACAGCATTCGTAACAGCTATTATATCTGCACAGTAGCAAGAAGAGAGGGTGCAGCGTGTTATTAGCAGCAACTGCCCATTACAATAGAATTATGATGTTATAAGCAGAAAATAGATTTCCTTTTCTCTCTCTGTAATGTTGTACTTTATATTCTTGGAAAGACAATCCCTGCACAGAGGTGGTTACAGTTGTCAGGCATGTAGTATGATGTCACGCAGCTATGAGCATCTCCTATGGGCTCCTGGCTAGATGTTAACCCTTTAATTTAATTTAATTTAATTTAATTTAACTTGGTTAACCCTTTAATCTAACCATGGTGGTACATTAGAACCACATGTGGAACGGCCTGAGGAGCTCAATCATTGGTTTTTAAAATTGTTCATTTTGGGGGGTACCTGAGTGGCTCAGTTGGTTGAGTGTCCGAGTTCAACTCAGGTCATGATCTCACGGTTTGTGAGTTCGAGCCCCACATTGAGTTCACTGCTGTCAGCCTGTTAGCACAGAGCCTGCTTTGGATCCTCTGTCCCCCCTCTCTAGCCCTCCCCTGCTTGTGCTTTCCCCAAAATTATAAATGCATATATACATACATACATATATACATACATACCTAAGTCAATAAATAAAATTGTTTATTTTCTGCTTGGTTCGTATGTCTAAAATGGCCCTTTGTAAATTCTGTTGCATATTCAGAATTAAGACACCACTGATTTAAGTTGTTGCCCAGTATTTAAAGACCATGTCAAGTTCTGTTGGTGTGTAAAGTATTTAAACATAAGTGAGGTGGTCCATCTGACCTGTGATTTGTTTCATGATCGACGTTTTACGTCCCAATCCGCCAACGTGGACACATCATATTTCTCTATTAAATATGGAAGACTATCCTTCAAGTGCCCAGGCAGTGTGTTTTCACAAAATGTCCTAAAACCCAAAGTCTCTCCATTTACCTCTCCTTCTCCCACGTGTGATAGAGACATTAACTAACACAACAAAATAATAGTGTGGGCTTAATGACTAATGGCTGCTGAAATTTGGCCCCGGAGCTGTTAAATAAAGAGGAGTAACTGAAGTTGTAAGGAAGTGGGGGGGCGGAGCACATCTTCTCTGAATGGGGCAGTCTGTAGTCTGTTCCAGGCAGCCGCATGCAAGGGAGCCCAGCATAACCAGAATGTTAGAAATTTAGAAGATGTCAGACCTCCATATTCTGTGTGATTTCTTTTGATTTTTAAATATTGGCGACTGATTTGGAGTCTGATGAAAAGCCTGTGGGGACCTATACCTGTGTGATGAAGAAACTTGTGTGTGGGCTGGATTTGGTAGAGGACCTGACAGTTTGCCATCTGTGATCTCAACCGGTATAACACTCCTCCTTGACGCGAGGAGAGTCAGGTGTATGGGGAAGAGAAGGGCACCCTTGCGTGCCTGTGAGGACAGCTGGAGGGTTGTGTCACTGTGGACAATTTTTGCTAACTTTATTATTTTGGTTAACAACTGTCCTATATCCAGTGAGCAAAGGGTCACTCTTACTTGTGATAAGACAACCGTTTTGAAGAAGTTCTTTGAAAACCAGTATTTGAGAAAGGCATGGTGCTCACAGCATTGTGTAGGCTAGGACTCTTGTTTCAGTAGTTGGGAGCTCGTAGGAAAGAAAAATTCAAAATGTAAAGATCGTAAGATAAACTTTTTAAAAGTGGCTGTTTGATGTGAATGTAGCTACTTCATCTTTCCCTGGACTTATAGAAGTCCTGCAGAGCGCTTCTTTTTGTAACGCTGCAACGGAACCTGCTTTTACATGAGGAAAGTTGTTAATTTAAACATATACAGTAAAATTGTACAGTCATTTTATCAAGTAGAGTTACAACTCAATGCCATAAGCCACCGTACTATACTTTCTGAGTGTCTGACACCACATATTTGACTTTTGGTGTCTGTTGCATCAGTTCATTGATCTTGAAATTGGCAGGAAACGGCAAGAGACTCAAACGATGTGATATTTCTATCAGATATTTTCCTTTGTTAAAACAAACTTGGAGTCAAAGAGGACCAGAGAAAAATAACAAAAGCAACAACAAACCACAACAATGCAATTATTGAAAGTTAGGTTGGGACTCTGGACAGAGACGTTTCCATGGAAGGTATATTGAAGAGAGACCTGGGCATTGCATGCAGGTTTCCAATATCTCAGATGGAATATCACCAGCACATGTTGAAGCATCTTGGATAGAGCAACTAAGGTAAAGACAGAGACATATTTAACCTAATGAAGCTTGAACGTGAGGGTCCTCTTTAGGGGTCTTTGTCTGACCTTTTCCAAGGCTCCACTCCACTCCTCCAGGGAGGTTCGGGGGAACCCACCGCTCTGGCTGTGCTGCCATAGTCTGGGAGTCGATCATTTGCCCTTGTAGTAGTTCTGGGGCTGTAGGTGGATCCAAAAGGCTGCCTGTATTACCACTGGCTCCTAGAATCAACCTGATGAACCTCAGAACTTCAGGGAGGTGTGGGGCACCTGGGTGACTCACTCTGTTAAGCATCTGATTCTTGACTTCGGCTTAGGTAACGATCTCATGATTCGTGGGATTGAGCCCTGTGTCGGGCTCTGCGCTAACAGCATGAAGCCTGCTTAGGATTCTCTCTCTCTCCCTCTCTCTCTGCCTCTCTCTCTCTCTCTCTCTTTCTCTCTCAAAACAAATAAATTGAAAAGAAATAAAAGAACTTCAGGGAGTTTTGAGTTCAAGAACAATTAAACCAAGACACTACTCGGCTATCCAGTAGAAGATCACTAAAATTGAGGATCCATAGCTGATTGATTCTCACACAAGTCAGCAGCCTCCAGGGCCGGCAGACTGGGATGGGGAGGTGAGGCAGGGACACCAGGCTGAGATAAGCCTGATCCCAGGATTGAAGCATCAGCTGAGGAGAAACGACACAGGACGTTACAGATGTGGCGTTACTAATAAATAGCAATGTTGAAAGGACCTTTTCTGTGTCATCAGAGATAATTTGAGTATTTTTTGGTACATAATTATGGAAGAAAAAGTGAGTTATATTCTATTCTTTCTACAGAAAATGATGTTGACAAAATCATTGTCATATGTGAAAGTGATCAAAGACTATGCAGGCCATAAATATAGAGGAAATGTTACAGATGATAGTGATGATTTTGATATCATATTGTTGTCTTGATTTTGTGATATTTGTGTTTTTATTGTCATCCTGTAAGTTTGTATTTGCTAATATTATTTTTATTCTAAATTAGCATTCGTGTTTACATCTCCTACTATATTCATAATGTTGTATTCTTTTTCTTAAAGAGGTCCCCCCAAATTATAAACTTCAAGATTGCAAGCTGGGGTCCTGTCTAGTTAGAAAGCAGGGACAGAATCATGTACCAAAATCAGGGAGAAAAACAGAATCTGCCATGACTGGAGATACTCAGAAAGCACTCAAAATTTTAAGTATTATGGAAAGGTAGACCCCAGGAAATTTTGCACATATAAATGTATCATACAAAAGCCATGAATTAAGTTCATTTTGAACCAATACGATAATGATTGCACTAAAAGACAGAATATCCACAAGTTCTCTAGGGGGATAGAAGAAGTTCCAGATAGTCCTGTCCCTCTTTCTACCACTGTATCTTGTTTCTTTTTCTAAACAGTAGATTTTTACAACATATTTGTTCAGGATTATGCCCATTTCTAACTTCTATTTCAATCTCTTTGGCTTCCTGTTATAACAGCCCTCTAGACTGGACATAGTAAGCATTGTTAATAGTAGGTACTGAATGCAAAATTATATTAGAGAGAGTAAATGAATGGCTTGATGTAGGGGCAATCTTTAGAAGGTTCCTCATCAAGACCAGATTTCTGCTTCTCAGACACTGACACAAAACGGAGATGACTGCCTCGAAATCCCCACCTTAGGAAGAAAGCATTCCTCGGCCAAATCTGAGCACATGTACAACTAGTCATGACCAGAAAAATAAGAGGGGCTTCCTTGGCCATGACGGAGTACGCATTAATTACATATCGTCATAGCATTTGTAACATGGATGTAATTCTTTGACATAGAGCTATAAAATGAGTGCACCCATAAATACAAGATGAAGAGAATTAGTTAACTCCAATTACAAAGAGGATTACTGAGTTACATGTATGCAAATGAGGGACTCCAAATCTGGAAAAGATGGCACTGTAAAGTGCCACACCCATTGCTGAGAGTATATAAATGCCTTACTTGAGAAGCAATATTCAAGCACAGAATCTTCTGTCACTCAGCTGAACTCCCATCTCCTGCCAACATGTCCTACAGCTGCTGTTCTGGAAACGTCGCCTCCCAGTCCCTTGGGGGCTACCTGCGCTACCCAAGCTCCTCCTGCGGCTCTTCCTCCCCCAGCAACCTGGTCTACCGCACTGACCTCTGCTCTCCCAGCACCTGCCAGCTGGGCTCCTCCCTCTACAGCAGCTGTCAGGAGACCTGCTGTGAGCCCACCAGCTGCCAGACGTCCTGCGTGGTGTCCAGCCCCTGCCAGACGTCCTGCTCCTTCCCGAGGACCTCCACGTTCTGCGGTCCCTGCCAGACGACTTATTCTGGGTCTGCCAGCTTTGGGTCCAGAAGCTGCTATTCTCTGGGCTGTGGATCCAGGGGCTTCAGACCCATGGCTTGCAGAGTCCAAGGTTTCCCTTCCATGAGCTATGGATCTCAGTTCTGTCACCCATCCTTCTTGACTTCTAGGACCTACCAGTCTTCTTGTTACAAACCAATGTGTAGATCTGGCTTCTACTGATCACTTTACTAAATTTCTAACCTTATTGTTCATCTCACTAATACCTCTACTCATAACCTTTATTCTCTTCATCACTTGCAGGAAGAAGTAGCTTCTTATTCTTTGATTATCAAATTCTCACCTAGTGTCTGCCCCCAAATACTGGCTGACAGATTTTATTTGAAAAATTCTCCAATGAATATACTCCCTGAACATAAGGTCTAAAGTCTGCATTGCAGATAAGATTCATGTTATTGGATTTTCTTCCAAAATTGTATGAAAAACCAAATGACTATAATCTAATAAACTTACTGCTTCTGATATCCAGCTGTTTATTGTTGTTAGTTGTTTATTGGCTAAGTTTTTTTACTGTGATAGATAAAGAAGATATGAAAATATCTATCTGCACCTGGAAATAGATTGGAAATCTTGAGAAATTGGGGGCTTGAACTAATTTTGAGGGACCTCAGACATTTTTCTTACTTAAACTACAGGTAGTGGAAGACTATTTTGTGAATGGAAATCTCAGATTCAGGAATGGGATTGATTTCCTCACAAGAAGTGGTAAGGTAGCAGACTAGCTGATAGTTATATAAGGAATGCAGAGAACAAAAATAATGTTTAGATTTATATGGTGAGGCTTGCACATGAAAGAAAAATGGAATCGAACACAAATGAAAATGACTATGTATTAATTTTAAGTAGTTTGGCTTGAAGTCACCCACCTTTTCTTAGTAAAGGTGATAAGCACCTGTAATGTCACTGATGAGTTCTCAATATGATCTTCTCTACGTATGTGTAATGAGTGATGCCTTAACATTAGAGTGAAGAATCTAAATTCCTAAGGATGATTTCCACCTTGGTTTTGACTCATGTTTCAAACTAAAAGATAATAAGCATTTGGTACCATCAGGAATGGTGATTTAATGCATATTTAAACACACAAAAACATGGGCAAATATTATCTTTCATTTTCATGATATCATTCTCTGTTTTTTTAGGCAAAGTATTTCCAGGAATATCAAAATGCAAAGATAGATTTTGATAAGGAACCTACTCCCGATTTGGGCTGTGTGCTAACAGTTCAGAGCCTGGAGCCTGCTTCAGATTCTGTGTCTCCCTCTCTCTCTGCCCCTCCCCTGCTTATGCACTGTCTCTCTGTCTCTCTCTCAAAAATAAATAAACATTAAAAAAATTTTTTTAACAAAAAGAAATTACTGAAAATTCAGTTAACTTACAGTTGAAGGAGATATTTATGAGGTGTGTCAATGGAATACATGGTTAAAAATAGTTGATGAATGGAGCACTTGGGTGGCTCAGTTGGTTAAGCATCCAACTTTATCTCAGGTCATGATCTCACAGTTGATGAGTTTGAGCCCTGCGTCAGGCCCTATGCTGACAGCTCAGAGCTTAGAGCCTGCTTCGGATTCTGTCTCCATCTCTCTCTGCCCCTCCTCCCACTCACGCTCTGTGTCTCTCTCTCTCTCAAAAATAAATAAACATTAACATTTTTGAAAAAAGATAGCTGATGAGTAACTGTCACTCCATCATTTAGAGGTATTACATTTTATTTGTTTTTTTTTTAGAGGTATTACATTTTAAACCACAATAATTCTTGTTTCCACCCCCTTCCATTCAAACCATTAAAATAGTTTAGTGCTCAGACGTTTACTTCTATTTCTCGTAATTCTAATCATTCTTTCATATTTTAAAAGCTAAATATTGTATCTAAGGATTAATTATGAATTTTAAAGTTATTCCTAAGGGGGACTAAGATAAAAATTGGTATACTTAGAAATGAAAAAAGTATATATTCAGAATTAATATCTTTTGCCTAGAAAAATCTAGATAAAGAAAATACATGTGACATGTTCAGAAATTACCAGGGACAAAACATCAGGGAGGTTTCAACCACCACAACAACAAAGTCTCAGAATTTGTGACTATTTTTAGATTAGGAATATTGCTGAATCCAAATGAGAGGCTGATGCAACTCATGAGCTCAGGTAACCAAAACTGAAGGTTACAAACTTCTAATGATTTTGACAAAAATTGTCTGAGACTCTGAACAAAACCTTAGGACTAGGGTAAGCCTCAAATATTGACCCCTTCCTATGAACTAAAGCTCAGTTCCAAATTATTTCAATGCTTGATTAGATTAGTATGGTATAGAGACGACCTTCAATAATTTCTTTACACAGGCAGATATAGATATAAATGTAAATGCAGGTATAGCTTTATAGGTATAGATATAATTATAGATATACTTTTATATAGATACGGATGAATATATAGATGATAAAGATAGATGATGTAGATAGAGATCATCTGATACCCTTGGGAAATTCACCAGGATTTAAGAAGTTAAGAAATGATTAAATCCGAAATATGTATCATGTGGTAGAAGTCACTTTAGGAAATAAAAAGAGAAATTTAAGATTTTAAGAGAGAGAGAGAGAAACATATTAAAATAACCAACTAAAAATTCTAAAATTGAAAAGTGCAGTAAGTTAAATGTAGAATTGTTGAATGGATTAAGAAGAAATTAGACACAGCTGGAGAGACAATTGGAGATTGTTCTAGAGAACATATTCAAACTAACAAATAAAGAGAATGCATCAGAGTCAAAACTGATGAACAAAAAGGAAGAGAAAACTTTAAAATCACCAACAGGGAAAGAAAATGCAAGTTACCTTCAAAAAAGCCTCAGTAAGATTGACAGCTGAATTCTAAACAGATAGAAAAAGGAAAGCAGGAAAATAATTAAATATCCTCAAATTTCTGAAGAAAGAACACTTTAAAGCTAGAATACTTGACTAGTGAGTATTTGTTTCAAAACTAAAGGAGAAATGTAGAATTTTCAGACAATCAAAAACATAAAGAATCTGTCACTACCTTTCCAGCACTAAAATATATAATAAAAGTTATATATAGTCAGAAGCAAAATAACCCCAGAACATACAAAAAAGATCTAAAAAGAAATGAAGAGTAAGCAAAAGATATATATTGGGTAGATGTAAGCAAATTTGGGTCGTAAAAACAAGGAGGCAAATACCTATCAATATACATAAGCATAACTGAAATTATAATAATGAATATCCTAACATAATAATACATGAATTGGGATGCCTGTGTGCCTCAGTTGGTTAAGCATCCAACTCTTGATCTCGGCTCAGGTCATGATGGCTCGTGGGATCCAGCCCCACATCGGGCTGTGCACTGACAGCTTGGAAACTGCTTGAGATTCTCTCTCTCCCTCTCTCTGCTCCTCCCTTTCTCGTTCTTTCTCTCTCTCTGTCTCTCAAAATAAACAAATAAATTTAAAAAAAAGAGAAGCTGTCATTAAAAATAATAGTGCATGAATTGGGGTAAAGATAACTGACCCTAAGATTTCTGACATTCTTGGGGCGCCTGGGTGGCTCAGTCGGTTGAGCATCCGACTTAGCTCAGGTCATGATCTCGCGGTCTGTGGATTCGAGCCCCACGTCGGGCTCTGTGCTGACAGCTCAGAAACCGGAGCCTGCTTCAGATTCTGTGTCTCCCTCTCTCCCTGCCCCTCCCCCACTCGTGCTCTGTCTCTCTGTCTCTCAAAAATAAATAAACACTAAAAAAAATTTAAAAAAAGGATTTCTGACATTCTTGCATTGGGCAGGAAATAGTAAAAGTGTTCATTTATATTAGCAAGTCAACAAAGCATGCTGTGAACTCTAAGGCAGCTGTGTCCAGTAGAACTCCTGTGTTGTTGAAAATATTTTTATCTGCATTTTCCAATATATGGCTTCCATCAGCCACGTGTATCTATTGTGCTCTTGAGACGTGGCTAATATGACTGGAGAATGAAACTTTTAATTTAATTTAATTTAATTTTAATTGATGTTAATTGAACTTGATATATGTGGATAGTAGCTAGTCTGTTGGATGGTGTGGCTTTAGGGTATCCTCTAAATGAATTACAAAGTCATGGATATCATCCTGAAAGGCTGACAGAATTGTTGTGAAGAAATATCTTGTATTACATCTAATAATCTTCATGTCTTGTCATACAGCAAACTTTGGGGTTAGTAAAACGGGAGATAGCATTTTTTGTTTCTTTTTCCTGATGATTCTTTTTACTTTTTCACTTCTCTGTTTCCTTATATTGAAGAAACTCTATTTTAAGTAGACAATAATTTTGGTTTTTAGTCCAGTCTGATAGTCTAAGTCTTTTCTATGGATTATTTAGTCTATTAGAGTTAACTTAATTATTGATAATTTCAAATTTCTGCTTACACATTTTCTCTGTGTAATAATAAATTTTCACACTTTTCTCACTTTTGGGAGAGGTAATAAAATGTTTAAAGTTAGAATTTTATCCTTTAAGTTATTTTTTTATAATTTCAAAAATTGTTAGTAAGTTTTCAAGAGATTTTAATGATCATTCTTAATTACTGTTTACTTCTACCTGTATATTAAGAACCACAAACCACTTTATTAGTGTTATGCACAGTATTTAGACAATTCACTTATATTTCAATCTTTTTTTATTGCCTCCTGCAATTACAAGTTCCCCTCTGAGGTAATTGTCTTTCCAACCGGAGAAAATGCTTCAAGATTCATTTTAGTTAAGTTTTGCCTAATGTGGAGAACTCTATAAAAGAAAATATTTAGATATTTTACAATAGAAAAATAATCTTAGAGAAAACTGAAGTAGGGAAAAATGTTTTTACAATGAAGGAGATAATCGTAAGATAAGAACCTAAAGATAAAAATGACCAGAAAGTATTGTGTAATAAGACTCGTCCTAGGAGAGCAGGATTACTGGACACATTGTAACTACAGGTGATAAAAGGGACAATGTGTATATGAAAAGCCATAAACTATATTAATACAGAACCTGTTTTTATTGAAATTACACACAGATGGAAAGACCCATAGTATCACTAGTTACCTTCCTTCACCTCAAGAGTATTTGACTCTGAGTTTCTTCACACATGTACAAACTGGTCTCCACTGAGATTTTTGTCCCGAATTAATCTTGCTTAGTCATTTTGCCTTTAAACACTTGTCCTGATTTCTCTCTGTGACCCATCATATTTCTCAGTCAATTTATCGTATCTATTTTCCCCTTTCCAATGGATTTGAGAGGTATATATATAATGTAATGTAATGTATAAGAAATAATTTTAGGGAATGAAATACATTTACAGAAAGAAAATCATTGGTGACAAATAAGGTGCCTCTATTCCACTGAGGTTCATCTCAATCCCTGCCTTTAGAGCTAAGCATTCCCCAGCCAATGTACAGGCAAAAGGCACAACAAGTCTCAGCCAAGGAGAAGAGTAGGGGGTTTCCTGGTCGTGATTAGTTGGCATTAATGACATACAGTCATAGCATTTCTGACATTGAGATGGTTCGTTGGCTTGGTGCTACATCACAATGAATTCTCCCACAAATATAAGGTGGAAGGAATCATCTGCAATTAGAGAAAATATCACTGATGTACATATAGGAAAATGAGAGGTTCCAAGTGTGGGAAAGGTGACTGTAAAAATGCCACACCCATGGTTGACAGTATATAAATGCCCCAGTCTAGGAAGCGACATTTAAACTCAGAACCTTCTCACTGTAACTCAGCTGAACTCACATCTCCTGCCAACATGACCTACAGCTGCTGCTCTGGAAACTTCTCTTCCCGCTCCCTTGGGGGCTACCTGCGCTACCCAAGCTCCTCCTGCGGCTCTTCTTCCCCCAGCAACCTGGTCTACCGCACTGACCTCTGCTCTCCCAGCACCTGCCAGCTGGGCTCCTCCCTCTACAGCGGCTGTCAGGAGACCTGCTGTGAGCCCACCAGCTGCCGGACGTCCTGCGTGGTGTCCGGCCCCTGCCAGACGTCCTGCTCCCTCCCGAGGACCTCCACGTTCTGCAGCCCCTGCTGGACTGCTTACCCTGGGTCTGTGGACTGTGGATCCAGAAGCTGCCATTCCCTGGGCCGTGGGTCCAGCTTCAGACCTCTGGGTTATAGAGTCTGTGGTTTCCCTTCCCTGAGCTATGGATCCAGTTTCTGCCGCCCAACCTACTTCTCCTCCAGGAGCTGTCAGTCATCATGTCACAGGCCAACCTGTGGATCTGGATTCTGTACATCCACTTGTTAAGGGTGCAGACATTTTGAGGAGTGTGTCGAGTCTCTAAACAGGGAACTTATCATCTTCATGATCTTGAGGAAAAAGTCTTCAGTCACCTTTTCTCCAGCCACAAAGCCCTGACCAAAGAACCTGTCTCTAACATATACTGAACTTAACGATTAATTTTATTGGATTAGTTGATAGAATTGGTGGAATTAAATAAATGGTGAGATCAATTAATGGAATTTATGTTAATAAACATGAATTATCGTTAATGAAATAGTGGGATTCTTGTTCATGTATTTATTTTTTATTTATTTTTAAAATAATTTTTAAATGTTTTATTGATTTGTGAGAGAAAGAGGGCGAGAGAGAGAGAGAGAGAGAACGAGTGGGGAGAGACAGAAAGAGGCAGACACAGAATCCGAAACAGGGTCCAGGCTCTGAGCTGTCAGCACAGAGCCCGACACGGAGCTCGAACTCATGAACTGCGAGATCATGACCTGAGCAGAAGTCAGCTGCTTAACTAACTGAGCCACCCAGGCACCCCTCTTGTTCATGCATTTTATTCACAAGAGATGAAAACCCAAATGAACATAATGTAATAAACTCATTCATTCTGCCTTCCAAATATTATGCTAATTTTATTGTTAGTTTTAACTGGGTAAGATGTTTGAGTTTTTTTGTTTTTTGGTTTGTTTTTGTTTGTTTGTGTTTGCTTTTTTGGGGGGTATTTAATAACTCAATTTTTACCATGTCTATGGGAGCAAACTTTGTAAACCTAATAATAGATTGATGAATTTGAGCTAATTTATTTGGGGCTTTAGACATTTATTTCTTTAAAACTTTTTTTCTGGGGCACCTGGGTTGCTCAGTGAGTTGGGTGTCCGACTTCGGCTCAGGTCATGATCTCACTGCTTGTGAGTTCGAGCCCCGAGTTCGGCTCTGTGCTGACAGTTCGGAGCCTGGAGCCTGCTTCAGGTTCTGTCCCTGTCTCTCTGCCCCTCCCTTGCTCACGCTCTCTCTCTCACTCTCAAATATAAATAAAAGATAAAAATTTTTAAAGACACTTCCTTTCTGTAATCCTTTTTTATGCATACCTAAACTTTATATGAATAATAATCTCAAGAGCAGTATAGAGCATATTTCCTCCAAAGGATGCAGGACCTTGGTGTTGGCTGACAAAAGGAAAAAATACATCTGATACACCTAAATTCCTGGACGGTGGCAATTGACCTGGTCAGCTAATTAGGGACCTGGAAAGGAGAATATTAGAATACTGATACAAAGGAATCTGGTGTAGAGGCATGTGGATAGACACACGTACGTGGACACACAGTGTGTATTTCTTCTTAGTGCCCACCGGAATGCATCAACCATGGAAGAAACAATCAAGTAGACAAAATGACTCCGCCGGTTGACGTGAGCCTACCTCCATCAGCAGTCCCTACAATGCTGGCAAGATGAACAAGTGCACAAAATGAACCAGGGGCTATGAATGGGTACAGTAACATAAGCAGAATCTACTTACAAAGCTGATACAATTATGCCACCTGTGACTGTCCAATCTCAGTGACGGAGGCTAATGCTAAACTCTCACCATGACATTAGTGCTCAAGGAGACCAACTGGCAGCTTGGTTGCAAGTTGAACGTAGTCCTCTTCTGCCCTGGAAAGATCAGTGTTCCTTCTCAAACATGTAGATATGCATTCAGAGTATGAATTTGCTTTTTATGCTTACCACAGCAGCGCCATTATTCAGGAGTTAATGAATAGCTCCATCTACCAACATGGGACTGCTCCCACTGTAGCGACCAATCAGGAAATCCACTTTACAGTAGGGACGGTGTATGTCGAGATCCACAGGTTTTAGCAAAAACCACAGCAGCCTGAAGCTACCTGCCTAATACTGCGTTGGATCAGTGTACTGACTGCAAAACTGAGCATGGAGGCAATGCCTTCAAAAGACTGAGCTCCAAGTATCCACCTACTATTACTTTCAGTGACTCATTTAAAAACTTTGTGCTTCCTATTTCTACAGCTGGGATTTTCAAGGATGGAGACCCAGTTCTCAAAGGCAGACTTCTTAAGGAACACAACAGGCATCTCACTGAAACGTAGCTATGGCTGCTGCCTGAGCTCTTTGGGCTCCTTATTGTCAGGAACCGAAAGGCAAATGAATGAATAAATAAATAAACAAACAAATAAATAAATAAATAAATAAATTAAATAAAATAAAAAAGAGTTGTCATCCATCTATCCCTGGGTAGATGACCCTGATCAGTAGAAAGTGCTAATGTTACTGTTACACAGTGAGGGAAGGGGGAATACGTGTGCAGCTCAGTGAATCTACTTGGATGGCTCTTAGAACCTCCCGTCCAACTGTGGACATGATTTGTCAAATGCAGTGATTCTCGCAAGAAAAAAGTATATTTATCAGTATTCATGCTTCTCAAGAATAAGTCTTGGGTAACACCATCCGAGAAATCCACCATGACCACCAGAGGCGGTAACAGAGGGCGAGGCAAATGTTTCATGGATGGTGAACGAGGGCGATGGTGAGCACCAGCTAGAGCCACAAGATCAAATGCAGTGACAAGGACTGTGTTTCATGCCATGGCCTTGCCCTTTTATTATTCCCCTCAGGAATAGAGGCCTACCAGAGCCATGGAGACTCTCTCTCCTGACACGTTGACCCTGAAGGTGCCACCAGCAGACTGTGACGGGTACAGATCGGCACTGGAACTCACATCACATTGCTGCACAAGAGGAATAGCTCTCTGGCTTTGACAAGGAAAGCCAGCTGACAGGCTTTCTCTGTTGGCTTCTTTGGGCTCTGCCTCCCCTTTTAGCCAAGGTCAAGTTTTTCTCATGGCAGTCAGTGACTGAAAGAGGTGGTAGAATGGCTTTGTTCATTCACAGGTGCTACTCTTTTATAAACGTTTTGTTCTTCTATCCCTGTCTCAGTGCCTGCTTCCTGAAGAATACAACTACCAAGTTGTTTCTCTATTTTTTTTGAAATTTGTTGTTTCCACCTAAGTTGATTTTCCTTCAGCCCCCACAATCTCTCTTAGTATTTATTACAGTGCAAATTTATCTCACATAGTGAACCCATTGGAAATTAATGCTCAGTTATTTTACTATTCAAAAGAAAAAGTTGTTCTAGGAAGTGAACCCTAGGTTCCTTTAAAATTTGGATGATGCAAATGAAAACACAGTAAACCTTGGTTTGTGAGTATAATTCATTCCAGAAACATGCTTGTATTCCAAAGCACTTGTGTATCGAAGCAAATTTTCTCATAAGAAACAGTGGAAACTCATGTGATTCGTTCCACAACCCAAAAATATTCATATAAAAATGATTATCATACTGTAATAGAATACAAAATAATAAAGAAAATACAAATTATAAAGAAAAATAAACAAATTAACCTGCACTTAACTTTAAAAACCTTCATGGCTGGTGTGAGGAAGATGAGAGAAAGGAGGGTTGCTGTGTAGGATGACTTTCGCTGTCACTAATGGAATTACTGCTATCTATTGGCTCAATGGAATCTTTTTCTTTTTGTGCAAATTTAACAAGGAACCTATCCAATGACACTTGCTTTTGCCTCCTTTTGAAGATTTCACAGAAATGTGACATTGCATTGATGATCACCCACAATCTTGCAGTGAGAGAGAGAGAGAAAGAGGAGAGAGAACCATTGGCTCAGTTGTGATCATGTGACATCCGGCATCACATACTACTTATATTGCAAGACATCGCTTATTTATCAAGTTACAATTTAGTACAAATGTTTGCTCATCTTGTGGAACGTTCACAGAACAAGTTACTCACAACCCAAGGTTTTACTGAACGTGAAAATACATTAGATATTATTTGTTTTAATTTTTTTTAACGTTTATTTATTTTTGGGACAGAGAGAGACAGAGCATGAACGGGGGAGGGGCAGAGAGAGAGGGAGACACAGAATCGGAAACAGGCTCCAGGCTCTGAGCCATCAGCCCAGAGCCTGACGCGGGGCTCGAACTCACGGACCACGAGATCGTGACCTGGCTGAAGTCGGACGCTTAACCGACTGCGCCACCCAGGCGCCCCAGATATTATTTGTTTTAAATGGCATTTAGATGAAAAGATCTCCATAGGCTAAAAGTAGATAGAAGAGATACCTAAAATCCCTGTCTTTTCCTTTTTCCCAGATTTCCACATTGTCACCATCACTCCTGCTCCCTCTTCTAATGGCCTGAGTCAATCTCTTCTTGTGACACCGTCTCGAGCCAGTCTTTTTGAGTCTCTTTGCCTTTAAATGTTTGCCTGGCTCCTTCCTATTTCTAGCCACTTCTCATTATGTGTTATTTTTCTTCCCTCCATTGGATGTAAGAAGTTCTGTATAATAATATGTGATAGATGGAGTATGTGATAGATGGAGAATAAATTTGGAGAATGTAAATCAGTGGTGACAAGTAGAATCAATCATTAGAAGCATCCTTATAAAAAATAAATCTATGTCACTTATCACTTGGCACAGTAGAAAAGTGACAGCAAGAATCCCGGAGTGAAGCAAGAATAGATATACATGCAGTCATAGCCAGGGAGAGAAGGAGCTTTCCTGGCTGTAACAGGTTGAGGATCGCTGACAAATAGTTCTGGAATTTCTAAGATAGGAATGATCATTGGCTTTGTGTTATAATAACAAATTATAGCACCCATAAGTACAATAGGTACGAGTCTAGTCAAGTGCAATGACA
The DNA here is from genome assembly GCF_007474595.2 of Lynx canadensis. Lineage (NCBI taxonomy): Eukaryota > Metazoa > Chordata > Mammalia > Carnivora > Felidae > Lynx > Lynx canadensis. The sequence continues at coordinate 144,487,075 of NC_044311.2, forward strand.
GAGAAGATTGATGATTTACACAAATGCAGAAGAGGGTATACAGATGGTATAAGAAGATTGTACCTATACTCTGACTCTGCCATGCCAATTGATGAGTATAAAATACCCCGTGCACAAGATCACCTTAAACCTCAGAATTTTCTCAACTCTCAACATGAGTCACAACTGCTGCTCTGGAAACTTCTCCTCCCCCTCCCTTGGGGCCTACCTGAGCTACCCAGGTTCCTCCTGTGGCTCTTCCTACTCCAACGATCTGGTCTACAGCACTGACCTCTGCTCTCCCGGAATATAGGCAGTGCTCTTCTCTCTGCAGTAGCTGTCAGGACACCTGCTGTGAGCCCAACAGCTGCCAGACATCCTGCATGGAGTCCAGCCCCTGCCAGACATCCTGCTCCGCTCTGCAGTTCCTGCCAGTCAACTTATCCCATATCTATGGACTTTGGGTCCAGCAATGGCTTCTTTCTGGGTTATGGATTTAGGAGCAGCCATTCACTGGACTATGGATCCAGTGGTTTCAGACCCTTAGGTTATGGAGTCCATGATTTCTCCTTCCTGAGCTATAGACCCAGTTTCTGCCACTACATTTTGCTTCTAGTAGCCTCCAGCCATCTCGTTTTCAACCTATCTATCTATTTGACTTCCACTAATCAACTTGTTGAGATCTAGTACATTTATGCAAAATCATCAAAATGTAGTTCCATCATGCTCATTATTTCCAGTGGCAACTATCTTAGTCTTTGATCGCCAGTTCCATACCCAATCTTTTTCCATCAATCATAGTCTAACAGACTGATTCCTGCACCGTTTTAATTTAATGACTTAATTCCAAAATGAGCATAATGTCAGCATTACAGATTGAATTCATGAAAATTTGTTTCCAAATGGATAAAAAGTAAAATAAGTATAACCCAATAAACTAATCCATTCTGGCATTGAAATATTTGTTTGTTATTATTTATACATTATTGACCAGAGTTTGTGTTAAGTTTGATGTGGCTGTTTTAATAAGAGCTCAATTTGCATCTCAGAGTAAATTTTGGAAGTCTGGATTTGGTCTAATTTCTTCCAACTATGGATATTTTTCTCATTCAAACTATAGTTACTGGACATCCATATTTTATAGTTTTGTTTTAAGTTTATTTGTTTTGAGAGAGAGAGAGAGCGAGCAAGAGAGTGTACTCAAGCAGGGGAAGGGTACAGAGAGGGAAAGAGAGAATCCTAAGCAGACTCTGCACTATAATGACCCGAGGCAAAACCAGGAATCAGATGCTTAATCAACTGACCCGCCCAGGTGGCCCAATATATTTTACAGTTTTAGGTCTTATGAATAAAGTTCTGAGACTTAGGGTATATTTTGTGTCTTTCAAAAAAATGGATTTTATCTATGTGTACAGACAGAATGTGACTATGTAGTTGACAGATTCATCAGGAACTTCATTAACAATAATAACATTTAGGTTTACATGGTTAGTATGATAAATGAAAGAAAAACTAAAAGCCAGTTTAAAAAGATGTAAGAGTCTTAAATTCTAATGAGCTTACCCAAATCTTATTTTAAAATGGCCAGATTCATGCATCTGATGATGAGGGTCCAATGTCATTCCACTTTTCTATATGTATGGAAAGATATTCTTGGTGGGGAAAATGTGTCTGATGCCCTATTAGTGCTTTAGTCAAGCCCAAACTAAATATAGGTGAAAAAAAAAGCTTTTATGGCAACAGACTTGACTATTTCATTTGGATGTCACTATAAAGTTGGGGACACTATATGTTTACTCTTTGGGTAACATTCTCAGCTTTCACAGGCTAAATAGCTAAAGAAGCCCCTGTGAGACTAAAATAGCAGCAGGTCCCAAGGAATAAAAACAAGTTACAAAAAGACATTATCCTTATCTAGTGCCATAATCAGGGTTCAAAGAATATCTTACTCATTATTTCCTTAGACCCTCAAATAGATCTACGAAAAGACTATTTTTAAAATTCAGGTGTTTTAAGTAGGAGGAAATGAATACAATTGAGGTGTTTTAAGTAGGAGGATCAGAGACTTCGCTAGTCATGACAACCAATATTGTCTCTCCAGATATTGCCCAGTATTCCTTGGAGGATAGAAGGCACAACTGCTCTTGTTTGAGGAACCGTTTATCTAAACTAACACATGGAGAGAAAGAGAGGTGAAAAGAATTTATGCAAATATGGACCATAGCGAAAAGATTGAACATACTTGTCTTTGGAGTCCTAAAACAGGTACGAGAGAGAATTGGGGAGATAATATGTTGGGGAGAAACCGCTAAAAATTTTCAAAAACAAAGTCAATAAACAGTGCCAACTAAAAGTTAGATAAAAATCGAGAAAATACATCTACACGCTAGTAAAACTCATGAACACCAGTGACAGGAATGTTTCTAGGAAACCTGAGAAAGAAAGCTAATTTCCTTCTAAAAAGGAAAAAAAAAGTGATGATGGGACTAAAATATGAATTATTTACAAAGATAATTGAATGAAATATTCAAAATTCTGAAAGAACACAGATGTCATCCTAGAATGCTATGCTCAATCAATGTGTGCTTCAAAACTGAAGATAATTTCAGACAACGAAAAATTCAAGAGAATATCTAAGCAGCAGACTGGCAAACAAAAAATATGTACTAGATGTTGTCTGTTATTGAGGAGGAAAAAGTCTGAAATCCAGATATGAGCTACATTCTTCTCCTTTTTTAAAAACCATTATGTTTTTTTGGTTACGGTATGGCTTCCCAGTGGACATATTTACTGGGATACAAATGACCCCTAGCCAACATTGGGCAAATACAATAAAAATACCTTCTAGATAACCCATAGACAACACATCTTCTGATGGCATAAATCTTAATATCCCAAGTCATGGTTTTTAAGCTCCTGGCTACTTGTTAAGATGATTAATTAGAGTTGAATCTTCCAGATGGTTAGTAACAGGATGAAAAGCAACTCCCATAAAATAATTAGATGGGTGGTAAAAGTAGGATCTAAAGTATATGATGGGAATCTGTTGGTTCCACAAACCACAGATAGGAAAAAAATTAGGTAGAAAACAGAGATGGGAATCAAATACCTATTTGGAAGCCATTAGTTCCCCAACTCAGAGCCAGCATTTTAATATAAAATATCCCAATAATTTTAAATGTGGATAAATAATTCTACTTTAGGAAAAAAAAACTAGCTTGAAGGTGTACATTGTGCCAATATGATACCTGAACTGCATTTGGTACATGGGATTAGCCCTTTGAAGAAGGGATCCCAGATGGCACTCTGCCATTGAGGTTGGGTGAAAAGATGAGCACCTAGGAAGTGAATCTCATCAGACACCTAATGTGATGATGCCTTGATCTTGGATGTCCCTGCTTCCAGAACTGTAAGAAATAAATGTTTGTTGTGTATAAGTGACTCAGTCTGTGATATTCCGTATAGTAGCTGGGATGGACTAAGACAGGTTATCTATATATATGTATATATATATATATATATATATATATACACATTTTTTTTTCAAATTGGCAACATTTGGAGATGTTCTAGCTATGTTCTAGCATTTTTCACTACTTTATAAGCATCTGATTCTTTATTTTGGTTTAGGTCATGATCTCACGGTTCATGAGATTGAGCATTTACTTTTTCCCCTCACCTCAACTGATAAATACTCTGATTCTCTTCTCATGGGCTCAAATTGGTCTCCATCTGTAACTCTGTTCTGATGTACTGTTCTTTTATCTTGCTTCCAAATACTTGTCCTGGATCCTTTCTGTTCCAAGCCTTTCTCCATTCAACTTGTAACATTGTTAGGCCTTCATCCAGTATGAGATACTCTGTATTAATATTTAATACTTGGAAAATAATTTTTGGATAAAAATGAATGAATTAAAACAAGTAGTTTTTCGATTTTTAGAAGGTTTTTTGGCAAGGTCGAAGCTATGCCTATAACCAAATGAAAGAAAGAAAGAAAGAAAGAAAGAGAAAGAAAAGAGAGAAAGGTGATGTCATTTTAATCTCCACCCTTAGAAGGAACCCCAGCCAAACCAGAATCAGATACAGGTACAGCATATACCAGGAAGAAAAGGAGGGGCATTCTCGGCCAAGATGACATGGCCATTAATGCAAAACGGTCATAACATTTCTGACATAAGAATAGTTCATTGGCTTTGTGATATAACAAAATTTATTATAGTCCTCATAAATGCAGTAGGTGCGAAACTACGCAGCTGCAATTACAGAGAAGATGATTGAGTTAATACTACGCAAATGAAGGAGTACAAACATAGGGATGATGCCCTTGTCACTTTCGACACCTGCAGCTGAGAGTATATAAATGCCACCGTCCCGGAGGTAGAATAGACCTCAGAATATTCTCAGTGTGAATTCAGGATTCTCTGTGTTTTCTCAGCTGAACTCACATCTCCTATGAACATGGGCTTCAGCTGCTGCTCCGGAAACTTCTCCTCCCGCTCCCTTGGGGGCTACCTGCGCTACCCAAGTTCTTTCTACCCCAGCAACCTGGTCTACCGCGCTGACCTCTGCTCTCCCAGCCCCTGCCAGCTGGGCTCCTCCCTCTACAGCAGCTGTCAGGAGACCTGCTGTGAGCCCACCAGCTGCCGGACGTCCTGCGTGGTGTCCAGCCCCTGCCAGATGTCCTGCTCCCGCCCAAGGACCTCCACATTCGGCAGTCCCTGCTGGATGACTTATGCTGGGCCCAGAGGCTTCAGACCCCAGGGTTATGGAGTCCGTGGCTTCCCCACCTTGAGCTAAGGATCCACATTCTGCCACCCAACCTATTTTGGTTTTCGGCATCTCCAGCCATTTTGCTACAAACCAATCTATGGATCTGGCTTCTACAGATTAACTTGTTGAATGTCTGGATCTTTTTGCAGAATGTTAACTATTTTTTTTCACAAGAAACAACTCTCTATGGTCTCCAGAGACTAATTCCTCACCCTTTCTGTGGCCACGAGCTTAGCTTTCAGATTGGTTCTTGCCATATGTAAAACTAAGCAATAAACGTAAGATTTCAATCATATAGCTCTATTGGTGATGGAAATCATACAATTATTGCATACACAATCCCTGCTTGGGATTCTCTCTCTCCCTCTCTCTCTGTCCTGTCCTGCTTATTCTCACTCTCTCTGTCCCTTAAAATAAATAAATAAACTTTAAAAAAAGCTTTAAAGTTTTTGTCTTTAGATATTTTCCTTTTTATATAAACTGTATAAATGAGTATCTCAAGATCTATAAAAATCTAATCTCTTAAATCATGTGAGACCCTGTATCTCTCTTCATAGGAGAAGAAAAGCACAAAAGTTGGTAGATATATGCAAAATGCAGAGGGAAAGAATAAAATTTAGGTACAATGGTAGGTTTGCACATGAAAAAAATTAAATGTAAATCTAACTTGTGACTGTATATTTTCAGGAACTACTAAATATAAATGTTGAATAACTTCCATGAGACTCATCCAATATTACTTGGGGAAAGTAACCAAAGTAACTCACTGAATCCCAGTGAGTACATTTTGATTGAATTAATTTCTTTATGGTATATAAGAAGGAAACCAATCATGCTTGGTGTAAAGATTTTTGGATCAGCTTGTGTGGGTATTTACCCTAATGTTCTCCAATGACTTCAACTACATAGCTGAGAACCACAGCCTTAATGTCAAGAAAAAATGGAGATCCTTTATTTCTATTTTGTTATAGACGTGTGCTAATCTTTTTTAGGCCATGTATTCCAGAAAACAATATGTTGATATGTGAGACACAGTTTGATAAAAAGATAAATCTAATAATCAAAAAGAACTATCTTTGAGTTACGCTAAATAAATGTTCAAGTAGATTTTCAAGTCATTGTTTCTTTAGAATCTTGAACAGCACTCAGAAGGAGATATATTTTATGTGCTAAATTTCTTTTAAACACGAGGCAATGGAAGCTCAAAGTAAGTCAAGGTCTGGCCAAAGATCCCAGGTTTATGGAGAAATCAATGTTCACAATTTCCTGAAAGTTGGAGCATACTATGAAAAGCAAAAACAGAATTAGTATGGGTTGGAATAGAGGAAGTTTGGGAAAATAAAATGAAATGAACAAAGCAGAGATCTATAAAGTTAGCTGGTATGTTTATGAATAATTAATAATGCGTGCACATTACTCTGTCATTTTTCAGTCTGAGTTTTGAGTGACAATAATCCTAGGTTTCATAGTCACCTATTAAATTTACTTGAACAGATTTCTAGTGATAATCTTCCATGTTTATTGTCTATTCTAAATAATTTTGCATATATCACAGAATGAATATTCTTACCAATCACCCTCATATATAGAAACTTAATGTGATATTTATACCAAATATAACTTTTGATAGCATTAGACTAGACAGTTTAATCACTCTTATGAATAAAAGCTTTAGTAAGACTTAAGAAAATAATCTATACATAAACTCTGGAGTACTATCAGCTACGAATTGCTAGATCGAATTAGGACAAGTTTTAAGTCAAAATAAATGGTGTTTGGGCTACTTTCTTCCTGAGTTGTCCACTGAATCCAAAAATGTTAATGGGCTATTGGTGTGAATGAATAGAATCAGATTTCAGGGCTTCATTTTTAAGGAGCTGGGAATACAGGTAAACATTCTGGGCTTTGAAAGATTCTACCAGAATTTTATGAGTATGCAAACATAGAGTGTGTTTCATAGGAACTGAAGGCAACCTTCGACTTGCATCAGTGTTTATGATATTGAGAGTGTTAGTAATCTTACCTCAGCTTGGCATAACCAGAATAAATCCTTGCAAAAATAGACCAATTCAGAGCCTCAAATTACCTGTGGTAGTTGATTAAAATTTACTAAGGCTATAAACAGGCAAAAACCAAGAGACAACACAGAGCATAAGCAAACTTACAGAGTATCTAGATAATGTACATATTAGAAATGTACAGAAAAATAACTGCGGTTATTATTTTTAAGCAATTAAAGACAAGAGTTAAGAGTTTTGGCAAAATACTAGAATATATAAAAATGAGCATAAAAACACTAAAACTGGGGGTGTCTGGGTGGCTCAGTCGGTTGAGTGTCTGACTTCGGCTCAGGTCATGATCTCACAGTTCATGGGTTCGAGCCCCACGTCGGGCTCTGTGCTGACAGCTCAGAGCCTGGAGCCTGCTTCACGTTCTGTGTCTCCCTCTCTCTCTGCCCCTCTCCCGCTCACGGACTGTCGCTCAAAAATAAATAAATGTAATTTAAAAAACATACTAAAACTGTAAGATACAATAACTAAAATGAACCAATTCAAATGAATTCAAAGGCACACTAGAACAGTCTGAAACTCTGGGCCAGCCTCGTCCTCAGCTGAAATAGAGAATAAAATAATGAGCTCATATCAGAGTGTCAACATATCTGGTGGGAGTGTGGGCAAAGTGGAGATGCATTCAAACTGGTTGAAACTGGGGACAGTCCTGCTTAACTCAATTCTTTAATGAAGCTTACTGTTAAGTCCTTTGCCTTTCTAACATGCAGAGTGAAGGACTTAGGTTCTCTGGAAAACAATAAAGGAATATAGTTGCATATGTTTATTTTGTGTGTGCATATGTATTGATCATATAATCATATGTGTTTATAACTACAATTGTGACTCTTTAAATATAAGTATCTCTATTTCAAAATCTACTGGTCTTTTGTTTATAATGTCTATAATGTAATAAAGCATTATAAAAAATTTCAAGGAGCATGTAAATGTTACCCAATCAAAACTATCCATGGAAGCAAGTTCACATTTACTACAAATATTAGAATTAGTTGGCACAGACTTGAAAGAGACTATGATGAACATGTGAATAATTAAGAAAAAGATGGATGCAATTAATAAACACATGGGAATTATAAGAGATGGAAATAATTAAAAAAAACTAATGGATATCTCTAAACAGAAAGTTAAAGGCTTAAAATTAAGTAAAGACATAAAATTAAAATAGGATTATGAGACTATTTGACAAAACGGAAGTAAGGATAAGTGAACTTGAAAATATGTTTTTAAAAAATATATATTATCCAAACTAAGCTACACAGAGAAATAAAGATTGAAAAAGGAGGCAGAGTAAAGATTTGGAAACTTGTTGAAAAACATAGGGCAATCTAAAAACTGTGTAAGAGAAGTCCCATAAAAAAAATTGAGCAGAAAAAAAAAAAACTACAGTAAAAACTTTTGTACATTTGCCTAACAACAAACAAAATAACAGCAAACAAATCAATAAAACTTCCAATTTACAAATCCAAGAATCTTAGGATACTTGAATCAAGAGCGATCCACACTAGGCGCATTATAGTGAATTGATTAAAAGCAAAGATAAAAAGAAAATCATAAATTAGCTAGGAGAAAAGGAAACATTACATATGGGGAATAGTGATAAGAAATACAGCTAATGTTCTTAACACCAGAAGAACATGGAATGATTTTTTTTTCTTTAAGTTTATTCATTTTGAGAGAAAGAGAGAGAGAGCATGAATAAGGGAGGGGCAGAGAGAGGGGGAGAGAAAATTCCAAGCAGGCTCCATGCTGACACAGCACAGAACCTGATGCAGGGCTTGAACCCAGGAAGCGTGAGATCATGACCTGAGCTGAAATCAAGAGTCCGACATCCAACCCATTGAGCCACCCATGTGTCCCTGGAATGATATTTTTAAAAGGCTGAAAAGAAAAAGAAAATTCATCTTCCTAGAATTTTATATCAGTTCAAAATATCCTTCAAAAATGAAAGAAAAAGAAAAATATTTTCAGAAAATTTGTATCCTCCAACTATAAAATCATTAATTTGGGGGCACCTGATTGACTCAGTTGGTTGAGCATCGGACTTCAGCTCAGGTCATGATCTCACGGTCCATGAGTTCAAGCCCTGCGTTGGGCTCTGTGCTGACAGCTCAGAGCCTGGAGCCTGTTTCAGATTCTGTGTCTCCCTCTCTCTCTCTGCCCCTCCCCTGCTTGTGCTCTGTCTCTGTCTCTCTCAAAAATAAATAAACATTAGGGAAAAAAAATCATTAAAAGTAATTTCTAGAAGTGTGTGCAATTGAAAAAATAAGTACTATAATCGGTGCATGACACTGCTCAGATCAGAAACAATTAGCTCCATATCTCAAGAATGCAGACTCAGGGAAAAGAAAAAAAAAAGGGTGCAGACTCACAAACAAACAAAAAATGCAAGTCAATATTGCCATAGTAAACAGCACACATAGTTTGAAACTGTCCAGTTGTATAGTGTTGACAAATAATTTAGGTTTTTTTTTTTTTTCTTAAAAAAAAAAAAGAAAACTCTCTCTGGAGGTCAGTAGTGTGCAGTCTTGATCAATAAACAAGCAGACCAGGATCTGAGTACATGGGAAGTCTCCTTCAACTGGATTCCATTCAATCACTGTTATATGAAGTAGAATTAGAGATAAGAATTAACTGGAAGGGAATGAGGTTACAAGCCTCTTTGGTGCAGAAGATCTGAATTAAGACTTGGTACTCTTTGAAAACATATTTATTTAACTTTCCATTTTGTCTAAGAGTAGTTCTGAAGCCTATTCATCTTGTGGTTAGTAACTCCTAAGTTTGTCACGAGGGTTATTTTGAAAAAGCATTTGGAAGTCACTAAGAATGAGAAAGACGAAGACACATCCCTTAGTTGCTGGAGAGAAAGGAAGGAAAAGTTAATTCTGCTTTGGAATATATAAAAATAAATATTCTTCCAAATGATTATATAAATTTTCTGAAGCTATTTGTCGCCTATTTTCCTATATGATTTTTTAAATGAAATAAATAACTTTATTAGTTTTCACAAAATCCGAATTTTGACCTTGTTGGCTTTGTCTGTTTCATGTTGATTTCTATTGCATTGACTTCTATTCTTGTCTTTATAATTTCCTATCTTAAAATTTCTTTTGGTTTCAATTTTTATTCTTTTTTCAAGCTTCCTCACGTAGAGTACTAAAATTTTATTTCAAGCTTTCTTGTATGTTTGTATATACATTAAAATTTAAATGTTTCCTTCTTAGCAGCTGTATCTCCCCAATTTTACTGAGTTATATCACCGTTATCATGCATTTCAAAATATTTCCCAATTTCATTGTTTTTTTTTCTTCAATGTTTGGATTATAATCAATGGTATTTATTAGTTTATAATCATATGAGGTTTTAAGTTAAAAGTTTGTTTTATTTGTGCCTTATCTCTACTGATTTTTAACTTTTAAACAACATATTTCCAGCACTAAACTGAATAACCCAAATTTAAACTCTAAAGCCAGCTTTTAAGAAAGAATTTATTTTAAGAGATTAGCTTCTCTAAATGAAATTTACATGATTTAAATCTAATAAACGTCTTAATCCACAAATAATATGGTGGTTTCTTATTTGTTTATTTTCTACTTTTGTTTTGTTGTATATTTGTGAAATTGAAATGAAAGATTCTATTTTTCTGTGAAAGGGCTTTGAAAGGTTGTGTATGCAAGGTGTGAAGGTGCGGGTTTCTCTGACAATAAATCTGAGGAGCAGAGGAGAGTTGAATTCACTCAATGAACAGCTGACCATGTATCTGTGCTGGCAGAGTGAAGGAATTAAGAAGTTGCCACATAACACCAGGAATGTAGAAAGCAAGGAAATAAGTTTATATGGTTTGGTCCATTAAAAAGAAAAGAAGTAAATAGAAAACTGCCATGTGTTTGTAAAATTGAGAGAAGGCTACCTATGAGCTTTCAATAACTAAAACTGAATTTATCTCATTTTGGTTAAAGGCGTCTGCATTTTGCATTCCAACAACCAGTTTCAAGCCTGATTCATTTATCTAAGCGTGTATGACGTTATCACTGAAGCCAGGTGAGAAGGTCAGGTTCAGAAGACATGGATTCCATCTTGGTGCCTTCCCAAATGGGCTTCTAGAACAGCCCAGATGTCTGCTTCCGTTGTATCTCAACCTGAGGTTCAGTTATTTTATGATTCCTTTCTAAACTTTTATAAATATAGTATATCAGGAAACGATAAGCTGTTAAAAATAGGGCTTATTGTAAATGAGCCAAACCTAAAAATAAAGTGATAACTTTGCACAGAGCCAGGGAATCTTTAAAGAAATTTTCTGTGCGTTTTTTCATCATACTCACAAGCATCCCAGTGTAGCATTCACTCATGATAGTCTAACGTCCTTTTAGCATATAAGAAAATAGAAGCTCGAGGAGAAACATAGACTTGCCAAATGTGCCATTTCTTAGAGGAAATACAAATGTCCCACTCTCTTCCTGGATGCATTAAATATGAGAGACATAGTGACTGTAGAGATCACCACGTCAAACTTAACTTGATGTATAGACATGGATCTTGAGACCTACAAGAGTTAGTTTCTAAGTCTCACAGAAAGTTAATGGCAATGCTAAGGATAGACCCCTGGTTCCTAAGTTTCATTTTAATGCAATTTCAATTGTGCCATGTAATCTCATCTTCTCTCTCCTCCAGTCATCCCTCTTCCTTCTCCTGCTCCCCATTATCATCATGAGTTTCTGGGTCCTAATCTCCTCTTAGAAGGACACCAGTCATGTTGGATTAGAGCCCACCCATTTAACCTCATTTTCCCTTAATTACCTCTTTAAAGGTCCCATCTCCAAATACAGTTACATTATGAGGTTCTTAGGGGTTAGAAATCCAACATGGGAATGTTGACGGGAGGGGCACAAATCAGCTCCTAATACCCATTTTGGACAATGTTGTGACTATGCAAGACCATGAGGCAACAAACACAAGACTCAAAGTCATCATGTTGAGGACAGTGGAATAGAAGAGGTAAAAAAAACTCACCATTAGATTGCTTGAGAAATGATCATGGTTTCGACACTGTCACTGGGAAATCTAAAGGGATTGAAATTTTGAGAGAAAATGTAGAAAATTTCATTTGGCTTTCCCTGACAGAAATAGAAAGGGCAGTGTCCAGTACTCTTCTATGAACTTAATTTTATTTTGCTTATAACTTCCACGATTTTTTAAAATAGAATAATCCACATAATCCCCACATGCGCATTCCCACATGGGGGCCACAGTCATTCTAGAGATACAGAACATGGACAAAATAGCCTTAACACGGAGGAGTATTTTTTGGCTAAATTGGAGCTATCGCTGATGATTAAAAACATTACCTGGTTAAAAACGTAAAAGTGGTTTTCTGGCTCCAGGAAATACTCTAGTTATTTATTTAGAGAGAGAGAGTGAGAGTAGGGGAGGAAGGGAGGGGCAGAGAGGGAGGGAGAGAGAGAGAATCCCAAGCAGGCTTCCTGCTGTCAGCGCAGAGTCGAACACAGGGCTAGATCTCACAAACCGTGAGGTCATGACGTGAGCTGAGAACAAGAGCCAGGTGCTTAATGACTGAACCCCCCAAGTGCCCAGCAAACAACCTTCTAAAGGCAAATCAGGGAGAGATTCAATAGTCATTACACCGCAATATAATGCAATACACACAGCTGGCAATTACAATGTTGAGGCAGTACATTTGTAATAGCACAACTGATACTTAGGTTAAATACAATGTCCCATTTAAGGATATCAGCATCAAAGTATAAAAACTATCATTGCATATCAAGAAATTGTTTCAATCCCGTATAAAAGCTGCTCCCAAAACAGCCAACACCTACGTCCAAGTCTTCTGCAACATTCTGAGTTTACCAGGATCAAAGTAAGGTTCCCTCTATATTCCAGCAACAATTATTCTAGGTCTTGTTTCCTTGTAGTCCTGCTCTCTACCAAAGTGCTACTAGATTTCCTATAGGTCCTACCACTACCAGACTTCCAAGTTTCTCTTGCTGTATTTCGTGCCGATCTGTTACACCCACTGGCTGTGTATATTTTGAACTCAAGAATTCAGTTCCCAGGTTCCTGCTGCCTAAGCAATTCTATTTCCAGGAACTGGCAGTCATCTTTTTTACCAGCCAGCATGTGGTTCAGATTTCTAGGGATTGATGTATTTAGTTTCCCAGGAAACTCATCATGAGTCATTTCTATGCAATTGATTTCACCAATTCCTATTTATTTATTCTTGTCACATTGATGATTGCAGATAACAGCTTTGTTACCCTTCAACCTTGACTCCCATATTTTTTATTAGTCATGCCTCGGTACTATGTTGTTAAACATCTTGTCGATACCAGTCAGTTCTCAAAATAATATTCATTTGACTCTGCTCATAGGAAATGTATGATCAACAAATGTTCCATTATATTTTTTTTCAAAAAAGAATGCATTCATTTATCTGCTACTGTGTAGTGAGACATTTTAAAACCAATATTTAAAAATGTGGTTCCTGTTTCTTTGAACTTACCATCTAGCAAGGTTAACCAAATAACAGTGATTAACAGCTGTAAACAAGCAAATCCTCAACATATACATGAATTTAACAATGAGAACTTAACTATCTTAAGAACTTAACAAAGCTTCCACGAGAAAGTATTTTACAAGCGGTGGCAGGAAGATGAACAAAGATTGCTTGATCAAGGTAGAAACTGAAGCAAGGATATCCAATGGGAAGATGATTGCACTAATCTGAGCAAGAATGAGAAAAATCTATGATAATGAGGTCCAATAGTCAGCATATCTACATGTATACAACCCGTATTGTTTTTTTTTTTTATCTTTGTCTCCAATTGCTACATAAATCCTCCCTTTGCCATAAACCAGCTGAACTTCAGTTATTCCCAGAACACACAGTAAGCATTTTTCCATCCTGCTTTGGTCATTTTACACCCTCTTCCTATACTCCCTCTTATCTGTTCTCATAGTTCTCGTGTCTTTGATATTTAAGATCATCCTACCTTTTAGATTCATTGCCTTTTTTTTTTAGATTCATTGTTTTTTAAGTTTATTTATTTATTTTGAGAAAGAAGGCATGCACACGTGCAAGTGAGGGAGGAACAGAGAGAAAGGGAGAGAGAGGATTCCCCAGCAAGCTCCGTGCTCAGTGTGGAGTCCAACACAGGGCTCAATCTCACAAACCATGAGATCATGACCTGAGCCAATATCAAGATTTGGATGCATAACCAACCAACCCATCCAGGTGCCCCTAGACTCATGTTTAAATGCCATTTCCTTTATGTTGCTTCCCTATCAATACACATTATCTCTCCATCTTCTGAAATTGGGCTAAACTGAATTACAGTGAAATTTAAAGAGGGAGGTGTTAGAGATGGGATGGTATCATGAGTATGCCAATCTTAATTAGAAGTTCAATTAGTAAATTTCTATGTGTAAAGTTCCCATTTCCTGATGTGAGGAGAGTTTGCAGTTGGAGTTCCCAGGCTCATGGAGGATGAGAAAAGCAGGGATTTTGTTGCAAACGTCCTCTAAAGTGACTCAATTAATAATCAGTCAATTTTGGCCCATTTCCATGGTTAGCTGTAATCTGATCCCATAAACAACAAGCTCTTAAAACTTAAAAGATACATATTTATTAATGTTGTGAGCAAAGAGGGTAGCACACACCTACACATTCATACATGCACACAAAATCAGCCACATCACCGTATCCCTACATTTCTAGCCACCATTGCACTACGGGTGTTAACCACAGCAATAAGGCAGTAAAAACACATAAAAGGCATAAACACTAGCAAGGGAACAGGAAAACTTTCTGTATTCATAGGTAGAATGACATAAAAAAAATGTAATGAATCTATAAAATTACAATTAAAATCTGTTTTATTTCTATATAATAGCCAAAAATATGTGAAAAATCCAAAGTATGTTATATGAATAACAAAACATATAATCTACATTTCAAGATTTAAGATTTGTATATTTTATACTATGAAATACTGCAGAAAGAAATTAAATAAGATCCAAATAAGTAGAGACACATATCATGGATTGAAAGACGTTTAGTATGCTTAATTTATAAATTCAACACATTCTGAACAAAACTGCCAGGAGGCATTTTTATAAAAATTGAAGAACTGATTCTCGGGGCGCCTGGGTGGCGCAGTTGTTTGAGAGTCCAACTCTTAAATTGGCTCAGGTCATGATCCTAGGGTTAAGGGATCAAGGACTGTGTTGGCCTCCTTGCTGAGTGTAGAGTCTGCTTGGGATTCTCTCTCTCTCTCTCTCTCTCTCTGCCCCTCCCCACACCTGTTCACACTTTCTTTTTTTCTCTCTCAAATAATAATTTTAAAAAAGAATCATTGATACAGGTAAAGAACTTAAGAAAATATATGTGTTGATACCTTTCATAGACCTATATAAAGACTAAAGTTTTAAAGCTTCTAGCAAAAATAAGGATATCTTTCCAACCTGATATGAAGAAAAACTTTTCTTGAAGAATACAAAAAAGCACAATAAAAGAAAACTAATTGATAAATTTGATTTCATCAAAATGAATTTTTTTTCTTATCCAAAGTTGTCACTAAAATGAGAGAAGTCATAACTAGGAGATTATTAGCAATATATCTATCAACGGACTGATTTCCAGAGTAAATAAAGAATTCCAATATCTTAGTAAAAAAAATTAATATGGCAAAACATGAATAAACACTACACAAAGAAGTCACAAGGATAGTCAATGAGCACAAGAAGGGGTGCTCAAAATCATTATTCACCAAGTAAATGCAATTTAAAATCACAATAAAATACTACTCACATCCAGCAAATGGTTAAGAGAAAGAATGATGTCAATATTGATGAGAATGTGAAACTCCCAGAAATGTAGAACATCACTGGTGGTAGAATAAAATGATAAAACTAACTTTGAAAAACTGATCAGCAATTTTTTCTTTAATTTTTTAACATTTATTTATGATCAGCATTTTCTAATAAAGTTAAACATATGCTCACTCTATGACCCAGAAATTCCATTCGGAGGTCTTCCTAAAAACAAACAAACAAACAAACAAACACTAAAATCATAAGCCCACAAAAAGACTGGAACAATCAATGTTCATTGCAGCTTTATTGATTTAAAAAGTTTTCTGTAATCTTGTAACAATTCAATGTCCATCCACAGGTGAAGGACTAAACACACTGTCATCTATTTGCACATTTATTTCCACAGAAATAAAATGAATAAAACATATGTATCATGGAGAATCTCAAGAACATTATGTTGAATCAAAAAAGATGGACACATCTGAGAATATACTGTATGGTTTAATTTTTAGGAAATGCTAGAGGCAAAATCATTTTACAATGACAGAAATCGTTACAATAGTTGGCTCGAGTTGGCAGGGATTGGTTTAAAAGAAGCATAAGGATACTTTCTGCCATGGGAAAATGTTCTATATCTTGATTGGGTAGCTGTAACTAGTTATAAGTGTATATATTTGTCAAAACATCAAACTCTACCATTAAAATCTGTTCATTTCATGGTGTGTCAATACTAATTGAATAACAAAAATTATTTTAAAAAACTAACAAATTGGACAATCTTATACCTCTGCCTAAAACCATTCAATGGCCCTTGCTGCTTTCAGAAGAAAGTGCAATTCTGAGCTAGACCACTGAAGACAAAGAATGGCCCCCAAATCTTTCTGGCCTAATTTCAAGGCATTTTTTCATTTTCCTTCAATGACAAGACAAAATGCCATTCGGTGTTATAATGTACATCTCAAGACGGGGTCCTCAAAATACTCTTCTCCAAGCACTATCTATCCATTCCCTACTTACTCTTTCAAGCTATTTCAAATTCTATTCCTCTGGGGAACTTTTCTTGACCTCTAAGTCTAGGCGCATATCTCTCGATGTTATTTTAGTATAAGAAACTCATTCATAGCTCATTGTTACTATAGTTAAATAATCATTTCTTTAGTATTTGCTTTCTCTATTAACTTTCAGGCCAGTTGGAACAGAGACCCCACACCTTTTCTTACTATATTTTAAATTATGGAGTAATACACAAATATAATCTAAATTAAAAACATATTCAATAATACACATTTCCATTTCACAGACTCTGACTCATGGAAAAGGCTCAGTGAAAATGTCATGAAAACTAATGATACTGACAACATGTTTGGCAATGTGTTCTGAGGCATGACTAATTAGGAAAAAAAAACAAATATGAGGGCAAGGAGTTGGGGAGGATCAAGCTACTGTCTGTAATCACTAATGGGATAAACATTAATAAATAGAAATTGTTGAAATCAAGTTCCTAGAAAGGATTCATGGAAGCATTTCCTGGGAAACTGGTTACACTTATTCTTGGAAGTCAGAATTGGAAACCAGTTGGCAGACAGATGATTAGCAGCTTCCGGAATTACAGTTGTGCAGGCTGCGAAAGCCGGGACCTAAACCCCTAGGTTCAAAATCCGAGGTGCCGAGCATCTCTGTCAAAGGACGCAGCAGGAGGAAGCCAGATAAGTGCCAGCTGGTCTCTGTCCATTATGTGCAGTAGGATTAACTTGGTGAGAACTGGAAGATCACGATTCACTATACTCTACGGAAGTATAGAAAGAAGAAAGTCTGTGCTCTGGGAAATTTAGTATGTGCCAGAGACATGGAATAGAGAAGGGGGTAGTTTCCTGAATGGTCGTGGCAAGACATCAACTCAGGAGTTATGTTTCTTGTAGAATATTACAGGTTTCTTACCTTGGCTATCAGCGTGAAATGGGATATTGTTATAACTTCAAGTGTAATTGTGGTGTTGCAAGTTTGCTATCCTCACCGTTGAATTTTGCTCTTTTTGAGCACTTCGTAATATTGCTATCTATTCACAGTCAATCAGTCTTTGAGTTTTTTTTTTTTAAGTGTTTATTTATTTTTGAGAGAGAGAGAGACAGAGCACAAGCTAGGAGAGGCAGACATAGAGGGAGACACAGAATCCGAAGCAGGCTCCAGGCTCCGAGCTGTCAGCACAGAGTCCGATGCGGGACTCGAACCCATAAACCGTGAGATCGTGACCTGAGCTGAAGTCGGTCACTCAACGACTGAGCCACCCAGGCGCCCCAAGGTTTTTTTTTTAAATATATAAGTTTGCTTGTTTATTAATGTTCATAGGTAGAATAACAGTTCCTCAAATACACCCATATTCTAAATCTTGGAATTTGTGAATATGTTACTTGATGTGGAAAAGGTTAGTAAGGTAGCAGATGGAATTAAAGTTGCTAATCAGTTGACCTTAAAATAGGGACATTGCCAGATAGGCATGACATAATCTTAAGCATCCTGAAAAATAGAAGAGAGAGGCAGAAGAGTAGGTGGGAGTGAGGCAGAGTAAGATCGACTTGACCCTCATTGCTGTATCTGAAGACGGAGGAAGGAGAAAATGGGCTAAGGAATGCATCTGGCCACCAGAAACTGAAAATGGCAAGAAAGTAGATATTCCCATAGAGCCTCTGGAAAGGAATGCGGCTCTGCCAGCATAGTGATTTTAGCCCAGTGAGATTGTACCTGACTTCTCACCTATGGGACTATAAGATAATAAATGAGTATTGTTTATTCCACGAATTTGATGTAGTTTGCTTTGGCAATAACAGAAAAACTAAGACACTAGTATATTTCTGAAAACCAGAAAAATTTCCACTACTACATCTAAAATCTGGAGCCATTAACAGAGGAGACATTTGGCCTCAGCTTGGCCAAAAAAGTTTTGGCTGCTCCCCGTGACTGCTATGCCCTTGCTTATGTTTTGGGGTAAAAATTGGATTCTTTCTCTTGGTTGAAGATTATGGGCATGATAACAATTTGGATCGTTAAAATTCACGAGCAGGACCGTTTACAGAGGAGTTTGCTGATTTTAAATTTTATAACGCGACGGACGATGAATTTGTTCCCCCAAATCTTCTTTCATTATGCCTTTATGTGTTCCTCTAGCCATGTAAGTGTCATGACTATTTCCTAAACATGATGGGGGAGGAGGGGAGAAGATGAGGAAGAGAGGGAGCATATAAGGGAAGACAGGATCCGAGAGAAGGCATGGAATAAAGCAATTCTACTAATAACTCTACAATAATCTGCTGTGTCATCTAGTAAAATTCTATCTGGCTCTTCTCTCAGTTTCCTCCTCTATAGAGTAAGTGGGTTGAATGTGATGAACCCCACAGCTCCTTTTACATTCAGATTTTGTTATGTAGGTAGGAAAGGAGGAAGTAAATAGAGCATGGTGAGATATACTGAGATCAACTTAGCAGACTGGGTGTTTTCCAAGCTTCGAGTACCCTGCAATCCATTTCCTAATTTCGACATGTTTGAAGACCATATCAAATAAAAATAGGAAAAAAAATATTTAAACATTGCTTGTTCTGTATGAATATAATGTCTCTGGTTGCTATCGTGCTGTCTATGGTAGTATGTTATGCTATCTGTGTTATCTACTACATAGTCAGTATCTATGTTACATGTTAGCACCTTACATTTATAACACTTGGATGTAGGAGAGAATCTGGTACAAATAAAGAATATCTCATTTCATTTCAATATGCAGCGGGAACAATCATTTTCAATGATAATAACGGTTTCATGTATAGAGTTAGATTCACTGTGTATGTTGGCAAAGAACCCAGGTGCAAGTTCACACCTGCTGAGCCTAGTTGCTTCCCAGCTAGGTTTGTTCCCATCTAAGTTGATCTTATACAAATGGAGATAATTTGAGCAGATTGAAAACAGTAATTGGAGTACAGGGATTTAGTCAATTAAAAAAAAAATATGTGACATACCTTCACTGTGATTAGCTAAAGCTCATAGGTGCTCTTTTCTGAAATTTTACACCCACACCCTAGTCTTTCATTTGAATAACCTGCATGCACAGCCTCATCATGTAAATCTAAATTTTGTTCACACATTCTTCAAATTTCTCTGATGCATAATGTCTCTATGATGTCTTTTTATGCATGGTCTATATTTATTGTCTGAACAAGACATTCAAATCTCTTGAGATATCATTGAGAAAAAGGCTGTACCTAGAAACTGTTGGCATCCAAGGAAGTCCTGCTTCAACAGGAGAAAATACCCAAGCCCAACCAAAATTAGCGCACAGCCTTTAAGAGATTTCCAACGGCCATTGCCAGCAGTAATGATAACACGATTCCTACTTGACACATCACTAATAAATAACAACATTGACAGCAGATTTGGACAGCAGAAAAAAGAGTTTATTAAAATAAGATCATTTGACTTTTCTTCTATTTTTGAGAGAAATGCAAAACCATAAATTCTATCAACAATGCAATTTGAATTACTAATTAATCTTGTAGTCTGACAGGGTTCTTCTATCAGCCGGTGTTTGAGAGCAGGCAAGGTAAAGTTGGTGGCAATCAGGGAATATTAGATGCTTTCAAATGGAGAAAATTAAGACAATAGATAATCTTATCACAGAACCTGCCTGTTTCAAATGGATTTGGCTCTTTGACACACTAATCAGTAGAAGCCAGATCTACAGAGTGCGCATTACAAGATGGATGGAAACTTCTCAAAGGAAAATAGATTGGCGACAGAAACTGGATCCATAGCTCAGGGAGGGGAAACCACAGACTCTATAACCCAGAGGTCTGAAGCCACTGGACCCACAGCCCACAGACCCAGGGTAAGCAGTCCAGCAGGGGCTGCAGAACGTGGAGGTCCTCGGGAGGGAGCAGGACGTCTGGCAGGGGCTGGACACCATGCAGGACGTCCGGCAGCTGGTGGGCTCACAGCAGGTCTCCTGACAGCCGCTGTAGAGGGAGGAGCCCAGCTGGCAGGTGCTGGGAGAGCAGAGGTCAGTGCGGTAGACCAGGTTGCTGGGGTAGGAAGAGCCACAGGAGAAGCTTGGGTAGCGCAGGTAGCCCCCAAGGGAGCGGGAGGAGAAGTTTCCAGAGCAGCAGCTGTAGGACATGTTGAAGGGAGATGTGAGTTCACCTGAGTTACGGTGAGAAGACTCTGAGGTTGAATGTCGCCTCCTAGACTGGGGCATTTATATACCCTCAGCAGCAGGTGTGGTGGCCTACATGGTCATCCTTTACGTATTTGTGCATCTTCATTTGCATATGTGTAACTCAGAAATCTCTGTAATTGCAGTTGGATACTCTCCCACCTCTTGTATTTATGGGTGCTATAATTTTGGTGTTACAGCCAAAGCCAATGAACTGCTCCTAGGTCAGAAATACCGTGACCGTTTGACATTAATGATCATCCCATCTAAGCCAGGAAAGTCTTTCCTTTCCTCTTGTCAGAATCAGAATCTTCAGGTATTTTGTTTCCGGCAATAATGGGCACATACTTTTCTCAAATGGTAGGAAATAAAATATAACTATTTTCCTTCTTTGTCAATTGATCAGAGGCATAGTTTTGGCTTTAGTGGGAACATAGTAAATACTGACCTTACTTGTCACCATGTTTTCTCATTTTCCAAAATTATTGTCCATCTATATCCACATTCTCTTACACAATATGTCTCAGATCCAATGGAAGGGGGAAAAGATGCCAGCCAATCATTGACTGTTAAAGGCACAGAGAGAAGCCTGGACATTTATTTGGAGACATGGCTACAGTGAGGGACAGTACCAAAACAGAATTGCAAGTGGAGATCAGTGGGGGCCTTTAGGAGGAGAATCAAAGAACTAAGCAATATTTAAATGAGGGAAGAAAATAATTGGGTTTTAGATTCAATATATCTGATACGAAGCCTGTAGTCCTAATAGATTCTCATCCATACGTGTATCAGCCCTGAGAATTTCCTTCTCAGATCCCCAACTGCAGGACGCTTAGTTGACTAAGGGCCCCATTGTGCTATGATACAGCAGAGATATTAGAGAAACTAGGTTCTGGGACACATGGGATGTCTCTGATTCCAGTTATGAGCAAAGTACACTATTAACCTATGTTACATATGCCTCTTAGACTCTCTTCTCTGTTTTCATTCTTTTTATGACTTTATGCTTTAGCTTGGGAATTTCTTTCTACCCCATCTCCCAAATCATTCTTTTGTTCCGCTTTGTTCCCTCTCCTGATAAAACATATCAGTTAAGTTTTATAAGTCAGATATATTGTAAATTTCCAATATTTCAATGAGGTTCTGTTGTGTGGCTTTTAGTTTTCTGCCAAAATTCTCAATCTTACCTTTACTTCTTTAAACGTAATCATTCCTTAATAATACCTTCCTATTTCCTATTGTTAAATTCTTCTTCACGTAATTATTTTAATGTCTGATTTTGAAATGTGGACCATGTATTTCAGATTGTGTTTTCTGGTGTTCTCTTTTGTTTGTCTTTTCTTCTCATATTCCCACAACATTTTGAGAGGTTAATAGATATATATTTGTGAAACACACACACACACACACACACACACACACACCCCAGAATGATGTACCCTTTTCCAGAAAGAATTGACTTATGCTTCAGGCAGGCTTCTAGGATAAGGTCACAGCACCCTGGGTCGTTTTAATCCAATCAGTGGTTGAGATGGTTCAAACCTGGGCTTCAGTCCGTATGAAAAAGCTGTTTATTAACAATTCAATTTTACTTCTAGGAATTGGCTCTCCAAGGTCTGGGATATTTGCCATGACCTCAACTCTGGTAGATGCTGAATTCCAATATTATTTCTTAAGCCCAGTGAGTTTATGGAATTCTCTTAGCCTCTCAGTCAGTACTTTCAAAATCAACATACAATTTTAAGCGAATGGCAACTCCAGATGTAGATTCATTTCTTTTGACTTAGTTCTGGCCCATATAGTACCTCTGGGACTCTGGCATACTTAGGTATTTTCTATTCTCATTGAGAGAAAAGTTTCAATATTTTAAGCAACATTAACTTGCTAATTATATGTAATTTTGAAAAATTTTATTTTAACAATACTTAGGAATGATTCAAATAAGTGAGTTGCTACAGTGAAGGTGACCATTTAAAAGTCGTGTTATAGTAGTTTCAATGGTAGTAGACGACACCTACCAAATCCAGGAGATTCAAATGCTACCATTGTGGGCGTCCAGCCTTTCTTTCCAACTCTGTCTGCAATTTCCATGCCACGTACACACACTTTACACTGCGTTGCAATATGGCTTAAAGTGACCATGTCCTTTCATCCCTGCCTGCTTTTCTCATCCCATTTTATCTTCCCAGATCTTTTCATATTTATTTATATCTAGTGACACCCCATCCCTAACAAAAGCTGTCGTACCCTGCCTACCTCCCCTGGGTAATCATCTGTACACTCCAAAGTGTACTGATTACTGGGGTAGCTACAAAACTCTACCCGAGGATTTGGTTCACTCCATAAGGGCTTGGCGAGCCCTGTGCAGGGAATTCTCCACTAAGATTGAATTCCAGTCGTCCTGGCTTGGTAACTCGCCTGCATTGCTTTCCTTCCATTGTCTACCACACTTCGCACTCCCCTGCAGGTAATTACCAGATCGACTCCCAGAGGAACAACTTGCATTTGAATCCATGTTCTCAGCCATTGTTTCTGGATAATTTATAGGAAAAGAAAAAAAAAAAAAAAACACATACTTGGATACCTCACTGATATGTTTATTGAAAAATCTTCAATGTTGCTCCGCTGTATAAAATTTAAATTAAATGATCCCTGGGAGAAATACCAAGAATATATTACAGACAGAAATGTGCTTGATAACTGCATGTAACACATATAAGAAAAGCAGCCATGACATCTTTGTCTAATGAGCATACTTTCAAGAATGCAGAATTCAAATGCTTCTAACCTATCTTGGAAAATAACCATACATTTTATGGCTATAATTAATAATACATAGTGAGTCGAGAGAATCTTTAATGAAGAAGTATGGGTTTTTGCTTATTGAACTTGTAACCTAAAAAATTAGTAAAAGAAGCATCCCCAGCATGTTAGTGACTGGTCACTTGAAGAACAGCAAGTAGGTGCCAAACGTTGTAACTCTCAACTACGGATGAGATTCTGTGGGAAACATGCCTCAAATATGAAATCCATTTTATTCAGAGTTTCATGATGGGACTCTGCTATCAAAAGATCAGAAGCCACTACAGGTACAGCCCCGAGTGATAAATTTTATGTGAAGTATCACAATTTTTAATTGTTGATAAATAAATCAGTTCAAAAAAATGTGGAAGTCTATGCTATATAAAACAAACAATATAATCTCCGGGTCCAAGGTTAAAGAATTAGCCCAAGGTTGGGGAATTGACAAATCTTTTTGAAAATTATATTAACTTAATGTGGATGAAGATTTAGAGATTTAGAGGCAAAAGGATGAGAAGAATGCCTCTTGTTAAGAAGGATACTTGAACAAGGAACCAAGAGTAATTGAAGACAAATTCATTAACTTTTGCAATTTGCCTAATACATCTATGCTCCCTTTTAACCCACAAGTTTTATCTTCAAGATTATTTTGCTTTTTTCCAGCTTTATTGAAGTACAAGAGACAAATAAGTTATATGTATTTAAGGTGTATGATGTGATATTTAGATATAAGTCTACATTGTGAATGATTATCAAAATCAAACAATTTTTGATTTTTTGCCATTCCACATGGTTACAATTTTTGTGCATGTGGTTAAAACACTTGAGAATATCTTTCTTAGCGAATTTTAACTATATTAACATGGTATTTGTATTATTAGTAACTATAGCTACCATGTTGTACATTAGATTCTCAGAATGTATTCATCTCACATAACTAAAACCTTGCATTCTTTGACCAACATTAAGATAATTTTAAAGAGTTATGTTTAAAAGCAGAAAAACTTGGGAAGTAATAGTACCCACAGTATTGCATCAATAGGATACTTTCCCATTTGCTGACGCACAAAGCAAGGAGAAATTCCAATTTTGAAGGACGGAAAATCAAGGACTCACCAAGTAGCTGTTTGAATTGAGGTCATTTACTTCTCTACTCAGTCCTCTTCCTTCTAGAAGGTCTAGATGATGCTACTTTTAAAATGGGTACAAATTATTGAGAAAATTCAATAGTTGTTATCATTATCGTTGTGAGTATTAGAGTTTTATTAGAAAGTAAAATAAGAAAATATTGACATCAACCATGATACTACATTCTCCCGGGTCTAAAACATTATTTCACTGGTTTCATTTTATTTATTTATTTTTTAACTGACATTATTTTAACATAGAACTTAGAAAGCAGTTGGTTATACTCTAAGAATACGATAGATTATCAAACTTAAAAAACACTTTCAATTTCTAGTTCAACAATGGCAAAAAAGAACAAAACGAGAAAGAAAAAGGAGGTAATCAAACTTAACACAGAAAAAATAAGAGTGGAAAGTGGTGGGGGCACAGATTGAGTTGGAGACAGAGAGGGACAGAGACAGAGACAGAGAGAAAGAGAGAGAGATTCATGTACCCTGAGGCAAAGGGACTGAAAAGAAACATTTAGGCAAGAAAACGTAGGGAGGTACCTGGCTGTGCAACTACCAACATAACATTCAAACCCTGTGCCGTAAAAAGCTAAGACATTCTGAGATGGTAGAAGACCTGGATATTCATAAATGAAGATGATAAAAAAGGATAGCACACCAAAATTCATAAGGTACACTACTGTTGAAAGTTTTTGAGTATAAAGACATCAGGGTGTAACAGATCATCATTTAAGAATGCGCTAGAAAAAAAGGCTAAACTCCCTAAGCTTATGTGGTTCTCTTTCCGCTGTTCCCTGCCCTCACCATAGTGGTGTGTTTTTCTTGACTGCCCGGAGAGGGACTTAGATTGATCCTCCCCGGGGTTGTTTCAACCGCGCCCTTTTGTTGTCACCCCATCTTTAGGTATGTGGCAAGGTGTCCATCAATGTCCGGTCATCTCTCTCGGTCTTTGTTTTACGTCTTCTGTCTCTCTTCATTGGACAAGAGACGCGGTGGGTAACCAGTGCTTGGTGCATCTCTCTCCATTGTTGGCATAACGAATTACCACCAAGTAATTTTGGAGCATGGGAATGAATGGTGACAAGGGGGATCTTTCAAGGAAGGCTCCATCTAGGTAGAAACTGTGCCTCCAATCCATGAACCAGAAAAAAAAAAAATTGATGTGATCTCATTCCCCACTCTTAGGAGGAAGGCATCCATCAACAAAACCAGATGTTGATACACAAGAAGCAGATGCAGGAAGCACAAGCCCGAGGAAAATCTCTCCTGGCTCTGGTGCTTTCCTCATCATGATGGGATGATCATTAATGTCATACAGTCACGGTATTTCTGACCTAGGAGCAGTTCATTGGCTTTGGCTGTAACACCAAAATTATAGCACCCATAAATACAAGAGGTGGGAGACTATCCAACTGCAATTACAGAGATTTCTGAGTTACACATATGCAAATGAAGACGCACAAATACGTAAAGGATGACCATGTAGGCCACCACACCTGCTGCTGAGGGTATATAAATGCCCCAGTCTAGGAGGCGACATTCAACCTCAGAGTCTTCTCACCGTAACTCAGGTGAACTCACATCTCCCTTCAACATGTCCTACAGCTGCTGCTCTGGAAACTTCTCCTCCCGCTCCCTTGGGGGCTACCTGCGCTACCCAAGCTTCTCCTGTGGCTCTTCCTACCCCAGCAACCTGGTCTACCGCACTGACCTCTGCTCTCCCAGCACCTGCCAGCTGGGCTCCTCCCTCTACAGCGGCTGTCAGGAGACCTGCTGTGAGCCCACCAGCTGCCGGACATCCTGCGTGGTGTCCAGCCCCTGCCAGACGTCCTGCTCCCTCCCGAGGACCTCCACGTTCTGCAGCCCCTGCTGGACTGCTTACCCTGGGTCTGTGGGCTTTGGGTCCAGAAGCTGCTACTCACTGGGCTATGGATCCCAGGGCTTCAGACCCCTGGGTTATGGAGTCCATTGCTTCCCTCTGCTGGCCTATGGATCCAGATTCTGCCGCCCTAACTACTTTACCTCGAGGAGCTGTTACAGGCCGACCTGTGAATCTGGCTTCTATACATCAACTTGTTGAGGGTCCAGATGCTTTTGAGAATTGATGTCAAAGTCTCTACTTGGCACAGCCACCATTTTCATTTCCACCAATTACTACTAATCTTTTATTCCTAAATCATCAGTTTCTTGCATCATCGACTTCTGGCTGACTCTGAACTTAATGCGTATTCTCAAATTAAGTTCTAAATTCTGTACTATTGATTGAATATATGCTTCATTGAAATGCAATTGAAAATGAAAATTTTAATCTAATAAATGTATGTAATCCGGCACTCAAATATATTGTTCATCTTCTTTTTATTATTATTATTTGCTTGTAGTTGTTTGTATTTTATGGATTTGGGAGATTTAGATGAATATCAATGTGACTCTGAAACCAAGTTTGTGAACTTACCACATGATAGATTTGAGCACATTTCTGTTGACATTGGATATGTTTCCTGTTGGGGGTAGTCATTTCCTGGAGGTCTATATTGTACATGTCTCACTGTCAGTGACATTTGCCTAAGAATAAAGGACATGCGTTTTTGCTGAAAAGGAACACAAAGAAATTGGTACATACACTAGAAATGCAGACAACAAGAATACGATGTAATTTATAAGGTGAGGCTACACATCGTCAGACACATACCTCAAAGTCTAGAATCTGAGTGTGGATTTTCAGCAGAAAGAAAAAAATGAGCTCCCAGGTCAGGTGCTATGTATGCTGTCTGTTGGTTAGCATAAGTGCCAGGGTCTCTGCCTGCCACAGGGGAAGTGTTCCCGAGCCTTGCCTATAAACATGTGTAAGATTCACAGTGATCTTAGATGGGTAGTAACTGGGTTAAGGAAGTGTGGATAACCTCCTAATGCTTCTCCAAGGTTCAACCTGAATCAGGCAAAGAGAAACACACCCAAGCAATGTTGAACAAGCATTTATGTTTATGAGGCTTAACTTCAATCTCTGTCTCCCCAAAATAAGCTGAAGTCAGAAACCTGGGTGCAGGTGGTTTACTTGGCACAAGATCCCAGGGAGCAGGTTTGGGAGATCATGGAAGGTGAAAGAATCAGAGAGGAAAATCTCATTAAGGGACATATTTTCAGTTGTTATTACAGTGGGCAGTGGGGACCCAATCTTCCTGGGGCTTTTCAGAAATGTATACAATGAC
The DNA here is from genome assembly GCF_007474595.2 of Lynx canadensis. Lineage (NCBI taxonomy): Eukaryota > Metazoa > Chordata > Mammalia > Carnivora > Felidae > Lynx > Lynx canadensis. The sequence continues at coordinate 144,515,063 of NC_044311.2, forward strand.
TCTTGGAATTGTCTACGCCGGGATCTGATCGATAGGTGGAAGCATTTATTCAATAGCTCCCATCTCTACCATTGGTTCGAGATTGTCCCAGATGTGTGTTAACTTCCTAGAACTTTATTCATTGTGCAAAGAAGGATTCACCGTGAGCTCCATTTGTTTTCCTGGCTGTAACCTCAGAGGAGCCCAGGTCAAGAACGAAAGATGTGCTGTGTTTGGCAGGGGAGGAACTGTCTGGGCAAAGAGGGTTGAAGTCTGCATGAAATTGTTCACCATATCTGTGCCTGGATCCGAGCGAGAGAATGAGGATATAATGGAGGACACGGGAGGTATCAGATATACCACTTCCATCTAATGTTCAAACATCCCTGTGAGAAAGATAAACATCGTCTTATAGACCTTTCCAGAGATAAGGGAATAAAAACTCCAAAGGATTAGAAGCTTGCCGAAGTTTATAAATCAAAGATCTAGCAGAATTTGATCTCCTGAAGCTCTTTTATTGTTCTTTTCTGATTTTTTTTAATATGCAACCCCTTATTTCACCAGAGTACCTCAGTACCTCTTGTGCTACAGAAATTGTTTTATATGAATAGACTTCAACTCCTATGGCATCTTGTCTCATTAGCCTCATGAGCGATATGCATAATAAAAAGTAAAACTGAAAATAAATTTAGAGTTTAGAAGAAGAACCTGTAGGAAGGATGAGCTAATTTCTTTTAAAAATATGTGTGTTAACTATAATACCTAATAATACACTGAGAGAGAAATATTTGATTTCCTCTCAGGAAGATATCGCTAGAAATCCTGAGTGCTATGAAAATTCAGTTTAATTACCATTATTAGTGTCACATCATGATGTTCCCTTCCTCAATACCCAACGCTATGAACAGTTAAATAGTTAAAAAAGAACAAAAAAAAAGCTCCCTTACGTCTCACTTGGTATATTCAAGTTCAATACCAGCAGCTAAAAACTGGAGATAATTAGCTTCTTGTTGAAAATTAAAAAGATAAAATAAACAAGAAGAGGAAGATAATTCTTATGCAACTTGACAGATTTCTTATCTTCCCTTCGAATTCCCCAACACAAATCCTGTCACCCCCTAGAAACTTTTCTCTGAAATTAAAAAAAATAAAATCACCAAACTCTTGTGACATCTCCCAGATACTGTAAACTGTATTCCCATCTTGGTGAGTCAGGTTGAAGGAGGCAATCTGAGAAAAATCAGGGGAAAGTCCTTGAGTAGAGAAAACTAGGATTATAGATGCAGAAATAGCATAGGTGTAGGAAAAAAGAAAAAAGATTTAGAATCCAGCATGGCAGAGTACTTAACCCAAGCAAGAAACAAAAGAAAATTCTTTGTGTGTGCTTTGTCATGTAAAAATGATAAGCACTAATAACCTTAAAACCAGCAACACAAAAGCACAAAGATAATTAATAATACAACAGAGGTTACAGATGAGGTGAGGAAAAGCATTGATTGCCGAACTAACCTGCTGTGGGTACATATGTGTACTTTTTTGGATACAATTAGGAGTCATTTGTTTACAGTACTTACAACTATTGCTTCTCCACAGGAATCTTACCCATCTTTGCCATGATGTTGCCCTTCCATATTTGTATTTTTTATTATTCCTGAGGCAACAACCAATGATTTTAGCTTCAGGGTTGAACTTTTTTAAAATTTTTTTTTAAGTTTATTTATTTTTGAGACAGAGAGAGACAGAGCATGAACGGGGGGAGGGTCAGAGAGAGAGGGAGACACAGAATCGGAAGCAGGCTCCAGGCTCTGAGCCATCAGCCCAGAGCCCGACACAGGGCTCGAACTCACAGACCGCGAGATCGTGACCTGAGCTGAAGTTGGATGCTTAAGTGACTGAGCCACCCAGGCGCCCCAGGGTTGAACTATTTAAATGGCTTCACATTAACATTGTCAAATAGAGCATCATGAACTTTCAATAGCTTTACATCCTTGGATTCTTCACATGGTGTTGGGAGAACATTTTACTCCCACTCTTCAGGTTCTTCGGCTGGTCTAATAATTAAATTGATATGAAACAAATGAACAAGAGTAAAACAAACACAACTCTAATGGAAGAGCACATCAACAGCTATTGCTTTTGCGTGTGTGTTCTTTTCGAATGCACGAGAAAACTTAGGGTTTAACATGCGTGAAGATCATTAGCATAGTTATTCGACCTAAATAAAAATGTATGTACCCGAGTGATATGTTAACACATCTTTTGCAACTGCTAATGATAATCATCTTTGGAAGCATTTGGTGATGCAGATTTGCCAGCAAGAACTGTAATATAGAATGAAAATAGAGTCTTACCCAAGCCCCAATTAGGACAGCTGCCCGGAAAACACAATCTTCACTGGAAAGAAAGTGCTCCCGAGAATGAACAGTCTTTACAGGGTTATGTACTTTTTTACAATCTTGGAAAAGTTCAAAAATATTATAGACTGACAAATAGGTAGAAATCATGAGTTGTAAAATGAAGGAATGCAGGAAGTAGGAGCAATGATCGATATCTCAAGGACAAGATGGTTTTCCTTAAGGCTCCCCATTCACAAAGTAGGTATACAATGCATTATGGCGGCCATCAATCAGGCTTTTGGTTTGAACAAAGTTAATGTACAGTCAGGCTGACTTAGAAATAAGTCTAAGATGGCTTCCCTTGTATATCAGGCCTTTAGAGAATTTTTCTCTCCTCACATTGTCATAAAAACTACCTTTGGGCCCCTGGTTGGCTCAGTTGAAAGAGCATGTGACTCTTGATCTTGGAGTCATGAGTTTGAGTCCCATGTTGGGTGCAGAGATTATTTACATAAAAATATAAATAAACTTGGAAAAAACTGCTACTTTACTTTGAAGTAACTACTGGTGCTTCTTCAGCAAAATTGTCTCTAACTTTTCATGTGGTCAGTGCCATTGCTGACCTCCATAGTGGATAGTAAATAGCTTCAAATTATGGTTCAGATTATATATTCACCATCAACCTGATTTAATAACAGAAATTCTGTATTTACCTTCTTCACTGAATATGAACTTTTCATTTGAGTAATTGCTCCTAAGAATAAAATTTTGCAAAGTTTAAAGGAGAAAATGTTTCCAAACAAAACTAATAGTTGCAGATTTAACTAATATAATATGCGGTCAAACGACGGCAGCAAGGGCATGTAAATTATTCTTTATATGTGGTGTGGCAGCCTCAAGTGCATGCTCATATTTCATATACAGCTAATCAGTAATTCTCAGATTTCTCACTAACTCCACCCACTGGTAACACAGTGTATAGTATTACAGGTTGTGCCCCATCAAGAGAGCCAAAGCAGTCCCGACCAGGTTAGAAAAACAAATGACCCTCCACCAAGATTTGAATGTGTGAGCTGTCCTACCATTTGTATGGGAGTGTAATTGTTTCTCAGCGATCCCTTTCCACACTGTCTTCGAAAGAAAAGCAATAATCTGATTTTATTCAAAAAGGGTGAACAACGGAAGGATAAGAAAAGGCTTGTCTTCTTTCGGATTTAACATTGGTTAAAGCAAAGACTCTGTTCACTATATATGCATCTTATACCCCACTAGCTGAAAGCATGACCAAAGTAAAGTGGAGGCCTCTCAAACCTATCTCACTTATGTTAATTCAATGATCACTCATAAGTAAAAACTCTAAGACCATGAGAAAATGAGACTGGATGCTAAGCCAGACAGAATAAACCAAGACATACGGTTACCCTGTGGGTAAGAATTTAGCTCTCTGTGCCTTCAGTAACATTGCCCTTGACTGAGAGGGTAAAAATCTGGGACAGAGGTGCTGATTCGAAGGTTGTCATCTGCCCGGATGTTTGGCTGAATGCTGAAACAGAATATTTGCATTGGCTTTGGGTTTTGTTTTGTCGTTGTTGTTTTCCAATGAGTGTTATCAACCAAACAACCGCAAAGCAGGAGCATGTTGGGACTTCACCAAACTTACAGGACTGACTCTGCTGTGCTTACCTAATAAATATTGGAATGTGTTAGATATTTAATTTAGAGACTTGGTCTCTTTTTCCCATTATTATTAAAATTTTATTTTAATTCCATCGTAGTTAACACACAGTGTTATATTAGTTTCAGATGCACAGTGTAGTGATTCAACACTTGAGACTTGATTTCTTCTATGTCAGCAGAAGGGGGTTAATGGAAGCCTCACCAAATCTAATTCACTAACGTCTAACTTACTACTGGAGAACTTCAGTCCACTTTCTCTTATATTTTAGGATACAGTTATTAGAGTAATCTTCTTTCTAAAATTATGTAGTATGTTTAATATCCTTTACAATTTATAATTATTCTGCATAAAAACATTGAAATTTCTCACTCCATACAGAACAAAAGGCCACAATTGTTTGTTTTCTTAAAAATATATGTCTAGGGGCACCTGGGTGGCTCAGTCAGTTGAGAGTCCGACTTCGACTCAGGTCATGATCTCACTGTCTGTGGGTTCGAGCCCCGCGTCGGGCTCTGTGCTGACGGCTCAGAGCCTGGAGCCTGCTTCCGATCCTGTGTCTCCCTCTCTCTCTGCCTCTCCCTCATTCTCACTTTGTCTCACTCTGTCTCTCAAAAATAAATAAACGTAAAAAAATTTTCAATAAAAAATATATGTCTAGATTTTATCACGTGAAGATATGGAGTAGACATTAAAGATGAAGTCATTTCTTTCAAACCAAAAAGACAGTTGATGTTTTGACTTAAAAAAATGTTTATTTATTTATTTTGACAGAGAGAGAGAGCATGAGAGAAGGCGAGGGCAGAGAGAGAGGGAGAGAGAATCCCAAGCAGGCTCTGCACTGTCTGCATAGAGCCTGACATGGGGCTCGAACTCACACCTTGTGAGACCATGACCTGAGCTGAAATCAAGAGTCTGATGCTTACTCAAGCCATCCAGGTGCCCTGATGACTTTACTTGCTAAAGTAAAAAAATTTTAAATGATAAACACAAATATCAGAAATATCCATTCAGATGTTTAAAAGTAGTTTTGAAGACACAGAGTAAACAAGTAATATGAAAATCTTATATGTGAAGGTCATATAATATATTTTTATTTAAACTTACATTTTTCCATTTTGTAAAATTTGAAACAAATGCACTAGAAGGAATAACTAGTTGATATTAAGAAAGAAACATGCCTCAGTACTACATCTATATAACTACAAGAAAACTGCTTCAACATCTTTCTTCAATGAATGTATTTTCCAATTACTGGAATTCAAGTTATTTCTAATCCATAATAGGTAACAATATAAGTCAAATTTGTAAGCTAATGATAGGACAGGAGATCAGTAGGTCGCACGGATCTTGATATAGTAGTTATTTCGTTAAATTTCTAGACATAGAAGGTATTATGTTCAAACATAAGATTAGTAAAAGCCAGATCCACAGGTTGGTTGGTAAAAAGCAGACTGGCAACTTCTAGAAGAGAAGGACATTGGACGATAAAAGCTCGATCTACAACTCAGGGATGAAAAAGCATTGGGACCACACCCCATTGATTGGAAACCACTGGATCCAAAGCCCAGAAAGGGAGAGCCATAACCAAAAGATTGAAAGCCATTGGAGCCAAAGTCCAGAGACCCAGAATACGTTGTCTGGCAGGGACTGTAGAACATGGAGGTCCTTGGTCGGTAGCAGGACGTCTGGCAGGGGCTGGACACCAGGTAGGATGTCCGGAAGCCGGTGGGGTCACAGCAGGTCTCCTGACAGCCACTGTAGAGAGAGGAGCCCAGCTGGCAGCTGCTGGGAGAGCGGAGATTAGTGCTGAAGAACAGGTTGTTGGGGTAGAGAGATCCACAGGAAGATCCTGGGTAGCGCAGGAACCCCCCAAGGGACTGAGAGGAGATGTTTCCAGAGCAGCAGTTGTGGGACATGGTGACAGGAGATGTGCTTTACAGCAAGATTCTGAGTTTGAATGTCACATCTTGGACTGGGGCATTTATATACCCTTATCATTGGGTGTGCCTTTTGCATGACACATAAAAACAGGTTACCTTCTGCTTTTAATTGAATCGAAAAGATCATCACAATCAAACGCATGTAGTTTTTGTGGTTTTACAACTGGAAAGCACAGTAATGTTTGTGGCTTGAAATTCAGGTAATAGCATTGAATCTTCAAAGCTATTAGTCATCTTCCTCTACCAAAGGTCACCCAGCAGATCACTCAGAGAACTGCTTTAGAGGTAGACAGTGTCTGGGAGGAGGAAGGCTGGCTTAATTAAAAATAATTGATACCCCTTTCACAATCTGCCTCAAATTGTTGCCATCTGGATGGCAAAGTTGCTAACCAACTGATCTATTCCTAGTCATTTCTTTTAAACAAAAACATACATTGATTGTTGCCAAGCAAGTTTCCTTAATGAATGGTATCATCAGGAAGCAGCAATGGTAATATGCAAGATGTATGAGGATTTTTTAAAAGTCAGATCTCAATTTGAATGGCTTCAGTGAAATATTAACTGAGATTCCCTTATTTCAGGGAACTGAGGTTTTCAGGGTTTGCTTAAAGTGTATGAAAACTAATAAGAGTCAATCTTGGGGGCGCCTGGGTGGTTCAGTCAGTTGAATGTCGGACTCTTGGTTTTGGCTCAGGTCATGATCTCACAGTTCATAGGATCGAGCCCTGTGTCAGGCTCTGCACTGACAGCATGGAGCCTGCTTGGGATTCTCTCTCTCTCTCTCTCTCTCTCTCTTTCTCTCTCTCTCTCTCTCTGTCTCTCTGCCCTCCCCCACCTGCTCCCTCTCTTTCTAAATAAACTTATATAGGGGCGCCTGGGTTGCGCAGTCGGTTAAGCGTCCGACTTCAGCCAGGTCACGATCTCGCGGTCCGTGAGTTCGAGCCCCGCGTCAGGCTCTGGGCTGATGGCTCAGAGCCTGGAGCCTGTTTCCGATTCTGTGTGTGTGTCTCTCTCTCTCTCTGCCCCTCCCCCGTTCATGCTCTGTCTCTCTCTGTCCCAAAAATAAATAAACGTTGAAAAAAAAAATTTTTTTTTAAAAATAAATAAACTTTATATATATATATATATATATATATATATATATATATATATATATATATAAATCTTAGTTTTTCTTTCTTGTGTGTGTATGTGTGTATGTGTGTGTTTACTGTGGTATAAATTAAATATTATAAATTGCTTTATGCTATTTTGGAATGTTAGAGGTGATTCATCTAAGATTGCTGAAAAAGCATTAAAAAAACAAAACGTGGCAAAAATGCCCAATGTATTTCTATCTTTAATCAGAAGTAGTGTTGATCATTAAAAAAAAAAAAAAAAAACTCCCCAGACTCTGGAAAATGTTCTTGTTCTAAAGAAAGTTTATAAGGTAATTGCCTTGAAGTATTGGACCAAAGGAGCCATCTTAAGGAGATTCTTCCTTGCCTCAGAAAGCAACATACATCACTTTGACTTAAATTGTTTTCAGGTGTTTCTGACAAGCATTACAAAATTTCTAAAATAATGGTCATATTTTTTCTTGTTCTATGATTCATATTCCACCTCAATGTAGTAGGGTAATGAAGATTGATACCTTGAGGAAGTAGAGAGATTGAGAAAGTTTATCTTCCTGTGGCTTCTGTGCTGTTTGATTTGTTCATTTCACCATACAGCATTTCCCTTCCACTTCTGAACAAAAGTGTTGGAGTGAAAAAACCTCCATTTTGTGGAAGTAAGAATGTAAAAAAATTCCCTAATACGTGACTTATAGAATATTCTTCCACAGAAACAGCTTATATAAGAGCAGATGACATCCAAAAGCAAATTCGATTTAGGTGAGTTGAATACACGGATGTTTTGGTGTTCCATATTTTTGTTTTTTGTTTTTATTTTTGTTTTTGAGACAGAGAGAGAAAGATTGTCAGTGGGGGAGAGGGGCAGATGGAGAGAGAGAATCTTAAGAAGTCTCCACGCTCAGCATAGAGCCTGCCACAAGGCTCGTTCTCACAACTCTGGGATCATGACCTGAGCTGAAATCAAGAGTTGGATGCTCAACTGACTGAGTCACCCAGTCACCCCAATGTTCAATATTTTATACACAAATAAAATAGGAAGGTTTGGAATATAGTAGAATGCTTTCTGCTATTCATAATTAAGATTTGCTTATTTTAGAAAGAGGACAAACTATGTTGGGTAATATATGAAACATTCTTGAAAACCAATTCATCTACTCAAAAAGTTCAGACCCATGAAGTCTACAATTTGGAAGGGAGTTTAACAACTATCCCCAGTCCTCTACCAGGTTGGATTCCTATTGACAACATCCTGATAAGCTATTCCCAGTGCCCTCAAGATGGAAATCTCATTACCTACAACAGTGGCTTGTCTTAGATTTTTAGCTGAATCTTACCTTAAAGCTTCCACCTAGTAATCTCAGTTCTTTCTAGAATGAGTCTCAGCTAATTTCCACTGGACAACATTTCAATTTTTGAAGATGGGCGTCCTAGGAGGTTTGCCCATTCCCACAGGATATTTTAAGCCATTTCCTGTAACCATGCACTACTCCACTTGCAGTCAATGATGACCTTGGCCGGAGAGTCTAGAAAGATACTAATGATACTAATTCTCTGGGCAGAATCAAAGGCATTCATTCTGAATTTCACATTATCGTCTTTTCTGATTTCCCCCACCCCATTTCAATTTATAAAAGTCATTTGTAACTATGAATTCTTCAAACATTTGTTATTTCTTTGAAGTCTACATAGGGTAGACACTTTCCTAATTTCTTGATTCCCTTTACCTTCTATAGTAAAATTCCCACCCTATGAGAGGAAACTACGAGACTAAAAGACCCATTTCTTTTATGTGTAGTGCTTATTCTCTCGTTTTCAGTCACATCAACACCACCAAAAAAATTACTTAAACTTTATAGGGATGAAGAGTTTTTGACAATTTATCAGTGACTCTAACAGGAAGCAAGTCAACTTCAGGGCAAGGATTCCCCGACTTCAGTATTTTTACAATGTAATCTTCAAAGTACTCCTGCAGATATTAGACCCTCTATTTTTAAATCAAATACTTATACACACAAAAGCAGCTTGGGCACTTGTGTTGTAGGAAAACCAAAATCCAAATGTGTAGGATATTCATTTAGCTTTTCTATCAATTAAGAGTGCATAGGGGTTTATTTCTTCTATAAGGGCCACAAGATTTGGGAGAGGAAACAGAGAGTATGGATATTTTTGTTGTTGTTATTCTCAATTGGGTTCCTAAACTTGGAACAAAATAAATATCCCCTCCAGCCTACAAAGCACTTTTTTGAGAACTTTAAACATGGCAAATTTCTCACTGTGTTACCCATTCGATACAATATCTTGAGGGGTAGATGAATAAAACACCAATCTTAAAGGGACACTTACCATACAATTACATTCATCTACCCAAGCCAGGTGAATGAGAGGTGACATTTTTACCTCATGAACAATCGCTTTGAAAAACTAATGAGATTCTTTCATTTAAAAGTCTGTGTTCATAAAAAAGGGCTTTGATGGTTAATGGATTTCATTTTGACTGGAGCCTAATTAAGCATTCTTATTAAAAAGGGCACATGCTACTACCCCATTGCTAGGGTATATAATAAGGTTCCAGTTGAAGGTAACAGTCACGCTCACCAAACCTCTCTGAAACTCAGCTGAACTCAGAACTCCCAACATGCACTACAACCGCAGTTCTGGAAGCTTCTCCTCCAGCTCTCTTGGAGGTTACCTGGGGCACCCCGTTTCCACCTATGACTCTTTCTACCCCAGCAATGCAGTCTACTCTCCCAGCACCTGCCAGCTGGGCTCCTCTCTCTTTGGTGGCTGCCAGGAGACCTACTGTGAGCCCACCAGCTGCTGGACATCCTGTACCGGGGCCAGATCCTACCAGACATCCTGCTTCCGTCCAAAGAATTCCATCTTCTTCGGACCCTGCCAAACAAATTACACTGGATCTCTGGGATGTGGAAACATTGGCCTTGGGTCTTTTGGTTATGGGAGCACTGGTTTCCAATCTCTGGGCTGTGGGTCCAGCTTCTGTCGTCCAACTTTTTTTTCTTCCAGGAGTAGCCAGTCAACTTGTAACCAACCAGCTTTTAGCTCTCGCTTTTTTAGGTCAGCTTACTGAATATCCCCCATTATCTCATGGTTATGTCTGTACCTTATGAAATGTTAACATGCAGCTTGTCCAATATCTGCAATCACTGACCATCTCCTTCAGCAGGACTTGCCGTCACAGTCCTCCCAGAAGTGTGTGATTCACTGTGGACAAAGTGACCTTTTTTTCTAAATCAGACATATGAGATATATGTTGAAATTTCATTCTTATGTCAATGCCCCGAATCCCTTCTGCTACTTTCTTTCTAAGATTTTTCTCTTATTGTTATCTTAGAATTCTTTCACTTAAATTTCAAATAGAATTGGCATTTAAACAATTTTTAACGTTTATTTTTGAGAGAGAGAGAGAGAGAGAGAGAGAGAGAGAGAGAGAGAATGTGAGCGGAGAAGTTACAGAGAGAGAGGATGACACAGAGCTCGAAGCAGGCTCAGGCTCTGAGCTGTCAGCACAGAGCCCGACGCGGGACTCGAACTCACAGACTCATGGACCATGAGATCACGACCCAAGCCGAAGTCAGCCGCCCAACCGACTGAGCCACCCAGGCATCCCTAGAATTGGCATTTAAAATAAACTTTTTTTCTACCATGAATTATGGCATTCCATTTTTTTTTATTCATATGGTACATATATTGAATGCATCCCACACCTTTGACTGTCTTCATTAGGAAAGCATGTTTTTGTTTTGTTTTGTATTATCTGTTTCATATGACATAAGTTACTCAATAGGAAACAAGAAATTTAAAGCACAATTCAAATACATGTCATATATTGCATGTTAAAAGGTTTATTTCCCCTGGTAGGTGGATTTGTTCATCTGATTGCTTTAGAGAATTATTTTAGTTAGGCATTCGTTGAAAAAATATTTATTGATTTCTGATTATAGACAAGACATTGTTCTGAACAAAGGCCTAAATTCCCTGCCTTCATGAAGTTCACACACATACAATTCTAACTCACCATCATGTAGCAAGTGCAGTAATGGAGACAAAAAAAAATTTAAGTTTCAATAGTAATAAAACAAAAACGATTTCAAAAAACGTGAGTCGGGGCGCCTGGGTGGCGCAGTCGGTTAAGCGTCCGACTTCAGCCAGGTCACGATCTCGCGGTCCGTGAGTTCGAGCCCCGCGTCAGGCTCTGGGCTGATGGCTCGGAGCCTGGAGCCTGTTTCCGATTCTGTGTCTCCCTCTCTCTCTGCCCCTCCCCCGTTCATGCTCTCTCTCTGTCCCAAAAATAAATAAACGTTGAAAAAAAAAAAAAAAAAAAAAAAAAAAACGTGAGTAAATCACACAAAACTCATTACTGACAATCCAAAGAGTAAGTTACCACTTCATATAAAAAAATAAACAAATCTTGGGGTGTCTGGGTGGCTAGTCAGTTAAGCGTCTGACTTTGGCTCAGGTCGTGATCTCACAGTTCAGAGCTTAGAGCCTGCTTCAGATTCTGTGTCTTCTTCTCTCTCTGCCCCTACCTGGCTCATGCTCTATCTCTCTCTCAAAAACAAAAATTAACATTAAAAAATTAAAAAAAAATAAATAAACAAACCTGGTTGCTGAGCCAATGTGTTAGTTGTAGTCCTTTGATAAATAGATGCCAAATAAGGTTTGCCCTAAAAGGGATTTATTGGTGGGGCGCCTAGCTGGCTCAGTTAAGCATCCGACTCTTGATTTCAGCTCAGGTCATGATCTCACAGTTCGTGAGATGGAGTCCCAAGTCAGGCTCTGTGCTGACAGCATGGAGTCTGCTTGGGATCCTCTCTCTCCTCTTTCACTGCCCCTCCCCCCCCTCAAAAATAATAATAATAATAAACATTAAACAAAATTAACTACCACGGTCTCCATTTTCTTGAAAATATGGGCTGACAGTACCTATCTCCTAAAATATATAGTTTAAATTCGTGCCCAAGACTTTAAGCAAGAGTAAATTAAAATTTTACTTATAAAGAATCTTCCTCTCAGTTTATAAAATTATGTTCATAGTTTTTTAAGATCATTTTCTCAGATTCTCATGTCTAATTTGTAAGAGAGATTTCCAGCAGTTTTGTGATGGCTCACTGGAATATTGAAACCTCTTAATACACATTTATGTGTATTCATAGGAATAATTTCTTTTCTGCTAATGATCACCCCACACTCTCCAGCATAGTACTACTAAAAACACAACTCAGGCCTCACTCTGCACGTGAAACATATTAGGGCAGAGGGCAACGTTCGGAGAATTTATTTTCCACGATAATTGTTAATCTGTTTGCCAATCTTGTGCTATTTCGCATCATCATATTTCTCATGTTTGCTCTATTCGCTTACTTTGTCATGATCCACCCCCCCCCCTTTGGTCATGCCCTTCTTTTATCATTCTCTACCTTTTTGCTTTGTTTCTTGCACTTTAACCAAGCATTTACTGTCTCCGTGGTTTCCAGGGCTCTTGGCACTATTCACATTTGGGTTGGATCTTTCTTTGTTAGGATAGAGCTGTCTTGTGTGTCCTAAGATGTTTAGCAGCATCCCTGGCCTCTTCCACTAGGTGCCAGTAGCACTGCCTCCCCCACCTTCCCCACACACACCATACTTCTGTTGTGGCAATTGTATATGTCTCCAGACCTTGCCAATTGTCCTCTGGAGGCAAAATTATTCTTTTGTTTGGAACCTCTGATTTAGATGGGTATTTGGGACATGAGCTGCTTGGGATAGTTCTTAACGGTGAACACTGGACCTATCACCCAATTGGGATGGAGATAGGACAGTGAAAATACAATATTGTATTGCTCCCTGCATGAATAAAGTATTATGGGTGAGGACTACTGAATAAATGCATGGATATTTCATAAATCTAAAATAATGTTGAGCTACTCACTTGGTAAATATTCCACTGTTGCAGATGAATGTAGTAATTGTGATGCTGTTTATAATTTCAATGACTGGTTCAACTGCAATTAGAGGGGGGAAATGGCATTTTTTGTGATGAACTTCTCGGTTCCAGAGCATCTAAGTTGTCTGTTAGGATCACACCCATTCTTTGATCGTCCTAGACCTAGAAGTAATAGCAAGACTTAGATTATATTTTTACTTTCTTTCAGGTAATTAAGACCAATTGAGACCAATTTCTGGTTTATGGACTCTGCTTTAATACCTTTGGGTATTCTGAGAGCATTCTTCAGTTTGTCTGACCCATTATGTGCACTACACACACACACACACACACACACACAAAACAAAACACCTTCAATTCTTTTAATATCTACCAGAAGTGATGAAGCTGATCATAAGCTACATTTCTTCATTTTGAAGCTTTGAAGCTGATACCACGAGCTTTACTCTGTAAGTATCTCGACACCTCATTTCAGTTCATCATATGGGCACTTTACTGTCTAGGAACTTCTTCAGGTGTGTCTACCAAATATTTCATGCTAACAAGCATCTACTCAAAGAGATTCATATTTCAAATACAAGAAGACAAGTTCATTAAATAAATATTTATTTGTCCCTGCTACATGCCAGGGTTTATGCTAGGACTTGGAGGGTGCAAGTTTAAGCAACAGTGTAATGGAATTGACACGCAGCTATCAACAACATTACAAACTAACTATAACTGTAGTTAGACTGACATAATCTCATGAGAAAAGAAATGAAGATCGGAGGACTTTTTCCAGAAAATGTAAAGCTCAGGTTGGGACTTAGAGGATAATGCATTTGGACAGGCAGAGAAAAATCACAGGAAAGAAAATAGGACAAGTTCAATGTGCAAAGCACTTGTTTGAGGAAGTTCAAGGGCCCTCCTTTTCCCTTTGCAAGTGGAAAAGAGCTTGAACCAGAAAGGTTATCTGGCCATGGATATCATGCTAACAAATTTATATTATGCTGCATAAGGAATTGGAGAACACTGGAAATTCCTGAGTAATAATTTTAGAATTTCCTTCTGTCACCTAAATTTAATATGCTTTGGGGGAATATAATTTAAAATGAGAACTTTCATTTGATTGTTTTAGTCAATATTTCATTTGCAATAGGATTTTTAGTTCACTTTTTCTTTTTTCATGTTTTGTTAGTAGAATCCTTCTGGTCAGGAAGGTACTGGAATTATTTTGTGATTGTGGGCTGTAACCTACTTTCCAACTCTTGCCAGCTTATCTGAGAGGAGCCCTCATGACAGGTACATTGTCTTCCACATAATTTGTTACTTTCAGAGTATTGTCTAATAAAATGTTAGCAATTGATCCATCCTTATACCTAAAAATAAAAATTAGCTATAAAAAATTGAAATCATTAGCCTATTCACTTTTATGTTATTGCTAAAAGCAGTGGTCAAAATTATGTGGGCTTTTATTTTTAATAATGCATGCTATAGCAATATATTCTTATAACCCATGAAGCAACACAAAGAGTTGGATTGGGTATCTGGTTTTGTTTGTTTGTTCGTTTGTTTGCTTGTTTGTCTGTTTTTTTTAAGACATCTGAAGTACAAAGGAGTTTATTTGTCTCTAATCACACAGTTAGTCAGTAGTGTATTATAAACTCAGTTATACTTTTAAAACTCTATTTATTTTAAAACCATATAACCCACTACAAGGAGTAAAATAAATAAGAGAGTACGCATCCTGAGAACGGTGAACTGTCACAATCTTCTAGGTACTAAAGTAGTATATATTTTACTTATTAACATTATCTAAGCATTTGACATCAAGGAAATACTGAGCAGTACCTTTTCAAAGATCTTAGATATTGGAGTATTTAGTTATTAGGATTCTGTGCCATTAATAAATTGCATTTCTACAAATTTAGTCTCTGGAAAAGGCAAATGAATGCTAAAAAAATATTCTAATAGGATGTGGCAGGATATATGATGAAGTATTTAAGAATATTTATTTGAGGGGTACCTGGGTGGCTCAGTCAGTTAAGCGTCCAACTTTGGCTCAGGTCATGATCTCGTGGTTTGTGGATTCGAGCCCCACATCGGGCTCTGTGTAGACAGCTCAGAGCCTGGAGCCTGCTTCGGATTCTGTGTCTCCCTCTCTCTCTGCCCCTCCCCTGTTTGCACTCTCTCTCTCAAAAATAAATACACAATAAAAAAAATTTTTAAGAGGAATATTTATTTGAATAAGTGGAGCACAAATGGAGGAATGATAAGAATAAAAAAGAAATGGTGTGGAGAAGTAGATCATATTGCATGCAACTGAAGAGAAATCCCACCTAGATTTACATCTCTGTGCAAAGACAGGAGTGTTCATGCAGAAGACGTAAGCAAAGAGCAGCTTTTCTTGTATAAGATACAGTGCATTCTCTATAAACCCATTTGGCTACCACATTCTCATAATTACTAAAGTAGAGATTTCTAACTATTATGATATTGACTTAAGTAATTGGATTTTACATAATTGTACAGGGAACACAAAAAGAACCAGCAAGAAAATTAAGAATAGGGAACATTTTAATTTTGCTCTTTCCTATGTCATGCTCAGAATATTTTTGCTGCATATTGAAACAGAGTAATGGAAGTCTATAATGGTAAATCTAAATTGCTCAAGCTCATACTACCGGGCTGCTGTGAAGCTGTAGTCAATTAATTGTAAATTCATTTCATTTCCTTAAAATATGCCAATTTTGTACAGAGTCTATTATGAGAAATTAGGATTTATTTAGTTTTTCCACTGTTCCCCTCAATCCTCAAAGATACCCTATATTTCAATGGGTATATATAACTATTCATTACTTATTTATATTTTTTATTCTGTTGCATATACAACCATTTTTCATTTCTTTTTTTCTTTCTTTAATTTATTTTTTTAATTTACACCCAAGTTAGTTAGCATATAGTGCAACAACGATTTCAGGAGTAGATTCCTAATGCCTCTTACCCATTTAGCCCATCCCCCTCCCACAACCTCTCCAGTAACCCTCTGTTTGATCTTCATATTTAAGAGTCTCTTATGATTTGTCCCCCTCCCTGTTTTTATATTGTTTTCGCTTCCATTCCCTTATGTTCATCGTTTTGTACCTTAAAGTCCTCATATGAGTGAAGTCATAGACAACCATTTTAGGTACACAACCATGTTGTATTTGATATACGTAATGGGATCTATTAAGAATAAAACTTGACATGAGCTCTCTTAAGAAGAAAAATGTTTTCCTTTTTTAAAAGTGTTTTCTAAAACCACTAAGACCAAGTAACTGGAGAGAGTGAAAGAGACAAAGAGACAAAGACAGACAGAGAGTATTTATTGAAAGACTGAGATCCTGAGCACCCTATGAGCTGGGATGTGGTGGAAAGATGACTTAAGATCCCATTTCTTAGTTTCCACACATTCTTGAGAAATCTGTTTTTCTTCCGTTTTTTAAATGTTTTTATCTATTTTTGAGAGAGAGAGAGCTCGCTTGTGCATGTGCAAAGGGCGAGGAAGGGGAGGGCCAGACAGAGGAAGAGAG
Organism: Lynx canadensis; assembly: GCF_007474595.2. NCBI lineage: Eukaryota > Metazoa > Chordata > Mammalia > Carnivora > Felidae > Lynx > Lynx canadensis. The sequence continues at coordinate 144,531,606 of NC_044311.2, forward strand.
ACAGAGAAAGAGGGAGACCAAGAATCCCAATCTACGCTGTCAGCATAGAGCCCAGTGCGGGGCTCAAACTCATCAACCGGGAGATCATGACCTGAAGCTGAAAGTTGGATGCTTAACCAACTGAGCCATCCAGGTGCCCCTGTTTTTCTTCCTTTTAAACTTAGTTATCACGGATGATTTTTTCTGGCATGCGAGCTGGTGAGTTTGGTGACTTACATTTTTGCCTCAATTTCTTCATTTTTTACCATTGGATTAAATCATCTATTTGGCAGGATTAGTCTAGGGATTTAAAGAAGAAATTATGTGGGGCTCCTGGGTGGCTCAGTGGGTTAAGTATTTGACTTCAGCTCAGGTCATGATCTTGCGGTTTGTGGGTTTGATCCCGCATCGGACTCTGGGCTGACAGCTCAGAGCCTGGAGCCGGTTTCAGATTCTGTGTGTGGGTCTCTCTCTCTGCCCCCTCCCCCGCTCGCACTCTGTCTCTCTCTCCAAAATAAATAAACGTTAAAAAATATTTAAAACAAAACAGAAGACATTACGTAAAAACAAAACAAAAAACAAAACAAAAAAACACTTGTTAACTGATGGAAGGCAGCTGATAATCAATTCTTCCTGCTATTATTTTATTAGTTTTGATTTGCATGTCCTAAAACATGAAGATTTCATTAGAGGATAGTTAGCAAACATTTACTGAATGTCAACTGTGTGGCCGTCACTGCACTGCCCTTGGGTCTACAAAGATGAGAAGACAGTTCTTATCCTCAAACAAAATACAGGGCAGTTAAAAAAAAAAAAAAACAAAAAAAACAAAAAAAAAAAAAAACTAAAGTAGTAGAAAGAAAATCCCCATGTGTATTTAAGTACATTAGAAATAATAAGTTTTATCTTGCTAAGGAAGAAAATAGTTTTCAAATAGTGTACAATTCAAATGGACACTTTGAGTAGGAATTTTATTTCTCCTTCTATGTATGTGAATCTTTAAAAATGTATCTGGGACAACTCTTCTCGCAGAATGTCCACACCATCCCTGACACAGCCGGCCTCACCATGCAGTTGGGGCAATGCACCCAAAGGAAGATTCTCACAGAGCAGAGGCTTTCCAATTTGTGTCATCCTGTCCCATACTGAGAAACAGATTTTACTTCACAACCTATGCACCTCTCTCCCTCTTACCCTCTTTCAAAAACCAAACTTTCAGAAAAAAAAAGTGTATAAGGCGACGCTAACATTTTCTATCCCCTCTCATCCCATCCCAACCCATTCTATTCTATTATTTCTCATTGAAACATGTACTGATGAACCATCAATAAATAGATTTCATGACCCACTAATGATACAAGACTCACATATTGGAAGCTTTTGCAATTGAGATTATCCACATGGGAGTTATTAAAGCAGCTAATTCCATGCCTTCCTGCTCAAAATCATCTCAAAAAATTCTATTTCTTTATATAATAGCCCACTGTCTCTCCCCCAGTAAGTGGAACAAAATTCCTATTAAACCATGGTTCAAGCACAGGTCACTAGATGGCCACTGAAGAAATTTTAGATTGCTGGACACTTCTAATGAGATAAAATTGCAGACCTTGGACGGGGAGATAATTGAGGACAAAATCAGGGTCTCTGCCCTAAAAGGGATAAAAAAACAATTAGGAAAGTATATTGATGCAAGTTTAAATAAATGTTTTTTTTAAATAACCCACATATATCTCTGCTTGTATTAGTGATCCAAGAAAGATACTAATTGAGTAGATACTCAAGTTGGGGTCTTTCAAATAATACTCAACAAAGGTTAACATTTACATAGTGTTTTATTGTTTATATGGTACTTTAGCACATACACATTATTTTATGAGCACCATCTATTGTATTATAGAAGATATTTACTACCTTCACAAAGATAATGCATTATAATTTCCTCATAATGGAAGCCTTGCAGGTTACTAATACCCATGACTACAAGACTTCTCAAAAGAGAGCCAGGCCACTGACCAGTTTCAGGGGACCAGTTTCTCCACATGGTGGGATATCACAGGTTTTCATAACTTAATGCTGGAATCCAGGGGATCCTCTGCTCAGATGATAGAACCCACTCCGATAATCCCAAGATCTGTTCTTTGCCAAGGATGGGGGAAGGAGAAAGTCTTGGATGGAAATACAGGGAACTAGCACAACACTGATACCAGTGGCATCGCTGAAAGAATCATGACAATCACTGTGGAATTGGAAACTATCTTGAAAGGTACCAGAAAAACAAGAGATAAAGTGGCTTGGATAGGAAGACTGCAGGAGAGAAGCTAAAGGGAGCCCCCGCGGCCCTGACTGAAGCTTCCAGAATGACAGTTGATAGTGGCTGTGATGAATTTGTTTTTAGAAAAGTGGTCTGAGAGGCACCTGAGTGGATCAGTAGGTTGAGCATCTGACTTCAGCTCAGGTCATGATCTCACGGTTCTTGGGTTTAAGCCCTACATCTGGATCTGTGCTGACAGGTAAGAGCCGGGAGCCTGCTTTGGATTATGTGTCTCCTTCTCTCTCTGCCATCCCCCACTCAAGCTCTACCTCTCTCTTTGTCAAAAATAAATAAACATTTGAAAAAATTTAAAAAATTTAAGGAAAGAAAGTAGTCTGAGATAGAGTCTATCACCTGGTATTCTCACCCATAAAAGGTTATTAGTGAGTGTGACGTCTAAATATGATGATTTGGATGAATCTATCACATTAATGAAATTTCTGGCAGGAATATGTCCCATGAATTAACATTTAGTGGAATTTACTACAAGTTGGTGGTGAAGAAAACCTATTTGTATGTTATAAATCTTATAAAATACTTCATTTTTTGAAATCTTTTATCTTTTTAAGGAAATAGTTCAACATAATTTTAGCTATTAATACCCAAACACTGAATTAGAGTCCATGGCTAAGCATCTAGTACAACCAGAGTTAACTGGGTGCCTAAAAAGTAGGCCTTTAAAAATACTCTGATAATACAGCTTTATGAGAAGAAAAACTATAAACTAGCTGCCACCCACCTTTCTTGAAAACCTTTAAAGAATATCACATGTATTCAAAGGAACTGTGAGAAACCAAAAGAATTAAAAGTCAATACCTCTCACCGTGAAGATAGTAGAACCTGATGGCAGGTGGGTCAGAAGGGACTTCCACATCGATCAGCCTATCAGTCAACACCTTTTGACCCATTGTGTCAGTCAAGTGCTGGGTACAGAGTGGTGAATGAGGCAGATGGGTATATACCTAGAAGCGGGATTTCTAGATCATATGGTGGTCCTATTTTTAATTTTTTGAGGAACCTCCATACTGTTTTCCATAGTGGTTGTACCAACTTACATCCCCACCAACAGGGTACGAGTCTTCTCTGTTCCCATATTTTCATCAAAACTTATTATCTGTTGTATTTGTTTGTTTATTTATTTATTTTGAGAGAGAGACAGACAGACAGACAAAGGGAGTGAGTGCCCTCACACAAGAGGGGGAAGGGCAGAGAAAGAAAATCCCAAGCAGGTTATGCACTGTCAGGGCAAAGCCTAATGCAGGGCTCGATCTCATGAACCATGAGATCATGACCTTAACTGAAACTTAAAATTGGATGTTTAACTGACTGAGCCATGCAGGTGACCCATTATCTGTTGTCTTTTTTAAAAAAAAAATTATTACATTTATTTATTTTTGAGAGACAGAGTGGAAGCGAGAGAGGGGCAGAGAGAGGGAGATACAGCCGAAGCAGGCTCGCTCCAGGCTCTGAGCCATCAGTACAGAGCCCAATGCGGGGCTTGAACGCACAAACCATGAGATCATGACCTGAGCTGAAGTTGGACACTTAACTGACTGAGCCACTCAGACACCCCTGTTGTCTTTTTGGTAAAAGTCACCTTAACAGGTGTGAGGGTGATATCTCATTGTAGGTTTGACTGCCATTTCCTGATGAGGAGTTATGTTGAGCACTTTTTCATATATCAGTTGACTCTGTATGCATTCTTCAGAAAAAAAATGTCATTTATATCCTTAGTAAACTCTAGTTACTATTTAGTGAATTTGGATAAATAAATGAGATGAGTCAGTCAAGAAAGCCAAAGCCACAATGGATGATTCATCTAAAATATTGATAATGGGAAAGACCAAATTATTAAAGTCATTTCTGTTTTCTTAGCAATCTACAGCCTCATTTGGAATTAGTTTTACAGAAAAATCTAGGTGAGAGATCACTGTATCCATAAATAATCTGTAAGAATCCACCATTTCAGAAGCATAAAACCACAATCAAGAGTGCAGCCTATCTTTGAAGAATCAGGGGATGTTTGAAGAAATCCATTATATTTTTCACCATTTGCCCTATCTACTAACCCTGGAAATAATTTTTACGAAAAGTACTCTAGCTTTATTTTATTTAAAAAAAATTGTGGTAGAGTTGAAATACCATGTTACATTAGATTCAGGTATACAACATAGAGGTTCAACTTCTGTATGTGTTATGCTATGCTCACCACAAATGTAGTGACAATCCATCATCATACAATGCTATTACGATACCATTGGCTGCATTCCTTATGCTGTTCCTTTTACTCCTGTGACTTATCTATTCCATGACTGGAAGCCTGTATCTCCAGCTCCCCTTTATCCACTTTGCTCATCCTCCAACCCCCTTCTTCTGGCAACCATCAGCTTGTTCTCCGTATTTATAGGTCTGATTCTGCTTTTTGATTGTTTACTTATTCATTTGTTTTTCAGACTCCAAAAATGAGCAAAACTGTATGGTATTTGCCTTTATCAGTCTGGATTTATTTCACTTTATATAGTATCCTGTAGGTCCATCCATGTTGTCACAAATGGCAAGATCTCATCCTTTTCTGTGGTTCCACAATGTTCTTGCGTGTGTGTGTGTGTGTGTGTGTGTGTGACCACATCTTCCCTATCCATTCATCTGTCAGTGGACACTTAGGTTATTCCCATATCTTGGCTACTGTAAATAAAGCTACAATAAACATAGGGGTGGATATATCTTTCCAAATTAACGTTTTTATGTTCTTTGCATAAATACCTAGTAGTGGAATTTCTGGATGACACAGTGTTTCTATTTTTAATTTTTGAGGAACCGCTGTACTTTTTTCCTCAGTGTTTGTACCAATTTACATTCCCATCTTACACCTGTCAGAATGGCTAAAATCAGAAAGACCAGAAACAGCAAGTGTTGACAAGGTTGTGGAGAAAAAGGAATCCTCAAGAACTACACTAGTTTTAATCTAATACATTGGGAAGTCACTTCCTATGCCACTGGACCTTCCTCTAATTCTTTAAGAAAGAAAGAGACACTGATTTTTTTATTGTTTTAATGTTTTTATTTATTTTTGAGACAGAGAGAGAGACAGAGCATGAGCAGGGAGGGGCAGAGAGAGAGAGAGGGATACACAGAATCCGAAGCAGGCTCCAGGCTCTGAGCTGTCAGCACAGAGCCTGACGCGGGGCTTGAACTCAGACAGTGAGATCATGACCTGAGCCGAAGTTGGACGCCCAATTGACTGAGCCACCCAGGCACCCGAGACACTGTTTTTATATTGCCAGATCCCTGAGTAATTGCCAATAACCATAGATGTAACCAGAATATTCTACCTCATACTCTGGAAAATAATTTGAAAGAAAAAGCCATTGTTGTTGAAAACTCCCAAGAACCATCACGGTAAAATCTACCAACTTGTAACAACAATAACCACAGCAAAGCGGTGTAGAGTTGGATACATAGATCTATGGGGACAGAGTATAAGTGAACAGAAACTGATGACATCTCCTTGCTACGGCCCCTTTCCCTGCCTTCGTTCTAGTTACACGGTCCAGCCCAATTGTTTGCCTCTGTGGCTCTTTACTACACATAAACTCTATATTTGATGTTTGCTCATCTTTAATGTCTGCTCATTCTTTAATATGTGTATATATATGTGTGCGTATATATACACACACACACATATATTTGTTTAATTTTATTAAATAAATTTAATTTATTATTTAATAAATTTTATTAAAATTCTATTCTACATTTATTTAACATTATTAAAATAAATATATGTATTTACTTAATGTATATAATAAAATATATTTATTTATTTATATGAGAGAAAGAGAGAGCAGGAGAGAGTGGCAGAGGGAGAGAGAGAATCTCAAACAGACTCTGCACTGAGCGTGGACACAGAACTAGATCCCACGACCCTGGAATCATGACCTGAGCCAAATTCAAGAGTAGGACACTCGACTGACTGAACCGCCCAGGTGCCCTGTATCTGCTCACTCTTTCCTGGCCACCACCATGCCCCCTCTGCTGAAGTTCTAGGTGAGTGGTCACCGATGCCGTACTAATCATCCAACTCAGTAGTTTCTTCTCATTCCCTAAATTTCCCTGCCCTTTCTGAGCTGCATGCCTTGGGGCCATTTTATCACTCTCTACTTGAAACTCTCTTCAACTTTGAACTGTTTGTGAGAATGTTTATCTGATGCTGCACCACCTTGGATTTCTCATCGTGCATCTCGCCTTAGGCCCCATTTCCTTTTATCCAGTCCTCAGATGTGGGCACCCTTCAGGGTAGAGTAACCAAGCCCTCTTGTTTATGCTCCATAATCCCTCCCAGGATGACTGCATCTACTTTCATATTTTTCACTACCAATTTTGCAGATAATTTTAAAATATGAATTTGAAATTGTAACTATTCTTCCAGAGAGTCCTGAATGGCAGCTTATCCCAGGCCTCTCTTACCATACATATCAACCATCAATATTTCCAGTGTAGCTTGTTAAAATTTGACCTCATGGTTATATCTCCTTATTGCTTTTAATATAAACCATTATTTCCATCACGATGACTCAAAATCTTGGTGTTGGTTTTATTTTTATCTTTCTCTTAACCGACATGACCAATAAGATTAACCTATACCTCTAGAATGTTCCACATCGCTGCTGTTTCTTTCCACTTCCACACTCCTATTTTACTGTCTTGTGCAGGCCTTTGTGACCCCCCTGTGAAGTAACGTTGCAACAAATTTCCCATGTCTGATTTCTTTCCATACAAATCTAGTCTTTGCTTTGGATAAAACAATTGGATCGATAAAACAGAATTGAATACTAAAACAGAGTTGCCTTCTTAAAACAGTTTAGATAATATAATTTCTCCTGTTAAAGACATTCAGTGGTTTGCCAATGAGGATAACAGTGGTAAATATTTATTGACAGCTATGTGCTGGGACATAGGACACCTACTTTACCCCAGAAGCCCAAACATTGTGGGCTAAATTGGACCTGCTTCACTTATTCAGTCGGCTATTCGGCCATTCAGTTATTGAGAACCCCTGCATACCAATGACTGCTCTGTGTTTTGTTCCACTGACATGTATTGATTGCCCCCGTATTTCTTCTTCTTCTTTTTTTTAACCTGCACAAGCTTCAAGATCTTAAAATAGAGAGGTTAAAAGGTAACTTGCTACTCCATTTTTTCTTTTTCTTTTAATCTTGTAAGGCACATCCTGGCTCCAACAGGGCAACAACCTCCTGAAGGAAACCTAGATACGTTCCTTTCCACCCTGGGGTAGGTCCTCTGCTTGCCTGCAGTTCACCACTTCTTTTGAAATTGACCACTATCGTGATTAGAATTTTTCAGTGAGCTTGCACTACCTTCTGTCTTAAAGTTCAAAAGGTATGAAATAGTTCTTGAACACTAGTTTCCATTAAAAGTGAACAAAGATTCTGAGAGGGCTCTAAGTTTTAAAAAAAAATACAAAAGGTCGTGTTCCCTTGTGAAAGAAGGCTATTTCAACATATTGAATACGCTAAGTGTATCTGTGTGAAAACCTAACGTAACAATCCATTTTAACTTTTTGAGAAACTTCATGCTATTTTCCAGAGTGGCTGCACCATTTTGTATTCCCACCAACAAAGAATGCAAGAGGGTTCCTCTTTCCTCACATCCTCGCCAATACCTGTTATTTCTTGTGTTGCTAAATTTAGCCATTCTGACAGGTGTGAGGCAGTATCTCATCATGGTTTTGATTTGTATTTCCCACTATGAGTAATTTTGAGCATCGTTTCATGTGTGCACTCAAAAGATACAGATTTGAAGACGTACACGCACCCCAATATTTAGAGCGGCACTATTGACAACAGCCAAACTATGGAGAGAGCCCAAATGTCCATCAACTGATGAATGGATAAAGATGTGATACACACACACACACACACACACACACACACACACAGACACACACACACACTGGAGTATTACTCAGCCATGAAAAAAGAATGAAATATTCCCATTTGCAATGACACGGATGGAGCTAGAATGTATTATGCTAAGCGAAATAAGTCCGTCAGAGAAAGAAAAATGCCATATGTTTTCACTCATATGTGGAATTTAAGAAACAAGACAGATGAGTATAGGGGACGGGGGATAAAAGAGAGAGAGGGAAACGAACCATAATAGATCCTTAAAGATAGAGAACAAACTGAAAGTTGATGGAGGCAGGTGAGTAGGGGATAGTCTAGATGGGTGATGGGTATGAAGGAGGCCACCTGTTGTAATGAGTATTGGGTGTTGTGTGTAAATGATGAATCACTGCATTCTACTCCTGAAACCAATATGCAGTGTATGCTAACTAACTAGAATTTAAATAAAAAATGTGAAAAGAAAACAAAAACAAAAGCAAATGCAACCTAAGATCGTGTTTGAAATGCAACGTCCTGAGTCCTTCCGTGTGTCTCTCTTATACTCATTTACATAAACTGCTGGGCTCTCACTGCTGTGTGACTAGAGTCTGTTCTGTGCATGAAGCATCTTACCTAATTCTTACAACTCTTTGTGGTAGGTACCCCAAGTCAGAGAAAATCAATAACATGCCCAAGGATACGTGCCTAATGACTTTTAAAGCCAGGATTTAGGTCTGTCTGATTTTCATTCGGTACTGTTCTTTCACAGAAGAATCTTCAATATAGTCCCAACCTGCTTTTGCAGATTCATTTCTTACCACACTCCCAGTTGTTCATTAATGCCCTATCAACGCTGTGCTTTGATACACCTTTGTTTTTGTTTGGGCTATGGCTCTGTTTTTATATGTTGAAATGCTGGACATTCGGCCTGTTCACACTTTCACCCTCTCTGAGGAATCCCTCTGCTTGCTAACATGGTACTTACCATTTTTCTCTGGTATCATGACCACTCATGCATGTTTATTTCCTACCGTTTGAGTATTACCTTCATTAAAAATCTAATACAACATCCAGCCTAGTTTTTTTCTAATCATATACTAGATATTCCATTAGTTTTTATTGCATCGTACTTATAATTAGAAAAGGCTTCCTGGTCAAACAATGTTTTAGACACTGATGCCTATAATATTACTCTCATGGTCAACTTTCTAACCATTAACAGGTATGGAAATACTCTGACATAGTAATCATTTTCTTTGTCATATTATTCTTCTCTAAGAGATAGTAGATGATGTTCTGGTGAGGCCGGGATGGACATCACATGGGAGTACCTACTTAGTTCATAACAGATGTTCCATAAAATGTGAATTATTGCATAAGGAAATAAATATCATAACTTCGTGTGTAAGCATCGCTAGTCCAGCATTGATAGAGGGGTCAAAAAGAACTTGGGCCTTTATCCAATTCTCTCACCCTTTCACTAAAGGAATAGGGATATGGTGTATTCAAGGCGGTGACTTTCTGAAAACTCAACAATTGGCTTTCCCTTTTGAAAACCATGTTGCTAAGCAACCCTTGTGCATTGGTATATTTCTTTCCCAAACCTTCTACCATGAGAACGGTCCGGGATTTTTTCACTTGTAATTATCACAGTCTCTTGAGAAATAAGCCACAATCCAGCCACTAAGCTTTGCTTTGTAGTTTGCATTGAATTTAACAGATGAGTGTTCCACCTGACTTCTGAAAACAGAGGTCACTGCCAGCAGACATTTTCAGAATGCAAATGGAGTATGATTGATGGCATGCCTCAGAAACTACGTCAGTTACTGCTCTCCATTATGTTCCCTAATTCGGATCTGTATGAGGTACTTGCCTTACAAAGGCTGTGCTCGGCACTGCACATAGGAAATCATGTTTTCTGGTATTGAGCCATAACCTCTGTTTCCTTCAGGTTCAAGTGTTAAAAAAAAACAACTGATTGACAAAGCCCTTTCTCTAGAATACTAGTGTCCAACACACTAAAACTCTGAAAACTTTCTTCAAGAAAGTATAAGTTTTTGTATTCACTTTTACATTTGCCATGTGTCTTGAAATTATAATAAACTATATATATAATGACATATATAAACCATATATAGTAATAAACTATATATATTATATATAAATTTATATATAGCTTTATATATAAACTAAATATATATAGCAATAAATTATATATATACATATAGTTTGAAACTCTATATTCTTTAATAACTAAAAAGAAAGGACTTTCACTAATGAATAATTTTTATTTTAGAGCCATTAAACAACATTCTATGACATTTTTCTTATCCTAATCTGGCATAGATTTTCAATGAGAATTGTTCTAAATCCAAAAGATCCTTAGCAAGCTATCATTGGAGTACAACCACCTAAAGGAGAAGTTATGGAAAACTAGGTCGTGCCCATCCTAATTTGCACCAGTTTCTACCTCAACAGAAATGTCAGTCTTCATAGAGCAAAGAATTCAGACTTGGAAAGAAAGAATTGAGAGTTTGAAAAGTTTTATTCCAATCTTAAAATGGCTCTCCGTTGGCCTATAAATGATACTTAAAGTAGAAACTCCCAGCCTACATCAGGTCGTTGGGCTCCAGAATAATATCAGAAAAGACAAGGGGAAGTCTTGAAAACTATCCATATGATCAATGAGATGACGAGGAACGAAAGAGTGAATGAAAGCTCTCTGAAAACTTAGAAATCTCCAAAGTGGTGAGAAAAGAGGGAACAATTGTCATACGCCCCCTGGTGTACAAAGGCACCACTGCAGCCATTTTGTCTTCCTCAACAAAAAAGGACGTTACAAACATCTGTATCGGGGGTTTCTACAGAATCTTGAATTGTGAGAAAATCATACAGACTCGTGATTGTTTTTAAATTTTAAAATGTTTTCTTTATAACCGTATCTACTCAGCACCTCATTTACATTACCTCTGCTGTTCAAATCATCTGCCCCCTAGTAAAGTCCAATCACTTTTAGCATAAAGAAGTTAGACTTTGTGTGTTAAGAGAGAGTTTGAATTAAGAAAATGTTCTGTGAAGGAGAGACTCCTTCCTTTTTTCAGAACTTTCCATCCTTCTGGGTTATCCTTTTAAATTTCGTCCTTCCAAGCACCTAGCCTATCTCCCATGAAATGTCTTGTTTTCCTGGAGCACTTTTGAAAATGCTTATCTTTCTTAAAAGGTATCGGGTAGAGTTTGAGGTATCATATATTCCATGGAGAAAGGGGGAAGGACAAGAGGAGAATGAGGAAAGATTGGCATCGACTACTCTTCCTTCACCATGTCCCATTAGACTGAGTCCCATTGTTGTGGTCTTAGCCTAGAGAATTTTCTTCAAATAAAGTGACCTTTCTGTCCATTCTCTACTTAGGATTATGGCTTTTGTTCAATAGCCCTACACAAAGTATTACTGATATCTATTCCAATTAATCTAAAATTAGGTATGGTAAAAAAAAAAAAAAAGGAAATAAAAAGAATGCTATGGAGAGCTGATTACAGTCGGCCTCTGCTAGAGTCTCCTTGATTTTATCTAGATACACTCCAATCAAAAACTTGTGATCTTAAACAAGACCCATTTTGTCCCTTTATTTTTATTCTGGTTTCTAAAACTCTATTATGTTTTACCAATTTATGATCAATCTAAATTGACCAGGGATGACTACAAAGTCAATCTACCACCTCTCATTTGTCCACAGTGAAAGTTTATTTCAATACCACAACTCATGTGTGCTCTCTGACAACAGCAGGGTGTAGTAAAAAGAACAAACATGGGTTTTGGATCCAAATTCAAATCCTAGCGTTATCACCTACTAGCTGTGTGGTCTTGAGTAAGTCACTTAAACTCTCTGATTCAATTTCTTTATCCTTGCATTTGGGGATTATAATGTTTCCAGAGTTTATGTAAGGTATTCAACATTCCTGGTTTAAATTAGGTAGTGAATAGGAGAAGGCTATACGATTTTGGTATATTATATATCTATTATTATGCTTACAAATTCTGAGGTTCTTAGTGTCTTTAATGTTAGCTGATCTCATTTCTCTTTTCTGAAATCACTTTTCTCCTTATTAATTTTCTTGTTTAAGGCCAGTGCTTTATAAAGCCATCCATGGAAACTTTAGTCGAAATAGAAGCAACAATATCTGCACTCCCATGTTCACTGAGCATTATTCACAATAGAAAGACACACAGACAAACTACGAGTTCACCAATAGACAAATGGATTTAAAATGTGGTATACACAGACAATGGAATATTATTCATCCTTAGAGAGGAAGCAAACGCTGCCATTTGTGACAAGACGAATGAACCTGGAGGACATTATGCTAAGTGAAATAAACCAGATACAGAAGGACAAATACTACTTGATACGCTTGTGTGAAGACTCTGGCCCAGTAAATACCATAGAAGCAAAGAGAGAATGGTCATTGCCAGGGATTGTGGAAAGGGGGAAATGAAGAGGTATTAGTCAAAGGGTACAAAGTCGTGGCTATGTAATACGACAATCCCTGAGATCTATTGTATGTCGTAGTGCCTGTAGACAACAATGCTGTACTGGCCCATTTAAAATTTTGCTAACAGGACAGATTCTATGCTAAGTGTTTTCATGACTATCATCAGCATTATCATCATCACCATCATCATCATCATCAAGAGGATGGGAGGAAGCTTTTGGAGGTTATGGATATGTTTATGGCATAGATTGTGGTGTTGGCTTAGGGATATGTGATCTCCAAACTTATCAAGTTGTATGCATTAAATATATACAGCTTTTTGCATGTCATTCATATCTCAATAAAGTAAGTTTGGGAAAAAAGTAAAAGAAAGAAGTAGCAAAGCAGGGAAGAATTGCACCAAGTAAGGACAGGCAGAGATATATAACATTTTTCTTAGGTCTAGAAATGTACACAAATTTTCAAGTGCCAGTCGTAGTACCTAGCAGTTTCAGAAGAACATTGTTTGTATAAACAGGAGTTTATTAAACTTACCAGAAGCTGGTTTTTAATCACTAGAGGAAAGATAAATGTTATGATTAATTTCCAGGGAGCAATCAAGTATATATGAGAAACTAACACACTCCTTCCGACTATGATACGTTTCCCAACCTTTGTATAACAAGACTAAAAGCAATTTAGCAAAACATTTCTATTTTCTCTGCACTTCTCATTTTGATTTCTGAAGACTCAATTCTCTTCCTTCATAAGCTTTAAAAAAAAGACATAGAAGGGGACGCATCTAAAATTATGTCTTCATAATTTCAGTGACACTAGCTGATGAACACTCAAGCCGAAACAATCAACTTTAGTACTTTATCAACTCATATAAAAAGTACTTTACTTTTTTTTCTCTGTTCTTAGCTTGGAGACTCAAAAACACTTTCAGCCATCCAAAATACTCCTAATATTGATTCAGGTGAAGATTAATACAAATTTCCCAGTTAAGTAGTCTGCAGGGGATGGTCCTCACATATAGGGAGTTCAAAATCAAATATAAACATACAGATGTATGCAAATGCAAACACATAATTGATATTTACCAAAGAGGGAGTTATTTTTGATCCTTGTAGTTTCTGCCTAATCTGTCAAGAAATGTGTTCATTGATTTTGTGTATTTTTGTATTGCTTTATTTTAGAGATACACTTTAGGAAGAATTTAAGGAGGCAAATATGTTGGAAAAGAATTCTTTTGTGTCTGTTTCAGTAAAGAAAATGCTTAATGGAAATGTTTAGGGGAAAAAATAGGAAATTTGGACCAAGGTGATAAGATAAAGTGATATAAAGAAGCTATAATGAAGACAAGAATCAGACAAATAAAAGAAAGTTGGTGAGCCCCAAAGCATTTTGACAACTGTTGCCTTGTGGTGAAGGGGATAAAACCTGATGAGTTTTAGAAGCAAGGGGGCCTTCTGGCTTCCCCTTCCCTGTTGATATATACCATGAGGATGAAATGTTTAGCGAAGAACTGCATGTTTAAATGGTGGATTTTTTCCAACTATTTATTGAGGTGTAATGAACAAATAAACACTGTATATGTCTAAGGTGTACATCATGATGTTTAGTGTATATACACATGTGAAATGAATACCATGGCCAAGCTAGCTAACACATGCATCGCCTCACACAGTTACCTTCTTTTTCGTGTGGTGAGAACACTTGAGATTTACTCTCTTAGCAAATTTTAAGTACACAATCAATACATTACTATTAATCATAACCACCATGCTGTACATTAGGTCTCTAGAAGTTTCATCTTTTAACAGAAAGTTTGTACTTTTTGACCAACATCTCATCATTTCCCCAACTCCCAGCCCTTGGTAACCACCCTTTTATTCTGCGTTGCTATAATTTTGATGTTTTTAGATTCCACATATAAGTGAGATCATGTAGCATTTTTCTTTCTTTCTTTCTTTCTTTCTTTCTTTCTTTCTTTCTTTCTTTCTTTTTCTTTTGTAGCATTTGTCTTTCTGTGTCTGGTTTATTTCACTTAGCATAATGCCCTCAGGTTCATCCATATTGTTGCAAATTATTCAGCATTAAATGGTGGATTTCTTATTAAATCCAAATGAACTGATCTCAGGTGATTAAAGTCGAAGCCAGCCAGACTAAGTGCCGAGCACTATAACTCCAAACTCATCAAAATGCATATGTTCACTTGTTTTATTTTTAGCAATAAACATCAATTTATGAAGCGAAAGAAAATGTCTTGAAAATAAAAATCAGTTAACCCAAGTTATTTCAAGTCATGAATTTCAACACTCACTAGATTCTACAGTAAACACTGAAGAGCAGTTACGTTTTTACAGCTTTGTCGAAACTTTAGGTAAAGCTGGAAACTTACACTTGTCTCGAAAGTTGCAGCATTTCCCCTCAGATCTTGAAGGCTACCTCACAGATAGTCAGACAACCAGTTAAGACAGACAATCAACATTTCAGGAAATTCTGTTCAGATAAAATAACAAAAGACCAAAGCATATGGGTTATGTAATAATTTGTGGTAGTAATAAGAATTCTTAGCCATTTGTCTTGAACCACAAGGACGTCTATATTTCTGAAGGTATTTGTCTTTATTTTCTAAATAAGATTTTAGTATTCAAAAGAAACTCTGCTCCATAGCAATAGTAGAAACAAGAATCACAGAATGTCAAAATACCTTGGTCATGGAACTAGTACAATGCATGTATTTAGAGATGTGAAGATTGGGGTTGGCTGGAATTGGGGTTGGCTTATACAGGTGTAAGCATGATGTATAAATTATGTATGATGCTTATGTTGGGCCATTCTTTGGAATAAAAGTTAAAAAAAGTAACTACACAGATAAAGTCACACTTAAAGTTACCATGGACTATTTATTGCTGTTTCTAAATGGGAAAAGGAGACGTGTTTCTGTTAAGAGTTAAAAGTTATTATATCAGCTACATCATTTCAATTGGCTTTGGAAAACACTGGTGTCTACCTACTCATTTTAATCAGAGGTCTATGGGAACAACATATATTATCTCTAAAAATAAGAAATCATTGCTCATTTAGAAGATCCAATCGACACTGAAAAAGCATGATGCTCAGAAATCACTGTTTTTTATGACAATAATAAGTAGATTCAGATTGAAAGTGCAAAGAGAAAAATAATGCCTTACACAGTCATTGTGAAAGATAAAAAACTGGATATCTTTGGGGTCAAGGTTTGCAAACATTACAAAGTTACTGCACAAATGCAACCACAAAGTCAAGTCAGCTGTGGGTGAAGCCAACTTTCTCAACTGAAGAATTGGTACAATAAAATGGGTCAAGTAGGTCGTAGGCAATGCCATGATGTTCTTTGCTATTAAATTTTCTTTGAGATTAGGGTGCCATATCTTATAAGTCTTTTGTCATACAGGCCTTTTTTTCTCCCAGAGACTAAATATTTAATGCATCGAAAATACTAAAGAAAGATAAGAAATAAATAACAGTATTGTTCTACATGTTGCAAAACCAGCTTGCTTGATTGTTTCCTTGGACTGATTTGTTTTAACTGGTATTGACTTGGTTTTTCATAATGTCATGCTTTAAAGATACTGGTCTAAAAATGATCAAAATAGGTCCCAGTGATGGGACACAGTTGGTATTAACTCAATGAATACAGAATGTTAGCACCAAGGTTAATGAGTGCTGAATTGATTACTAAGAACATATACCCACCATGACCAGACAGAGGCCAGAATATTATTTTTACCTTGTCTTCCAAAGTCTTCATCTCCACCATGAAAATGAGAGTGGCGACCAAAACCATGAGGTCACAATACCCATTGCAAAATTTCTGGATTTTCATTGACCTCAGTTTACTCTCTATTACAGGAATGAATTCAATTGGGTAGTAAAAGCTGAGTTACTTGAGCTTAAATGTCACTCTCTGCACAGGGGCTTTACAA
The DNA here is from genome assembly GCF_007474595.2 of Lynx canadensis. Classification (NCBI taxonomy): domain Eukaryota; kingdom Metazoa; phylum Chordata; class Mammalia; order Carnivora; family Felidae; genus Lynx; species Lynx canadensis. The sequence continues at coordinate 144,548,243 of NC_044311.2, forward strand.
ATCCTCAGAAGTGAAGCTGGGAAAGTCTGTAGACTTCACAGTTGAAAAGGCATCTGAAATCCCCCAAACCCTTTAATATTACCTTGATTCCAGCAAGGGAGGGCCTCCTACATGTTAACATGTTTTTAGGATTCCTTTAATCATCTTTGTGCCTATTAGAGGTAATTTTTCCATCCTCAAAGCCTTAGCTTGTATCCTACCTTGGTTGAGATTCCCATAAACTCACTCCATGACATAAGGTAATACTCCAACTGTGTTTCAAAAGATTATTTTGGTTCACTAATTATATATGACTGCTTCGGACACTCTCTGTAAGAACATATATTATGTAAATGTCATGAGCTGTCCACCATTCTTTAAAACAAACATCTATTGAAGGGTTAATGACTTCACCTGAGAACCTGAGACAGACACATCTGTCACCTGGGTAATAACGATGGTAAGAATATCAAGTGTTTATTCATGCTTAATTTGTGCCAGGAACTTTAGATGTACTAATTCATTTAATACAATCATTCTGTGATGTAGATACTGTTCTTGCTCTCAGTTCACAGATGGTATAGAGAATTTAAGTAATAACATGCCCCAAAGCATCACAGCTATTCAGCACACAGGCTGGATATAAACTTAGCTGAGCCTTAGACCCAAGAGCCTATGTCTTTTCTATTAGCCCATATTGCTGATTTAGAGAGCTCTCCAGAAAAGGATTAAGATAGACACTTGATGGTGTTATCTACAACACATTTAGATCAATAAAAACCTGGGTCATAATTTTTGTAGAGATAATTGATCTTTGCTGACCCCTTACCCTTTTGGTATCTGCCCCTTACCCTTGTCACATCTATTCTCAGAGCTCACTCACCATGTGCTCCCTAGGTTCTAGGTCTCTCGCTGTGTCATTCCATGTGAGCCTGTCCTCTTGACACTGCATCTCTTGCTACAGATTTGTCTCTTCATTTTATCTTTCTCTTCTTTGCTTTTCCTCCCAAGGTTTTTGTGTGCAGTGTTCCAGGGACAGGTTGAGAGCAACGTATAGTCTGTATGTATCCCTCTCAACCCCAGGAAATGAATTGACAGGGTTTTTTTTTTTTAAGTTTATTTATTTGTTTTAATAGAGAGAGAGAGAGAGAGAAAGAGAGAGAGAGAGAGCATGTGGGAGCAGGGTAGGGGCAGAGACAGAGAGGGAGAGAGAGAATCCCAAGCAGGCTCCATGCTGTCAGCCCAGAGCTCAGTCCCAAGAACTGTGAGATCATGACCTGAGCTGAAATCTAGAGGCACTAGAGGCATGGAGCCACCAAGGCACCCCTGAATTTACAGTTCTAACTATGATCACATGTCATAACCTTAAGTGCTGAGTGGCAATTTGATTTGATTTAGGGGAGTTTTCATCAACTATAGAAAACTGGAGGAATGTTTTGGAAGGTGTATCAGAGTCTGCAGATAAAATGAACCAATATTGTGTGTGTGTGTGTGTGTGTGTGTGCACTATTTTAGTATATATATCTATTCTTGTATATAGTACATACTACTACTGTATATTGTATATACTGTAGTAAAAAATATATATGGATATATATACATATATATATCCATATGTATATGGATATCCATATATATATAGAGAGAGAGAGAGAGAGACAAAGAGAGAGAGTATGTGTGTGTGTGTGACGTCATATAATTAGATGAAGAGATTTACTTTAAGGAACTGGTTTACATGATCGTGGGGGTTGGCGAATCAGAAAGGGGAAGGAATGGCTGGCAGACTGGAAATTCAAGCAGGAGTTGAGACTGCTGTCTTGAGGCAGAATTCCTTCTTTGGGAAACCTCAATTTTTTTTTTCTTTTAAGGCTTCTAATTGATTGGATTAGGTTCACCTCATTATGCAGGGTACTTTCTTTTACTTAAAGTCAACTGATTATAGATGCTAACCACATCTTCAAAATACTGTCAAAGTAAACCTGACAGTTGTTTGTTTTTTTTTTCTTTTTGTAAGGCGAGTACCTAACTTCAGCTTTGATTGCCACACTTCAAAGAGGCATCCACTTCAAAGATGCTTATCCTGAATAAACACATTGCCAGCCACACACCAAACAAAAAGCCAGGCCACCTTCCCACATTGAGGCTTCTTGGTTTTAGAGATCTTAGTTGATCTCAATAACTGACCATTTTGGCCATTGTTTTTCTTCCTAGCTTTGTATTCCCTCTCTTGTGTTTTAAGTGTATCAACAGTGATCTGTAAAACCTGAGGCTCCCACCCTTGACCCCAGTAAAAGCAGAACCCCAGGCCCATGCACTGTCTCTCTCCCTCTCTCTACCTATGACCTTGCTGTGTGGTCCCAGGTGTGTTGTGTAATTTATAGGTCTTATACGTAACAAACCTTTAGTTTTTCGAAGTTTCATGATGGTTATTGCTGAAAGCATCTTACAGTCTTAATAAGAATCACAAAGTCTTGTCCGGTCACAACAGTGGTTTTTGGTAGGCTGAGACCACACAACATGCAGTAATACCTAGATCAATGTTTGATAAATCACTGAGTACCATAGCCCATCCAAGCTGACCCATATAACAAACTATAATGGGAGGTGCGACTGAGGGATTGAATAGCTTACTTAGCGAAGAGGACCATGTACTTATTTTCTGGGCTGAATCTGGTATGAAGGAAACCATGCAGATTCATTTTAGCTCTATGTCACCGACATTACTTTTTTGGGAGGGAGAGAGGGCTACTCAGTATTTCCTCTTTGTTCTGGAAGAAGGAAGTATCGCAATTCCCAATACAGATCCAAGGAAGACTAGACAGTTCCTTTTATTATTTCTAGTAGTGATGTCTTGGATGCATGAATTGAGAACTAGGATGTCACCTGGTCCTCGATCTTTGACAAAGTGATGCAAAGACAAAAGAATAATTCAGAATTTACCCAGAGTTGTGGTGTTGAGTGGTGGCTAAAAAGCAACTGTGGCTGAAAAGGCTAAAAATGATATCATAACAAAGCCATTGCTACAGTGTGGGCTTGGTTGCTATTCCAGCAGTCTTTACAACCCTGGGTCCTACACAGCTTGTCAGCCCCATCTCCCAGTGTATCAATAGGTTCTTTGAGTTACCCACGTTCTCAATAAGTTTCTTTGTTTTTAAGTGATTTCCATCTCTTTCAATGAAGAACAATGTCAGATAAATCGTCTTTCTCTTCATAGTCTTTACTTCCTGAAGAAAAGCACACAATGAAGACAATGATATTTTAGTACCTATCTTTCCTTTAACTACTGCCTTGCTAATTAAGCAGAGCTATCCTCGGATCTCTAAACAGAACCTTGGAGTAGACCGGGAAGGAGAACGTGGCTTTTGGCCTCTTCATGTAGTACAAATGACTACTGGGATGGGGGTTCTAATAATTTATTGCACTTGCCTTGTGCATTTACTATCTGCCCTGGAGCAATCTGGTGTTCCATATGGGATGTTTAAGATTTTTTAGCAAACTATTTCCGTTATCATTTCAATATAAAAATATAACATGAAAGAAATTCAACTTTCAACAAGATCATATCAGGTTTAATAGCCATTTAGTATTACATCCAGGAGTGAAATAAGAAAGTAAGACATTTCACTGTATGAATCTGTAACAAATTTCAACGTAAAGGCAGTAAAGCTGAGTAAATCCAGATTTCAATGAAGAAGCTCACTACTGAGAGGAGGAGAAAAATAATCAAACGTCACATTGTATAATAAAGTTTGTTGTGGAAAAAAGAAAATATGTGAAAGAAATATAGTTGAGGATAGGCTCTTTTTTACTTTTCTGGACCATGATGTAAGCATGATTTTTATATATAGTCCTTATAGGACTAGAGGTGTTTCTATGGAATGAAATTCAGAAAAAAAAAAAAAGGTATTGTAAGGAGATAAAAGTATTAAGGTAATAATAATAGCTATAGATAATGTCTGTTGTTTAGTCCGTGTCTGGCCTTTCCTTTATGCTTTACCAACCTTAGCTTATTTAATCCTCTCCACATTACAGGAGAAACAATGAAATCAGGCCCAATATGCAGATAACAAAAGTGAGACTTAATGAAGTAAAATCAATTGCCCAAGGTCTTGGAATCAATCAACATTGACATTGCAAACCAAGGAATCTGACTTCAAACTTTGTGTTTGAATAACATATGGTCATCCTAAGATGACCATGAAGAAAATGGCACCTTAAGATGTGAATGGGGTAAATGATGAATTAGGAAGACTTGGGTTCACCAACCATGAGATCGTGACCTGAGCCGAAACCAAGAGTCAGACGATTAACCGACTGAGCCACCCAGGTGCCCCTGGAGTAAGAAATTTTACTTATTCCGTCCATGTCTCAAAAAATGACTCTCCCTCCAATTCTATCTTTTAACATTAATCCTCCTCCCTAAATTATGTGATCTCCATTCACTAGCACACAAGGGGTACCCTTAACACTATCATGTCTTCTTCAAACCCTTTATCTTTAATCAGGATCTTTTACCCCTACTTACATTCAGAAGAATGTATGTTCTAACATCTTATTGATATAAGAGATATAAACAAAGCTTCTCCCACCAGAACTACTTACTGACTGCAATTTAGAAATGTGTTTCATGTTCCCGGCTTCCAAGTCTCTAACAATTTAACTAAGAACATCAACATAGCCTTTGCAATGTGCTTCTAAAAGCCATGACATTCAGGAGAATCACTAATTACGTTTGGCCACAAATCAAATTTAATAGCATCTGGACAGTTCAGATCAAAAACCGAAACGACCTTCAAATAAGGGCAACATTTAAATCTGATATGCGTGTTATACAAGGTCATACTTAGTACAGGGTACTGTCTGTCCAGAAGCAATTATGTTGAGCAATCACATATTCTGTATTCCAACTAATGGCTCTTTAAAAGCCCTCTGATTTTTTATATATGTTTATCAGGCCAAACTTTATATATACTTACACCCCTTATAGAGCACATGTAAACGTGCAAACTAGTTTGCATATTGTTACATTATAGACAGTGGAAAATGAAAAATTCAAGTTGTAAATCATATAGGATAATAACTCCAGTTATCATTATTATTAATCTACAAGGATCATTCCACTTTATTTTTGTTAGTGCATAAACTAATTACCTAAAGAATTCTTCTATTTTATCCCGGGGATTTAGAACACACTAAGCTTTATATATGAGCATACTAAGCTTTATGCATCACTAGCAAGATTAAATGCATTCCGAAGGGATTTGTAAGAGATCCTTTGAATTGACACCTTCCAGTCCAATAGCATTTGGACATTCACTCTGGTACTCATGTCCTCCTCACAAAAATATTTAAGGTAAATTCTGTGTAAGTCACCAGACCCTGACCCATGAATTCTCCTCTTTCACTTTTTTTTTCTCTTACTTCCCTTGTTTGCTTTTCTGATTTAAAATCTAAACTGCAGTGTAGGTAAAAAGGTAACCGTTTTTTCTGTGGGAAGCTGTTCTTACAGTAATGTATTTCCTTTCAGTTTACAGAAGGATAAAAAGAATTTCTCAAGACAGAAGTCATAGGGGTCCAAGTATGAGTGTGAGTGAATTCACACATGTCTGGTCATGTCAGACAAACTGGTGAAGCAGGCTATTCCGGCCACTTAAAAGTTGGCTCAGAAACCTTCTAGAAGAGAATCCAATCCGTGCTCACTGTTGATGTTCCAAGAGGCTCCTTCCAAAGGGTGAACTGATGGATCAAGCCTGAAAGAAAGTTCCTCATGAGTAATTGAGGAACTTTCTGGGAGAGAATACATCGCGAAGAAAGAAAGAGCCAGGTCATTTGGCCTTGACTGAGCAAGGCCGCCAGGGTTGCCAGCCAGGAGACCCTGTAGTCAGTAAAGCATCCAGTTGTGTGACTCAGTTGCATACCATTGTTCATTCATGAGAAGATCTATAGAATATTAAGAGATTTGTGATAGAGTGTAAAAAGAAAACAGAAAAGAACCCCCCCACACGTTTATTTTCCATCGAACACTGTACCTCTGAGTTCCAGTGTCCCATGGCAATGCCAGGTGGATTGGCCTTATAAGAAACAGTAGCTCTCAGTAGATGCCAACTATAGAAGTATAGTTCCTGCCCGGAAAATGAGTGACACTTTCCACTCTCCTCCACTGCTCAAAAACAAAATTTGTAAGAAAACAAAGGCATGTCTGGCCAGACTGGTGATGTCAGGAAGATATTCAGCAAGGGAAGAGATGGAAAGGAAGACCATAGAAGACATACAGGGATTAAGGAGTGCACCTATTGTGACGAATCACTAACTTACACACCTGAAACCGATATTATGCTGGATGTTAACTAACTGGAATTTAAATAAAAACTAAAATAAAAGAAGGTTTGAAGGCATTAAAAATACTCGGTATGATATAATGATGGATTCAGGTCATTGTATATTTGTCCAAACCCGTAGAATGTACTATACGAAGAATGAACATTACAATATGAGCTGGGTGATTATAATATGTCAATGTAGGTTTATCAGTTATAACCAAAGTACCACTCTGGTAGGGCATATTGATATTGGGGGATGCTGTGCAGGTGTGGGACCAGAGGCTATGCGGGAAATCTGACTACCTTCGTCCTGAGGATGCAGTGAAACTAATAAAAGGCCTTACAAAAGAAAAAGAAAAAGAAAAAGAAAAAGAAAAAGAAAAAGAAAAAGAAAAAGAAAAAGAAAATGTTTAGCTAGTAGCCATTTCACACAGAAGAATGCACTTGTTTGTAAATATGAGAACGACACAACCCTTAGTAGTTCCAGGAACACTTAAAGGACTTTCGAGAGGACTGATATATATTAAGAGAACAGACAAGGCAAGTTATTTTTATTAACTGTTCGTATTACTCCCTATGTGTTCTCAAGCTTGTACAATGTGGTGAACGAGACATTTTTGCATCATACTATATCATAGCCACAGACCTTACTGCTTCACAAGTGGAATCTTCATCCGAGTTGCAAAAGAAGATGTTAAAATAGTAAAATTAAAACATCAGACAAAACCAAAGTATTTATATTTTGAGTAATCATTTTATTAGACAATAGCAAAACGCAAATTTTCTTCAAGATCTTCTAGAAAGATAACACTAAGGCAATCGTGGCTAGAAAAGTAAACCAACATGAGGACATCAAACAAGGGGCAGTTTTATATATTGAATACACATTTAAGATGAGGGGTTCTGGAGGGAAAAAGACACCAAATATTTGTAGAAACAGTTTGACCGTTGACACATAGCTATCACTTGGTCCTGGAGGATATAGGACAGATGCTTTGGAAATCAAAGCACAAAAATACGACCAAATAAATTTGGAGGCTTTCCCTTTGCTTCCAATTTCAACAATGTTTTCAGCAGAAGCTAGAGAACCCATATCCGCCGTAGCACAGTGGGCGGCAGGAGCCATGTCTGAGGCCTCCCCAGCCCCAGCCGCAGCCCAGTCTGCGGAAGCTGTCACATCCCCAGCCAGAGCCGCAGCCCAGGCCACCGAAGCCTCCACAGCCGCAGCCCAGGCCTCCGTAGTAGTTGCCGTAGTATCTCATGGCGTCAAGGGTGTTGAGCTGGGTTTGCTATTCAAGGCAAGATCCTGAGCGTGAATGTCGACATCTTTACAAGGAGGCTTATATACTCTGGCCAGTGAACACGACGCGACATGTGCCCCTCCTTTGGTGACATTCCATGAATTACATTTGCCTGAGACAAAGTATTAATCTATGGTCCCCTGACCACACTCGTAAGAATGTCGGAACCTGCTTGGCTAGTAGTTAGGTTGTTCTGGAGTTTGCTGCTATAATTTTCTTAGAATGAATTGCTGTTTCTTCAAAGTATCGACATACCACACACTGCGTAGAATACTTGATTGCCAGTCACTTAACGTCAGTTACATTAAATATTGTTGAATTTTTAATTAAATATCTCCTCATCACAGAGTTGTAGTAATTAGTTTTATAAAAATAGCAAAAAATAGTAAAATCAAGACTCCTACACTGATCAATTTCTTCAAAAGTCACACATGTTTTGCATTATGAGGGGCAAATGATGCATCTTTCTTCAGAATATGAAAGAACACATGAAGTCAAGAAAGATTGGGTTCACGGCCGCGTGTACGAGAAATCACGAAAGGTCAAGTGATTTCTAGGGTTTTAAAACTTTGGCCAGGTACAGATAATAGACTTATTTTTGGTTCTATATGCAAGCATACTTGTTTGGGTTTAAAAACACAGCAGAACCGACATCAATACTGGAAAGACTCTCACAGTGATCAAAAATCCATCTTGAGGGGATGCCTTCCCACGGGACTTTTTTTTTTTTTTTAAATGTCCTGGGCCCTTTCCCCAGAATACATTCTAGTCTCACTGCTACCACAAATGCAGGTTGTATTTGCCTCCCTACATCATTCCCTGCCCCTCCACTTTCTCTGCCCTTCATCATTTATCCATATATCTTACATCTTTTTCAAATCTCACTTCAAACATCACTCAACTTCCTTCCTCCATGATTCATTACTGCATTCAGGTACAAGTGAGAAATGGGAAAAATGGTTTGAGTTCTAATTTCTATATTCAAATGAACACAGCATCTTTGTATCTAGATTGCCATAGCCATTATAATACATTTGTCTCTGTCTTCTCTTTGCCTAGTCTGTGTCCATTTTTTGTCTTTAGGCAATTGCTAACTTGTCTTTCCTAAGATATCGACTCGAGCTTTCTAGATATTGATAATGTTAAAACCCCCAAAATCATCTTAAATTTTAAAAGGACTTGTATTACCTGGAATATTTAAGAAATTTTGTACATGTATGGCACAATTTTTTTTTAAATTTTGTTTTTCAACGTTTATTCATTTTTGGGACAGAGAGAGACATAGCATGAACGGGGGAGGGGCAGAGAGAGAGGGAGACACAGAATCGGAAACAGGCTCCAGGCTCTGAGCCATCAGCCCAGAGCCCGACGCGGGGCTCGAACTCGTGGACCGCGAGATCGTGACCTGGCTGAAGTCGGATGCCTAACCGACTGCGCCACCCAGGCGCCCCTGTATGGCACAATTTTAAAGAAAGACCAAAATTAAGGAAGTATTCTTTGGAAACAGTTGGCCTGATATTCAGAATCCCTCACCTCAGCCCAAAGAGTTAGTTACTAATACCTAAAGCCCTATGTAAATATGTCCATCCTTGACCCTTGGGACTCAAGAAACTTGTTTTATATGGCAATAACCATTTTGCTGAGCCTTTACTGAGATTTATAAGTGATATTTGGATGACACATTTTTGGATGGGATTGTTCATTGACCTGACCTAGTATCTAAATGAAACCTAGCACTTAGGTGGCACTTAATATTTTTTATAAGAGTTATATGACTTTCACTGACATTAAAGCAAAGACCACGCATATCATAACCTGAGCAACTGATTTGCTATTCTAGGAAATATATTAAGGCTGACCCGAGTTGCAACAGGCTTTCTGGTTTCAGAGTGGCATTAAACCCAATATTAGCCTTTAATCTCCGAAACATTCTGACCCAACTGCATTCCATTTGTATTCCTCATTTCAGAAATAAGTCAATTTATAGAATGAATATTTTCATTTTTAATGAATCCTTTAGAAGTATGAATAAATTGCATAACATTAAGGATTCCACAGTCTCCCTGTGTAACTCTGTCAAAGAATGTGATGATTATTAAAGAATTAAAAAATTTTTTAATGCCTAAGACTATCTGTACTTTATAGATGGAAATAATATGGGGCACAAATGCAAAACTTCAGTAATAATAAATACTAAATGTGTTTTCAACATAACTGTGGTATGCATCACCTGTAAATGTACATTCACTGTAAGAAAATTGAAAATATGGAATAAATCTGTTTTTCTTCTGTGCAGAAGTGAAAATTTTACATTGGAAATTTCTTTAGGGCTTACTATTTTTTCTGTCCATTCAGCAGATCAAAGGCAAACGTGGATCATTATTAATTTTTTAAAAATTTTAACTCATGACCCAAGTTGCTATTCATGTTGATGGATGGAAGACTGAAAAATGTTCTCACATTTCCCCTGGAAGTGAAGAAATCTTTCATTGCAAATTTCAGACATTTTTTTTCTCACCTGAGATACAGATGCATACAATCTAAGCAGAACAAAATTATGATAATATTGATTATACTAAGAATGTCAACTGCAGTAATAATTGTATTGATTACTGCTTGTCAGTCCCATAGCACCTGTCCCTGGAGATATTAACCAAATGAAAAGGTAATAGAAATTCCTTTCTACTGAGTCCAACTACACAGTGTGATCCTTCGATAGAGTAACTTGGATCTATTCCCCTGGTCAGCCCACTGTGATGCTATATACAGCCCCTAGACAGTATTGACTGAAAGAAGAGGTCATCATGGGTTTTTATGTTTGTTTGCTTTGTTACCTAGAGTTGAATTTTAACATTGCTCATTGTTTAATTATATTCAAAACCAGATAACTTGCAAGTTGACAGGTGCAGTTCTCTATATCAGAACAATAAAAATGTTGAAGGAACATGTGTTAATCTAAGTAAAGGGGTCAGTCTCCCTAAAATCAGTTGTGATAATTTAGCTTTTCTTATAACCATCACCAGAATTTTCAAAATGGTTTACTTGACAACATTTGAGGAGAAAATACATAAAGAGAGAAACATCATGGTCCAATCAAACAACTGGGACTAAGGACAGCAGTGTTCTGACTCTAGCCTTAAGATCCCTTATTCTGAGGTTCCCTGCCTACAAGACTATGGGACAGCAATACAGAGTTTAATATCCCTTTCAGATCTTTAATTCTGTGATTTTGTTTTGTCCTTTTTCAAACTACATTGGCCCAGCTTATACCAAGTATCAATAAGTTCATACCATTACCTGAAGTTGCCATTCAGTTTTAGGAAAACAGTTTAGAAATTCTGATATTTTACCTATTTTATTCCTAATTCTTACACAGTAGTTCCCTCTTATTCACAGGGGATATGTTCCAAGATTCTCCATGGATGCCTGAAACTACAGATAGTACCAACCTCTACAAGTGCTATGTTTTTTTCCTACACATGCATCCCTGTGCTAAAGTTTAATTTATAAATTAGGCACAGGAAAGATTAACGGTAACGACTAAAAATTAAATAGAACAACTATAACAATATACTGTAGTAAAAGTTATGTGAATGCAGTCTCTCTCTCAACATACCTTAGTGTACTCATCCTTCTTGAGATAATACAATGCCTACATGTTGAGATGTCGTGAGGTGAGTGACGTAGGCACTGTGATGCAGCGTTAGGCTGCTTTTGACCTTCTTACAATACACATGAAGGAAGATCATTTACTTCCTGACTGTGGTTGACCACGAGTAACTGAAATCACAGAATACAAAACTACATATAAGGGGGCTATTACTGTCCTATCAATAAAATGGCCATTTTCAAAGGGATGATGTTTTGCTAAAAATCACTTTGGGACACTTGGGGACACCTGGGTAGCTCAGTTGGTTAAGCGTCCGACTTTGGCTCAGGTCATGATCTCACGGTTTGTGGGTTTGAGCCCTGCATCAGTCTCTGTGCTGACAGCTCAAAGCCTGGTGCCTGCTTCAGATTCTGTGTCTCCCTCTCTCTCTGCCTCTCCTCAGCTCATGCTCGCTCGCTCTCTCTCTCTCTCTCTCTCTCTCTCAAAAGTAAATAAACCTTAAAAAAATTTTAACTCATCTTTGCATAATTTTCTTTTAAATTATCGAATGGTGTGTCTGGTCAGTTGAAGCCACACAATGTTTTGCTTCATGGTGATGTTTCTGTTTGTATATTGTGCTTACTGGACTACAAATACTTCAGCATAATGATGATGATGATGATAAACACTGTTCCCATAAGAAGACAAGCGAGATGAGGGAGTTGAATGACCCAAGTTCATGTTTTATTAATCCAGTTTATCAATATCTTCTATGTCTGCATTATTTTACATGCATAACAAAATAGCTGAAAACAGGCTCTGAATAAAGGAAGATAATATATATCACAAAGATCTACAGAAAAACAGAACTTATTTTCTCTGAAAATTTAGCAATATGGATTATGAGATTTGTGGAAAGAAAGTTTGCTCTGATTGCAGTTTTAATGATTATGGTGTCTAGTAACTGTAATATATATATATATATATATATATATATATATATAGCACCATTTGTTTTTATAAAATAAAATAAAGAGAGACAATATAAGTGAAAGATTAGCTGCAAATTTTGAACTCCATTAAGAAATAGAAACAGAAAGAGGCGCCTGGGTGGCTCAGTTGGTTAAGGGTCCGACTTCGGCTCAGGTCATGATCTCACGGTTTGTGAGTTTGAGCCCCGTGTTGGGCTCTATGCTGACAGCTCAGAGCCTGGAGCCTGCTTCCGATTCTGTGTCTCCCTCTCTTTCCCTGCCCCTCCCCTGCTCATGCTCTGTCTCTGTCTGTCTCTCAAAAATACATAAACATTAAAAAAAGAAGAAAAAAGTTACACAAACAGATAAATACAAAATATGTAAAATGACTGTGTTCTTTAAATGCAGGTAAATTTAAAACTCTTTTTCATTTTTTGCTGCCAAATTCAATTCTGAAAGTCACATAACTAAAAGAAAGGGAAGGAATAACATACTATTGTTTTGAATTACTATGTTTCAAACTAGAGTTCTTTTTATGTTACTGTGTACACACGCATATGTAACTGTGTGTATTGCATTTCTAATTGTAAACAGTAAAACTTACATATAAGTATGCACACATCATGGAGTTAAGCAATGCCCCCCAAAACCATATTTTCTATTTCAAATTAGGTTATTTACTGGTATTCAGCATACATCATCTGTTAGTGCTCAGTTTCAGGAGGCCAGAGGATATGATGCAGACATCTCTAAATAATACATTGTCTGAAATTCTTAGATTTCTCTTACTAGAGAAGCCCAGGGTAATCCCAGTGCATTGACTGAAGAATGTGGCAAATACGCTCATGGGAACAGATTTGAGGTTACTACAGCAGTGGTTTAGTAGAAGCTAGAGAATCCATATCCTCCACAGCACGATGGGCAGCCGCAGACATATCCGTGGCCTCCACACCCACAGCCCAGCCTGTGGAAGTTACCACGTCCCCAGCCACAGCCCAGGCCACCATAGTAGCTGTCATAGAAGCTCATGGTGAGAGGGGTGTGAGTTGGTTTGCCATTCAAAGCAAAATCCTGAGTGTGAATGTCGACCTTCTACAGCTATGTTTATAACCCCCGAGCAGAAAGTGTGATAAAACATGTGGCCATTCTTTTGTATCATCCCAAATTATTCATTCACTTGAGGCAACTCATTAATCTGTTTGCTGCCACAAAGAGAGGTGCACACTCATTAAAATTTCTGAGCTTACTTAGCTGCCTCGTTAGAACACCCTTGAACTCATTACATTCTTTCTTGTTTAATGAGAAACAAAATCTGTCTTCAAAGTCACAAAACAAAAATTCCCTAAATAGAATTCATTACTAAACATATTGCATCATTCATATTTGATGGTGTTTTCTCATTAGCTATTTTCTCATTTCCCGTTTCGTATCATTCTTTGGATACTTGTATCTTACTGCCATCTAGATTAAAAGACAATGATCACGCTTAAAATTCTTAAATCCATCAAATTCTCCAAATGCCAAATTTATTTCTCAAGTTGAATCCACACACACACATGCACAAACACACACGCACACACACATCAGCTTGCAAAACATCCTTTTTGTTCATCAACGTAGTAAAATTTATTTCAGAAACTGAGGGACCATCTAAGAGACCCAACTCACTTTTATAACCAATCTGTATGCAGTTCAAAAATATTCTCTTTACACATTGCTCATTTTTCCAGACTAGGTTATACCCAAAGTATTAGCTAAAAATGCAGATGATCTTGGCTCTATGCTTTACAATGATCATTTTTGTTCTTTACTTTTCTTTGTAATCCATGTATCAAACCTCTCCTTGAAGCCTCTCCTTAAATCTCATTCTGCATTCATCCCCAACTCATACTTGCCCCATCTAGGTCTTTGGTTCTTATCCATTTTTTCCACTCAGTATTTCATCCCTCTACCCATAATTCATCACAATATTTTTGTCCTTAAATTTTCTCTACCAATTCTGGGTGTCCCACCTCCTATTTTCCCTTAGACAATCGGGAAGCATTTTCTTTTTGTATGCTATTACTTATTTATTAAAGTTTAAATTTTTTTAAGAATATATACTCTTAATATCATGTAATATTTTTAATAGAATCTCTTAAAATCCTGATTCCTTGAAAATCTCCAAGAATGAACAGGCAGTCATGAAATGACGGAGGCAAGAGACAAGGATACGAAGGCAAATGTCTAGTCCTCACAGGTTGCTCAGCTCACTCACTCTGTAAAGATAGTAAACCAAACCCCAAGTTTAAGTCCCACCTGAACGTGACCATATCTTGACTTGGGTCTTTAGCAATATATGTACCTTACATGGCATTAAACATGTTACTGAATATTTTGTTTCCTTCCGTTATCATTGTATTGGTTGTGTTCTGTTTTGAAATTTATAAGCAACATTTGATTTATTGACATATAATTGACATATAATATTATACTAGTTTCAGTAGACAACATAATGATTTGATATTTGTATATATTGAGAAATGAACACCACAGTGAGTCTAGATAACTTTCATCACCATACATAGTTGCGATTTTTTTTCTTGAGAATTCTTAAGGTCTACTGTCTTAGAAAATTTTCAAATATGCAATATACAGCTTATATTACATCTTTACAACTTATTTATTTAATAACTGCTTTTTATCTTTTGATCCCTTCACACATTTTTTCTAGCCCACCCCCAACCCCTGCCTCTGGCAACCACCAATCTGTTTTCTGTATCTATAAGCTCAGTTTTTAGTTTTTGTATTTTTAGACTCTATGTATATGTGAGATAATACAGTATAGATCTTTCTCTGACTTATTTCACTTAGCATAATGCCCTCAAGATCCATCCATGTTATTGTAAGCGACTAGATATCCTTCTTTTTATGGCTGGCTAATATTCCACCTAGCGTGTGTGTGTGTGTGTGTGTGTGTGTGTGTGTGTGTGTTATTCTTTCTTTATCCATTCATCCATCAATGTACACAGGTTGCCTCTATATCTTGACTGTTGTAAATAATGCCGTATTGAACATGGGGTGCATATAACTTCTTGACTTAGTATTTTTGTAAAATTTTTGTTACATTTTATTTTGTTTTTGTTTTTTTAAGTTCATTTATTTTGGGAGAGAGAGAGAGCAGGAGAGGGGCAGAGAGAGAGGGAGAGAGAGAATCTCAACAGGTTCTGCACGGACAGCATGGACATGGGGCTTGAACTCATGAACCATGAGATCGTGACTTCAGCTGAAATCAAGAGTCAGATGCTTAACTGATTGAGCCACCCAGTCCCCCTGTAACATTTTTGATAATATATTTTCCCAACTAGATTTGTTCATTGTTCTTATACACAAAAATTATTTGTTGAATTAATAAAAGAATGAATTCTGCCTTAACAATTCTCTAAAATGGATTATGGATTAAAATGGCTTTCAAGTTTTAAAGGAATATTTAACCCAGTGTTTGCCTTGGCTATTAAATCCTTTTTCCTTCTTATGAAAATTATTCCATTTCTACTTTTTGTTGTGGAAAAGTTCCAGAAATCTGGAAAATTTTTTAATTCTCAAGGAGTCATTTTGAAGCCAAACAATCACGAATAAATCTAGCAAGTTTAAGAATCTCATGAATGGTCAAATAAATCTGGTAGATTTTTTGACTGTGTGATACTAATTTATGTTCTTATTTCCAAGGCAAATAACTACACACACAAGAGATAAAACCAATATATTTCACAATTTTTTTATAAACTCAATGATGAAATGCACCCTTATTTATGTATTTTCAAAGAAGAGTGGTATATAATTAAGAACATAAAGTTGTGGAATAATACTGTGAAATATATGAATATATTTTATTTTTTTTCTCCTGAGTTAAAAAATAGAAAAAATGGTAATATCCTCTGGATACTAGTTATCCTTGAAAACTGAGAAATTTATATTTTTGTGAGAGTTGTTGTTTGTTTTTCTCTGATGTTCAGTGGACTCAAAGACTTAGACAATTCTTTGTCATTCTCTTCTCAGGAACTTTCTACGAGAAGACAATGACTTGGTGTAAAAGTCAGATCCTGTGTTTATGTGTGAAATGATGAAGATGCATTCTTCCATTGGTCAAGTTATAGCTTTTATTTGGAAGGTAAGGGCACTTCTGTTATAAATTCAAAATGTATTTCCTTCACTCAAAAATATTAATGAAACCATGAAATAAGATATAATAACATATGATAATGTATTTTGCTAGGAGTGTCATACACAGTGTTTCTCAATCTAATAATACAGATGACTGTCTTCACTGTTAGCCCTAGAGGGCATGTTTAAAGACTGTTACCTGATCAAGTGTGAAATAACAGAGTCATATAGCTGTATCTCATTTGCTTTGTACATGGAGAGTCTACAACACCCAGACTGGAGCAACTAAAAAGCTAGGTTATAACTGATGGCTGAGCAAACTTATCTTTAGGTAGACTGAATAAGTCTGTGCCTTTTGAAGGAAGACTTCCATCTTTTGAGAGAGAGCGAGAGAGAGAGAGAGAGAGAGAGAGAGAGAGATGTATATAGATATAGGTGAAATCTAGATAAAACTAACACTGAAATTGAGAGTGTTAATTCTCTAAATCAAAACCACAATATGTTGTAGAAATGGTGATTCTACCTAAGAAAGGTAATCCTTCTGCATATGCCATAAATGCAGCTGTGCTCATGGAAGCTCAGAGGACACTGTGACACCTGAACTCAGAAGACCTTGACCTTGGTCCTGATTTGGTCACTAGAGCCTACGTAATTCTACAGAAACCAGTTACTTTTCTGAGGGGTGTGTGTGTGTGTGTGCGCGTGTGTGTGTGTGTTTACTTGAAAGATAAGTTGCATGACCCTGCTGTCATTTAATGTCTTCATTTTGGCAACTTTGTGACACTACTATTTGACTGAATCAAACATATTTGACCAATTTTGACACATTTAAACAAAATAGCTTAATTTTATATTGTTCCCCGAACACATCATTTGATTTTAGGAAAAAACATTGGTATTTCCTTATAGCTTTTTCTTAGTTCATCAGTAAAATGTCTCTCTTCCTGCCCATTTTCATCAGGGACAATTCAGATTCATAAGAAGGCTCTGTGGATTCAGCTGTGTTGAGCATCAGCTTAAGCTGAAAAATAAATTCGTTCAAAATTATGTCTGGTTGTTTGTTTCCCTTATTGGATTGAAAAAAATTTTTTTTAATTTTTTTAATGTTTTATTTATTTTTGAGACAGAGAGAGACAAAGCATGAGCAGGGGAGGGACAGAAAGAGAGGGAGACACAGAATCTGAAGCAGGATCCAGGCTCTGAGCTATCAGCACAGAGCCCGAGGCGGGGCCCGAACTCAGGAACCGTGAGATCAAGACCTGAGCCAAAGTCGGTTGCTCAACCGACTGAGCCACCCAGGCGCCCCTGGATTGAAAAAATTCTTATGTCTGGTCATGAAGATGCAATGAGAATATAGGAAAGCTAACTAAAAATTTTAGTTAACATAGTTTGAGTTAAATGACCTCACAGGAAAAACCTTGCCCCAATTCATTACTGAGTTACAGATATCGGCTGCTTGATGCAAATGTCAAATGATATAATGTGCAAAATAATACGACACACGGGGTGAAATCGTTCAAAATACAAAAATTCTTGGAAAGGTGATTTACTTTCATAATGAGTCTAGTGATATGGTTTGATCTATTATCATTTGATTATGCTTAAAATAAAACAACCAAATAAATTTCTAAATAAATGGAATTATTATGCATTTTACTAAATTGAAAAATATGAGTTGAATAACCTAAAACACATATATTTGATAAATAGATATGATGCTGTTATCGACTTAAATCTAAATATTATCTAAGTAAAAGCAAGAGATTGAAAAATATTAAATTGCTAACCTTTTGAAACATATTTTTTTCATTTTGGTCTAGAATTGTTAGTTTTTAAATTTAGCTGCATCCATATTTGTGAAGTATATGAAAAAAAAATGTTTTTTCTTCTAAGCCAAGCTTCCCTCATTGACAATTTAGTGCAACTGTCCTTTCAGTCAGTCTCCTCTGAATCTTAGAGATTCTCAATGTGTACAGCAGGTAAAATCCAGTCGTCAGGCTCTATCGTTCCACACTTAATCGGGTAACAGTCCACAGTCTACTGACATGTCTTATAGGGCTAAAAATTAAAACAGTACATCACTTCCACATAACTGAGTTCCATGAACAAAACAAAAACCATATTTTGTTTTCAAATTTAACATTTTACTGGCAGGTGAACCGATAATCCAATGCGTTATAAGAGCAAAACAGAAGAAGATCCTAGAGTTATGTTGAAGATGTAGGCATTAATTGAAAAATTCAAAATTCTGAGAAGCCAAATACTTTCGTGCAAATAATCCCACCGTGATATTGGAATTTCATATACTGAACATCAATTTGGGGAAGTCCCTTATAATTTCAGATGTTGGTTTACTGGCACAGTCGTTTAGTAGAAGCCAGAGAACCCATATCCTCCATAACACAGTGGGAGGCAGCAGCCATATCTGTGGCTTCTCCAGCTCCAGCCACAGCCCAGTCCAGGGAAACTTCCACATCCCCAGCCACAACCATAGCCCGGGCCCCCAAAGCCTCCGTAGCCGTAGCCCAGGCCTCCATAGTAGTTGCTGTGATGGCTCATGGTGTCGCGGGTGATGAGTTGTTTCTCTGTTCAATAGAAGATCTTGAGTGTGAATTTCAGCATGCGTAGAGGGATACTTACATGCCCTGAGCAGACCAGGTGATAAAAACACATGCTACCTAGTTTTGTGTCATTCTGTGTGTTACCTGTCTGACACGATCCTGACATGAAGAGGCCCTCAAACTCATCAAAGTGTTTGAGCTTGCATTGCTTATGTAGTCATGGTGTCCCTTAAACATACTGCATCCTTTTTATGAGAAAGGATCGCTGCACTTTCAAAGTCTGAACATCCCAGGCTAAATAAAATTCCTCATAACCAGACATATTGCATAACACAGTTGCTAGTGTTGTGTTTTAAAATTAAGGATTGCATCATCTCTGGCTTTCCTTGAATTGTCATTCTTCACTTATAATTAAATGAAAGAAATTGGTTAAATTCAATTCAGCACAATTTATTATACCCTTTTAAAGGCACCTAATACCTCATGGTAAAGTCTTTTTTCAAAGCCAAAGAAAAGAAACATTTGAAAGCCTGGGAGTATTCGTTCACCTGCTGTGAACATCAGTAGAGAAGTTCAGGAAAAAAAAAAAGTTGAAAGAGAGTCGTCTTCATTCTATTATTTTATAACATGGAACATCATAAAAAAATTCTCTTTTTTGATTTTGCATACTAGCTTAGAAAATCAGTATTTGGGTTAACAACATGAAGTAATATTATTCAAATGTTAAAGGCAAATCAGAGTAATCAAAATGTATTTCATAAGCAGCATTAAAAAAATACATTCAAAATTCCTTTTTTTCGCATCCCGAGCCCCTTTCTTGCATATCATCTACCCAAAAATATAGATTACATCTGCCTCTCTGCCTCATAGACACCTTTTCCTCCCTTTCCACTAACCTATTATTTACCCTCTTATTTAATCAATTTTCCAGTATCACTTGCCTCAGTTCCTCTCAATTCCTGCTAAGGTCTGAGCAGTGAAATAAGGAAACATATACAATTTATCTTTGGCTTCCCTCCATTTTTATCCAATTTTTACCGAAATTCTTCTATATATATCTTCACTCTTACTATAATAGTTTTGTCCTTGTATTCTCTTTGCTTATTGTGCGTTTATTTTTTTTTCTATTTCAGAAAACAGCTAACTTGTATCTGCTAAGGTATGAAATGCTTATTAAGATCTTAGATGCTGAGAAAAAAAATGCCTAATTCTCCATGAAATTCAGTAAGAGGCTGTTAACATTTAAAAGGTCTTCAGGGGCGCCTGGGTGGCTCAGTCGGTTGAGCAACCGACTTTGGCTCAGGTCTTGATCTCATGGTTCCTGAGTTCAGGCCCCACGTCGGGCTCTATGCTGACAGCTCAGAGCCTGGAGCCTGCTTCAGATTCTGTGTCTCCCTCTCTCTCTGCCCCTCCCCCCCACACACTCAGTCTCTCTCTGCCTCTCAAAAATAAAGAAAACTAATAAAAAATTTTAAAAAAAAGGTCTTCAGACTCTCCAAAAATATAGGTATAAAAAGACAGAGTGGAGAAAGCATGAAATGAAGCAAAAAGTCCTTCAGCTTACTTGGAGAACTTAATCACCTATGTGCAAGGCTGATTCAAATCCTGGTTGAGTCCTGCCAGATACGCTCTTCAACTGAGCATCTAAATTCTTTTTCACCTTTCATGGAATCAAATACACTGTTCAGCTTTTGTTGAGCTTATAAGCAATTATGAGATGATGCATTTTCCCAGCTGGACTTGTTGACTGCTGTGCAAATACTAGCAGGAAGTAGAAAATCAATGAGGAAGAGTCAAATGGATGAATGCACTCTAGGGTTCTTATAGGTAAGGATCATGCCTTCCGCAGACATGGGTATCTCTATGAATGTATCTGAGGATTTAAAGGAAGAACCGGCTCAAATAGTTTTCTTAGTTTAGAGAAGCTCATAAGCCGTCATTTCACTTGCTTTTTGTTGTTGTTGTTTAAAGCATATTGTAAAATACCCAAATCTTAACTGTACAAATTAGTGATATTTTGCTTTAATTCACAGACTACCTAGATCGATTACACCCAAGCTGCCCAGATTTTCTCTTGACCCACCAGTTAGTATTCCTGCCTAGAAGTTTGCCTGTTTTGGATGTCATATGAATGAAATCATAAAGTATACCAGCACTTTTCTCCCCTGAAATACTTTGTACATCACTGTCTCTGTGAGATAGATGCATCTTTGTTGTTGCATGTAACGTTAGTTTTGTTGTTTTCATTGCTGCAAAGTAGCCCATTGTATAACTAGAGCACAATTTATTTACTATTTTGCTCCGGTAAATCTATATTTGAGTAGTTTCTCTTCCTTCCTCCCTTCCTCCCTCCCTCCCTTCTTCCCTTCCTCCTTTCCTTCCTTCCTTCCTTCCTTCCTTCCTTCCTTCCTTCTTTTCTTTCTTTCTTTCTTTCTTTCTTTCTTTCTTTCTTTCTTTCATATGAATCAAGTCTCCATGTACCTTCTAATAGAGACCTTTTTTGTAGACCTAAGCATTCCTTTACTTTGGGTATACACAGGAAACACATTGCCAATTTATACTATATATATTTAGCTTCAGTAGATTCTGCCCAAGATTTTCCAATACAGTTGCTAAATTTACTGTACCACCAGCAATCTATGAGAGTCCCAGATTTTCCACATCCTTACCCACATTGACCGTTTCAGAGTCTTAATCTGATCATCCTTAGGGTCCATAGTGTTATCTGAATATTACTTTAATTTGGTTTTGCTTGATCAATAATGGCACTGGGAATTTAACATATCTTTACAAGCCACTTAGATATCCTTTCTTTTGAAATGCCTGTTCAAGTATTTTGTCCATTTTTAACTGGGCTTATTTAATATTAATCAATTAATCAATATTTTATAATTGATTAGTGGGAACTCTTTACATTTTGGGGTAGTGGCATTTTATCAAACTTATACATTAAAATTATTTTCACCTGGTTTGTCGCTTGCATTTTTCTACTTTACATTCTGTTTATACAAGAACACAATGTTGTAATATAACGATGTCTAATTTAGTCATCTTTTTCTTTTATGTCTAATGCTTTGGGTTCCAATTAAATTTTTTACTACATCACACATTGTTATTTAATTCTTTCTGTCTGCCTTCTTCAGAACTTGTTCCGTTTTCATTGATCATTCTAAATACGAAAAACAGTCAATAACTTGAATATCTCATTCTTATTAAGTCAAGCTGAAGCTATAAAATTACAAATAAATCAGACAGGTTTCAGTGTGTCTGACTTTGCCCATTCGACCCTTCCAGATGTGCATCAGTTGTGTGATGTGTTGTTCCCAACATAAGCAGTAGCTTTTCCCTGGAAAAAAGATGTGCTGGAGAATTTCCCTAACTCCAGCAGAGACCCATAAAGGCAGTCATTTCAAATTCTAATAATATAATATTATACTAGGAATGTCAAATACCTGCTCCAAGCCATGGTATGGATTTTTCTTCTTTAGAACTACAGAAGGCCTTTGTTCAAATTCTGGAGAATTACTATTAACCATTAAGAAAATAGAATAGTTCTTGAACCCTGTCACGCTAAGTAGTATAGTCATCCAGTGGAGTCACCAAGCTATTACTTTCTCTGATCTGGCCAATGTAAAGCTAATATAATATGACTGGGTTGACTAAAAGGTTAGGTCTTACCATCTGAATCTGACTGAACAAATGTACTTTTGTGTTTAGCAAACAAGTCTGAGTCTTTCAAAATCCATCCTTAATATTGGAAATAGCATTTGAACTTGACACTGCTTGCTAGTTAATTTTTTTCAGATCCAGATAAACCAGAAATTAATAGGTTCAAGATTCTAAATCAAAACTAACACCACTGAGCAAAATTAGGTGGCTATTGTGGAAAGCGGATTAATCCTCAGAAACTCTGTGTTTATATTGCTATGATTATTGCAGGGACCGATAACCAGGAGTTTAGGACTGTTTCTCTGAAAGGACACAAGAAGAGAAGCACACTGTGAAAGGGAAAATCAGAATTGAGTTAAATAAATAAATAAGATAAGCCATAGCTTCCATTTTAACTGAGGATAATTTATTGCAAAGGAAACAGGGAAATTCCACAGTTACAAAAGTGAAAATAGGGGGCACCTGGAGACATGAAGCAGGCAAAGAGAAGATGATAATTATTCCTAGACTCTAAGATGCTAAATCCGTTGATCTTGGCTTGGTCCCAGCTGATACTGTTTGGTTCAAATTTTGGTTGATTTGAGTTATGAACCTGTAGCCTCAGATGTTCGAATTCCAGGGCAGGGTCTCAGCAGAAGCTAGAGAACCCATGTCCGCCGTAGCACAGTGGGCGGCAGGAGCCATGTCTGAGGCCTCCCCAGCCCCAGCCGCAGCCCAGTCTGCGGAAGCTGCCACATCCCCAGCCAGAGCCGCAGCCCAGGCCACCGAAGCCTCCACAGCCGCAGCCCAGGCCTCCGTAGTAGTTGCCGTAGTATCTCATGGTGTCAAGGGTGTTGAGCCGGGTTTGCTATTCAAGGCAAGATCCTGAGCGTGAATGTCAGCATGGATGGAGGGAGGCTTATATACCTTGGTCAGAGCATGTGATAAATCACGTGTGTACCCTCCTTTTGTGTCATTTTTCTAATTACCTCCCTGACAACAATGTATTCATTCATTGTCCCCTGACACAGGGAGAGGCCCTAACACTCATTAAAATGTTTGAGATCGCTTTGGTGCCTCGTCAGGGTGGCCTCTAAATGTTATTGCATCACTTTATCAAATTATGTTCCATACTTTAGACATACGTAATTTTATTTGTCAATTATACCTCCAGAAAGCTGGCACAAAAAGTTATGGGATCACTTCATATGAAGGAATGAAGTATCTTCAACGGCAGGATATATCAGGCCCCAAATAGAATTCTTCATAGGTAGCATGCCAATCATATTTCATAGCGTTGTGTTTTTCATTGAAATATTTCTTCATGTCTGGTTTTCTTTAGATTGCTATGCTTCATCTCCAAATTACATCAAAGAAATGGGTCAAATTCAAAGCTCTACAATCTATCATGTTCTTTCAAAGCATCTTATTCCTCAGTCTAAAAAAGTGAGGTATTTATCTCTTTCAGTGCTGAGGATTGTAAACATTTGAGAGCCAAGAACAATCAGTCTGACTGTCGTAATACCGGTAAGGAATTCTAGAAAAATAAAATAAATAAAGGATCTACTTTTTTTTCTGTAAGTTTTAGAACGTTGGCCATCACTGCTGACCTACTTTATACTTTTCACATTTGAAAACTAAAAACCGTTTTTGCTTGCTACAGTTGATGAATCAATATCGATATATAATCATTAACTAAAATCCATAGTTTAAATTTCATTCTGTGTGTTGTACAGTTTCATGGGCTTTGGCAAGCATGGGATAAAATTGTTCAGAAACCGAAGGCAAAACACAGTAATCAAAAATGTATAATTGTTCAGAAACCGAAGGCAAAACACGGTAATCAAAAATTTATTTCAGAGTAGCTTTAAAAGCTGATTAAAAGTTATCCTCCCAAATCCTAACCCTCTTCTCTTAGACATCTCTCCAAATTGCCTCCCAAAATACAGATTATATCTCCTCTCTATTTTTACATTCACTGTTTCCTCCCGTTGACTCGCCCATATATCTAACATACAATCTCCTTTGTTTAATTAATGCACTATTTTTAGTGCAGTTTTAAGTTTACAGAAATATTGAGCATAAAGTACAGAGTTTCTACAGTCTCCACACATATGCACACATTTCCCCCTATTATGAAACATCTTGAATTAGTATGGTGTGTTAATTACAATTAGTGAACCAATATTGGTATGTTATTATTAACTGAAATTTAAAGTCTAGGTTAGGGATCACTCCTTGTGTTACACTATGCATGTCATGTCACCACTGGTCCCATGCGGTAATTTCACTGCCTTAGCAATCCCCTGTGCCCCAACTATTTCTCCCTCCCTCCCCCAAACTCTTGCTGCCACTAATCTTACTGTCTTCATAGCTTTTCCTTTGCCAGAATGTCATTGTTGGAGTCATACAGTATGTAGCTTTTTCACATGGACTTCCTTCACTTGGCAATAAGCTTTTATGATTCCTCCATACCCTTGTGGCTTGAAAGCTCATTTCTTTTTATCACTGGATAATATTCCACATTGTCTGGAGGTACCACAATTTGTTTATCTCTTCCTCTACTGAGGGAGTGTTGATTGCTTTCAAGTTTGGGCAATTAAGAATAAAACTTCTATAAACATTTTTGTTCAGGTCGTTTTGTGTGAACATAAGTTTTCAACTCATGTGGGTGAAGACGGGGAGAGTTAGTGCTGGATCTTATGCATAAGACTCTGTTTAGCTTTGTACAAAACTGCTAGACGGTCTTCCAAAGTGGCTGTACCATTTTGCATTTGATCAGCAATAAATGAGAGTTCCCATTTCTCCACAACCATGCCAGCATTTTGTTGTCCGTGTTTTGATTTTAGCCATTCTAATAGGTATGTTACAACCTCTCTTAGAATATCATCCAGGTTCTGTCCCCCATTAACCATTAGGCTACAGTAGCTGCACAATATTGCAAAGTATGTAAAATTTCTCTTTGCCACCCATCAATTTTCATTCAGTCTATAGTCAGTCCCTTCTCTTCCTTCCTTTTGTATCTTTACTTTCAAAATAACAATTTTCCATTTATGTGCCTTTTGCCTATTCTGTGTGTGTGTGTGTGTGTGTGTGTGTGTGTATTTTCTTCTCAGGAAATACCATACTACACTCTACTAAGATGTCAAATGTATGTTGCTAAGATTTCACTATTTAAAAAATAATCCAAATCAAAGGGCTCAGTCAAATTCAATAAGATAACATTATACATGGGCAATGTCTTCAGAATCTCCAAAATGTAGATATAATGTTAAAGGATAAAAGGTAGAAGAAAGAAAATTGTGAGCAAAAGTTCCTTCTGTGGTGCCCTTAATTTTAGACTTTGTCTTTAAGTTCTTGAGAATTTTATATGGCCTCAAATATAGTGTTCAGGTTTTACTCATTTTATACGTATTTTCAAATAATGCAATTTCCCAACTGGATTTGATTATGTCTCTTTAACATCTACTATGTAATAACAATTAAAAAAACAGGGGTGCCTGGGTGGCTCAGTTGGTTAAGCTGAAGTCATGATCTCACGGTCCATGAGTTTGAGCCCCGAGTCGGGTTCTATGCTGACAGCTCAAAACCTGGAGGCTGCTTTGGATTCTGTGTCTCCGTTTCTCTCTCTGCCCCTTCCCTACTCTCTTTCTCTCTCTCAAAAATAAATACATGTTAAAATATTAACAAAAAATAATAATAAAAGTAAATAAATAAGTAAATGTTGAAAGAACGAATGAATTCTAAGGTCTGTAAAAATAAACACCATGTTTCTCACACATATGGGTAACAACTCTCTGACTGCATCTTAACAATAGGGATTTAAAATAGGAATAAATTCTGGGGCGCCTGAGTGGCTCAGTTGGTTAAGGGTCTGACTTCGGCTCGGGTCATGATCTCACAGTTCATGAGTTCAAGCCCCGCGTCAGGTTCTGTGCTGACAATTCAGGGCCTGGAGCCTGCTTCAGATTCCATATCTCTCTCTGTCTCTCTCTGCCTGTCCCCCGCTCACCCTCTGTCTCTCTCTCAAAAATAAATAAGTACTAAAAAATTTGAGAAAAAAATAAAATAAAATAGGAATAACTTCAAATGGCATTCTGTCTTTAGAGCAATGTATAACCATCCTTTCATTTGCATTGTTTTTCAAGCATAATAATGAATTATAAATTATATACAAATTTAGGCATAAAATCTAATGAATCCCTGGGGCACCTGGGTGGTTCAGTCTGTTACACATCCAGCTCTGATTTCAGTTCAGGTCATGATCTCACAACATTCGTGAGTTGGAGTCCTGAATCAGGCTCTGCCCTGACAGGGTGGAGCTTGGTATTCTCTCTCTCCCTCTCTCTGCCCCTCCCCTGCTCTCTCTCTCTCTCTCTCTCTCTGTCTCCCTCTCTCTCTCAAAAATAAATAAACACTTAAAAATTTTGATGAATTATTGCAAATGTGCATACACTTCCTATATCAAGCATACCTTAATGCCTAAAATGTTTCTATTATTACTTTTTGGTCAATATCACACTGTAAAAATAGCCATCCTTCTAGATTTTGACAACAGCTTCAGTAGATCTTATCAATAATTTTCCAAAACTGTTGTTAGGTTTACAGTCACACCAGCAATGTAAGATTTTCAGTTGCTTTAAATCTTTGGCAATACTTGTCAAGCTATTTAATTTGATCATTCTTGTGGGCATGTAATAATATCTGAGTATTGTTTTAATTTGTTTTTTTTTTGATCTGACGAGTAAAATAGTGGGTGCCATTAAATATGCTTTTTGATCATTTAGATATCCTCTTTTGTGAAGTGTCGTTTTGAGTATTTTCTTCATTTTTAGTTCAGTTTATAATATTTTAGTGTTGACTTGTAAGAGCTCTTTGTAGACTTGAATACTGACATCTTGTCAGATCTATGTTCTGGAATATTTTCTTCCTGTATATACCTTATTTTTTTTAACTTTAACATGATGTCTATATATGAAGAGAATTTCTTAATGTAATGGGTATGGTATGTTAACTTTTTAAAATGTTTATTTTGAGATAGAGGTTGTGTGAGCAGGAGAAGGGGCAGAGAGAGAGGGAGAGAGAGAATCCAAGCAGGCTCCGTGCTGTCAGTGCAGAGCCAGATGCAGGAATCCATCTCACAAACCACGAGATCATGACCTAAGCCAAAGGTGAGAGTTGGATGCTTAACCAGCTGAGCCACCCAGGCGCCCCTGATTCATTAATTTTTAAAAATCTTACGTTTTATGCGTTTTCTTGTCTTAATTAAGAAAGTTTTGGCTGCCTCACACTTATTCTTTAATTCCTTTGCTCTCTTCAGAATTTGTTCCATTTTTATTGTTCATCCTAAATTAAAAGACAGTTGTAATTTGAATATTTCATTCTCATGAAGTCATTAGAAGCCATAACAACCAAATAAATCAAACAAGCTTAATGCTGTCACACTCTGCCTATTGGATCAGATAGCTCTCTCAGTTGTGCAGCTGATGATCCTGTGATGGATTTCTCCTGGACCAAGTGACAGCTTTCCCTGGAAGGAAATGTGTTCTAAAGTTTTTCTCTTAATTCTAACACAAAGCAATGCAATCTAACAATAAGAGGTATGCTAATATGCTAAAGCTGCATTATACTAAGAGAGTTAGTTTCTCCGATTAGTTATTGATTTTTTTCTTTAGCTATATAAAGTTTTTTTCAGACTATGCTATGATTATCCAGTTAGGGGGGAAATAGTTTCATGTGAAATTATGTTTCACTCAGTGAAACTAAAGCATACAGTCCTCCAATGGTGACCCTAAAATATATTTACCTTGATCTATACACAGTGACGCTCCAACACATCTCCTGAATTCACCGAAAGGATACAATCTGGCTGAGCAAATTCATCCACATATTCAGTAAACAAGTCTGAGATTTTCAAATGCATTATAATAAGTTTTTTAAGGAGAGTTTGGATTTTGCCCCATTACTACTTGTTTTTACTTTGATGCAGCTAACTTAGAAACTGATAGTTCAATCATATGATATTTGTGTTTCTGTGCCTGACTTATTTTGCTTAACATAATACGGTCTAGTTCCATCCACATGGCTGCAAATGGCAAGATTCCATTCCTTTTCACGGCTGAGTAATATTCCTTTGTATGTATATACTGCATTTTCTTTATCCTTTCATCAGTCAATGGACATTTGGGCCCTGATTTCACTCGTAAGTGGAATTTAAGAAACAAAATAGATAGACATAGGAGAAGGGAATGAAAAATAAAAATGGCAAAACAGAGAGGGAAGTACACCATAAGAGACTCTTAAACACAGAGAACAAACTGAGGGTGGCTGGAGGAGAAGTGGGTGGGGGGTTGGGCTAAATGGGTGATGGGCATTAAGGAGGACACTTGTTGGGATGAGCATTGGGTGCCATATGGAAATGATGAACCACTGAGTTCTACTCCTAAAACGAATACTACACCGTATGTTAACTAACTTGAATTTAAACAAATAAATTTAAAAAAAGAGAACTTGGTAGTTCAAGATTCTACATCAGAAATTTACAAATCAAAATAAATGGGTGTGGTCAATCAGCTGTGATAATTAAGCTCTTTAAAGATGCATGACCAGAACAAGATGCTTTATTTGAGAGCCCTCAGGAAGGGAAGTATGCAATCTATGTGAGAGTAGGCATGGCAAAGTAGACTGCCCGGTGTTCAGTGACATTTGTTCTAGTCTTAGGTTCTATTTCTCATGCCATTCTTTTTTTTTTTTTTTTTTTTTTTAATTTTTTTTTTCAACGTTTTTATTTATTTTTGGGACAGAGAGAGACAGAGCGTGAATGGGGGAGGGGCAGAGAGAGAGGGAGACACAGAATCGGAAACAGGCTCCAGGCTCTGAGCCATCAGCCCAGAGCCCGACGTGGGCCTCGAACTCACGGACCGCGAGATCGTGACCTGGCTGAAGTAGGACGCTTAACCGACTGCGCCACCCAGGCACCCCTCTCATGCCATTCTTGATCCTTAGCAATCCATTTCACTTTCTGGAGTCCTTTCCCATCCAAGATGGCATTACGGTGAGCTTTATAGGGATCCTACCAGCTTTAAAAATCTATTGGTTTTATTGAATTTGGTTAACTCAAACAAGGATATTCACTTTTTTTTTACTACTTATATATATAAAATTGGAGAGGGGGAGAGAGAAATGATGATATTATTATGTCTTTTTCATAGGCAAATATTTATTTGAATTACTAACAAGAAATGGCTCACTCTTTGAAGGTCAGCGTTACAAGATACTTGCTATAATGCATAAAGTTCAGGTCGGTCACAGCTTTACTACAGATTACTTTACAAGTGATGACAGTGTTTTTTAAGTTTCCGTGATGAATAACAAAATATTTCAAGGTTCAGACAATATTGAAGAATAATACCTTGCCCCACCATGGAGGACCATGAGGAAAATAGGATAGAGCTTCACAAAAAAATGTTTATTTTCACTGTATATTTAAAGATATATTTTATTCTATCACTGTTTTTTTCTTATAACTAAAAGGGCTAAATAAAAATAAGTTAAACTAAACAAAAAATAGTTATTTTTCACATCGGCCTTATTTTAGCCATAAAATATGTAAAGTTAATAGTTCAGTACTAAGTTTAAGTACCAGCGTTGTCTAACTAAAAGCATTGGATAAGATGTGGTGTAGTGTTACAAGGAAAAAAATCTTCATTTCAACTGAGTATTATGGTTTGCACATATCTATATAGCCATATCTAGCCATACGGGTAAAGATGTATTATATATATAAGATATTTAATACATATATTATATATATTATATATATATGTTACATATATACATATATTACATACATTATATATATATAATATATCTTATAACTTGGGCTTTTCATGAAGCCATATGGGTAAAAGATGTATTGTATATATTATATATATAATACGTATATATATTACATATATACATATATTACATATATTATATATATAATATATCTTATAACTTGGGTTTTTCATGAAGTACTTTATTTTCTTCACTGTCAATTGTGTGCAGTTACAAATAATCACCTTGATATTTTGAGCTCCATGTATTCTGTTTTAACTTAGGATAATTTATTGCAAAAGGAATAGAAAAATCCCACAGTTATGAAAGCACAAATAAAGGCCAGCAGGAGGCATGAAAGAGACCATTACAAAATGATAAACATTCCTAACATCATAGACGCTAAATGTTTTTGATCTTGGGTAAGTCCTAGATGATCTTGTTTGGTTTGGTGATTGTAGTCAAATTTGGATAGCCCTTGTATGGCCTCAGATGGTGGGCTCCCGGGCCAGGATTTTAGCAGAAACCAGACAATCCGTATCCTCTGTAGCTTGATGGGGGGCAGCAGCCA
Source organism: Lynx canadensis (assembly GCF_007474595.2). NCBI lineage: Eukaryota > Metazoa > Chordata > Mammalia > Carnivora > Felidae > Lynx > Lynx canadensis. Next base: position 144,579,144 of record NC_044311.2, read on the forward strand.
TATCTGTAGCCTCCCCTGACACATCCCCAGCCACAGCCACAGCCCAGCCCACTGAGGCCCTCACAGCGGCAGCCCAGGCCTCCATAGTAGCTCATGGCACCAGGGACGGTGAATTTGGTTTGTTGTTCAAGGCAAGATCCCAAGTGTGAATGTCGGCGTATGTAAAGGTGGTGCTTATATACTCTGAGGAGAACATACGAAAAATCACACGTGTAACCTTCCTTTGTGTCTTGCTGTGTACTATCTGTAATATTACAGCTCCCAAGTCTTCCATCCCCTGACACACAGAGAGGCCCTGATTCTCATTAAAATACTTCCGCTTACTTAGCTTCTCATTTAGAATGTCCTTGAGCCTTGCTGTTTTGCTTTTATGGGAAGAAATGGCGGACTCCTCAGAATTTGTACATTCCCAACCCTAAATTGAATTACTTATTACCAGGTGCATTACATCATTCACATTTGATGTCATCTCTTTTGTAATTAAACATTTTGTCTGTTCTGTCATCTCCCAGATGGATGTATCCATCTTCAACTAAGTTCAGGGATATTTGTTCAATTTACGGCTGTTAAATCAATATTTTTCAAAAAGCAAATTTATTTATCAAGGCAAGCACTGAAGAAAGAGCCTCTGTACGGAAAACATTTTTAAAAAGAAGGTACATGTGGATTTTTAGCATTTTAATTATAATAATCTTTATAATATTTTTGGCTTTGAGCACTAGTTTCAGAACCTTTTGCTTGCAAAACATGGAACAATTAATTTCAGAAACTGAGGGCACAAAGTCCACCTCAAGTGCAGGCTTATCAGAGTAGAAGTTTAATTTCCATTTCAAATCCTAAAAATCCCCTCCATAATTGATGCTTTTCAAAGCCTTACTAAAACCGTAGATTGCCTCTGCCTCTATGTTTTTGCACACACCAATCTCTTCCTTTCATTACCCTACTTTAGTAATTCATATATGATCTTTATTGCCCTTCTCATTTTAGCTTTTATTCTTCTTCCCTTCCTCTCAAAACCTACTAGGAACTAGCAGTTAAAATCTTAAAGTTTACGATATTTCCCCCCACCCCAGGCTTATATTGGCTTAGTCTAGTAAATTCTTCTTTCCATGTCCTTTTCACATCCTCCGTAATATCTTTCCCTTTGTTTATATGTCTATTATCTTTTTTTTTTATTTTTTTAAGTTTATCCTGAGAGAGAGAGAATGAACAGGGAAGGGAAAGAAAGAAGGAGAGAGCATCCCAAGCAGGCTCCAGTCCGTCAGTGTGGAGCCCAACATGAAGCTTGATCTCACCAACCATGAGATCATGACCTGAGCTGAAACTAAGAGTCAGAAGCTTAACCAACTGAGCCACCCAGATGCCCTGTATAAGTCTATTCTTTACCCATTTATTCTCAGGCAATGTCTAACTACTTTGTACTGCCTTGCAAATTGCTCATTAAGGTCTCATTTAAAAAATTAAAAAAAAAAACATACAATAACTCAGGGCCTTCTGAATGCTAAAAGAGTATTTTAAGAATGAAGCTATCTTCAAAGTTTTCAAAGTGAAAACACAGTGGTGAAATGAAACAGAATACACTTAACTAATCTCCATGTAGCTCCTGTCTCTTGATTTTTTTTAATGTTTTTTAATTTATTTTTGAGACAGAGAGAGACAGAGGATGAGTTGGGGAGGGGGAGAGATGGAGAGGGAGACACAGAATCTGAAGCAGGCTCCAGGCCCTGAGCTGGCAGCACAGAGCCTGACGCCGGGCTCGAACTCACGGAGTGTGAGATCATGCCCTGAGCTGAAGTCGGACGCTTAACTGACTGAGCCACCCAGGCACCCCTCCTGTCTCTTGATTTGGGTCAGTAATATTTTTAATTTACATGATTTTGAATAAGTGGTTGAATTTTTATGACATTCCAAGTATTTTATCAAAGATGAATTTCCACAAATGAGTGTTTCAACCCTAAACAGCAGAATAGGGAATTAAACACTATTTATAGAACTCAGGAAGAAATTGTAAGTAAATTATAAGAAATTGATAAGTAACTCTCATGGTTACCACAATCTGTGCAACTCTCTGACTACACCTTAGCAAGCGACCTTTTGAAGGCCAAAATATGGTTCAATATGTCATAGCCCAACATATCCCATGTCACTTTTTTCCAAACATTGTTCTATTGTTTCTTATCCTAAACTAGAAACAGTTGATAAGCTGAATTTTTCATTCGAAGTCCTTTCAAATACATGGAATCACAAATAACTCAGACTGGATTAAATATATTACGTTGTGTCCATATAACTCAGCCACATCACGCGAAAGTGATTAATGGCTAATTTTTGTTCATTTGGATTTGAAAGAGATGTATCCACCTAAGATAAAACACTAAACAAGATATAAATGAAAAACCTCACTAGTCAAATAAATAAAAGTAGTTCCAAGGAATAAAATGTGATAGTTTTACACAAGACCAAATTTACCGCTAATAAGCAGCAGGACATTGACACTCAAATATTGTAGTATTAATATATTATATTAATTAATATTATATTTGTCTTGTTTTTTTACTAAGTGAAAAAAATAATAAAAATAAAAGTATCCATTGGAAAATGAAGAATATATATTCCTTTGTAGAAGTATTGATTTATGTTCAGTTGTTAGACACAATGTAGACGAGTTTTTCTTCTTTTCACTTTTAGGAAGTTTCCTTTGAAATGGATGTTAAATAACACTATAATAATGGGTAGAAAAGAATGAAATGCATTTTCCCTTGGGATAAATAATAGTCTTTACATATATATAAAGGAAACTTTTGTTATAAATTCCAAAGCTTGTCCTGTAACTGAGACACAAATCAATAAAATATGAAAATGTAGGTCACAGAAATATACTATATTATACTAGGAATGTCACATAGATTTTTTTCTCATTTTCATTATAATGATAATTCTTTTTCTTTGTAACTTTCGAACACCTTCTTCAGGCTGTAAAGGTACTGACCTGTGTGAGAATAGAATCGTTTCAAATGAAATTTAGTTATATGAGTAAAAATTCTGTAAAGACATTACTAAAATGTATCTCCAACATCCTCTCCTGTGAAAGTACAACATTTGACAGGACAAGTGATAGGAGCTGGCTGATTTTATTTTTTTTTTCTCTCTTCAAGTTGCATAAACAAATCCAAATCTTTCTAATAAAAAGCCACGATCTTGAGAAATGAGTTTTAACACTGTTCATTCTTCATTTGCCTTGCAGTACAACCAAATTAGAAATTGAGAAGTCAATTATATACAATGAAATAAAATCTCCACAATAAAAATGTAAAAGAAAACACAATAAGAGGTAGTTAATCTAACAGAGGGAGCTATTTCCCATAAACTCAGTTATAAAATTGTAGCTGTTCATAGGGCAAGAAGTTTCCAGATGGTATTCAAATTTGTAAAAATACAATGAAAGTGAGTCAGCATGATGGGGCAGATCACCAGGATTCAGTGAACTGGTTTCTGATCTTGGTTCTGACAATTGTGGTATTGGTGACTCCAGGTTTCAGTTAACCATCTGGAGTTTGGGCACCTGAACTACAAGGGGCAGCACAGCATCTTTAAGTCTATGTCAGCTCTCACTTCCGCAGTGGCCCTTGTATTATTGGAGGTCACCAACTCAAACAGTAATAAAAGCTTTACTTTGTTCCATTACCTGAATATGCCATTCAAATTTGAAAAGGTAATATATTTCTATTACATCTTTTATATACTCTATTATATAAAATACCAACAATAAAATTCTTGCTTTTGGTGAGTGGTAATTGATTGGAAATCCACTTTTCAAACAATCTTTTGGGGGCATCTGGGCCGTTCAGTTGATTAAGCATCCGATTTTTTATTTTGGCTGAAGTCATGGGATTCATTCAGCTCTACGTCATGCTCCACATTCCACAACATGGAATGTGACTCTACGTCATTCCACAACATGGAATGTGACTGGGATTTCTCTCCCTCTCTCTCTCTGCTCCTCCCCACCCCTCAAAATAAAATAAATAAATAAAATAAAAATAAAAATAAAATAAACCCCTCAAAATAAATATAAATAAATAAATAAATAAATAAATAAATAAATAAACATAAAAAAAAATCCTTTGGATGAGTGATGGCTCGAATCAAGTAAAGCTACAGAGTAATTTATTTTCTGGTTGTATCTAGGTGTTTGCATTTCATATACGGTTGCAAAAGGCTTTAATGCCATGATAATGATGATGGCAAAAGTAGAAAAGAGTATCGTTGCATGCTACAGAGGAACAGTGAGATAATAAAAATCTAAACCAATTAATATGCTTGATTCTACATATATTTTAATTAACTAATTTGAAATACATTTATAAAATAACTGTTTATAAAATAACTATTTTCATGAGAATGTGAAGTAGGGGAAATAGAGAAAAATACTATATATGATCAAGAAATTCATTTAAAACAAATGCTTTTCTTGCCTAGAAGTTCAGAGAAATATTTTGATCTATCACTCTTCTTTTCTTACCATAAAAAGCTAAATAAGGACAAATTTTCAAAGAAGGATAAATTTATTTATTTTGGACTGCATTGATAAATGGAATTGTACAAAATGTTAAACAATATAAATTCTTTTTTATTTATTACAATAAATACATAGTTCAAAATTGTTAGACTTGATTTTTTATTCTTATTGAATTTAAATCTAAGCATTATCTAATTAAAATAAAGAAATAATCAATGGATATTTGAGAACTTATTCATTTCAGTCTAAATTGAATGTTCTTTTTATATGTCTGTGAAATATTTAATACATAAGAAAGTACATTGAAACCTTTGAAAGTTTTGTAGTCTCTACGCTTAGTTACATGTATAATTGATAATAAAGAATTAAACAAAAGCTGTATTTCTGTTTCAAATTAAGAGACTTTATTAAAGAAATCAAGGAGACAGAGACAAATTTGTGTAATTATAAATGTACTGAAAACTTTAGGTGCTAATTATTTTGAATAAATGGACCCACGCAGTCTTCATTGATCCAGAGGTTGAAATCAGATTCAGCAAGTCCACTCATGGAACAATATATGAGACTCATGAAGAAGAATTTTAATAGAAGCCAGAGAGTCCATATCCCTCTAGCACAATGGGCAGTAGCAGACATATCTGTCACCTCCCCAGCCACTGCCACAGCCCAGATCTCCAGAGTAGCTGCCATAATACCTTATGGTGTCAAGAGTTAAAGGCTTGGTTTGTTCTTGAATGTGTGCTTCTTGACTATGAATCTTCGCATCTGCTCAGAGGCTTTTATGCCCTAAATTTTATGGATGTGGTAAATCATCCAAACACACCTCATTTTCCTTCCTCAGAAGAAATTTCATGAAACAAGTATTTTTGGCTCTTTTGTTTAATATGCATGGAATAATCTTCCATCCCGGTAAAAATTTTAAGCTGATCTTTAGCTCAGTTAGCTCAATTCCCTTTATTCAATTATGTTTATAATGAGAAATATTCATTTGCAACTTCAAAGACTATTCCTACATCAGGACTTGCATAAACTCCACCTCATTTAGATTTCTGAGGGTCTCTACAGCTCAGTCAAGTGACTATCTGACAGTTTCATCAAGATGATACTACTCTACCACATATGCTCTTTATTTTTTCATGGTGATGACTACCTGTTATTATTTGAGCTACACAGGGCACTAATGTTATTCTTAAATCCATGCCCTATTTGAAACTGTAATCACTTAGACATCAAATACCTAAAAATACTGAGATACAAACAAATTTTACCTGATTTTGTGTGGTTCAGGGCCAACATAGAACCAATTCTGTTGACAGTGTCTCATTAGACATATTCCTTAATTTTTAACACACGATAGTTAAAATCTTGTTGCTTCCTTAAAGAAGGCACTTCCAGACCTGAAAAAGGACAGAGAGAAGAAGAGGAGAGAGAATATAACAAATAAATGTTGCTTTGTTCTCTATATTTAATTCTAGTCAAAACTGATGGAGCCTCAGTTTAAATAAATGTCAATAATCCTTTACAATTATGATCTGAAAGAGGTGCAGAAGGCATTCTGGCAATTTAGGTCTTCTTTCTGGGATCCAGGATTATAGTAGTATGCTAGAATAAATACATAGCTCTATTGATCTTCTTGTGCAGGAAGTGAGAGGAGAAACAAAAATGTAGACAATGTGAGTCAAGAGTGATTTCTCTCAGAGACTCATCTAAGGATATCTTTAACATCGTGTACGTGTTCTTAAAATTTGGATACTCGTTTTAACTCCATCACCCCAAATGATGAGAAAATTAAAGAATTATTTGCTAATGGTTTCCACATAATACTAATTGGATATTTGATATTCTACTGCCTAATATCCATGTTTCATTTTTTAACACCTGTTATTTAATGACTAAGGGCATAGATAAAGTTCTTTTGAGAAGAGATTACCATATAGTTCTAAGATAATTGACGATTTAAAAAGTCACAAGGAGCACCTGAGTGGCTCAGTTGGTTGGGGGTTGGACTTCGGCTCGGGCCATGATCTCACGGTCCGTGGGTTCGAGCCCCACGTCAGGCTCTGTGCTGATAGCTCAGAGCCTGGAGGCTGCTTCAGATTCTGTGTCTCCCTCTCTCTCTGCCTGTCCCCTGCTTGCACTCTGTCTCTCTCTGTCAAAAATAAATAAGCATTTAAATAAATAAATAAGTAGTCACAAAATACTTAATGTCATTGCTTTATTCTATGATTTAATTTTAAATTCTACTGAACTATATTAATATTATAGTTATATGTATATTGACCACTCAATCAAAGCATTAGTGCTGGTTCCACCCCAGGCAGGAATAATTCAGTAGAAAATAAACTAACCTGATTTTCCAAAGACTTTCTCTTTTTTTAATGTTTTTTTAAATTTATTTTTGAGAAACAAGGTGGGGAAGGACAGAGACAGAGGGATATAGAGGATCTGAAGCAGGCTCCACACTGCTGTCGAATTCATGAACTACAAGATCATGACCTGAGCAGAAGTCAGAGGTTTAACTGACTGAGCCACCCAGGTGCCCCTCCAAAGGCTTTCTTTATATCAAGACCGAAGTCAAATGCTCTGTACTAATTTCTGTAGTGAAATATTCTTGTATTGCATAAAAGTCAACAATTTCTCAAATTAAAAGTTTACTAAAACTGACACAAGAAGAAATAAAAACCTTAATGACTATATCTCTTAAGGAAATAAATTTTGTATTACAAAGGAAAAAAAAACAGACTTCTAACAAAGAAAACTCCAGATTCACATTGTTTTAGTGGTGAATTTCAGTAACTACTCAAATAATGACAACTATTGAAGAAATAATATTATTTTTAGACTAATTCATTCAGAAGATAAATTCAATCTACAAATCTAGGATTCAGTTATATATGAAAATTTAGAAAATAAAGTACAAGAATATGATTAACAATATCAGAAAAATAAAATACAGGTAATTTAGAGAAAGATGTGAAAGACTTAGTTTTTGATAGTTACAAATTGATGGTGGAAGCAATTACTAAAGATATGTATGTATAGATATAGATATAGATATAGATATAGATACACACACATTTAGATATATATAAAATGTTTATGTATGGACAATAGAAAGAATATCTCTGAAATTATATATTAAATAAAATCCTCATTGAAATTCCAGTATGATGTATACATATTTACAAAAGATTCCAAAGTATATAAGGAAATCCAAGAAACCTAGAATATCCAATGCAATCTTTAACAAGGAAAAAAAAAGCTTTACATTGACTGATTTTAACACTTATTAAACTCAAATAATCAAGGAAGTGTGATATTGGTATGAGGATACACAAGTAAGTCAATGAAAAATGTTAGGGAGTCTGGAATCAGAGGTTTTCTTCCTACAAATATCCAAAAAAAAAAAACCCAAAAAATTTTCATCAAATGGTACTGAAATAATGGAATATTTATAGGGAATGAGAAGAAAATGATCTTAATTTCTGCCTCGTATACACAAAAATTAATTCAAATGTATGATAGGACTAAGCATAAAAACTAAAACTTTAAGGCTTCTAGAAGTTTATTTGTTTGTTTTGTTTGAAGACATAGAAAGTACTAACTGTAAAAAAAGAAAAAAGAAAAGAAAAGAAAAAAACATTGTGAAGTGAAATACATCAACAGCAAGCCACAGACTGGAAAAAATAGTATAGCTATAGATATATAGCATAGATGATAAAGATAGGTATAGCTATAGATTAGAGATAGAGAATAGAAATGATAGAGATAGAGATATCTGTCATATGTAAAGATCTCTTACAATTCAAATGTCTAAAGACAAATATACTCCCCACACCTGAGAACATTGAAAGGAAGATATACAAATAGTCAATAAACAAATACATTGTGTGGCATGATTAGTTATCAGAGTTATCAGGGAAACACAAATTAAAAACACAATTATATAACATTACTCACCCACTACATGTGCCAAGGTTAACAGAAAAAAAGGTTGTGTTTTCTTACTCAATAGACTGTGATTTAGCTTAATTGTGATTTACAAAAAATTTAAGCTAATTTAAAAATGTTTCTAACTTTCATTAGTGTGACTTCTAATACAGTTTCCCATATAATGTCTCCGTTGGAATTATCATCTTATGATAAATTCCCAAGAGAGTTTAAGCCTAAGGGTTTGGTACATAGTACCACACTTCAAAAAGTCCTGCTAGCATCCTTAATGTAAAGCAATTTTTAAAAGTGGAAATAGCCAATATTTGCGCGGGGGGTGGGGTGGGGGGGAATGTCAGGCTCAAAAAGTTCTGGGTGATAAGCAGATTAAGTAGTCCTTACCCTGCAAATAACTCATGAGGCAGCTAGTAAAAAGACAATGGATAACAGGGTCTGCGTGATAGGATCGTAAGACTTCTTGGTCCAGTGGTTCACTATGAAACTCTCACGCAGCTCCTTGGTGTCAATTTCTCTCTGATGATCGAGAATACTGTGACTATAACCAGTGGCGAAGTGATCAAATAAGTTAAAATTATAACGAAGACTCTTTACAACCAGAATCTTAGCCAAGGGATTTTAGCACCCAAAATCACTGCCGTAAATTAGAGTTTGCTCCAATACAAATTTTTATTAATAATTCAAAAAGCCATCTAAAGCATATTTACCATGTAATAAGCTCCTCCAGTGATCACTGACAAGACCACTTGGGACTGAAAAGTCTGCATTCTGACTCACAGACACAGAAGAGGGAAGAAAAATAACAAGCTGAGAAAGACCAGGAACTTCTCCCTCTCGAGCTAAATCTATATTTGGTTTTCAATGATTTAATAATGGAAATAAATGATATCCTCAGGAAAAGAAGCAGTTGCCTTCATTTGAAATATCATAAAACAAAGGAAAATTATTAAGATAAATGACTAAAGTTAAGACCATATTGTAATGCCACATTAAACACGTTTATTGGAAAATGATTATAGAGATCTCTCCCAGTGTAAAATACACTAAAGAAATTTCAGATGAAAAATGAGTGTCTTGAGAGTGAAAGAAGAAATAAGTGCTGTGGTAAAATATCCAATATTTATAGAATAAGTTTGAATTGCTACTGAACAGCTGTACATACACAGACAGCTCTTAAATCTTATGCCAACAAGTTTGTAAGCCTTCGATTCATCTTCTCTGCCTGATATAAGCTGGAAATAGATTTGGTAAAATTAAACATTTGAGAAGTTGGATTTTGCTGTTGGATCGTTCTGTCAAGAATCTTAGGTAGAAACCAAGTGTCCAGCATCTTCCACAAAAAAAAATTGGATGACAACATTTATATCCACAACCGCCTTACCTTGTTTCCAAAAGCTATTCATGTCCAAGGTCATTGCAGCAGCCCTGACCATGGAAGCTGGGTCAGTTACCTCATTGTGTAGAGTAGATGTTCAAAGACATTTAAACTTCTTCAGTGGTAACTGTGACAAGTCTAAGTATTCTATGTATAACATTAAATCAAAGGACATATGGATGAAAACCTCAGTAATTTGTTTTCTGTTATGGGAATAACTTGGGAATAACTCTGCTATGGGAATAACTTCTGTTATGGGAATAATATGGGAATCACATCTTTTAAAACTAGGATTTCTTGGGGCACCTGGGTGGCTCAGTCCGTTGAGTGTCCGACTTCGGCTCAGGTCATGATCTCACGGTCTGTGAGTTCTAGCCCCACGTCGGGCTCTGTGCTGACGGCTCAGAGCCTGGAGCCTGCTTCAGATTCTGTGTCTCCCTCTCTCTCTCCCCCTCCCCTGCTCATGCTCTGTCTCTCTCTGTCTCAAAAATAAATAAAAACATTAAAAAAATTTAAAAAAAAAACTAGGATTTCTTTGGTGGACTGGATCAATCAACATCTTCCAATTAGAGCTATTAGGTTTTGATTATGTTTACCACCTATTCACCTTCAGTATAGATTTTATTTTTTTGAGTGTGTGTTTTCAAGGGCTTCCATGTTTTTTAATAATATTGTATAGTTCTTTCTAACAAGATATCTTCAGTATATCTCAGAGAGCAGAGCAAGAATACCAGGCTGCTGGTAATACTGAATTTATGTATTGGGGAGATTTAGTGCTTGCCCTATGAATGATGTCATCACTGTGTTTTTAGGGAAAAATATCTAAAGGTCCATTTATTTTTTTTTAATTTTTTTTTTCAACGTTTATTTATTTTTGGGACAGAGAGAGACAGAGCATGAACGGGGGAGGGGCAGAGAGAGAGGGAGACACAGAATCGGAAACAGGCTCCAGGCTCTGAGCCATCAGCCCAGAGCCCCGACGCGGGGCTCGAACTCATGGACCGTGAGATCGTGACCTGGCTGAAGTCGTACGCTTAACCGACTGCGCCACCCAGGCGCCCCTCTAAAGGTCCATTTAAATACCCATTTCAAACTCTGTCTCTACCTCTCATCTACCATTGACTTTTTCATGTTTTGTTTTAGATATTTGAGTCATCTATTAGTCATTTGTAAACATCAGCTAAGATCTGTTAACACTATATAGGCTTTATCTTTTTACCCATTGAATGCCTGGCACATAAAGTCTGTGTTCAATATCTTATTGAGTGAATGTGCCCTCATTTGATTCAATTATATACACAAATCTCCATCACCATGGTAGTGTGTATGGCACTCTTAGAGGCAATGAGTTTCTGCTTTTTACCCAGAAGTTCACTAATGCCCACTTAGAAAAAGTCAAACTTCCTTCCTCTGGCATTGTAAGGATAATGGGTTTTCATCCAAATTCAAGCTGCTCTCCTCTTTCCTACTCATTAAACTTCAAACTGGGAGGCGGGGGTGGGGGGAGGGGGGGAATCCTGAAAGAATGCTTCCTTGAATCTGCTAAGAGTATATACCAAAAACAGAATCTTTTAGTGCCACAATTTTCCATTTACTCTTACCCAGGAAGAAGAAAGCATCACCTAAATCCCATTGGATTTGTAAGAGTCTATATTACTATTACTTTTATCTAAAGACATGGAAATGTTAGCACTCTTACCTTGTAGTTCTTTTAAAAGATTAAGTACCATCAGATTAGCAGGTCCAAATATTCCTTGGAGTACCTTGGCTCAATCATCTGAATGGGTCATGGATAAGGAAGCAATCATGAGGGGAAAAAATTCCCACCCTAGAACGGAAGTATTTTTTTTTCCCTGATCAGATATGTTCTTTATCAGTTTATCTTTAATCAGTTGGGGGTGACGGGAGGAGAGGAGAATTTATGATGTCACAAAAAGCATGGTTGAAATCAACCACGGAATCCACAGTCTTGCTGGTGATGCTATTGCCAGTCCCAGTTCTTGTAGAATGTCCCATCAAGGTTATGAAAGCCTTTGATAGAATGCAAGAAGAACATATTAGAAAACCCTTTGGAGTAAAGGATCTGGAGGTCAAGCTTTCTGTTTCTAGAGTCTAGAAACATCAATAGGTTTTTCAGTAGAAGTCAAATCCATATCTCCTCAGGGCAGAGCCAGGACCATAACCTCCATAGCTAGAGCCTAACAACAGATGGAACCAGGGGGGCTTCCACAAGCACAGCCAGAACCAGAATCCAGGCCACTGTTGTCAAAGCTCAGGCCTCCATAACAGCACACGGTGTCAGGCCTCGTGGGTTTGGTTGAAGGTTGTTCAAGTTCCTCTGCATGTGAACGAACACCTGCAGAGAGGCTCATACCCTCCCTCAGCGGTACATGGGGCAAACCATGCTGATTTACTTCAAGTTTATTCAAAACCAAGACTGTTCTACTATAGAAATCCAATTAAAGTATTCTTTTCTTAATTAGAAAAGACCCAATTAAGGAAGCTTCAATTTTTAATTTGACTTTCCTGCTGAGCTTGCTTTCCACAAAACCTATTGCCCATAATGAGAAGAGTTCATGGGCCCTGCAAAGCCAACCTCGACTTAATCCTCCAAGAAGTCAACTGTAGGCCAGGCTTGAAGGCCTCAGGCAGCTCTCTGATGATGTCACCTGTGATAGTGTCTCCTTCAGTTCATTTCGTTGGCCACTTATTTTTCACCAAATTTAGTTGTATACATTATTTCTATCTCTTCACTATTAAGATATTTCTTATCTATTGCTCACTGAAGTTGCCATACTATAAAATTGTGATACTTTTTTTATGTTTATTTATTTTTGAGAAAGAGAGCGCACAAGCAGAGGAGGGGCAGAGAGAGAGGGAGACAGAGAATCCAAAGCAGGTTCCGTGCTGTCAGCGTAAAGCCTGACATGATGCTCGAACTCATGAACCCTGAGATCATGACCTGAGCCAAAGTCAGATGCTCAACTGATTGAGCCACCCAGACACCCCCAAGAAACATGTGTTTAAAAACCTTTTGCCATTCAAATTTTGTAAACTATCTCATGTTATATTTTAGCACTTATCTCCTGAATCATGTTTTAATCTTTTGGTAACACAACAGTATTTTAAAGGTGAAGATTTTGAGGTTGGCATTTTAGTAGGCAATCAACAAGACCGCTATTTAATATTTGTAATTTATGGTCCAGTAATAGCAAGAAATAATATATTTTCAGACTCTTCTGTCAATATTACTTTAATTTCTTATATCAAAAAGTAGTAATAAATAATTAAAATATTTCCACCAAAATCTTTCTTTACATTTGCAAGGCCAAAGAATTTTATATTTTTTTACTATAAGTCTTATTTGGTTATTAAAATGGAAATTGTATTTCATTTATAGTCCATTTACATAGAAATATCCCTTCCTTTCTTTCTCCTTCCTACCTTCTTGCTTTGCACTCTTGCTCTTAACCGCATTCTAATGCCAAATATATATATGCATTTCCTTCAATGTTTAGAAAGTATACAATATTTTAGGATAATAAAATATGAATCATACCTTACTCTTATAGAATTTATTATTATGGAAAATAAATAAAAAAGTATATGCAATATAATTCTATATGGTCACAGTGTGCTAAAATCTAAAATCTTAAAACTTTGGAATATTAAATTTAAATATTTAAAAGATCTGTAGACAACATGGCTGGGGTGGCCAACTGACCTGGTTTTCCTGGGACTGCTCCAGTTGGGGCCCTGAATTTTCCAAATGTTGGGAAAATTCTCAAACATGAGTAAAAAGGATGGTTAGTCACTCAGAAGTAATTCATATCTAAGAGGGTCAAACCAGCAAAACCTCCATAAACATGAATGTATATATATTGTATCTTTCGGAAGAAGTAAATAAGAATTAACAGGTGAGGAAAAAAAATGAAAAAGAACCTTTTATTCTAAGGGCACTTTAAGTGGCATGCTATAGAACCACGATAGTACATAACGTGTATGTAGAATAGAGTTAAGTAACTCTAAAATAAAAAGGGCGGGGCGGGGGGGATTTGTATGAGGCAAAAAAAACCCAACATTTCTAAAAACCTTATATGCCCATTAAAGTATTTTTGTTTTATCCTCCAGGTCTGAGGTCAGCAAACTGCAGCCCATGGGTCAAATCCTTTCAGTGCTTATAACTGTTCATGTAGTTTTATTGGACAAGTACACTCTTCATCGATATATTGTCTGTGACTGCTTTCCTCTTAGTACAACCAAATTGACTAGTGCTAGAGAATAGTTGGCCAGAAAGCCTAAAATGTTTATTGCCTTCCACTGACTCCTCCCCTAGGTACAGCAAAGCTCACAGAGGTATCCAAGAAACAGAGGGACATGATCAATCTTATGCAGTCCTCTCTTTTTTTAAGCAAAAATGCTGCTAACACCCCAGGAGATTATTGACCTGAGAGATATTTAAGCTGCACATGGATTAGTCGTCTTTTTATCCTTTAACTGATAGCCATCCTGGCAATAACTTATCCCTTCTAAACCACGGTTCCATTTTTTAACTTATTCCAGACTCCTGTGAAACGTGCAAAAGTGAGATCAGAGTTTGTGGAGAATGGGAGAATGAAGTCTTTTTAGATGTCAGAAGAAAACTAACAATGTCTGTTTGTTTGGTGAAGGCTAGGGGAAATAGAAGTGATTTACTGAAGTAACCCAAGTCTATCATTTAGTATCAACAAGAATGAAGGAAGCTAATTTGGAGTTTGGAGGGGAAAATGTATCAGAACTTTTTTTCTAAGTTAATTTCTGTGGGAGCAAAAGGCATGTGCATATCCCAACCCAATGTGGGAACCATTTTGTCCTCTAAAGGGAGAACAATTACATAAATATAACCCAATCCTAAGGGTAAGGATCTAGTATTTTTATGATTAACAATAGATTTTTCTTATCTGTTTTTCATCAAGCTAAGGAAGTTCTCTGTTCTTAGTTGGAGGAGAGTTTTTAACATAATAGGGATGTGGTTGTTTAAGTGCCTTCCCTACATCTAGTGGTACGATTCTATGATATTTTAGCCAATTGATAGGGTATATTATGTTAGTTGATTTTCAAGTGTCAAACTAGCTTTCTATACTTAAAATGAATCTATCTCATCACATAATTCTTTTGTAGATTGTTGAATGAGATTTCCTAATACTTGGTTGAGGATTTTTGCAAAAAAAAAAAAAATCATGAGAAACATTGTTCTTTAATTTTCCTTTCTGCCAGTGCTTTGGTCTGATTTTCATGTTAGAAGAATGTCTTCATGGGATGAGTTTGTAAGAATTCTCTCAGTTTCCATTTTCTAAAAGTGATTGTGGAGAACTCATATTTTTTTTCCTTAAATGTTTGAAATTCCTCAACGAAACTGGAAACATCATAAACCAGGTGCTTTCTTTTTTTTGGAAGGTTTTTATCTATTGCTTTAATATTAATTTAACAGTTATTAGGGCTATTTAGATGATCTATTTCTCTTCATGTGAGTTTTGATAGTTTGTAACTTAAAAGTATTTGTTCATTTTATCTAAGTTATCTAATTTATGGGTGTAGAATCATTTGTAGATTGCTTATTATCTTTTAATGTCCATGAAATCAATAGCCATGACCTCCTTTTCATTTATAGCATTAGAAATGTGTCTCTTATCTCTTTTTCCTGAACTAGAAGTGATAGGAGTCTATCAATAATTGCATCTTCCCATACAGTTAGCTTTTGGATTTATTTCCCCTATTTTTTTCTGTTTTTCAGCTCATTAATTTCTTCTATAGTGTTATTCTACATTTTCTTTTGCTGGATTTGGGCTTAACTTTTTTCCCCTTTCTCTAGTTTCTTAATATAGAAGTAAGGTTATTGATTTTAGACCTTTTTGTTTCTTTTCTGATATATACATTTAATGCTATAAATTTTCCTCTAAGTACTGCTTTTGCTGAATCCTGCACAGTTCACTAAGTTGCATTTTGTCTCATTTATTTTAAAATATCTTGTAAGCTTCTCTTCAGACATTTTTTAAATGTTATATATTTTTGAGAGAGAGAGAGAGAGAGAGAGAGAGAGAGAGAGAGAATGGGTAGGGTGACAGAGAGAGAAAGAGATGGAGAATCCCAAGCAGGCTCCACACTGTCAGCACAGAGCTCACTGTGGGACTCAGTCTTATGAACTGTGAGATCATGACCTGACCCCGAATCAAGAGTCAGACTCTGAACCAACGGAGCCACCTGGACACCCTGAGACATGTTTTTAATTTGTGTGTTATTTAGAAGTGCAATGGGGCGCCTGGGTGGCGCAGTCGGTTAAGCGTCCGACTTCAGCCAGGTCACGATCTCGCGGTCCGTGAGTTCGAGCCCCGCGTCAGGCTCTGGGCTGATGGCTCAGAGCCTGGAGCCTGTTTCCGATTCTGTGTCTCCCTCTCTCTCTGCCCCTCCCTCGTTCATGCTCTGTCTCTCTCTGTCCCAAAAATAAATAAACGTTGAAAAAAAAAATAAAAAAAAAAAAAAAAGAAGTGCACTGTTTACTTTCCAAACATTTGGGGGATTTTCCAACTATCTTTCCATTATTGATTTCTATATTAATTTCATTGTGGTCTAAGAACAAACTTTGTATGTTTTCTCTCTCTTTTTAAATTTTTTAAAGTGTTAACAAATTTGTTAAATTTGTTAATGGCCCAGAATGTGGTCTTTCTTGATAGATGTTCCTAGCAAGCTTTAGAAGAATGTGTATTCTACTCTTAGTGGATGAAATGTTTTATAAATGTGAATACTTCCTGTCATCAGTATCTCTGTTGATTTTTTGCTTAATTGATCTGTCAGTTACTAACAATGTGTGTTGAAGTCCTCAGCTACATGACTGAGTTTGTCTATTTCTTTCATAAGTTTCTTCTGGCTTTGTCTGCTTTTTAATCTTTCCATTCTTCAGTTGAGTGCATGCCGTTTAGAATTGTTTTGTTTCCTTTATTTTTGCTTATTTTCCCTTCTTTGAAGTATTTTTATCTAAAATAAAAACTTTAGTTTTCTTTCAGTTGGTGTTTGCATGGTGTATTTTCTCCATCCCTTGATGGAGAAATGCATCGGAGTCTTGATTCTTAGAGTGTTTCTTTGTAGGTAACATGTATTCGAGTCTTAGTGGTGTTTTTATTTATTTGTTTGTATGTTTTTAATCCATGCTGACAACATTTGTCTTTTGCCCTAATGTATTTAAACAATTCACATTAAAAATTATTATTTATATAATTTATATAGTTGAATCAATGTCCATGTTTTCTGTAACTGTTTTCTAACCATTGCATTTGGTCTTTTTTTTTTTTCTTCTTGTGTTTTTCTTCTTTATCGGGTATTAAAGAGAATTTTATATGACTACATTTTTACTCCTCTCTTAGAAAGCATTTCAAACTTATACCTTGCGTGTGTGTGTTTTCCCTGGAGTTTACACCACACATTTTAAACTAACCTAAGTTCAGAGGCACCTGGGTGGCTCAGTTGGTTGAGCCTCCAACCTCAGTTCAGATCATTATCTCCTGGTTCATGAGTTTGGGCCCCGTGTCGGGCTCTGTATTGACAGCTCAATCCTGCTTCAAGTTCTGTGTCTCCCTCTCTCTCTGGTCCTCCCGTGCTTATTGTCTCTCTCTCTCTTTCTCTCTCTTTCTCTCTCTCTCTCTCTCTCTCTCTCTCTCGTCTCAAAAATAAACATCAAAAAAGATTTTTTTAACTAACCTAAGTTCACTTTCAAACAGTAGTGCCATTTCACAAATACTACAGATACCTAATAACAGTGTTCCAAATTCCCCCTCTCCTGTCTCTTATAACATTTTACTTATCCCTTTACTATTTCACTAAGTAGATTGGTTACCATCATTGCCTAAAGTGAACAGTTACATTTTAAATCGATTAAGGGTAAAAAAAAATATTTTACTTCACCCTCTGATTCTTTCTCCATTCCATTCTGTTTCCTACTCTACCTTTTGTCAACTAAGAAGACAGCAAGGCTGTAAGGCAACTGAAAGTGTTTGTTTATTTAGAGGTTGCAAACCCAGAGATAGTCAGCTGAAATCTAAAGTGTGCTCCAAGTTGCAAGTAGGGAGTGCAGGCTTATAAAGGCAAAAAACAAACAAACAAAAAACCCCACAAGATTATGTAAATTTGTATTGTAAGAATTATGATTGATGCTGCAGATTTTAAGCTGACTATACGTGATTGGTTCTTTGGCTAACAGCTGTTACGTTATCTATTTCCACCCAAAGTAGGAAGATGTGTTCTAGCAGGTGGTCGAGCTGCAAATGACAAAAGTCAGAAGTTCTTGGTGTTCCCATAATTGAAAGAGGAGACCTGACTTACCCAATAACGTTCTGACTCTATTCTGACTCTCAGCAATTCTTACTTTATTTTGGAATCTTTCACACTTTCTTTGTGTAGATCAAAAGTTATTTAACATCTTCTTCATGCTTAAAAAATTTCTTTTAGCATTTCTTACAGAGCTGGTGATAGATTCCCTTAGCTTTTGTTTGTCTTAGAAAGTATTCATTCTCCTACTTTGAAGGGTGATTTCTGGTAATTCTAGGTTTGTGAAGGTTTCTTTCAATGCTTTAATACTTCATGTTACCCTTTTCTGTAGTTTGAATGCAATATATCTAGGTGTGGGGGTTTGCTGATTGTTTTATTTTGTTTTGTTTGTTTTATTCTGGTTGGCGTTCTTAGAAGAATATAGACATGTGATTTGGTGTGTTAATAATGTTGGAAGTTTCAGCCATTACTGCTTCAGATTTTTTTTTCTATTTTGTTCTCATTTGACATGACAATTATACATATAAGACACATTTTTGAGAGAGAGAGAGCACATGTCAGTGGGGGTGAGGGGCAAAGAGAGAGAGAGAGAGAGAGAGAGAGAGAGAGAGAGAGAATCCCAAGCAGGTTCCATGCACAGCACAGAGCCTGACACAGGGCTCAATCCCATGACCCTGGAATCATGACCTGAGCCAAAATCAAGAATCAGATGCTCAACCAGCTGAGCCACCTAGGCACCCCACATATAATACACATATTAATATTGCCCCACAGCTTTTAGATGTTTTGTTATTTTTTTTTCAATTTCCCCCCTTGTTTATATTTCATTTTGGTCAGTTTATATTGACCTATCTTCAAGCTCATTGATTCTTTCTTGGGTTGTGTTTCTTCATTCTTCATTTCTGAGGCTACCTTTTCTATTTGCAGCATTTATTTTAGGTCCTGTCTTAAAGTACCCACCTCTCTGCTTCCATCCCTCACCCATTTTTATAAGGCATTTACTTTCACCATTAGAGGTAACATTTATTAATCATAGTTATTTTAATGTTCATATCTATTAATTCCACCTATGTCATCTTTGAGCCTGGTTCAGATCATTGCTTTTTTTCAGAGTGTCCTTTTCCTTGCCTTTAGACATGGCTTGCAATTT
Organism: Lynx canadensis; assembly: GCF_007474595.2. Taxonomy (NCBI): domain Eukaryota; kingdom Metazoa; phylum Chordata; class Mammalia; order Carnivora; family Felidae; genus Lynx; species Lynx canadensis. The sequence continues at coordinate 144,598,434 of NC_044311.2, forward strand.
TTTGTTGAAACTCAGGCATGATGTCTTGGTTACTAACTGAATTGAGGTAAAGAGGTTTTCAGTGTAAGGATTTACGTTAATCTTGTTGGGGAGTTGGCTTTTTGAATGTTTACTGTGACAATAGGTAGCAAAGGCTTCAAATTCCTCCAGTATCCTTTTTGTTGTTATTGTTGTTGTTGTTCTCTTGACTTTGGTGTTCTAATATATTACCCCTCAGAAAGAGTCTGTGTCCAGGCGTGTGGGTGGCTCAGTTGGTTGGGCATCCGACTGCATTTCAGCTTAGGTCACGATCTCGTGGTTTGTGAGTTCGAGCCCTGCATGGGGCTCTGCACTGGCTGCACAGAGCCTGTTTGGGATTCTCTATCTCCCTCTGTCTCTGCCCCTCCCTGGCTCTCTCTCCCTCTCAAAAATAAATAAATAAACATTTAAAAAAAATATGACTCTGTGTCTTGTAACTGTTTCAGTTTGAATCAATTTAAATTTATTATATTGACGCCCTATCGGTTTGGTGATAAGATCTGGGGAAAGGGGCCATTCTATAATCTTCTGGTTAAATAGCAGGTTTTTTTAATGGGGATTTATCTTAGGTCCATGAGCTTCCTAAGTTTTTCTCCAGTTATACAGTTTGTTAACCTTAAAATAAAACTGCCAGTTATTTTGCCAGTAATAGTGGGTTTATTCAGACATAACAGAGAATTGCAATCCAGAATAAAGAAGCTATGACAAAACCATAGGCAAGTGCAACACACAAAGGAGAGGAACATTATTTTGTGTAGAAAGAGGGATGTGGGAGGGGCTGTTTGGAACAAAAGTCCGGTGGAGAAAAGCAAGAGTTCAGGGTGATGAGGGTTTCTCACTGGCTGAGTCTGGTCTATTTCTTGTAGAAGATGCAATGCACATTTTTCCCTATTGGGGCCCATAATTGATGATTCTTTCTTATTGAGATTCTTCTGTCAGAGGTCTCGAACTGACAAATCTTGCTATAATTGGCATTGAGTGGTAAGGATCCCCCTACCAAACTCTGCCTTTAGCTTCCCAAGTCCACGTTAGTGAAGTTTCCATATGTTAATTGTTCACAAGCCTTTCCCACCTTTCCCCTATTCCTTGGCTGCAGCATTCTTCATGGATTTCCTTGGAGCCCTTGTTTTTGTGGCCAATGTTCCTCTCCCACATTCCGTGAGACAGGAAGACGGAAGGGGTCTGGATGCTGAGAAATTCCCTTCCCTCAGCTCTGGTACGGTTTCAGAATTACATTCCGGCAAAATTTTTTGATTTCAGGTTTTTGTATTTTCTCTTGGAGATTAGGGATATCTGGCAGTGGTTACCCTTCCCATCTTCCTTCCAAAAGCAAGAAGAGACCTTTCTTTGATGTTCACAGGGAAAATCTGTCCAGTAAAATATGGGGACTTTCTCACATTGTTTTCCTAGGAATTTCTCTTTCATATGCTTGCCTACATTAGGCTTCTAAATTTCACATAAACATTACCAGTGAAAGTTTTTACCAACTGATGATTCAAGCAGCTTCTCCTGAAGGTAAGCAGACATTGAGAGCTCTAGCTTCTTAAATGTATATTTACATCTAATTTGGGGGTGGGGGGTTACCTAATGACCTTAGTTCTCTGATGCATTCAAGAAAATTCATTGATTTTTTTTGTCTAGATTTTTCTAGCCGTAAGTCAAGCAGTGAAGATTTCCAAGCTCTTTACATGACAGGGCTGAAGCTGGAAGTCCTATATATCACCTTTAATATATGCTACAGACGTCTTCTAATAAGCTCACTGGAGGGTCATCTGACTCTTTAGAGGAATAAAATTTTATTTGCATAATGGATTTTGGCTCAGCCTTTTCCAATTATAAAACTGAGGAAGTGTGATGATGTTCTTTTCACAAGAGAGAAATTGCAAAGATTATTGTTTATTGCCCATTTGCAAATTAATCAGTCTTTTTTGGAGATGTCTCTTCAGTTCTCTTATTTACTGATAACGAATATCCCGAGTTTTCATATTTTCCTCTGACCCATGTTTGTCATCCTGCTGGTTCCCAGGTTAATACATCAGATAAAATTTTGCACATGCTTACAATCTCTTTTTATAAGAATTATGATTTTGATCTTTGCAGAACCTATGCTTTGATGGTGCCTTGATATCAGATTGCAGAAAGCTTTATAATATCATTCAAAAGACTTCTGATTTTATGGTGTAGTATCCATAATTATACAGATTATACTATAATTTGCATTGTTCATGCCTAGACATCATTTTTCATGCCTCTAAGCACATCTTGTTTCTTTCAACCTTCTTATTTGTCAAGGATGAAATACAACATTCAATACTTACCTGAGATCTCACAGCTTCTGTGAGAAGTTTTTACCCAAAGCTGAATTTAATAATTATTACACTAAAACTCATAGTTCTGCTATGTATTTTCTCTCCTCAAAGATGACATAATATTTCATCCTCCCTGGAGAAATGGATTTTAGATTGTTCATCCTCGTAGTTCTCCTTGTTACAGTCTCTAGAATGTTGTGGAAAAAAGTAATGTTTACTAAATTGACTAGAGTAGAAAATGTCTGAACTATGACCCAGTCTCAACCCATTTCACTCTGAATGGAGAGATAAATGGAGAATAGCATTTATTTTAATAAATGGAACATGTATATGTTTAGGGATAGAGGTATAAATAAAAATATACCCAAGTGTAGAGGAAGGTGTCACTTATAACAAAGAGAATACTTAGAGTTCATTGGGGAAGCAGATATTGACCTGTGTTGTGAGGGGTTTAAGAGATTAGTAGACACTGAAAAGAAGAAAAGTCATTTGAGAGAAAAACATGAAGTAACGAAGTGCTGAGACGCTTAGGGAAGATACATGCAAGACAAGAATGTATTTTTCCCAGTTCATTCTTTAGACCTAGTAGCTTTAGAAAACGATGGTGAAAAACGGCACAAAGTAGGAAAATAAAATCCATAAAAACTTTTTAAAACGGCATTGTATTCAAAGCCCGTTATCTATAAGAATTTCACCTAGAAGAATTAATAATTTTTTCTTGCTATATGAGCTAAGGGCTTTTATTTATTAATAAGCAGAAGCCCCTCATGGGAGACCAGTGATTAGAAACAGTTTGACAGTGATGGAACAGCAGAGCATTCTCCTGACGGTGCAGTCCAGGAGGATGGTTGAGGCTTGAGATCCTGCTAACATGGTCCCCCCTGACACTCATTCGAGAGCATGCATTCTCCTCATTAGACTTGCTTGTGACAGATTCTCTCCCTGACCAAACTTTATTGAGGCTCTCTGAGCTCTCTTCCAAACCGGCCTCAACCTTGGCCACAGAAACCTCAACTCTCAGCCCAGCCCCTTAAATGCCCCGAGAAAGCTCAAGAATGCCAGCATTCACTGTTTGTTCCAGCCAAAACCTGACTCTAGGCCCCTAACTTCACTCTTCTCAGAAGCCCTTACTTAAATGGCAGCCCTAAATCCCTTCTCTGCCCCTTTGAGATGTGCCTTCTACAACCCAGGACGGCCTCGAAGATCTGGGAGTCATCTCTTTTCAGTGCAGACTCCCAAAGTTTTGTACTGCCTCCAGTCCCTGTGGGAGGGTAAGGGCCTAGCTTCACTGGGTGCCTTGCTCTCATCTGCAGAATTACCTTCTGTCCTGAAATATGACAAGTTTGCTTCTCCTCCAGATAAACACTAACGAGCAAACCCAGATGGCCTAATCACATTACCTAACCACCCCTTCCTGTTTTTTGGTAATTTTCTGCAACTCTGATTCTGCTCCAGCCCCGACTCATTCACCACCCACCCCCCCCCCTCCCTCATTCTCCCTCTGAAACACCCAGTCACCTTTGCGCAGAGTGAAATTGAGCTCAGTTCTGTGAAGTCTTCTTTTTCCTACTGCGGTAGTACTGAGTAGTCTTTAACCTCTGTCCAGCTCTGTTTCTTTGACACTGGATGCCAAATAACTAGCTACAAGCCAAAGAAGATAAATCCGATACGCCACTTACGGCGCAGAACGGACAAATGGAGTTAACCGAGGCCTGTGTGCGCTTTCTGAGGTCCGGGGAGTTCAGCGAGTCTTACTGAAAAAGTAGAGCCCAGAGGCATAGACTCTTCCATCAGCAGAGAGGAGCCACAGTTAGAGCTGCCATAGCTTCCGGGGCCATATCTGGAGCCATAGACATACACAGGCCACCAAGATTAAAGCTAAGGGCACTGTGGTAGTCGCCACAGTAACTCATCTGTCAGGTATTGAAGTTTTAATTTGATAGTGAAATGAATGTTCCAGGAACGAAGATTGCAAAGGAACGAGTACATTTTTAGATTCGCAGTAAACGATGTAGCAAACCATAACACATGAGCTTCATTCTCTGTGAAAATAAATCTCCGGTGAAAAGGAGTACCATTAGCCTATGCGTTTATTATTTAAGGGTAGTTCTAAGCATGCCTGAAGTCAAGATTTCCTCTGAATCTATTTGTCATGTCTAAGAATCAGAGAATCAGTCTTTATAAGGAAAAATTAGTTTTATGTTCAAAGCTAATGACTATGCATATTTCTATATTTAAAGTTTATGATCATAATCCCTTGCATCAGGCGGCTCTTTCCTGCCATTGGCTGAAAATTTGGATTTGTCAGACGATATTTCTTTCACTTTGGCTACAATAGAGTTCAGTTTGTGCCAGATATCATGTTTTCTTCCTTTTTAAAATTCAGTGAACTAGCACAAAAATTATAAAATTGTCATGCATAATTGTATAACTCTGAAACACAGGCAGAATTTATTTAGAGAAAACAACAAATATTTGACCATCCATTTGTCTGCCTATTCTGCGAAACAACATATTAACTTCCTGCAAATCGTACTGGTCAAATTCTATTAGATTATATTCAAGCCCTGTTCGGACACAATGCAACTTACTTCCCATTAGTGCCTTTCACAAAACACCCATCCTAATGAGAAGGGTCATCCGATTGTCTCTAAATTTTAAATGAGTGTCTGCATTCTAAGCTTGTTCTCACACCTTTCTCCTGAGCATTCTTATACTTCCTACACCTGTGAAATATATTCTCCTTATAGGCTCCTCCAAACATTCCTGTCCACAGTCATCTACTGAACTACTCTAACTCTTTCTATATGACTAATTAAATCCTTATTATAAAAAGGTAATTTGCTATACTTTTAGACAAGAAGATGATAAGTGAGAAGGAAGAAAATGATCACTCCATGGTCCTATCAAGTGATGCTCCCATTATTGTCAGAATGTGTGTGTGCATGTGTGTGTGTGTGTGTGTGTGTGTATTTCTACATGTGTATGGGTTGTGTGTACAGGTGCAAAGCTGAATATATGGAAGTACAAAACTAGCGGAAGTTAAAATTACTTGAGAAGTTTTTTTCGAGAAAGCAAAGCTGTCGTGGGCTGTGTTGTCCTGCAAAATAAGTTCTAGGGAAGGTTTACAATAGGCTGCAACCCAATTTATAAATATTTAACAGAGAAGATAAGAGAAGACCCTATCAAGAGACAGTGGTTTTAACTAACGCTAAGGGACAATAGAAAGCAAGATGTGCATGTAGACAGGACAGAAAACTTCTGCAAAGAATAACTGAAGTTTCAGAAGTCTGTTGTCTCCAGATCAGCAAGGGTCTGTACATATTTCCTATTGTTTATGAAAAGCTGATCCTTCTATGGTCTTATTAAAGGTACTCCCACAAAAGATATGACTTATTAGAAATATTTTTGGGGGACGCCTGGGTGGCTCAGTCGGTTGAGCGTCTGACTTCGGCTTAGGTCATGATCTCGTAGTGCGTGGGTTCGAGCCCTGCGTGGGGCTCTGTGCTGACAGCTCAGAGCCTGGAGCCTGCCTCAGATTCTGTGTCTCCCTCTGTCTCTGCCCCTGCCCCGCTCATGCTCTGTCTCTCTCTGTCTCTCAAAAATGAATAAACGTTAAAAAAAATTAAAAAAAAGATATTTTTGATGTCAGGATAATTTGTAGGTTAAGATCTAAAATAATCTGGCTAGTTGTGGTCTTTTGTGCTTCTGTATGAATTGTGTTTTTTTTTTAATTTCTGTAAAAAACACCCTGGTGTTTAATAGGGAATATATTTAATATGTAGATCACTTTGGGTAGTATGGACATTTTAACTCCAAATGCTACATTTAGCTTAATTTTTAATACCAAATGTTGAGCTTTAGGTCTTAATTTTTTCCCATAAATGTAATGTATATTTTTACATGATCAGAAACGTCTATGTTACTTTCATCATTTGTTATGCTTTTGATCAACTAGTTCATATCTCAACCTTTTTGTAAGGCTCTGGTAAAATATTATCTCCTTTCTTATTAGTTCCATGTGATCTATCTTTCCCTGTTCTTTAAGCCCTATGCTGTATGTTTTTCCATGATAGAACTTTCATTGTGGTACAGTTTTGCTATATTTGTGGCATGGAGAAGTGTAGCCATAGGTAATATAATGAGCCCTTAGCTATAATCAATTTGTTGCCAGTGATCTTTCATTTATACCTTTACTAATTCCTTGTTTTTGAAAAAAAATTCAGATATTCTGCCATTTTATGTGAAGATATTGTGACATGTATAAAACATAAAAACATAATATGAAGAGTAAAGGACACATTAAAAATAATGGAGCCAATTTTAGCTGTATTTTATCTTTGCTATTTATTGGTCAAACAGGCTTACTTTGGCAGAATCACTTTTTAGATTCACCACAGTCTTGTGTAAATACGTGCTACTGAACTGGCGAAAAGCTTAAATCTTCTATGAAACTGGTAAGTACCGCTCCTATAATCATCCCTAATTTCTCTAAGTTATCAAGAGGAATCACCAATGGCACTACATGTTTTTCTCTTGGATGCATTGCTGAATTATTTTGGAGAACCAATCATGAAACATGAAAACACAAAAACATGCACATGAGCAAGTCAGGAAAAACACTGTGAGAATCAAGCATAAGAAGACAGAAAGAGGGGCGCCTGGGTGGCGCAGTCGGTTAAGCGTCCGACTTCAGCCAGGTCACGATCTCGCGGTCCGGGAGTTCGAGCCCCGCGTCAGGCTCTGGGCTGATGGCTCAGAGCCTGGAGCCTGTTTCCGATTCTGTGTCTCCCTCTCTCTCTGCCCCTCCCCCATTCATGCTCTGTCTCTCTCTGTCCCAAAAATAAATAAACGTTGAAAAAAAAAAATTAAAAAAAAAAAAAAAAGAAGACAGAAAGATATGAGGGGGCGCCTGGGTGGCTCAGTTGGTTAAGCATCCAACTTTGGCTCAGGTCATGATCTCATGGTTCTTGAGTCCGAGCTCTGCGTTGGGCTCTTTGCTGTTAGCACAGAGCCCATTTCGGATCCTCTGCCTCCTTCTCTCTGCCCCTCCCCTGCTTATGCTCTCGCTCTCAAAAATAAATAAAAACATTAAAAAAAAAAAAAAAAAGAAGACAGCAGATATGAGGAAACCAAACATGAGGTAGAACTTAATGGCAAGTGTCATGGCCAAATACAGTATCTGGAAAATCATTCCTCTCAAGGTTTAAGTAATGAGAAAACAGCAGTAACCAAACAGCTGGAAAACAGTAGAAGAATCATCCTGACTTAGAACAGAGGCATTGGGAATTAATCAATATATCATAATGCCTTTGGTTGTTTAAAAGACACATGGCATCGAAGTATCCTGAACACAAAGTGCTTGTCCATACATACCTATTTTTTTTGCATACTTTAGTAATTCAACAATACCTGAGGTGACTAAGAAGGACAATCCCCAATCCCCACCTGAAAGCACTGAAGACTTTTATTAATGTATATAATGATATTGAAAATAGAAGAGGTGTTACATGGAGCTATGAATTTTTTAGTGGAAAAATATCTTCATTGGAATTGAGTGTCTAAAATTATGTGATCCTGTGGGATTTGAAATCAAACAGAAGCATGAACTGTGCAAAACACACACCACTTGAAGGAGTGATCTGTAATCTTAGTGTATCAGTAAGTGCCAAGTATGAGGGAACATGGAAGGGAGTAAATAATTCGATGGGGAAATTGTTTGATGCAAAAACATTACTAAAATTTTGAAAAACCCGAAAATCAATTGTGTTGAGATGAATGAAAAGAAACAAATCCATTTTTATGTTTGTGGAAAATGTTTATTAGAGACTATGCCCCAAATTGTCACAGAATAGATACAGAAAGATGTTATATATCAGTAATGTTACAGGATTGAGAATATCCAGCCTGACTGGTGAAACCATGGCTCAGGAACATATGTCTCCGCTCATTCAAGGTGTCAGTCTGCATTGCGATATCTTTTCCATTGTCCTCTCAAAAATTTCACTGCTGATTTTGAAGCAAAAGTAGTAATCCATTAAAAATTATAAAAAGTAATGTGAGTAATAAAAAATATTAGAAAAATCCATAGGACCAGTATCTTCTATAGAAAGTGGGATGAAAGTAGCCACAGCCGCAACCACCGTAGCCTCCAAGGCCATAAGTGGAACCATAACCATAGCCCAGGCCACTGAAACCACCAAGGCCATAGCCAAGGCCACCATAGTAGTTGCCGTAGTAGTAGCTCATTGTGTCAGGGCTTGAGGATTTTGTTGGATATTAGGTGAGTTTCTGGGAAACGAATATCACCACTTGTGCCTGGACTTTTATACCCCTTCAGTGTGGGTGTGGTAAACCACGACATATGAGTTTCATTCTTTCTGAAAATCCATTTTTGGTGAAAACAGTCCTATCAAGCCATATTTTTCCTATTAAGGTAGTCCCACACATGCATGGCATACATTCTTCCTTTGAATTTAGTTTAATTTTCATTCCTCAGAACCAGACTTTGAATTGAATAATTATATTCATGTCTTCAAAGCTTATGTTTCACATATTTCTGTATCTACATCATAATAATCAAGCTTCCCTACTTTAGAGAACTTAAGATTTTGATATTTGTCAATGATATCTCCATTTTGCCTCAGATAGGATTCTCTTCAATGATGGTTTATTCTTCTCGTTTGTGATTTAATAAACTACGGTAAGTTTATTGAATAATCATAAATGATTGCAAAGCCATATTCTTCAGAAAGGAAGTAGGAACAAGTATGGGCTTTTTCTTTCTTATTTGCATATTTGTATAATAAACTTCTCAGCACCTTCGTACTTGTAAAGATAATATTCATTATTCAATACTCTTGTCATAAAATAATTCAAGCCTTCTTTCTCAAGTTTCTTCCTGCTACAACTTATATTAAACCTCCACTCTCCTAGATGAGACTCCTAAATTGTTTTTCAAAACTTTAAATGCCTTTCTCACTCTGAGCTTGTTCTCAGATGTTCTCTCTCATTCCAAAGTGACCTCCCATCTCCTTATAGCTTCTTTCAAAATATCTATAGCTTAAAAACACCTACTAACAAGCCACTATTGTTCTATACTAACACTGGCTCTTGCAGGATTTTTTTTCAATTTTTAACTGGTTACTAGGACTGGCTTAAAAATACTTTGAGGGCATAGACCTGATGCCTAATGTGATGATTTTTAAATATGTATTTGTTGATTTTTTTAATTTCCTTTTTTCCTGAAGTGCCAATTTAAATTTTTGTAATCTTTTTTTTTTCTACAGAGGTATTTATGTCAAAGTTTGCTTCATATTTCAAATTGCAAAACAGAATCACAATGAAGACAAAATGCCCAATAAGATGTTCATATTTATATTTTATTATGAGGAAAAAAACGATAATGAGTTTTGGGGCAGGGAAATGATAGGTGATACATATATAAACGATCACTCCATGTACTTTATTTTTTTTAATGTGTATTTACTTTTGAGAGAGACAGAATGGCAGCAGGGAAGGGGCAGAGAAGGAGGGAGACATAGAATCTGAAGCAGGCTCCAGGCTCTAAGCTGTCAGCACAGAGCCCGACGCAGGGCTCAAACTCACAAACCGTGAGATCATGACCTGAGCCAAAGTTGGACGCTTAACCGACTGAGCCACCCAGGCACCCCAATGATCACTCCATGAACTTTAAGTCCCACAATTTAATTATGCTCACAAAGGAGGGTGCATGCACATCTCTTCATATTGTATGTATGTGTGTGCGTGTGGTATTTGGTATGTATGAATAAATATATATATGTGTTTTTTTTCTTACTTATGAATAAAGCAGTGTATGGAAGAGTAAAGTGATGGATAGTTATACCGATTTCAAGACTGATTTGGAGGAGTTAACTATTCTACTGCTGTCATGTCTTATAAATAATTATGGGGAAGCGGGAGTTGCATCAAAAAGGATGTATAAGAATCCTACAAGTGAGAGAGGAGGAGATTCCAACAAAGAAAACAATTTTAGCATTTGATCAGAGACAAGGGTAAGCCAGGTATGTCCTCAATGCGAAAAACATTGGGGTTCACGCAGAGTTTAAGTAAAGAATAATTGATGGTTGGGATGCATAGTGACTTAAGACCAGGGTGGGTCATACATTATATTCTACAGTTTTGTTTAGGGCAATGGCATCAGAGAAGTGATGTTTTAGGAAGACGTATTTTCTCTGCAATGTGGATTGTAGCATGAATTCTTGAAAGCCAGAGGACCACTGGAGAAGCTCTTACAATACCCTGTCATAGAATGAAACAAGAAAAATGGACTGAAAAATATGAACATAAGATGCAGTATTAACAATCAATAGCATTTGTGCAGATAGAGACAAGTATAAAACTTACATGGCATAGTTATTTTTTTTCCTTGTTTAAATGTGTTCTGTTACACCTCTTCAGGTCAGCTTTATTAAAAAAAAAAGAATATCAAGTTCTAAGATTGCTCAGTACATTTTTTTATAATGCATAAATTTAAATAATTATGATGAAATTGATTTCTTTGGATTTCTAGTTAGTCATCAATCAGTTGGAAGGGAAATACATTGGTGAACAGCCAGGAATAAGAACTCATCCAAGCACCTTAATTATAATAATTAAAAGAAAATCTTACAAAACTAAATATTTTAGTGCCAAAACCCACTTTGGAAAGCCACTTTGGTTCTTTTACTCAGAATTTAAGATGCAATTATCTGCTGTGCAAAATGTAAGTTTTGAGGTGTTTCTTGGTAATTATAACTAATATATAAGTAGAGATTACCTAAAAGTATAATGAGATACAATCAACCATATAATGTTTTCTTAACAAGGTATTTTCACCTGGAAATCAAAGTGGCACTGTAGGTGCAGATAGTATGAGATCAAACTTTTGTTTTTTGTGGTCACATGTATATCTATTTCTCTGCTCCTATGACTGAGGGCAGCACTTTTATTCAGGCCTCTGACTCTGCAAACGTGGACTCCACATTCCTTTTCCTATCATCACTCATATAATCAGTCTGCATGGCATTTTTTGAAATTTATCTCCTTAAACTCCTGCCCTATTCTAAACCCCACACATGGACGCAATATTTGAGTCGGGACTTCTTCAGCATATGACAAGTTTCTAGCATTTCATCTGACATTCAGTGGTTTTCTTTGAGACTCATTTTTGTTCTGTGCCACTACTTTTTTTAAAATCTGTGGTCGTATGAAATAAATATAATTTCACTTAGTATTTAAGGATGTCCATGTGCTATATTCACTCTAAATAACTCAACACTGCCCCAAAATCTCCAGTTCCTACTTTATCCTCTGGATCATATTTTTTTTTTCTTATTTCCCATGACAGTGCACAAGCTGTTCTCTTCTTTGGCTATGCTTTTGTTCTAATTTGTTTAAAATAACACCGGAGCAAGGTGCACATGAAGTACAATTCTATTCAATACATCTCTCCACATTCTTTAAGTCCTGTAAGCCTTCTTACAAAAAAGAACACTTAATTGGTTTTGAAATTATAGAAATCGAAAAAATTTTAAATAGAGAAAAATAGGTAGTACAATAGAAACAAATTCCATAAATAAATCATTTATGTAAAAAATATATGTCAATTCAAGGTCAAATATAGCTTCACTTACCTGCAGCATCATTTTTGACCTTCTGTTCTTTGGATCTATAGATATTTCAATGTCTATCTGGTAGGTGTAAATATTCTTTAAAACAAAGTATAAAGTGTGTGATTTTTAATTATTACTTATTCCCTGGAATTTCAGACCCATTATTTAAAGTTTTCTGTCAAGCTGGATTTAGCGTTGTATAAGTAACTACTAATCACCAAATTGACGAGTGCTGTTACTAGCATGAAACAGTGAAACACATCATCCAAATCATTCCTCAATTCACGAAGTCATAAAAAAATGTCAGCACAAACTTTTATTTTATGAACACATTACTGAGGTACCAGTGAGGATCACTGGAGATCCATGAAGACTTGTGTAACTTACCTAATTAAATGAGCATCATATTGCTAATCACATCACGTTTAAATTAAAAGATGACGATTAGGGAACTGAAGACACTAAAATAAGATATAAAGATGAATAGCCAGTCTAAGGTTGGAGGAAAGACTCCAAAGAAAACACATGCAATAAAATTCCTCTCAAGACTTAAATGAGGAACAAATACCAATAGTCACCCTGAGTTGGAAAAATGATAGAAACACTGATTCAAGCTTCAATATATTTTTTTAAAAGTATGACTAAAAGTGGTAAAACCCAAAAAGTTAAACAGTCACATATCACAATGTCAAAATAATAAAGTCTGAACATAGAAAACAAAATTTCCCAGGCTATTTCTTTTATAGAAACAGAAGCTAATGGTGTGGGCAGTGTGAATGTTTGGGAACATGGGGTGCTGGGTGGGCAGGACTCAAACAATGTATAATACTCCTGTCATTGTTTTCCAGGGAGGTGCTAAATAAAGGCGTGCCCTGAACAGAGACTGAGCAAAAAGGTATGCACAGCTCTTACTCACACATATGTCAAAAATAAGTTTTTAAGAGAAAATGCGCTCAAAAATATTTTTTTCCTGAGGTCAAAGTAGTTATTAAATTAAGCTAATAACTTTCCAAAAGAAGTGTCGTTCTATTCATAAGAATAGGTTATATCTAAATACATGTTTCTACAGGATGTCAAATCAAAAAGAAGAAATATCTGAACAAGTTATCGCATGTGATATACAGTGGACTTTCTTGCTAAAAGTTAATAAGATCATTTCTAAGGAAGTAAATACATGTATGGGGAAAATATGCTTCAAAGAAACACATTGTTCAAATATGCTTAAATTATGAATAACAAGTGCCTTTAGGTAGGCAAATATGACCGAAACAAGATTTAGAAAGCTTACAAAGTTTATTGGAAAATATGCCCAGAAATATCACAAAAGAGATAAAGAAGGAAGCTGTGTGTCACTGACAGAAGAAGATAGTGGGAGATGATAGCCAGCCTGGGTGGTGAATTCCGGGTCAGGGAAATAGATCATTGCAGATGGACAGTGTTCAGTAAAATCCAGAGGACCAGTATCTTCCATAGAAAGAAGGACGAAAGTAGCCACAGCCGCAACTCCCATAGCCTCCTATGCCATAGCTGGAACCATAACCGTAGCCCAGGCCACCAAAACCACCAAGGCCACAGCCAAGGCCACCATAGTAGTTGCCATAGTAGTAGCTCATTGTGTTAGGGCTTGAGGATTTGGTTGGATGTTGAAGGTGACTTTCCAGAGAATGTGTATCACCATCTGCACCCTGACTTTTATACTCCCTCAACGTGGGTGTGGTAAACCACAACACCAGAGGTTCATTCTCTTCAAAAATTCATCTCTGGTGAGAAATGGTACTATTAGGTTAAACCTTTCTTAGTAAGGGTAGCTTCAAAAATGCATGGAATGTTTTAGTTTTCCTTTGAAAATATTTCAACTTTCATTTTCCTTTCATCAGAGTCTAAAATTACTCATATTTCTACAGTTAAAATATAATGATCAGGCTTCCTTACAATACATAGACCGCTTCTGGCATTTTCTGAGATCTTTGTCATTGTCAGTTATCTTCATGTTTTCTCACACTCAATTTTTGTCTATTTTAAATATGGTATTTCTATCTCTTTTTCTCTTTGGCTTTTAATAAGCCAGGGGGCTTAGTATTAAATAATCATGAATGATTGAAATTAATCCAAATTAATCCAAATTGAGACAACTCAATCTGAAGAAAAAGGGAGAATATTTTCCGGTCCTTTTTGTTTGTTTTCTGTGTGATCACATTTCAAGATTTTTAATTTGTAAAGACAAACTCTAGAGGAGAATATTCAAGTCATAATATAAGTAATAGTCTTTGAGTTAGTTTTTCTTAGGAATGTTATAATAAAAATTACCACAAATTTGGTGCTTTAAAAGAAGAGAAATTTATGTTCTCACAGTTCTAGAAGCTAGAAATCCAAAATCAAGATATTGGTAGTGCCATGCTCCCTATGAAGGCTCTAAGGAAGGATCATGCCTTGTCTTTTCCTAGATTCTCAAGGTGCTTGCAATCGTTAGCTTTTCTGGTCTTGTTGCTACATCACTTTATCTCTGCCTCAATCATCATATGGTCTTCATCTTTGTGTGTGTGTGTGTGTGTGTGTGTGTGTAAATCTGTCCTCTCATAAAACACCAGACATTGAATTCTAATCCTAATTCCTGATTCTAATTCCTAATTCAGTATGATCTCATCTTAACTTGATTATGTCTATAAAGACCCTATTTCCAAATAAGTGCACATGTACATGTGCCTGAGGTAAAGACTTCAAGATTTGTTGGGGATGTGATTCAATCTCTCAACATTGCTTTTCCTACAGAACATGCCTCTTCTGTCAGATTGTACTGCAACAATTTAGATGACTTGAAATGAGTTTGCAAGAAGGGCCCTCCCTGTATAGTTCTTAGTTACCTAGGGTTGAAAGAAAAAATTTGTGTGAGATTTGGAAGACAGAGATTTAACAAAAGTTAATTTCACAGCCCTGCCTTTTGTGAGGCAGGAAAACTAGATGGGGTTGGGTATGAGGAATGGCTTTCTTCCAGGGATCTAGAGCAAGGTTCTGGTAGTCTGTTGCCCTTGGTCTTGACCTATGGGGAAGGCTCTGGGTGTATTTCTTTTTGTTTTTAATTTATTTATTTAGATTCAAGATAGTGAACATCACAATGTGGTATTGGTTTCAGGAGTAGAACCCAGTGATTCATCACTTACATATAACACCCAGTGCTGATCCCAACAAGTGCCCTCCTTAATGCCTATTTAGCCCATCTCCCTAGCCACCTCCCCTCCAGCAATACTCAAGTTTGTTCTCTGTATTTAAGAGTTTCTTATGGTTTGCCTTCCTCTCTCTTTTTATCTTATGTTTATTTCCCTTCCCCTATATTCATCTGTTGTGTTTCTTAAATCCCACATATGAGCGAAATTAGATGATATTTGTTTCTCTGGTTGACTTATTTCACTTAGCATAATACCCTCGAGTTCTGGCCACAGTGTTACAAATGGCAAGATTTCATACTTTTTCATCGCCAAGTATGTGTATGTTATATATATGTATATATATACATACATATATATGTATATATATACATATATACACACACATATATATATACACATATATATGTATATATATATATACACACACACCCATATACATATATATATATGTATATACATACATATACATATATACATACATATACATATATACATATATATGTATATGGGTGTGTATATATATATATATACACCCATACATACACCACATATTCTTTATCCATTCATCAGTCGATGGACATTTGGGTTCTCTCCATAATTTGGCTATTGTTGATAACGCTGCTATAAACATTGGAATGCATGTGCCCCTTCACATCAGCATTTTTGTATCCTTGGGATAAATACCTAGCAGTGCAATTGCTGAGTCATAGGGTAGCTCTATTTTTAACTTTTTGGTGAACTTCCATAGTGTTTTCCACTGTGGCTGTAGCAATTTGCATTCCTACCAACAGTGCAATAGTGTTCCCCTTTCTCCACATCCTGGCCAACGGCTATTGTTTCCTGAGTTGTTAATTTTGCCCATTCTAACAGGTGTGAGGTGGTATCTCATTGTGGTTTTGGTTTGTATTTCCCTGATGATGAGTGATGTTGAGCATCTTTTCGTGTGCATTTCACAAGCATAACTCTTCTTCTCCCCCAGCCAAAGAAAAGAGGGAATGTTTCTCAAATGTTCGCAGTGAGACCCCAATGGAGTTCCTATAGATAAAGTCCATAAAATTGTGAGCCCCTCTGAGACTAAAGTCCCGAGGAATTTCTCACTCTCACACTAACCTACACTCAGCCTCCAGCAATGTATGAAAATCACATTTTAAGTATTTATACCGTTTTATGACTTCTGTCGGTAAGCAGATCTCAGTTGTAACTCTGGATCCTCTCATCACTAGATTTTAGGGCGGGGGGGGGGGGTTGTCCTGCAAACTCAGTTTTCTGTTAGATTCTAGAAAAGCTACTGCGCTTTAGTTTGTCCAGCTTCTTCTTGTTGTGAGGACCGGAGTGACAATTTCTGACTCTTGCTATGTCAGAGCTAAAATGAGAAGTCCTAACCTTTTATTTAATAGAAAATAGAACAGTTATTTGTAGCATGAAAGACTTTACATCACAGGTTGTACACAAAAAGGATTACAAGTGAAATGAAGATTCATTCAACCAAACGACACGTTGTATTGAATATCTGAAATATGAAAGTTATTTCACTTTGCTTTGGAAAAAGTAGATCATAAAAGGGGAAATATATAAATGGCTGCTCATGGTGTTAGAAAGTCTGCCTGTTAGCTGTGATCTCAAAATGTGTGTGCCTGGGGTGCCCAGGGTTTTCTGAGTATTTTAGGCTGTAGTCTGGGAGGAGGATAGTTGGGGGTACAGATTGGACCACAGGAGGGAGTATGGAGAAATGCAGATAGAGACCCCTATTTCAAAAGCAGTTTAAAAGAGCTTAAGATTTCCATGGGCTAGATTCACTCATCAAAGAATTCTATAGAAGGTGGGACACACTGGATAAGAAGGATGTAAAAGATTCAATAAAACATCAAAGGGAGAGGGATAAACCGGAAGGAGGCAATGACTTGAGCTAATGCTGGGAGGCAAGACTAGGCTCCATGTATCCTCAATGAGCAAGTCGGTGTAGTTGGAGTGAAGCTGATATAAAAAGTACTAAATTGGGGAGGTATACAAGTTCCTGTACAATAAGGGAGTGGGCAGATAAATGCTCTCATCTATAAGTGGTATTTCACTGTATGTGACATCATAGAACAGAGAGCCAAATGGTGGCTCCTGGGGCTTCAGGCTGTGGAAAATGAGGAGGTCTTAGTTGACCATAAACTTCCAGTTATAAGGTGAATAAGTTCTGGGGATCTAATGTACAGCATGGCGATAGTTAGCAGTACTCTATTAAATACCTGCAAGTTGCTAAGAGAGGAAATCTTAAATGTTCTCACCACACACACACACACACACACACACACAGACACCACATACAAGGTAATTATGAGGTGATGTAAGTGTTAACTAACCCTATTGTGTTAACCATTTCACCACATATACTGTATTAGGTCAGCATGTTGTACACCTGAAATTTACACATTGTTATATGTCAATTACATTTCAATAAAGCTGGGAAAATTGAAATAAAATGAAAAAAAGGTTTGAGATTTGGGGTTGCAAAGCTGTTTTTATATGGAAAGGCATCCTTTAATTTGTGGCCAGCAAAGTACTACAAAAACGTTGAAATTTTAGATATACTTATTTTGGTGCAAGTTGGATGATGTGGGAAAATCTGAAGAGTAAGGAGAACAGTTAAATAATGTGGCAATCATCATGGTGGGGCAGGGTCAGAGCTGAAATTAGAGCTTCCATTAGGGGAAGGGCAAGGAAAGAAGGGGTAGAAGATACATTGTGGTAAAGAACAGGACTTACACAGGGGTGCCTCAGTGGCTCAGTTGGTTAAGCGTCCAGCTTCGGCTCAGGTCATGATCTCACAGTTTGTGAGTTCAAGCCCCACGTCAGGCTCCGTGGTGCCAGCTCAGAGCCTGGAGCCTGCATCAGATTCTGCATCTCCCTCTCCTTCTGCTCCTTCCCTGCTCATGCTCTATGTCAAAAATAAATAAACATTAAAAAAATACAAAAGAATAGTACTTACATGCTTCACTGAGGAAAAATGGAAACATTACCAAGCTACAAGTTTTTATTATTTGTATTATTTTGTTTTCTTTTTTTTAAATTTTTTTAAATGTTTATTTATTTTTGAGACAGAGAGAGACAGAGCATGAACGAGGGAGGGTCAGAGAGAGAGGGAGACACAGAATCTGAAGCAGGATCCAGGCTCTGAGCTGTCAGCACAGAGCCCAACGCGGGGCTCGAACTCACAGACTGTGAGATCATGACCTGAGCCGAAGTCGGCCGCTTAACTGACTGAGCCACCCAGGCGCCCCTGTATTATTTTGTTTTCATCATGAAAAGATAACTTTTAAGTAAATATAATCTCATAAAAACTGACTTCCTATAAAAAATAAAGAGCCTTATGACCAAAATTTGCTTTTTAATAACTGAATAAAATTCTCAAATGTGTAGTAATACATATGCAGAAGTCCATTGCATTTTATGTCTATTCAATAATTTTGGAGAGAAACATATTTGAGAACAATAAAAACAAAAAAATTGTAAAAAAAAAATTATACTCTGCAGAAGTTACCAGAAGGCAACTTTAGAGGTTCAGCTATTTAATGATAAATAAATATTTTATCCAACTGCAGTTTTGGAAGGTGACCATGACTCCAACGACCTATGCTCTCCTCAGCTTTTGAAGGAAAATTTTGAGATGTTTGCTAGTGAATTAAATGAATATTTAGATAGCAATTAAAAACAATACAGCAGTTAAATATTTTCCGATAATGACATCATACCTTTGAAATCTAAGAATGGTATAACTATCATATTTTTGATTTTTAAAACCCCTTCCTTAATATGATATACCCAGTATATCCTGTAATAATTGGAAAAAATAGTTATAAGGGCCAGAAATACAATATATTCTGAGAAATGTTGTCTTAGTAAAATACATGTATAAAAATTAAATAAATCATTGTCCATTAACTATAAGTAAATTTAAACAAAAATAAGATACCTGTAAAATATTTGTTTTTTATCAAACAAAAATATTAATATGTAGTTTTGCACTATTACATTGTTCTGAATTTGAAACACACACACACACACACACACACACTCCAACAGGGTCATGTTACTATGGATCTTTCTTTCTTCTTTCTTTCTTTCTTTCTTTCTTTCTTTCTTTCTTTCTTTCTTTCTTTGTCTTTCTGTCTTTGTGTCTGTTTTTCTGTCTTTTTTACTAAAGAAATAATATGCATATCAATGTGATGATCTAAATCGAGTTTTTCTTCAGTTTCTTCCCCTCAAAGTCTACAAAATATGAAGGAAACAAATCTCATTACCACTCAGTTAAAGCTCCCAGAAAACTGTATCCTTTTTGTAACTCAATACTTCTTATCATATGACCATTTTCCTATTATTTCATAGAATCTATATTCTGCTCCTTATGCCCATGACAGTGCCATACTGTTCTCTTCTTCCGATATTCCATTTCCCCATTAATTCAAGTGCATTTTTAAGTGAAGATGCTATACATTTCCTATGCACACAATAGAACATTTACTTATGGTCATATTTTCTAACTAATTTTATTACAGAAAGAGGTAATATAAGAATATACAGTATGGTAAAAGGGACCATCATATACATAACTCATCTTCAGAAACGAGGTCAATGGTGACAAACGGTACCATGAAACCATACCTCCCTTACTAAAGGTAGGTTCAATGACACACAAAAAAATATTTCCTTTGAAACTTTAATTTCTCAGAACCAGTTTTTGTGAGTAATCAGTGAAGTTATTGTTTCACTTCAAAGCTCACACGCATATTTTCACATCAAAATCTTAATGTTTAGACTCCTGTTTCACATAGGCTGGGTTTTTTTTCAGTTATGATTATAAGTTTATTGTGTTTATTTCAATTCCAGTATAGTAAACATACAGTGCAGTATTGGTTTCATGTATACAACACTTCCCTACAACACCTAGTGCTCGCCACAACAAGGCCACTCTTAAATCCCCATTACCCACTTCACCCATCCCCCCCACCCACCTCCCCTCTGGTAACCATCAGTTTGTTCTCTGTAGTTAAGAACCTCTCTCTCTCTCTCTCTCTCTCTCTCCCCTTCTGCTCATAGACTGAGGTTTTTAATCATTAGTCAAATTATGTCTCCTTCACTTTGTCTTAGAGTGGGTTTTCATTAAACACAAGATTTTCTCAATATTTTCTTCTCTGTGATTCGATAATCTAACGTAATGATTGTAAGGAAAAACCTCAGTGAATGTTCTTACTTTGACAGCACAAGAATGTATTTATATAAAAACATGTTTATGCAAAAACACGAGTAAGTGCTTATCTTTTCCTCTTTGCTTGTGTATATTGAGGGATAATTTTCTCAGTACCTGTATAGTTCGAGACAATATTCAAATCTTGTCAACATAGCACCAAAGGCTAACTTTTCAACACCTTTTCTCCTACAACCTTATGTGACACATCCATTCCTAGATGAATCCTCTCAAATTGTTTCTTAAGACCTCAACTGGTTTTCTTTCTCTCTGCTTTTCCTCAGAACATTTTACTCACCATGAGGTTTTTCCTGATAGTGCCCCTCAGTAATTTTAGCCCATAAATACCTGCTGGCCCCCTTCAATTCTTCTAGGTGTTATTCATTTGACTTTGCCACCTTGAAAAACAAGTTTTCCATTTTGTAATCTTTATAAACTCTTTGATTTCAAGGATTCAACATTTAAATTCCTGAGGCCTAATATAATATCTTGTAAAAGTAAACATAATGAGTATCTGTGAACTTTTCAAATGTTTGTTTCCTGAAACACTAATTTTATTTTATTATTTTTAATTTTTTAAATGCTTATTTATTTGAGAGAGAGAGAGAGAGAGAGAGAGAGAGAGAGAACGAGTGGGGGAGGGGCAGAGAGAGAGGAAGACACAGAATCCAAAGCAGGCTCCAGGCTCTGAGCTGTCAGCACAGAGCCTGATGCGGGGCTCGAACTCACAAACCGCGAGATCATGACCTGAGCCAAAGTCAGACGCTTAACCGACTGAGCCACCCAGGTGCCCCTCCTGAAACACTAATTTTAATATATAGTATTATTTTATAGAAGACATATTAGATGTTTACGTGAAGAAACATCAAATCTCAAGTTTCAAAAGGGAAAATTTATGGAAAAAGATTGATATTCGATCAACAACATAAAGTTTAATTGAATTTTTTACTATTTTGAAAAAGTATTTGAAGGGCCTTAGGACTGGGATATGGTTGGTAGTAAATACAAAGTACTGCTCTATTAATGAGAAAAGCCCATCATTTAATCAGTAAAAAAATATAAATATAGGTGCATTATATGTATTATGTGTAAGTGTGTAAATATGCATATGTGTGGCTTTGTATAAATATGGTATGGCAGTTTAGAGAAGAGCAAAATAAAGAGTAGCTACACTGGTTCTTTTTAAGATTTTTTTTTTTTTTTTTACTTTGGGGGGGGAGGGGCAGAGTGAGAGAGAGACAGATGGACAGAGAATCCGAAGAAGGCTCTGCATTGACAGGCTGACAGCAGAGAGCCAGATGTGGGGCTGGAACACATGAACCCTGAGATCATGACCTGAGCTGAAGTCGGACGCTTGCCACCTGAGCCACGCAGACACCCCTATACTGATTTTAAGTGTGGTTTAGAGGAGTTGACTATCAGAGTGAGGGCTGAATTGCCCCACAAAATAAATCTGGAGAAGATGTAAAGATAGCAGTATGGGTAAAAACACAGCAAACTAAGATTCCATCAAGGCACAATGGCTTCAGCGAATAATTAGAGATGAAAGCAATCAAGGTTTGTCTGCAATGAGCAAAACACTATGAGCTTGGCACTGAGTTTATGAATAGCTGATGATTGACAAATCAATTAGATTAGAATCAGGGTAGACTATGAATTACATTCAATGTTTTATCAGGACACTGAGAAGAGTGAGGTGATAGTTTAGGAAAACTTATTTTCTGTGAAGTGTGAATTACATACAAAATTCTTGAAAGCAGAAATCCTACTTTCGGATGGTAAAGGCTGAAATTAAGTTGCAGTAAAAGTAGTAGAAACACACACAGACAAAAGTGCATCTAGTGCAACAATGATTTCAGGAGATTCCTTAATGCCCCTTACCCATTTAGCCCATCCCCCCTCCCACAACCCCTCCAGGAACCCTCTGTTTGTTCCCCATATTTAAGAGTCTCTTCTGTTTTGTCCCCCTCCCTGTTTTTATATTATTTTTGCTTCCCTTCCCTTCTGTTCATCTGGTCTGTGTCTTAAAGTCCTCATATGAGTGAAGTCATATGATATTTGTCTTTCTCTGACTGATTAATTTCACTTAGCATAATACTCTCTAGTTACATCCACGTAGTAGTACTTGCACGATTTTTATGAATAAACAGAAAACTTTAAAAACGCCAGACATTCTTTGTTTCTGTTCCTATTTAAAGGCAATATTTGAAATCTTTGTAGATTAAATTTATATCAAAAAAGAAACAGCATCAGACCCTAAGATTTCTCTTTGCTTTTATTTAAGATGTGTTTCAGTGCTCATGTTGAAGTTCATTGCTTGGAACATCAATACGGTTGACAATCACTTGGGTGACATGAATATTTGGAAACATAAAAATAGGACTCTTGGGGCGCCTGGGTGGCACAGTCGGTTAAGCGTCCGACTTCAGCCAGGTCACGATCTCGCGGTCCGTGAGTTCGAGCCCTGCGTCAGGCTCTGGGCTGATGGCTCGGAGCCTGGAGCCTGTTTCCGATTCTGTGTCTCCCTCTCTCTCTGCCCCTCCCCCGCTCATGCTCTGTCTCTCTCTGTCCCAAAAATAAATAAACGTTGAAAAAAAATTTAAAAAAAATAGGACTCTTAACTATACAGAGCAAACTGATAATTACTGGAGGGGAGATGGGTGGGGGATGGGTTAAACACGTGATGGGTATTAAGGAGGGCACTTGTGATGAGCACTGGGTATTGTACATATGGGATGAGTCACTAAATTCTATGCTTGAAACTAATATTTCACTGTATGTTGACTAGCTGGAATTTAAATAAAAACTTGGAGAAACGAAAAAGGAAACATGTAAAAATAGGATTTAGCAAAACTAGTTTTTCATAGTGTAAGCAATCAATGTAAAAATAAAGAAAAAATGAACAAAATGAAAATTTATTATTTTGTTGTCAGAGCCAGCATTGAAATGTCACTTTGACTCCAAAATTAAAATGCTTCAACAGTACAACAAAGGCCAACCTTTGATAGGTTTCTATCAAACTATACTGAATCCTATGTATAGTCCCAGATTATTTAAGAACAAAACAATCCTGTGCACACTATGAGTCGATTTGACAGTAAAACTGAAATAATTGTGAATGGTCTGATATCAAACTTCCACTAATTTCAGTTCAAATGTGTGCCTACTTGTATCTTTTGGTTACACTTGGTGGAGCACTGTTCAGTCCTTGAAAACACGCACACATCTGGTGTTCTTTTTCCTCATCACTTGTACTATCTGTCTACTTGACATCTTTGAAATGTATCTCTTTAAACTCCTTTTGTTTTCATCGAGACCTCCAAACCTAGGCACAGGGTCTGAGTTGGGGGTTCCATGGCATGTACCAAAATTATTATGTCATTATACATCTGACTTCTAATCTTTTTTGCTTAAGCCTAGTTTCCTTATGTGCTATAATTCTCTTTAAAAGTTAACACAGTATGAAGCAAAAATCATGTTTCCTTTCATCTGAGGGGGTCTACATGCTGTATTCACTTCAGTAATCCAAAACCAACTCTTAAACTCTAATGTCCTTACTGTTCCGCGGGTGACATTGCATTCTCCTTTTCCATGGCAATTAATATGAAGTTATCATTTTCTTTATACAATTATCTAACTTGTTTAAATTTTTTTGCAAGGTGTATCCACCTCTGCATGTTCTTTAGTTTCTACAGTGTGGATATTTTCCTTTCCACAAAATAAAATATTTAGTTTGTTCTAAACTTTCAATTGTGAAATTTTAAACGTATATGAAAGTGAAGGGGCTGGTATAATAAATGCCTATTACTTATTATTTTTTAATTTGTTTTAATTTACATTCAAGTTAGTTAACTTATAGGGCAGTGATGATTTTCAGAGTAAAATCCAGTGTTTCATCCCATACATACAACAACCAGTGCTCATCCCAACAAATATTCTCCTTAATGCCACTTGCCCATCCTCCCACCCAAAACCCCTCCAGCAACCCTCACTTTGTTCTCTGTATTTAAGAGTCTCTTATGGTTTTTCCTCCTCCCTGTTTTTATACTATTTTTTCTTCCCTTCCTTTATGTTCACCTATTTTGTATCTTAAATTCCATATATGAGTGAAGTCATATGATATTCATCTTTGACTAATTTGCTTAGCATAATACACTCTAGTTCCACTCACGTTGCTGCAAATGGCAAGATTTCATTCTTTCTGATTTCCAAGTAATATTCCATTGTGTATATATATATATATAACACATCTTCTTTATCCATTCTTTGGTTGATGGACATTTGAGTTCTTTCCATACTCTGGCTATTGTCAATAGTGCTGCTATAAACATGGGGGTGCATGTGCCCCTTTGAAACAGCACTCCTCCTGTATCCTTTGGATAAATACCTAGTAGTGCAATTGCTGGATCATAGGGGTTATATTTTTAAATTTTTGAGAAACCTCCACACTCTTTTCCAGAGGGACTACACCAGTTTACATTCCCACCAGCAGTGCAAAAGAGATCCTCTTTCTCCACATCCTCACCAACATCTGTTGTTGCCTGAGTTGTTAATGTGAGCCATTCTGACAGGTGTGAGGTGGTATCTCATTTTGGTTTTGATTTGTATTTACCTGATGATGAATGATGTTGAGCATCTTTTCATGTGTCTGTTAACCATCTGGATGTCTTCTTTGAAAAGTGTCTTATTCATGTCTTTTGCACATTTCTTCACCGGATTATTTGTTTTTTGGGTGTTGAGTTTGATAAGCTCTTTATAGATTTTGAATGCTAACCCTTTATTCTATATGTCATTTGCAAATATCTTCTTCCATCACGTCTGTTTCCTTTTAGTTTTTCTGATTGTTTTCTTCACTGTGCATAAGCTTTTTATCTTGATGAGACTCCAATAGTTCATTTTTGCTCTGGTTTCCCTTGTTTCCTGAGACATGTCAAGTAAGAAGTTGCTGCTGCCAAGGCCAAAGATGTTGTCTGTTTTCTCCTCTAGGATTTTGATGGTTTCCTGTCTCATGTTTAGATCTTTCATCCATTTTGAGTTTGTTTTTGTGGATGGTGTAAGAAAATGGTCCAGGTTCATTCTTCTGCATGTCGCTGTCCAGTTTTTCCAACATTTGCTCAAGAGACTGTCTTATTTGACCGGATATTCTTTCCTGCTTTGTCAAAGTTTAGTTGGCCATACATTTGTGGGTCCATTTCTGGGTTCTCTATTCTGCTCTATTGATCTATGTGTCTGCTTTTGTGCCCATACCATACCGTCTTGATGATTTCAGCTTTGTAATACATCTTGAAGTTCAGAATTGTAATACCTCCAGCTTTGGTTTTCTTTTTCAGGATTGCTTTGGCTATTCTGGGTTTTTCTTGTTCCACACAAATTTTAGGATTGTTTGTTCTAGCCCTGTGAAGAATGCTGTGTTATTTTGATAGGTATTGCATTGAATATGTAGATTGCTTTGGGTAAAATCAACATTTTAACAGTATTTGTTCTTCCAATCCATGAGCATAGAATGTTTATTTTATTGTGTCTTCTTCAATTTCTTTCATAAGTTTTCTTTAGATTTCAGTGTATAGGTTTTTCACCTCTGGTTAGGTTTATTCCTAGGTATTTTGGTGCAATTGTAAATGGGATCAATTCTTTGATTTCTCTTTCTGCTGCTTCACTATTGGTGTATAGAAATGCAACCAATTTCTGTGCATTGCTTTTAGATCCTCAAACTTTTCTGAATTCATAGATCAGTTTCAGCATTTTTTTTTTGGTAGAATCTTTTGGGTTTTGCACATAGAGTATCATGTCGTCTGCAAAGAGTGAAAGTTTGACTTCCTCCTTGACAATTTGGATACCTTTTATTTCCTTGTGTTGTCTGATTGCTGAGTCTAGGACTTCCAACAATATGTTGAATAACAGTGGTGAGAGTAGACATCCTTTTCGTGTTCCTGACCTTAGGGGGAAAGTTCTCAGTTTTAGCCCATTGAGGATGATATTAGCAGTGGGTCTTTCATATATGGATTTTATGATCTTGAGGTATGATCCTTCTATCTATTTTCTTGAGGGTTTTTTATCAAGAAAGGATGGTGGATTTTGTCAAATGCTTTCTCTGCATCTATTGAGAGCATCAAGTGGTTCTTATTCTTTCTTCTATTAATGTGATGTATCACATTGATTGATTTGCAGATATTGAACCAGCCCTACATCCCAGGAATAAATCCCATTTGAGGGTGGCGAATAATTCTTTTAATGTATTTTTGGATCTGGTTGGCTAGTATCTTGTTGAGAATTTTTACATCCATGTTCATCAGGGAAATTGGTCTGTAGTTCTCCTTTTTAGTGGGGTCTTTGTTTGGAATTAAGGTAATGCTGGCCTCGCAGAATGAGTTTGGAAGTTTTCCTTCCATTTCTACTTTTTTGGAACAGCTTCAAAAGAATTGGTGTTAACTCCTCTTTAAACGTTTGGTAGAATTCCCCTGGAAGTCCATCTGGCCCTGGAGTCTTGTTTTTTGGGGGAGATTTTTGATTACTGATTCAATTTCATTACTGGTTAAGGGTCTGTTCAAATTTTGTATTTTTCCTGTTTTAGTTTTGGTAATTTATATTTATTTTTATTAATGTTATATGTTATGTTAGGAATTTGTCCATTTCTTCCAAATTTCCCAATTTGTTGGCATATAATTGCTCATAATATTCTCTTATTATTTGTTGTTCTGCAGTGTTGGTTGTGATCGCTCCTCTTTCATTCTTGATTTTATTTGTTTGGGTCCTTTACTTTTTCTTTTTGATCAATCTGACTAGGGGGTTATCAATTTTGTTAATTCTTTCAAAGAACCATCTCCTAGTTTCAATGATCTGTTCTACTACGTTTTTGTTTTGTTTTGTTTTGTTTTGTTTTGTTTTTATCATTGATACCTGCTCTAATCTTCATTATATCCCATCTTCTGGTGGTTTGGGGCTTTATTTGTTGTTCTTTTTACAGCTCTGTAAAATATAAGGTTAGGCTGTGTATCTTAGATCTTTCTTCCTTGCTTAGAAAGGCCTGGATTGCTATATACTTCCCTCTTATGACTGCCTTTGCTGCATCCCACAGGTTTTGGGCTGTCACATTTTCATTTTCATTGGCTTCCATGTATTTTTAATTTCCTCTTTAATTTCTTGGTTAACCAATTCATTCTTTAGTAGGATGTTATTTAATCTCCAAGTATTTATGGTCTTTCCAAATTTTGTCTTGTGGTTGTTTTTCAGTTTCAGAGTGTTGTGTTCTGAAAATATACATGGCATGATCTCAATCTTTCTGTATTTGTTGAGGGCTGATTTGTGTCCCACTGTGTGAGCTATTCTGGAGAATTTTCCATGTGCAGTCAAAAAAGATGTATATTCTTCTTCAGGATGAAATGTTCTGAATATATCTGTTAAGTCCATCCGGTTCAGTGTGTCATTCAAAGCCATTGTTTCCTTGTTGATTTTCTGCTTAGATAATCTGGCCATTGTTGTAAGCGGGGTGTTGAAGTCCTGTATTATGGTATTGTTGTCCATGAGTTTATGTTTGTGATTAATTGATTTATACATTTGAGTGCTTCTAAACATTGGGGGCATAAATGTTTACAATTGTTAGATCTTCTTTGTGGATAGACCCCTTAATTATGATATAATGCCTTTCTTCATATCTTATAACTGTCTGTATTTTAAAATCTAGTTTGTCTGATATAAATATGGCTATTCCAGCTTTCTTATGGAGACCATTAGCATCATAGATGGTTCTCCAACCCTTTACTTTGAATCTGAAGGTGTTTTTAGATCTAAAATGGATCTATTATAAACAGCATATAAATGGATCTTGTGTTCCTATACATTTTGATATCCTATGTTTTTTTTAACTGGAGGGTTTAGTCCACTTAGAGTGAGTACTTAAAGATATGAATTTAGTGCCATTGTGTTGCCTGAAGTGTTTGAGTTTCTGGTGATGTTCCTTGATCCTTTCTAGTCTTTGTTGTTTTGGTCTTTTTTTGCTTTGTTTCATCTTTTCTCCAGTCAGAGAGTCTCCCTTAAAATTTCATGCAGGGCTGGTTTAGTGATCATGAACTCCTTTAGCTTTTGTTTGTCTGGGAAACTCATTATTTCTCTTTCTACCTTGAATGACAGCTTGCTGAATAAAGAATTCTTGGCTGTACCTTTTTCTGATTCAGCATGTTGAATATGTCCTGCCACTCCATTCTGGTCTGCCAAGTTTCTGTGGATAAGTCTGCTGTGAACCTGATGTCTTCCTTTGTAGGTTAAGGACTTATTTTTCTTTGCTGCTTTCATAAGTCTTTCCTTGTCTGTGTATTTTGTGAATCTACTATGATATGCCTTGTTGATGGTCAGGTTTTGTTGAAGCTAATGGGACTTCTCTGTGCTTCCTGGATTTTGATGTCTCTGTCTTCCCCCAAATTAGAAAAGTTTTCCACTATAATTTGCTCACATAAACCTTCTACTGGCTTTTCCCTCCCTTCATCTTCTGGGACTCTTATGATTCAGATGTTATTCCTTTTTAATAAATCACTGAGTTCTCTAATTCTTGTATCTTGCTCTTTTGCCTGAGTTTCCTTCTTTTTTTTCTGCTTTATTATTCTCCATAATTTTGTCTTCTATATTGCTGATTCGCTGTTCTGCTTTGTCCATCCTTGGGGCCGTGGCATCCATTCAAAATTGCATCTTGGTTATAGCATTTTTAATTGCAACCTGACTAGATTTTACTTCTTTTATCTCCACAGAAAGGGACTCTATGCTTTTTTCAACCCCAGTTAGTATTCTTATTATTGTGGTTCTAAATTATAGGTCAAATATCTTCTTATATCTCTGTTGATTAAGCCCTTGGCTGTCATTTCTTTCCATTCTTTCTTTTCAGGTGAATCACTTTGTTTTGTCATTTTGGAGGAAGAAAAAGAGTTAATGAAATAAAAAAATAAAATTAAAAAATTAAAAACAACACAAAAAATCAAGTAAAGGAAGCTAGATCCTAGGTGTGTTTTGGTCTGGCTATTGAAAGAAGCTTTATAGAATAGAGGAAAGGGGAAAGAAAAGAAAAAAAAGAAAAGTAAGAAAAAGTTTAAAAAATTTTTAAAATGTCTATAATAGATTAAAATGAAATGAGAAAGTGAAATAGAAGAAAAATTAACAAAAAAGTAAAAACCATAGTAAAAAGAATTTGATTTTTTTAAATAAAAGGAAAATAAAAATAAATTTTTCTCTTTCTGTATCCAATAAAAAGAAAAGAAAGGAGAATAAAAAGACAAAAATAAATAAACAAAAGCAAAACATTAACAATAGCAAATGGATGAGCCAGTAAACAGAATGAACCCAAATGAAGTTACATCCAGTCTCCATAGTACTCAAACCATGCAGCACTTTATAGTCCATACACTAAGCAGATGGAGAGACTTATGGTGGTCCTCTAGGGCATGCGCTTGGAGGGCACAGTTGGGCGGGGTTTCATGTAACAGCTCCATTCTCCACTAGATGTCATTGCTTAGTTTACTGAGGTGGATTGGTGTGGCACATGGGCACATGTATGCCTGTGTGCAGGAGAGGTGAAAGTGGCTTCACCCAGCTTCCTAGTCTCTGGCACAGGAACTTTGCACTGTCATTGACTGGCAGTCAAGCACCGTTCCTTTGTCTCAGGCTTCTGCCCACTCCCCACTTCTACCATGTCTGGGCCCAAGCCATCAGCCTGCCAGGCGGCATCTCCCCCACAAATTTTTATCTCATATGGATCTCTGTTTCCAAACCCCTCACTTGAGAGAACCCTGAAGCTTGGACCCACTCCAAACCTCTGGGAGGTCCTCAGTGAGCAATTGCCAAGTGCCAGCTTGTCCCAGAAAATGTTTGTCTGATTGCACAGCAGCAAAGGTTCAGAGATTATGGAAAATCACAACACACAGCCAGCACCAGGTTTCCCTGCATTCTGGTGTCTTTGTTCTAATACCAGCAAATGTGGCTACTCTCCACAGTCTGCTGGGACTTTGCCTGTAGAGAAGCCATGTGGTCTCTACCAAATGCACTACAAGCAGGGGAACTTCTTCTCCCATTGTGCCCCATAAACCCCTCAGACTTCACTGCCTGCTCCTGGAGATTCACCCTTTTTCATCATCAGAGCACCACCAGGTATTGAGTTGCAGAATTTCTGACTCTGCACTAAATGGTTTATAGAGCCCTAATGGTATTGAAACCCTCTCTTTTCTCCGTGTCAATGGTTTTGAAGGGAACAGATTTCTTGTTCAGTCCCTTGTGAGTGTTTCCACTTTTTCTGTTTCTCTCTAACTACTTTAAGGGGAAGTACTTTTCCTGCACTCTCCTGATTCACCACACTCTCCCTGACTTTCTCTGTCCCTTCCTGATAAAAAGAGCTTCCTACCCTCCACGGCTTCTCTCTCCCCCAGTTCACTTTTCTGCACCATGTACCTGCCAAATTCTGTGGCTTAAGTTATGCAGATTGCTGTGTTAATCCTCAGATCATTTCCTAGGTGTACAAATGGTTTGGTGCTAATCTAGCTGCATTTCAGGGAGGAGAGAAGCTGGGAATTTTCATGCTGGTCCACTATCTTGGAAAAAATGACCCCCCATTACTTATTTTAAACAATATCAACAGAATTTAAATTGTGCTTAATGTATACCTACACCCATTTGTCCTCTCTTGTATTATTGTGAGGCCAGTACATGATAACATATCATTGCATCTATAAATTTTTCACTACATATCTCTAAAATATGAGGTTTCTAAAAAAATAATCAGTTCTAGTTGAATTGTTGAATCTCATACCTCCTTATTGAATGGATAAGGCCCCTGGATTCATTTTAGGTCACAGTAAATATCTGACACATGAAGGGTTGAAAAATGCTGATTTTGGATATAATGCTGAGAATCATAAGTTGTCTCTAACATCACCATTATCTAGAACAAACACTAAAACTATTTATATGATATATTGATGTATATAATATGACATATGGTATATCAATATATGTTAATACACATCTCTATATGTAGATTTATTGCTATCTGTCAGTTTTTACTGATATCCACTGTAGTTCTTGAACACATCATTACCAATACCTGTGAAAATCACTTGAGGGCCATTAGGATCAATGTAATTCACTAAATTAACTAAGAATTATATCACATAAGTGATTATATCATATAAAATCAAAAAATTATTTGAAGTCTGAGGAAGTCAATACATGAGTTATAAGTCAGTAATGAGTCTCATGCTTGAGTGAAGGAGACAAAGAGAAAACCTGCATAAAATCTTTTTCAAAATTTAAATGAAGAACACATATAATTACTGAATCTACATTGGGAAAGCAACGGAAACATAATTTGAAATTGACTTCCATTTATTTAAGCAAGAAAAAAAGTAAAGGATAAAGTCTGAAAAGATAAGTATTATATATAGCAATGTTAAAATAACCGAGAAGGTATGAACACAGACAAAAATTCTCACACTCCCTACCTTTTTGTAAAATAAGGAGCAGGAAGACAGTCAATCAACCTGTACCCTTGCTTTTGGCTTCCAGGGAAATGCTCGTAAAGAGTCACACTGGAGACAGCAACAAGCAGCGGGCCACTGCATTTTGCAAAGCCCGCCAAGTAACAACTCATAGGTCCTAAGACAGATTCTTCTCCATAAATGCACTTCATTTATTGTTCAAATTCATATAAAGATCAGAATACATATTACATTAAACTCATAATTTTGTATATTCATCAAAATAACAATTAGAGTTAAGAAAGTCTAAGTTTATCTAGTAAGATTTATTTAAATTTATCTGGGGCAGCAATTTCTTTAACTTTGATGTTTATAAAGCAATCTCAAGAGCTCCTTCCCCCTAAAAAAATGGGCAATGAGAAAGAAAAACAGGGAGCACTGTGTGAAAATGAAGGATTTGCTGGCTAAAATTCTCTGAGTATTATTTTTAAGAATGAAATAATACTCTAGGGATATGTGATCAGTGAGGTATGCCAGATGTCAATGTTATAAATAAAATTTCATTTAGACTAAAAGAAGTACAACAAGATTTTATATTTAATGAGTTAAATTTATTTTGAGATATATCCACAAATATCACAGAAAGTATAAAGACGGAAGCTGGATGTCAATAATGGAGTAGGAACGAGGACATCCATCTTGAGAGGTGAAATTCTTAATCAAGAAAATGGTCCCCCACTGATCCAGAGATTATTGTTAGATGTCTTCTTCAATGGCTATGACAGTATCTCAAATATGTCAAAGATCATAGTGAAAAAATCAAAAGAACCATTTGATGAAAATGAGAGAATATCCATGAATTTTTATGTAGCGGACAAAATTTTTAGTAAAATCCAGATGACCAGTATCTCCTATAGAAAGTGGGACGAAAGTAGCCACAGCCACAACCACCATAACCTCCAAGACCATAACCATAGCCCAGGCCAGCAAAACCACCAAGGCCATAGCCAAGGCCACCGTAGTAGTTGCCGTAGTAGTAGCTCATTGTGTCAAGGCTTGAGGATTTGGTTGGATGTTGAAAGTGACTTTCCAGAGAATGAATATCACAACCTGAACCCTGACATTTATACTCCCTCATTTGGGTGTTGCTCACTCCATAGATATTTCTCAGTCTTATTTCTTTTCACAAATATACTAAACATCCCAATTATATCTTTGTCTTGTGATTTTAGAAGTTTTAACACTACCGATGCATAATTTTATTTACTTATCTGCTTCATCTACATTTCTTACAGCCAGAGTCTTTCAATAAAAGGTAATTACTATGACGTCTTCAAAGCTCATGGCTGATTAACATAATCTAACTGGATTGCTACTTGCAACGTGCCCTCTTCTTGCATCATATTAATTTTACTGGTCTTTGGATCTCATTATCCTCCTTTAGAAAGAGCCAGAGCTCAGTTGAGAGCCTAAATGTCCATCAACTGATGAATGGATAAACAAATTGTGGTTTATATACACAATGGAATACTACGTGACAATGAGAAAAAATGAAATATGGCCTTTTGTAGCAACGTGGATGGAACTGGAGAGTGTGATGCTAAGTGAAATAAGCCATACAGAGAAAGACAGATACCATATGGTTTCACTCTTATGTGGATCCTGAGAAACTTAACAGGAACCCATGGGGGAGGGGAAGGAAAAAAAAAAAAAGAGGTTAGAGTGGGAGAGAGCCAAAGCATAAGAGACTGTTAAAAACTGAGAACAAACTGAGGGTTGATGGGGGGTGGGAGGGAGGGGAGGGTGGGTGATGGGTATTGAGGAGGGCACCTTTTGGGATGAGCACTGGGTGTTGTATGGAAACCAATTTGTCAATAAATTTCATGTATATAAAAAAAAAAAAAAAAAAAAAAAAAAGAAAGAGCCAGAGCTCTCCTCCCAAGCCAGAAATTGTTTTCCCATTTACTCAGAATGAGCTTGAAGATGTTAAAGCACATTGGTTAAGAGCCCAATATATAGAAACATACAGGCTTTTAGTTCAAACCCTGGTTCTATCCATCACACATTATATAAACTGAGTTTCTCAATCTCTTAAAATACCAATTTTTACACATGTGCAAAGACAATAACTTCCATCTATGTTTTTTACCTTTGCAGCAAAGCTCCCTAAGTGTAGAACAACATGCCATGCATACTTTATTCCACTCTCAGCAAACAAAAGTAATTATATCAAAGGAATAAATATAGCATGGAAGATTCCTTTCTTATATAGCTTTGAAGATACTTAAAGGCACGGAGTGAAATTGAAACACCCAGAAAAAAAGGTGTACTAGAATTTATATCTGTTAAATGAAAGGGCAATATCTATATCATTTGGGAAGAAAACCATGCTTAATTAGTTCTTAAGCATTTGAATTACAGTAAGCTTGTATCATTCCAAGAAAGGATGACATTGTATAAAGAAGTTTAATTTAGGTCTTTCATAAGCAATCATTAGTAAATATAATTCAAAAGAAAATATATTGTTCTTTGTAAAAATATTGGCAAAGCAAGCCCAAATGGAAAAAGTCCACGTTGATGAATAAATTAATTTTATTGGAAACAGATATCCTCTTGATGGAATAAGGAAGTTACCACAATGTTGATAAAAGTTTTGATGGTGAAGGTGTGCCTTTTGATTTCAAAGGACACTATCAACCTGACTATCCTGCTTCATCCTTAAGAAGAATAGCTAGCATTACCAAATTATTCTGTTTATTAATTCCCTAAGAAAATGCACAAAAAATATGTAGCTGCTTTATGACTTCAAGCTGTTTAAATTTTATTAGTTTATTACATTTAAAGCTTTTCATAGTTGACATTCCTCAGTCCCAGATTCTTTCAAACTCTTGCTACTGCTGTATCCTTGCTATTTGACCTTGATAAAGTACTTAACCTATTTCTGTTTTCTTATCTCTGTGATGAGAATAGTATTTTTTTCTGAAAGATCGAGTAAAAATTTAACTAAATAAAATGGATTCTCAAAAATTAGAACTGAAGGAAAAAAGCAACATATATATGAATTTTCTTTAGTGATACACAGCTGCAATGTATTTGGCAGTTATTCCCAAGGAATTTCCAAAGATATTGCAAAACAGTGAGGGCAATAGGAACAATGAAAAATCCTTGTTAGTCAAAGTAGCCAAAATAACCAATTCTATAATAATGTTTGCCATGAGGTAGTGCCAGAGTTTGCAGTCCTGTGTAATTTAGATGGAAAAGGAGAAGAAATTATGACTTAAGCTACAGGAATGCAAGTCAGGGGAAAATAACTAGATTCAAGTTTTAAGGCAGTTAGCCAAGCCCCATACCTAAAATTAGCATATCTATCAAGGGTATAAGAAGCACCGAAGAGTCTTAAAAGCTCTCTTTCAAGAAACTATCTTAGCTAAATTATTATGAAAATAATTTCTAGAGAATTCTTCCTAAGAAAAATAATCCCAGAGGAAAAATAGTCGTTCAGTATGAAAATATATTGCTTAGACATTGCAAAACTTATGTAAAACATGTTCATCTTAATGCATGTTCAGTATAAATGCTGCTGAAACCAAATTTGCAAGGGCAATAAAATTAGTTTATTGGAAACGTGACCAGGATTATTACCATAAATAAGGAAGTTAGTGCCATGTTAATGAGCCACAATAATAAGGGAAATCAGTCCTTAATATTAAAGCTAATCCCAAGGGAAGTGATTTGGGTGGGTTTTTACCCTTTGTGGCCAGAGGTGGGTTCCAATAAAGTAACTGAAATTAAGGAAATCCAAAGTGAAAATAACATCAACAAGATTGAAGAACTCAGTAGAATACATTGTACTAATAATATAAAAAATACGAGCTTCCTTATTTTGAATTCACATTATTTATACTTACATTTGTATTTTTTACTTTATTTAAGTGTAGTTGGCAAAGAATGTCACGTTAGTTCCAGATGTACACCGTTGTGATTGAATAATTCAATAATTTATACATTACACTACGCTCACCACGAGTGTAGCTAGCATCTGTCTCCACTGAGCTTCTTAAGAAAACAAGTGTTTTCGTACAATAGAGAACACAAATATGTTCCATAAAAAGAAGGACAGTGGAAGCCACAGCTATAGCCACCATGTCTATCAATCTGTAGTTAGGAGCAGAGAAAGAACCAGGACCATACCAAATCTACCACAGTAGATTTATAGAATCTCATAATGCCACCACCTACACGGGTCTTCTTTATAGTCTTTCATGGAAGGGAGTGGCCAATTCCACATTAAAAATTCTTATTTAATTGGAATAAGTTTTAAGTATCAATATTTAAAAAAAATTTTTTTTAACATTTATTTTGAGACAGAGAGAGACAGAGCGTGAATTGGGGAGGGGCAGAGAGAGAGGGAGACACAGAATCTGAAACAGGCTCCAGGCTCTGAGCTGTCAGCACAGAGCCCAATGCGGGCCTCGAACTCACGGACTGCGAGATCATGACCTGAGCCAAAGTCGGACGCTTAACTGACTGAGCCACCCAGGTGCCCCTAAGCATCAATATTTTTAAAAGATCCCCAAAGGATTCTAGAGAATAGCAAGGGTTGATAACTAATAATTTAGGGACATAACAGTGATCCCAATTTGGGATTCGGTTGTTCACCAACTATTCACTTAGATCTCCCAATTTTCTATGTTTAGAGGTAAATCTTGAAGCAAAATTCGTATCTTCATGATTTACACAAAGGATACAAGTATAGATTCAGAGGATTACATGCACCTTATTGTTTATAGCAGCATTACCAACAATAGCCAAACTATGGAGACGGCCCAAATGCCCACCAAATGATGAATGGAAAAGAATAAAATCCTGCCTTTCGCAACAATATGGATGGAGCTAGAGTGTATTATGCTAAGCTCAATAAGTCAGTCAGAGAAAGATTAATACCATAAGATTTCACTCATATGTGGAATTTAAGAAACCAAACAGATGAACATATAAGAGATGGGGGAAAGAGAAGACAGGAAAACAAACCATAAGAGACTAGAAGGGAGAGAACAAACTGAGGGTTGATGGAGGGACGTGGGTGGATGGGGGGCTAAATGGGTTATGGGTAGTAAGGAGGGCACTTATGATTATGAGCGCTGGGTGTTGCATGTAAGTCATGAATCACTGAATTCTACTCCTGAAACCAATACTGCATTGTATGTTAACTAACTAGTTTTTAAATAAAAATTTGAAAAGAAAAAAAAACCTATCTTTATTAAGATTACATTCCAGGAAGAAGATAGTAAATAAATCTATTGGATATATCTATTAGCTAAAATGTAGATGAAGGAAATAAGAGAAAATAATTACACACAGAGTGGCAGAATAGGGGGAAATACCATGATATAAGAAAATCAAGAAAAAGTATCTTTGAGGAGATGATATTTGAACATAAGAATGAAGGAGACACATGTACATGTCTAAGTCAAAGAACAAACTGAATAGAAAGAAATGTACTTGTAAATGTTTTAAAATGGGAATTATTTTAGTATGATGATATGGAGAGAAAGTTAATGTGGCTAGATTATAGTTAATGGAAGGATATAAGGGTGGGAGAGAAAGTCATAAAGTTAGGCAGATTACATATAATCTAATGTATTAGATTATACACAGCCTTCTGGACCTTGATGATTTTTAATGGAATTATAGGTGTAATGGAAATGTATGGAAGACGTTTAAGTGAAGGGGGTGATCTGACAACTTGCTGCTATATGGTTTGTGAATTGCAAAAGCTCAATAATGGAAGCTTGGAATCTAAATTTATTGCAGTAATTAACACAAGAGATGGTGGTCGGCTCTATAGGGGTATGCTGGTGGATAGGGCAGAGACGGTAGGTGTAAGAAAAGGAG
The DNA here is from genome assembly GCF_007474595.2 of Lynx canadensis. Lineage (NCBI taxonomy): Eukaryota > Metazoa > Chordata > Mammalia > Carnivora > Felidae > Lynx > Lynx canadensis. The sequence goes on from NC_044311.2 coordinate 144,636,135, forward strand.
GAATAAAGGATACCATCTTGGTATGGGGCTGAAGGAATTTGTTGAATGCCTTTGGTGTTATATTTGAGGGGAAACCTGGTTGGAGGCAGGATATAAAAAGATCAAGATCAAGACATCTGATGTGGACACAGAAATATTTGCTTAAAATATTGAATAGGCAGTAGGACGGGCAATGTGAAGCTTGAGGGATGGTGTCTACAGCATAAGACTGCATGGAATAATTGGAAAGAATGTAGGTAGATAAGAGTTCAGCCCTGGCATGTAAAGATAGGAAAGAGACCAGGAATCCAGCAAAGGAGTCTGAGATAGGGTGGTCAGTATCATAGGAAGAAAGTGGCAGCGTGGTGATCAGATCAATGGAGAGAATTTTTCAATAGGAGTAATTAGTAACTTCAGTGTAAATGCTGCTGATGGGCACTTGAAAAATAAGAGACCTGACTGGGGAAGAGGGGGTGGCTTCGAGTACACAAGTGGAAGAATGGCTTTTAAACAGAACAAGGATCATTCACGCACCGTAATATTCAGAAGGTACATTTTATGTTTGCTGAGGAATGATTGTGTTCGGCAGAATTCTAAAGACATTCCATCAAGTTTTCTGTCTCCTGGTTACTTAATCACAGATGGATCTAGGTACCACTGAGGGGAGTTTCAGATGTAATAGTTATTAATCAGCTGACCTTAGAATAGGGAGATTATTCCTGAATCATCCAAGTGAGCCCAATGTAATCACATGGGCATTTTAAAAGCAGAAAGAAAGGCAGATAAATTAGATATGTCAGAAGAGAGCAGCAGAGGGGAGCCTGGGTGGCTCAGTTGGTTAAGCCTCCAACTTCGGCTCAGATCATGATCTCGCAGTTCGTGGGTTTGAGCCCCGCATTGGGCTCTGTGCTGACAGCTCAGCCTGGAGCCTGCTTTGCATTCTGTGTCTCCCTCTCTCTCTGCTCCTCCCCTGTTCATGCTTTGTCTCTCTCCTTCAAAACAAAAAAAAACATTAACAAACAAAATTTAAAAAAAAAAGAAGAGAGCAACAGAGAGATGCAGAAATGGAGGTCTAATATTAGACCTGTAAGAATTTGACCTGCCATTGCTGGCTTTGAAGATGGAGGGACAGGGTCTATGAGCCACGGAATACCAGTGCCATCTAGAGGCTGAAAAGGGAAGTGGGACATCAGTCCTGCAACCACAGGAACTGAATTCTGCCAACAACCAAATGGAGCCTGGAGGCAAATTCAACCCCAGAACTTCCAGAAACAAACGCAGCCTGCCAACAAATTTGTTCTGGTGTTGTAAGACTAAACAGAGAGTCATCTGAGCCATTTTGTGCCTGGATTTGAGTTGCTCTGAACCACGAGGTTTATGATAATCCATTACAGGAGTGACAGAAAATAAATAAAATGATGATTGGTAGACGTTTAATTCTCTATTGTTCTTAATTTTTCAGTGAAATTTGAAACAAGTCACAAGTTGGATGAAGAGTAAAGCAGATAGTGTCAGGCATTTAAAAAATGATAAAGACTGTAATCATTATTTTAGTCATTGGCAAAGTGAATTTAGTAGGAAAATGGAGAATTTCTGGGCATGGCTAAATGCCTAATTGAGACTTAAAATTATAAATGTAATATAAGACAATTCAACAAGGCTAGACTTCTCTAGACAAATACCCCTGTATGTGAGTAAGCATGGAAAAAGCAGAGTTAAGCAAGGATTGGAATTTTAAAAGTCTGATACCACCAGTAAAGTGAGGTGAGGGATTTAAGGGTGTAGCAAAGCCGCGATTGGAATACTGTACAATTGATAATACTATCCCAGTAAAAGTAGAAATAAGAACAAGGGAGATGTACAGTAGAAATTCGATGAGATCCATAGTTTATAGTTGAAAGAGGGGACAAGAGTTGTTTTTAAAAAATGAATATAGTAATATAAACCCCTAAAAATGGGAAGTAGAAAGCAGAACAGTTGAAGATTGAAGGCAGGGACCAGGGCACAGAGGAAATCTAAGAGTATGAGGAGAGGCAAACACCAGGGTGTTTGAGGTGAAAAGAGGATTGATTGTCTAAATCCAAATGTATGAATAAGAAAAGGTTTCTTTTTTTTTTCAATCTATGAAATTTATTGCCAAATTGGTTTCCATACAACACCCAGTGCTCATCCCAACAGGTGCCCTCCTCAATACCCATCACCCAACCTCCCCTCCCTCCCACCCCCCATCAACCCTCAGTTTGCTCTCAGTTTTTAAGAGTCTCTTATGCTTTGGCTCTTTCCAAGAAATCTCTACCCACTGATGCGGCAGAGACAGGATCCTAAACAGGATTCAGTCAACAAACAAACACCCACGAAGACAAATACCACACAAGCCCACAGAACAGAGAGCAATTACCTTCCACTTAGACGTGTCGTTAAGGCAAGGAGATTATATTTATGAGAGAAGAGCCCTCTCCCATTAAGCAATGAATATTATTAATGGTCACTAATTCTATTATAGATAGGGAAGTGATAAGTGAAATTTTATATTTGTGGGTTGAGAGGTCCACATTTCGGAAGATATTAGGAACATCAGATTTTGTTGATTCTCTTGCATGTCCTTGGAATCATTCTGAGCCAGATCAGATACAAGTGCTAATTTTAAACCTGTCTGTGGGCATAATTTTAAAAGAAAAATTATTATAAAATAATTGTGTCAATGGACAAATATTGGCATATATATATATATATGTTTAGAAAATTATTATTTAGGCTTTGCAAAAAAATACACTGGTGTGTGTATGAAATTCTTTAACATAAATCAAAATGAAACCAAGTTTGTTATGTCAATGAAGACACTTTATGGGAAAACAGACACAGAGCTGTCTGTGAATGAATGAAGTAGCAGCAGTTCCAAAATGCAGCCATTCTGAAAAGAACTCCAGTTTCTTTGATGATATTCTTCTGAGAGGAATAAGTCTTCCTTGCCCTGCTTTCTTCAAAGCGCCTTCTGTAATAGTGTGTGATGTTAGCCATCTTTGCAGGTAATGAGGTTAACAATAGGCTTGACTTTGAGGACCGGAAGGAAAGAAAAAAAAGTTCACCATTTACAATGAGAGAAAGTTTCTACTGTTTTAGTAATTGACAGATTTTTCAGTGGAAGCCAAAGGAGCTATATCTTCTCCAGAAGAAGGGACCAGAGCAGGTCTTAGCTGAATTTATCATAGTCAATATAGCCAGAACGATTGCCACAGCCACATCTCAGGCTTCCAAAATCATCAAGGTTATAGCGAAGGCCACCAGAGTAATTGACATGGAAACTCGTTGCTGATAGGATTTCGGAATTAAATTTGTTTGTTTGTTTGTTTGTTTGTTTGTTTTTCTCAAGGGCCAGGAGCTTTTGGACCAACTCCTGTGTTACTCTGAGGTTCTTGGAGCATCTGGGGCTATTCTCAACTGTCACATTTAGACATAATATCCTGCTCTTTTGGTATTTTACTGGCATTGGACCATTCGGGCCCAAGACTCTTCTCTATTTGGAGCAGTGACAAGTAGCGATGTGCCCTACTCTTTGTCCTCACCTCACCTTCAAAGTTTGGACGGTTAGGAGAAGATGAGACCTATTTTCATAAGTTCACTGTAACATAAGCTCCAGACACATCCCAAAGATTCTTCTTTATTTCTTATCCCTAGGTAGTTTATAAGAATACATTAGTTTTCATTTTCATTATTCTACTTCTTTGTGTGTTAGTATCCCTGCAATTGAGCTGCTGCGCAACTGAGAAAAAGAACTGGGGAAATATGATATGTCTAATTTATTTATAGTATAACTTTATGCTTTGACCTCCTCAGAGATCTGCTTTTGTTTACACACTACAATCTGTAATCTTGCTAAACTCACTTATTAATTCTGGAAAGTTTTCAGCAGATACTTTAGGATTTTCTGCATATATAATCATATAATCTGTGAACAAGGGATAATTTTATTACTCTTTTTCTAACATACATGCCTTTTATTTCTCTTATTTGCCTAATTTACTGATAGGCCTTCCTGTTTGATGTTAAATATGAATACTCAGAATAGACATATTTCCTTGTTTTTCATCTTAAGAAGAAAATATTCAGTCCTTCACAATCGAGTATGATTTTAACCAGGTTTGTCACGGATACCTTGATCAGGATGAAGTTGTGTTCTACTATTCCTAATTTGCTAAATGTCTTTTTTGAATTTTATTCATTTATTATTTCTGTGAGAGAGAGAGAGAACAAGTGGAAGAGTGACAAAGAGAGAGAGAGAGGGAGACACAGAATCTAAAGCCAGCTCCAGGCTCTGAGCTGTCAGTACAGAGCCCGACATGGGGCTTGAACTCACAAATTGCAAGATCATGACCTGAGCCGAAGTCGGACACTTAACTGACTGAGCCACCCAGGTGACCCAAAGTCTTTTTCTAATATATGTTGAATTCTGTCAACTTTTTTTTCTGTATTAATTGAAATGATCATGATGCAGAACAATGGCACTCTTCCCCAAACCACCTTATGCTATCACTTTCTAGTGATACTAACCTCCTGTCCATAATCCTTGTCAACTGCTGATCTGTTTATTATCACTATAGAGTTCAGTTTTGAAGAATATCAAAAAAGCGGAATCATATACCACATAATCCTTAAGATTGGCTTCCCTCATAATTATGTCTTTGAGATTTCTGCAATTAATTGAATGTATCAATAGATCTTTCTTTTTCATTGTGAGTAGAATTCCATTGTACGTATGTGCACAGTTTTTTTTTTTTTTTTTAATAAATAAATATTTGAAGGCTATTTGGTTGTTCCAGCTTGGGGCCACCACAAAATAATGTTGTTATGAACATTCGTGCATCTAAATTACTTTTAAATATTGTCAAACACCAAATTTACCCTTACTGGAACTTCAACTCTGAAAGAGCTTCAACTCTGAAAGCAATTCCAAAGATGTCCCAAAATTATGATTACAGAAGAGGCTAAAATCACTAGCTACATATCTATTTAGCACCTCAAAGGGAAAAATTATTCAGAAGTATATAAATCAGTATGTATTTATAAAGCCACTATTAATGTGACTTTAGAGTCTAATTTTGTATGCCAAGTGGTACTTGTGGCTGCAGAAAAAATGACTTCATGCCGGTTCTATCAATGAGCTCTCACTTCAATTTTGTAAATTACACGTACATTCTTTTTCTGATGATTCTCCGTATGACTCCCTGATGCCAAAGTAGCCTCTTCGCCTTTAGTCTCATTATTAAAGCAGCCAGCTAGACACTCCTTCTCACCCATTAGATTCCACAGATATGAATCAGATCCTATAGTCCATTGTGCACATAACTAAAGAAAAATAATATCATTCATTATGAGTGGTCTTATTAGAACCCTACTCATTCAAGTAAGGCAGAAAGAATATTCTACTTCTCCTCAGGATGAGGACTCACAGGACATCAACGTATTTCTTTAAATATAAATAGTCTTTACAAAATTCACATCAACGGTTTCAAACCATCTGTATCTTGTGTATGGTTTGTTGAGCTGTTTAACTGATTCTCAGACGCTAATACTGAAATCCCTGATACTTCCTTGAAATAGCACATTTATTATATGGCAGTCTTTCAATAGAAACTTTTAATCTATCAATTCCATCATACAAGGCTGGCAATAGCTGTCATATCCGCAGTCACCCAGAGCTGTACCTGTAGCCAGCAGAGGAATGACCCATGTCCCTAGGCTAGCATATCCATCGCTACAGCCCAAGAGATCATAATAATTGTTCCTAGTAGCTTAATTTGTCAGGAATAGAAAATGAAAATAATTTGTTGAAATAAGTAAATGGAAGAAAAATCCATGTTTGCTTTCTTTTATACACACATACACACACACACACATACATATATATATTTCTTATTAAAGAAATGAAATTGGGGCACCTGGGTGGCTCAGTTGGTTGAGCTTCCAACTCCGGCTCAGGTCATGATCTCACGGTTCGTGGGTTTGAGCCCCACCATCGGGCTCTGTGCTGACAGCTCAGAACCTGGAGCCTGCTTCCGATTCTGTGTCTCCCTCTCTCTCTGTCCCTCCCCTGCTCACGCTCTGCCTCTCTGTCTCTCAAAAATGAATAAATGTTAAAAAAAAGATTAAAAAAAAAGAAAGAAATGAAACTTACAATTCGTTGCTAAGTCATGTAAACCATGATGTTATTTATTTTTTTTTTTAATTTTTTTTCAACATTTATTTATTTTTGGGACAGAGAGAGACAGAGCATGAACGGGGGAGGGGCAGAGAGAGAGGGAGACACAGAATCGGAAACAGGCTCCAGGCTCTGAGCCATCAGCCCAGAGCCCGACGCGGGGCTCGAACTCCCGGACCGCGAGATCGTGACCTGGCTGAAGTCGGACGCTTAACCGACTGCGCCACCCAGGCGCCCCAACCACGATGTTATTTAAAATAAATGAATCAATCATTGAAACATCCCACCTCTATGATGAGGAGTCAGTTCCATTTCACTGTCAAAATCCCATGAGATGGGCACTAAACACAACTTTTAGAGGTGAAATCAAAGCATACAGAGATTAACTTGTTCAAGACCACAAGAGGTAAGGAGAAGTGGAACCCAAACTCAAACCCAAGGCTCTTTAACACCAAACCCCGATGATGAAGTGAGAATCTATTTTCTTCTCAACTTTGAAGAACAAGTAAATGATGTCTGAAGACGTGATGTTAGCACGACTAGAGAATAATTTGTTTCAGAGATGTAGCTGTTGAAAATTTGGCTCCATTAGGCTAATGGTGACTTAGAAGTCCGCAACCTACTTTTTAAGTCCACATCTTGTACCCAGTTACCAGTTAATCAAGACAGTAATTCGGCAGAAGCCAGAGAACCAGCTACTAAATGGGTAATAGCACCATACCCAGAGCCACATCTACAGACCGGTCCATGGACACTGCCTCATCCACATCCACACTCACAGCCCAGCCTTCTTCAGTGATTTCTGTTGCAGCTCACCACGTCGGGAACTAAGGATCTCATTGGGTTTGCAGGGTGGTCTGCATTATAACTACCTATGTAGTGACGTTCAGATCCCTTTAAGAGTGGGATTAAGAAAATTTGAAGACGTGCCACATTCTCCTTCTAGATAAAAATTGCACAGACGAGTTGATAAAACTATTCCTTTCATATTTGAAAGAAGATCTGAACTTGCTTGTAAAGCCCTCCATTCATTTTCTCTCTGTTTAGCTTACATTCTTCAAGGCAAAATTGTGGCTACAATGAAATGATATTTATATCTTCAAAGTACTCCTTTCTACATTTAAATCTCAAAAACAGGTTTCATAACATTAATTAGTTCTTTTATAAATTAATGCTTTCTAACCATTAATTATATTACCTTGCTAGCGTATTTCTTAAATCCTATATGGTATCCACATCTCTTTCCTATTATTATTAAACTAATAGCATAACATTTACTCAGGAAAATGATGAAATACCATGATCCCTTTTAATGAAAATTGTGCAAATGTATCAATCTCTTAGTATCCTTTTATGGTCATTCAGTAGTTTCTAAAGCGTAATTTTTATATCATCTCAAATTTTTCCAAATGTAAAAAAAATAAATGAATAAATACATGACAACACCGGTCTTGAGTAAAAAAAAAAGTTCAAATGATTTAAAAATAAGTTTGCAAAATAGAGTATCTGCGAATCAATAAATATGCTAACATTTATTAGACAAAATCAAATGTCCTTAATAATGGAAACATTTGCAAAATTGCTTCTCCCCTTGCCTCTAGCTTTCTCGAGCAAATAATAAAAGAATGAGAAAGTTTTGTTCTTCCCTAAAGTTCTTAAGATCTATTTTCATTAACATTAACAAAACCTAAGAGCTTAATGCAAAAAAAAAAAAAATGATAAATCTGTGGAGAGAGTGCCTTTAAATTCAAGACTGACAAAATTGTTGGAAATATTATCAATTAAGGGCACTAATGGCCTTCTACATGGGAAGCGGATGTAAGAGATTGTTTTAATCAAGCTGTAGGGCAGACTGGTTCTGCAGTTTCTTCAACTAACCAAACACATACCCAGCAAGAATTTGTTGAAACAGTAGAGTTACTCAGGTATATGGAAACAAATCTCTTGTGCTAGAAAGCTTACCCTTCCCCCTCCTTCATCCCAAACACTGAAAAGACTAACTTATATTTTTAATTACCTGAATGCTTCTAGAGGATCATAGAATGTTACAACCAAAAAGAAGCATTGTGATTTATTTTTTCCAATTTTTCAATTTCACAAATCTTGTAAGTGGTATTCATGTGTAAGAGAGCAGTAAAAAATGTTGCTCAAAGGCCCTAGACATGGCTTTACCCATTTACTTCCTGTGGAAAAATCAAAGAATAAGCTGAGAAATTCTTCCAGAAATAGGAAAGTATAATGTTGATGGGACACAATATTTAGTTTGTTATTTCTAAGAATAGACATTTGAAAAGAGCCTAAAGTAGGCTTTTGCCCAAGAGCAGAAAGATATAGAGGAAAGTGAACATAATCTTGAAAAGCTGAACTCTCTTTGGCAATGAAAACAGAGAAAGATCTTGATTTGCATAGTTAATTTGAGTAGATAGTAAAAAAAAAATCACAAACCAGTTCTCTGAAATCAATTATGAGCTGCCTTGGGCTAATGTCTCCATGTTTGTTTATGAGGCTGTTTGGCTGTACATATTTATGAGAGGATATAAATTAAAACCGCAAGCTCCCTAATGGGCAGTTATAAATGACCTTCTACTTGTCAATTGAAGCACATTCCATTCAAAATCCAAATCATTGTCTTCTCTTCTCAAACCTCTCAGTTACAGAAAGAGAAGCTTATAATTGTGGAAAGGATTTTAAGACTGCAGTCAAAACTTTAACGTTGAATCATCTGTTAGTTTATATCATTGAAATAAAGTAATATGAAGCACAAAATATTGATTGATGCTTTGGGTTGAACTGTGCCCTCACAAAAGATGTACTGAGCACCTAACCTTCCCACCCACATGGATGTGAGTCACGTGGCTTTAGTTGGAAATCAAGTCTTTTAGGGCACCTGGGTGGCTCCGCCAGTTAAGCATCCAACTCTTGATTTTGGCTCAGGTCATAATCTTACAATTCATGAGTTCAAGCCCCACATCAGACTGGGTGCTCAACATGGAGCCTGCCTGGGATTCTCTCTCCTTCCGTCTCTCTCTGCCCCTCCCCTGCTTGCTCTTTCTCTCTCAAAATAAAGAATTAACCTTATAAATAAATAAATAGGGTCTTTTAAATGTAATCAAGCTGACATGAGGTCAACATGACATCTTTAGGGTGGGTTGATTATTAATCGTGTTGATTATTCAACACGACTGGTGTCCTTTTAAAAGGGAAATTTTGGACACAGAGCCAGACACTCATAGAGCCAACAGGACGTAGTGACATTGAAGGGACATACAGTGTGACAATGACTGCAGAGATTGGAGTTCTGCTCCTCCTGGAGCAGCAAGCCAAGGAATACCGGCCTACCACCAGAAGCAAGAAAGAGGCAAGGGAGCATTCTCCTACAGTTTTCAGGTGTATAACCTTGCTGGCACCTTGAGTTTGGACTTCTAGGCTCCAGAACTGTGAGATAATAAACTTCTCTTGTTGGGGTGCCTAGGGGGCTCAGTCACTTAAGCTTCCGACTCTTGATTTCTGCTCGGCTCATGATTTCCCGGTTCATGGGTTTGAGCCCCACATCAGGCTCTGTCCACACTGGCAATGGGGACCCTGCTTGGGATTCTCTCTCTCTCCCTCTTTTTCTGCCCCTGCCCCACTCGTTCTCACCCTAAAATAAATAAACTTTTAAATAAATAAATAAATAAATTTCCCTTTCTCTTTCTTTTTTTAACGTTTATTTATTTTTGAGACAGAGAGAGAGACAGAGCATGAACAGGGGAGGGGCAGAGAGAGAGGGAAATACAAAATCCCAAACAGGCTCCAGGCTCTGAGTGGTCAGCACAGAGCCCGACGCAGGGCTTGAACCCACGGACCGTGAGATCATGCCCTGAGCCCAAGTCGGACGCTTAACCGACCGACCCACCCGGGCACCCTGCCTTTCTCTTGTTTTAAGCATCCAGTTGGTGGTGCCTTATTACTGCAGCCCTAGGAAATTAATACAATCACCTACTGTCTTGTACACCATGATATATACTTATTTGTTTACATGTCTATGCATGTAGCGGAGGGTAGGCCTATCTTACAACAGTTCTTGAAAGTAAAAATTATTGTCAGATGTACCTGATTAAAAATGGATCAATGAAGTTAAGAAATTTACTTGATGTCGTACAGTTATTAGTGAGGAAGGTATACAATCCCAGCCTCTTTGTCTCCAAATTCCACATTTTCCAACTATTCTAAATACTCCTTAGAGTTGTTTGAAGATTTAAAAAGCTTTTCACACTTTAATTGTTATGTTTCGGAGTATTGGGAAAATTAAATGATTATATATTGATTATATATATATATATATGTAAGTATATATATATATATATATATATATATATGACATGTTGCAAAATATCTGGCACACAGTAGGGCAGAAATTTTAATTACCTTCCTCTTTTCTCACTAATTAGTTCCATTTATGTAACAAATATTTTTTGAGCTCATGTTATGTGCTAGGCACCTGTTCATTCCTAGAAACCTGTTCATTCCAGGTTAAGATGCAAAGCAGCTTAGCCTCAAAGTTCTTGCAAAGGTTTTCCCTTCAGTCTTTGGTTTTTCTTTAGTTCAATAACCCTTCAACTAACTACATGTAAATCTCTAGGGAAATAAAGACCAATAGTCTCTCTCATTGTTCTCCTTCTCCTATTATGGCTTATGAGAAAGAAGGAATGAAAAAAAAAAAACAGTCACATATGATGAACCGTCTGGGACAATCTTTTTCAAATCTGTGTTCTCCTTTCTTGCTGAATCCAAAACTACTTCAACTTCCCTTGCTATCCTTCCCTTGTCTGGTAATTAGAACCTTTCTGGTTGGCTCTGCAAAGAAATGTCCAACTTCCAAGCATCACTATGAAAAAAAATAGATTTGTTTCCCCATAGGATGATTTATGCTATAAAATAAGGAGAAATGTCTAAAGAAAGCAGAGAAAAACTGAACTTTTAAACCTGAGATCAAAAGAAGAGATTATGCTTTGAACAAAAATATAGTACAAAGTCCTCTGAAAAGGTGATCCCTGAAAGAATATTCCTAAAGCAGAATAATCGGTCCATTTGGTAACTTCAAAATTGGCAAACATCAATACGAGATCATGTAGAAGAAATTATGCCCAGTTTGTCATCCAAAGAAATAGCTTTATTGAAAACTGAACACAGAGATGCCACAGGCAACCCAATCTGTAAAATTCCCAGTCAATTCATGGAATGAAGTGCTGTTGTTGATTAATTTCAGGGTTTCAGTGTGAGTTTTGATCGTCTTCACTATACACGTGGCCAGATGGCCAGAGCAGCATCTGGAATCCGATGGAAATACAGAGACGTGAAAGAATTAGCAGTAGGGTGATTGTAGGGTTCTAAAGTCCCAAAACACCAGTCTTTTCCCTTTTCAATAAAAGCTGGAGAATCCATATCCTCCATAGCACGATGGGTGGCACCAGCCATATCTGTGGCCTCCCCAGCCACACCCTAGGCCTCTAAAGCCACCACAACCACAGCCACAGCCTAGGCCATAGCCATAACCCAGGCCTCCACATCTATAGCCCAGGCCACCATAGTCATTGCCGTAGTAGTATCTCATAGTGTCAGGAGCTGGGGTTTCTGTTTGGTAATTGGGTGTGTTTCCCAAGTATGAATGTTGCCATCTGCCCAGGGACTCTTATACCTCCAAAATAGGTGTGGCAATAAAAACAAACTTGCATAATCCTCATTCCATGGCCTGAGTAGCATGAAAAACAGACTCATTAATTTCTTTGTTTTCTAATTTAAGACAGTTTTCACAGATTCCAATGAAATACTCCCTATGTTGACAATGATTGTGGTACCTTCAAAGACCATGCATGAGATATGACCGTCATCCATAAAATCCTCTAGCCAGACATCATAGCGTCTCATTTCTGTTCAAAATAATGGACACATTCTTTACTGATTGAAGCCAATATCATGGGAAATTATAGCTAATTTTCCAGTAAGACTGAAAAAATGTTGATGATCCTTATTCAAAATCCCCAAATATTCCATTTATTCACTCTGTTCTATCAAGGTCTTAAACACTCTATTCCATTAAGATCTTGAACAATTTATTTTTTTTTTTCACAAAAATAGAGTTGCTTAAAAGTTTGGCTGTCATGAATTTTCTATCCTTTTTGTAAAATAAGTTGTGGGATCTTTTTTCACAATTCACTCATCAAATAATTCCCAAAGACCTGTCAGTGAATTTAGCTTGAATGTCCATTCATTTTACCTGACTGGCTGGAGTCACGTGAGAATTCAACACAATTTTTTCATTTTGCACTCGATCCTGAATTTCCAAAATCATCAGCAAAGAAAAAAGATTAAAAAACAAAACAAAACAAAAACTCTCCCCAACTCAGGACTCTTGTTTTGATTCTTTAGGAAAATGTAACAGGAATGCTTTGTCCCTTTACCACTGTGTGCTACTTATGTAGAACATGTTGGATTTATTTGAGTCAAAAAAAAAAAAAAAATCAATGAAGATTCAATGTCTTTAGGAATAGTTACATTTCCTCTGTTAGTTGTCTCCATATAGGACCACAGCTCCAAGATTTATTTTATAATAAAAACATCTACAAGACAAGCAGCTAAATTATTCAATGGATATTAATCATTAGCACTAAAAAGATAACACAAAACAACACTGTCATTGCTGATGGGTCAACAGGAATCATTTTTACATTCAAACCACTAACTGTGAATTTAAATTATGCACCAATTATTTCATAAATGAAATAAATATTCATTATTCCTTAAAGGGTATTCCTTAAAGTGTCAGTATCAGAAAGCTTCATATATCTAAGATATCTGTGAGCAAGTCCTCAAGCAACTTCAACCTTTGAACCTCTAATGTGAAAAGTCCTAAAAAGACACCAATTATATTATTTCCCACAGGAACTTTTAGACATAGGATTAACTTAAGGTGAAATACATGTATGATAAAAAGCTAATCTCTTTGACCTACCAGGAAATCGAAAGATCAGGATTTGCATTGTTAAAGGAAACACAATTTCATTTGAAAGTTATACTCAGTACATTTGGATTTTTTGTTGGTTTGCTTTTTTTTAATAGTTATATACTTTTTCTGAATAAGCTAAAGCAAAAAGACTCTTGTAAAATGATTTATTTATATGCAATTAGCAATTTGAACTTTCACATACGTATCTTCCTCTGGTCCTATTGACAACTCTGAACTTTTGCTGGAAAATGTTGCTTTCTTCATTTTATGTGTACTTTGCATTCAGAAGTAGAGTTAGGCAATTTTGTGACTATTTTTGAAAGGCTAGGAGATTTTCACAAAGTTATATATAAGCAAATAAATGAGACGTTACCGTGACTCCTATCACTTTACTCCTACTTCAGTTCGTCTGGAAGAAACGTATCAAAGATGAACTTTTAATGCGGCGCCTGGGTGGTGCAGTCGGTTAAGCGTCCGACTTCAGCCAGGTCACGATCTCGCAGTCCGTGAGTTCGAGCCCCGCGTCGGGCTCTGGGCTGATGGCTCGGAGCCTGGAGCCTGTTTCCGATTCTGTGTCTCCCTCTCTCTCTGCCCCTCCCCCGTTCATGCTCTGTCTCTCTCTGTCCCAAAAATAAATAAACGTTGAAAAAAAAAATTAAAAAAAAAAAGATGAACTATTAAGAATCAAAATATAATAGTTAAAATACAATTTTGTTTCTAAAGAGGATTTGGAAATCAATTGCCAATGCCTTGCCCAATTTCAGCTGGTACTTTAATTCTGTCATTGGAGGTCCCAGTCAGTCCTAATCAATAACCTCTTTGGATCAAAAAATTCTATGAAATTGATGTGTTTTCTTCTGACCAATATTCGTTGAGCATCTGTCTGTATTGGGCAATGTATCAATGCAAGGGGAACAGACAGAACCTGACCTCAAAGTCGGTACAATGAGAGAGATACTGTTTGTTCTTACCACCAATTCACAGCCACGAACACTGATGGGCACTAACAAGCCTGATCCCAGTTCTCCATTCCAGCAAATAAGCATGGGATGATTCATCTTAGACCCATCTTAATTTTCTCCATGGAAAAGGGACTATTTTATTTCACAACAGTTTTACACACTGAACCGGTATGGGCATAGTTGATTTTATTGTGCTTCACTCTATTGAACTTACACAGATACTGCATTTTTTTTTAATTTTTTTTTTTTTTCTCAACGTTTATTTATTTTTTTGGGACAGAGAGAGACAGAGCATGATCGGGCAAGGGGCAGAGAGAGAAGGAGACACAGAATCGGAAACAGGCTCCAGGCTCTGAGCCATCAGCCCAGAGCCCGACGCGGGGCTCGAACTCCCGGACCGCGAGATCGTGACCTGGCTGAAGTCGGACGCCCAACCGACTGCGCCAGCCAGGCGCCCCGATACTGCATTTTTTACAGATTGAAGGATTGTGTGGTAACCCTGCGTCCAGCAATTTATCAGAGCCATTTTTCCAACAGAAATTATTCGCCTCATGTCTCCCTGTCACATTTGAGAATTCCTGAGCATTTCAGATTCTTTTCATCATTATTATATTTGTTATGGTCATCTGTGATCAGCGGTTATGATCCACGGAAAGCTCAGATGATGGTTGGCTTGTCGAGCAATAAAGTATTTTTAATTAAGGTATGTATTTTTTAAGACATGATACAATTGCACACTTAATAGACTACAGTATTATGTGAACATAACACTTATATGGGAAACCGAAAAACTCCTTTGACTTACTTGGTTGCCATATTTGCTTTTTGCAGTGGTCTGGAACCAAACCACAATATCTCCAAGGTATGTCTGTAATTAAAATAAAAGAAAAAAACACAGCTTACATTCTTCAGCATCTAAAGTTTTAGAGAGGGGCTTATTTATTTTCTTCAAGGTAATTTCCTTATCTTTGTACTTGAAAAAATAATAACTCGCTGTAACAGGAAATCTGCTTGATAACTGATGAATTTTTTTGTCAGTTTTATTTTCAGTCCTATAAACTAAAAATTTTAAGACTAAATGATTTGCAAATTTCCTGGAACTGTTTCCCCAGCAAGGGTGTGTATGTTAAAATTGAAAACCAGGCCGATGCCTCTAAGAAGGTTATCAAATGACCATAATGTAGGAAAACGCAGCTAAACAATAAAAAATAAGATATAAACCAAACAGTACCATTCCCATCATTCGCAAGAACTCGTTTGAAATAAACACAACATGAACTATCCAGAGGAACGTGGTGTAATTTCAGTTTATTATTTCATCTTTTGATGTAATTGTCATGTCAGCTCTCGCCCAGATCAGATCTTCCAAGTGCATAGAATTATCGTACCGATTTCTAGATGCTGTGGTCTGAAGAGTGCAAAGCATCCAAAAGCTACCACAACAAACATTGTTGGCTGAAAAGAGAGCACAGATAGAAATGGATATCAAGCATTTTGCTTTAACATAAGTTGAGACGTTGAGTACCATCTAGCAGTGATTTTCCAGGGAACGTTTTGAGTAACGAAAAGTTTGGGGGCCTATAGCAAACCTATTAAAAACAAATTATCTCAGAGTATATACCCCAGGAAACTAAATTGGTAATGCACTCCAGGTATTTTTAATTCAGGTAGCCTTTATGCTTACTTGGAGATAAACAGTGTCTTTTAAAAAACAAGACCCTCATTCTACAGGCAGGAAACAGAAAAGTCAATTAAGTAAATTAATTAGTCAAAGAAGCAAAGTATACTTTCATATATATGTATGTATGTATACATATCTGTATGTATTTTATTTTTATATATTTATTTTAGGATATAAAATTGACCTGGTTATAAATAAAAAGCATTAGAAATTTGAAAATTCAGTGTTGAGTACAGGGCTTTTCTATTACTTGCAGTATTTTTTGTTGCTTACATATTATTATACATTTTATTTTGTATCAGCTCAATGTTTTCTTTAAAAATATTTTCTTTAATCACCATAGATTTATGGTCCCATAATAAAGCACAGAATACAAACCATGTATATTGAAATGAAGTTTGCAATTTGTTATTTTTTAAGTCATAAAAATAATAGCTTATAGGATGACTTTATAAAAATGAAATTACATTCAAAAACCACTGAAAACAAATGAAACCTAAGATATATGAAAGCATATCAAGGTTTTGTTCATCTTGTTCTCCCACGTTCTCAAGACCTCGAACACTACCCAGCACATCGGGACATGCAGTGAACCTTTCTTGAATCAAACTCATTACTGAGTCAAAACACCGTTGAGTCAAAACACCTATTCAGAAGAAAGAAGAGTAGCATTCTGATTGAAATCTCATTAACTCATTAGAAATGTACTGAAATGAATTGAGAAAGCCGCATCCCCTACGCCAGTTAAATACGCGTATTAAAAAAAAAATTTAAGTACAAGTTACGCAAGATCACAACAGATACTAGTAACTAAATAATAATGGGTGAAATCCTGATTCAATGGAAAGATCCAGATTCTTCTAGAGATAGGAACGACTAATTCCTTTTGGAGCATGTAGCCAATAGATGATAGATGTTTTCTCTACCTTAAGAAAAGCGATCACATCCCTGAAGCATAGGGGCAGCAGCATAGGGACAGAAAGAGACTGAGGATCTGTAGGTTTTTAGCGGAAGCCGGTGGAGCCATAGCCTCCAAAACATGATGGGCGGCAGCAGACGTATCTTTCTTCTCCCCTAGCCACAGCCACGGCCCAGTCTGCGGAAGCTGCCACATCCCCACCCACAGCCACAGCCCAGGCTACCATAGTAGCTGCCGTGGTAGCTCATCCTCATTGCGTCAGGGGTTAGGGATTTGGTTTGGTGCTGAAGATGATTTTCCTCAGGATGTCTCTAGCTTCCTAGAACGTTCTTACACCCTCAGTAGCTGGTGTGGTGAACAACAAGGGGCAGATGGTCTCCTTCCTATATGACAGAATAATTTAAAGTCTAAAAATTAATTCAAATTATTCTTTTCTTACTTACAAGAGGGTTCATAATCTTCTCAAAGGGCTTTTATTAACTAATGGTTATTTTTTAATGAGTTTGTGTACCGAAAACCAAATGTTTCCAA
Organism: Lynx canadensis; assembly: GCF_007474595.2. Taxonomy (NCBI): domain Eukaryota; kingdom Metazoa; phylum Chordata; class Mammalia; order Carnivora; family Felidae; genus Lynx; species Lynx canadensis. Next base: position 144,653,388 of record NC_044311.2, read on the forward strand.
GATCAAAAGTGATTATCGCCTCTTCAAAGGCCATGCTGGTGTCCCAATTAAAATGGTCTAATCTGGTTGATAGTTTCCAGTAGCTTTGTAATTGTATAAGCTCAGATTGCTTTTTTTTTTTTTTTTTTTTTTTTTTTGCATTCAATTGTCTAAGTTACTGACTTTCCCCAAACCCGTGATCTCTTCTCCATGGTGGCCAGGGCATAGTCACCAAGTCATTAGTGATTTCTAGATAGTCAAATGAGATGAAACTTCAGTTTCTTACTTCACTGTTTTGTTTTTTAAACTTTCCTTGGCATTTAGCATTGCTACCCTCCCCACCCATTTGTTCTTTTTGTCAGGTTTTCCGTCCTTGTTTCCAGTGACAAATTTTCAATTAGTTTCCTCTCCCAATATGGTATTCCTTCACTAACTTTAAATGTCCCTTTTCCATCATATTCTATGTATACACTTTTCCCATGGAATTTTGTCAAATGTTTTTAATTGCGATGCTTATACTGATGAGTTGCAAAGGGTTCCTCTAAACTTCAATTCCATCAATCTTGTTGTTTATTGCATACCTCCCATTTGAACTACATTGTGATTCCATATCTAGTAGGAAGCTCATTTCTCCCTCAAAAAACTGTTTTTCCAGATTACCAGTTACTCAAGCCGCATGGCCAAGACGTGATCTTGGAATCCTCTTTCATATGGTATGAATATTTCCGCACCTCTGACCGTCAACATCATGCACTTAGTTGATCACCAAATGAACCACATAAGTGTTTTTTTCCTGAATATTACTCATAAGTACTCATATTATTTGTTATTATTTAATTTAATCCTCTATCACTTTCTCCTGGATTAATATAACAGCTTCCCCAATGGTCACATTGCCCCAGGCAAGGGCCCTCATCTGATCTGTTCTCCATACAGAGTCCAAATGAATATTTAAAAAAAATTTTTTTTTGATCATTTCATTTTTTAGCCCATATACCTTTAAGTCATTATAGGAAAGATTAAACTCTTAAATTCAAAAACAAAGTTTTTTATCACTAAACTTATTTTTCTCTATCCTATTTACTTACAATTGACCATATACTTCCATTTATGCCATATGTAACAATGATGTTGACCTACTACATGCTTTTTTGTACTTCTTTACCGACCTTATTCCAACTCATCCTTCAAAATATAGGTCAAGTGTAACCTTCTCCAAGAAAACTTCAAAGACATCACAAGTTATTTCTACTTCTGTCTGACTTAGAAAATGCTTGAGAGTGCTGCCATATGCCCTAAACAAAATGCTCTATCTTAGCATTTCATCAGATTTTAGTACACTAATTAATTTGTTTACTATCTTTTCCACTATACTATCTACTCCTTCAGGGCAAGAACGTTTATTATAATCACATTTTATAACTTTTGTGGATGGAATAGAGTAGGTAATATATTGTTAGCTGAATGCATAAATTATGAAATGAATAGATCCACAGAAACAAATTATGTACAATCCATGCTTTTTTGAATCTATGGGTTTTCCATTCTTCTGTGGTCAATACCCTGAACACCAAGTGTTATTTACGTCAATGTGTTTACATGTGTTTATATTCTTCTACTCTATTAAGTGAAATAAATTTAAATTAAACAAAAATTCTGGAAATGTTTCTGTTTATCATTAGCCTCTTAGATTTACTGGGTGGGTGAAATAACAATTCCGGAGGTCCGTGTCTCCTAATGTATCTCCTGACAAATACACAGAGCTACAAAAAGAAAATTATAAAATCACACAAATGCTATGCTTTCAACATAACTACAAGATGGAGGGGACTATAAAGTACAAATTAGAAAAAGAAATGGACAGAAGAAGCATCCACTTCCAGTGGAGACATTTCTTGAATTTTCCTCCTAACTCTTTGTAAAGAACAAAGCAATGTCAACAGAGAAACAGAATACCAAAGACTGATCAACAATAACAAAAATCCCCCAAGAAAAAGAAAACCTTCTCCCTAAGGAGACATACTGTTTTTAAAAAATTATGCTAAATAAAATAAGGCAGTCAGAGCAAGACAAATACCATATGGTTTCACCCATACGTAGAATTTAAGAAGCAAAACAAACAAGCCAAAGGGAAAAAGGAAAGAGAAGCAAACCAAGAAACAGACTCTGAAATGTAAGGAAAAACTGACGGCTACCAGAGGGGAGTTGGGTGGGGGATGGGTAAAATAAGTGATGGGGATTAAGGGGTGCATTTGTCACAATGAGCACTGGGTGTGGTGTGAAAGTGTTGAATCACTATATGGTGCACGTGAAACTAGTATTGCACTGTATGTTAACTAACTGGAATTTAAGTGAAAACTTTAAAAAAATAGCAGATAAAGTCAAACTGCACAGAAGTGCTTAAGAATGCAGAAATAGAGTACCCGTCCGTTTTGGAAAGGCAATGGATTTGGAAAGAATAATTTAAGCCGGGAGAGAACAATGAGGAAAACAAAGTGTGAGGAGAAAATAGAGAATCCTAATAGAGAGAAGAAAAAGACTGAGGGATAACTACCAACTGCCTTCCAAATAAGGTGATGCAATTCATTAACAATACTTGATACACCAAAACAAGAGGACACACCTACACTAGGAATATCATAATGAACTTTACCAGCCTTATCTACAAATACAGAGGTGCAAGAATCTTTTTTTTTAATATGAAATTTATTGTCAAATTGGTTTCCATACAACACCCAGTGCTCATCCCAACAGGTGCCCTCCTCAATACCCATCACCCACCCGCCCTACCCTCCCACCCCCATCAACCCTCAGATTGTTCTCAGTTTTTAAGAGTCTTTTATGGTTTGGCTCCTCCCTCTCTTACTTTTTTTTCCCTTCCCCTCCCCCATGGTCTTTTGTTAAGTTTCTCAGGATCCACATAAGAGTGAAAACATATGGTATCTGTCTTTCTGTGTATGACTTATTTCACTTAGCATAACACTCTCCAGTTCCATCCACATTGCTACAAAGGGCCATATTTCATTCTTTCTCACTGCCACGTAGTATTCCATTGTGTATATAAACCACAATTCAACAATAGCCAAATTATGGAAAGAGCCTAAGTGTCCATCAACTGATGAATGGATAAAGAATCTTCATCTATACAAAGTATAAAACAAAACCAATAAAACAATTATTATTAAAACATTCAGCTTAAAACTTCTCCACCCCCCACTCACAAATATAAACAAAAAGGCAGAAGAAATTTTTAACAAAATACTTTATATGAAAAAATTATATGTACTAACGATAGGAAAAAATAAAATTTGCTTAAAAACTGAGAAAACAAGTAAAAGAAAAAGATAAAATCATTTCAGAATGAAAAGAAAGTTCCAAGATGCCTAAAGAAGTATAGATTTAAATGAAAACAAAAGATGGTGGGTGCCTGCATGGCTCAGTCCTTTAAGCATCCAAGTCTTGATTTTGGCTCAGGTCATGATCTCACAGTTCTGTGGGATCAAGGACTGTGTCAGGCTCTGTGCTGTCAGCTTGGGATTCTCTGTCTCCATTTCTCTCTGCCCCTCCCTGAAAAACAGGGAAAAAATATGGAATTAAGAAAAAGCAGAAAAATGATCAAGGTTAATAAATATGTCACTAAAAATGAAATAAAAGGAGTCAGAGAGAAAGTGGGTAAAATGAGAGACAGGAAGTCAACTTACATGTAAGTAGAGTTTATGAGAAAGGAAAAAAATGGAACAGCATAATATTCAAAATTATACTCTAAGAAAAATGCCAAAATTAAAAGAAAAGCTCTCAATGTACATATGTTATAGCCATTTATTACCTGGAAAAATGACCCACAATGAAAAACTTCAAGATAGTCTAGTTAAAAATTCTAGAGATGGATAGTGGTGGTGGTTGCAGACCAATGGGGTTGTATTTAATATCACCAAACTGTACACTTAAAAATTATTAAACTGATAAATTTCAGTTATGTATATTTTATTTATTTTTTTATTTGTTTCTATTTTAGAAAGAGAGAGAGAGTGAAAGTTTGGGGGGGTGGCAGAGGGGAAGAGAGAGAATCTTAAGCTGGTCCATGCTCAGTGAGAAGCCCAATGTGGGGCTCAATCCCACCACCCTGGGATCATGATCTAAGCCAAAATCAAGAGTTGGACGCTGAATGAACTGAGCCACCCAGGCACCCCTAGTTATATATTTTTTAACACATTAAAAAAATTGATTTTATAGATAAAAAAAAAAACCTTCAGGGCATCCAGGAAAAGATCAAATAACTTACAGTGATAAAAGAATTAGATGCTTGTCAGACTTCTTCAAGGCAACTTACAAATCAGGCCAATAATTTTGCAACATTTTCAGAAACCTCAAGAAAATAAAATTTGAACCAAAGATGTTGTATCTAATCATTCAGTCCTTCAAATATACTGGTTATAGAAAGGAAAATTTTAACTGTGCAAGAACCTGGAGAATATTGGACTCTTAAGCCTTCTTTGATGGGTCAGCCAAGGATCCAAGAGAGATATCTGAGGAAACTTTGCAAACGACTGATTTTGAAAATTTAATATACTTAATTTTTTTTATCTAAGACTGAACCAAGGATGAAAATGAGTAAAAGAGTATGTAAACACTATATGGTATGAAAAAGTAAAACTAATACAACTATAAATAAAAAAGAGGGGAGGGGAAAGGGTAGAAAAGGTTATGTGATATTTAAATAAGATATTCATCATTCAAGCTGACAAATGAGACAGTGGGGCACCTGGGTGGCTCAGTAGGTTAAGTGCCTGACTCTTGACTTCAGCTCAGGTCATGATCTCACAGTTCATGAGTTCAAGCCCCATGTGGGCCTCTGCACTGACAGTGTGGAACCTGCTTGGGATTCTCTCTCTCCCTCTCTCTCTGTCCCTCCCCCACTCACACTCTCCCTTTCTCTCACTCTCAAGAAGTAAATAAACTTAAAAAAATCAGATACTGAAGGTTTAAATAAGAAAATGTTTATCATCCAATGTTATCATTCAAAGCTGGCAAATCAGATAGTAAAAGTTTAAAGCAGAAAATGAGGGGCTAAGGACTTTTTCATGAAAAATACATCATTAACAACTAAATAACCACTAAAAAAGTCATCAAAACATTTCTAAATATCAAAATAAGTGTATAAAATATTGAGTAAACAAAATACAATGTATAGAGAAAGAAGCAGAACAAACATAACAATATAATAGTAATTATAAAATATTTTTCCAGAGTGACACTGAACCTCATAGCAACTTAATAAATATTAAGAAGCTTAACTTTACTAAAATAAAATATGATTTGAGATCACGAAGAATCAAATATTTGTGCTTTAAGTTTATTTATTTATTTTGAGAGAGAGAGAGAGAGTGCAAGCAAGGGAGGGGCAGAGAGAGGGAGATGAGATCCAGAGTCGGACATGTTTAACCAACTGAGCCACCCAAGTGTCCCAAGAATCAACTGTTTTCAAGAAAAATAGTTAAGGCCAAGTGATCAAGAAAGTTTAATAATAGAATTATATGTAAACTAATGATGAGATGCTAGGTACTTATGTACTTATTAAAATGGATAAAATCCCACAAACTTACAATTCCAATTGTTGGCAAAGGTGCAAAATGTCAAGAACTCTCATTCATTGCTGGTGAGAAGACTAAATGGTTCAACCACTTTGGAAAACAGTTTGGCACTGTCTTAAAAAGCTAAAAATAATTGTATCATAAGATGCAGCAGTTGTTCTCCTTGATATTTACCCAAATGATTTGAAAATTTGTACCCACCCAAAATCTACGTGTCAATATTTATGGCAGCTTTATTCACAATTTTTATCAACTGGAAGCAATGTCCTTCAATAAGTGATCGGCTAAACAACTGCAGTATATCTACAGAGTGTATTCAGCAATAAAAATAATTGAATTATCAAGATGAAAAGACATAAATAAATCTTAAGTGAATATTACTAAATATATTTCTTACAGGAGAGAAGTTTGGCAAACATTACCTCAGCCAGTTGATCAAGGTCAATATCAATGGTAAAAAAAATATGTTGATAGTATATATCCTTAATATGATGTGATGAAAATGGCATTTTACCTCTGTGATCTTCCTCCAAAAAAAACATAATTCCAGTTTAATCCGGAGAAAAATATTGGGCATATCCCAATTAAGAGACATGTACGGAATACCTGACAAATACTCCTAGAAACTTTCAGGGCCTTTGGGGCGAGAACAAGTCTGAGAAAGTCACGAAGAAATTAAAGAGCTCTGATGACCAAAAGCAATATGGTACCCTGGACAGTATCCTAGAACAGAAAAAGCACACTACATAAAAAATTAAGGAAATCTGAATAAAGTATAGACTTTAGTTGGTAATAATGTGTCAATATAGATTCATTAGTTATAACGAATATACCATGCTAATGTAAGATGTTAATAATAGGAAAAATTAGGTATGGGATTTATGGGAATCCTCTGTGTTATTTTCACAATGTTTTTTTTTGGCAAATCTAAAACTGTTCTACAAAATAGATGGCCAATTCTTTAATGTATAGGCAAAGGTATAGCAGATAAATGGGAAGAATGAGACGGCACTGGTTGTGGCTTTGACATTAAAGCACAATCTAACCAAATGGTAAAACACATTAAAGGAGGCCATCTTCACGATGAAGGTTAACACGAGGAAGAAATAACAGTTACTTTGGGGATGAAATAACACAGCCACCCCCTTTACAAAGCAAAGTATACTAGAGATGTATGGAGGCATATAATACACTAACCTCAGAACAAGACATAAAATGGAAAAATTCAAGTAAGAGTACAGAGGACCAAAACATATTGATGAGCCAAACTGACTCCTTTAAAATTGTATATGACTTTACATTTTGATAATGCAAAATAAAACTTATGCTTAAGCATATAAGGAACATTGCGAAATTTTATTATTTTATATCATGAAGAAAGCATCAGGAAGTTCCATGAAAGATGTTACAAAAAAAGTCCTCTAATGGTGCAGTGCAACATGCAGTTAATAAAAATTAAATAAAGACCTGATGAGCCCTTCCACCTAGAAGTTAAAACAAACAAAAAACTATGAACTCATGAGTGGAAGAAGAAATAGAAAACAGATGACATAATTTGTAAAGTTTATGTATTTATTTTAAGAGAGAGAGAGAGCACAAGCAGGGGAGGGGCAGAGAGAAAGAGAATCCCAAATGGGCTTCACACTGTCAGCACACAGCCCAACGCAGGGCTAGATTTTACGAACTGTGAGATCATGTCCTGAGCCAAAAACCAACTTAGCCACCCAGGCACCTCCAGATTACATAATTTTTAAATGGTGATAAGTACAGTGAAAATAGTACATATAATATGCGGTATAAATTACAAAGATTGAGGAAGATTTCATTATAAGCACATACGTCAGTAAAATACAAGAATACAATAATTGCATTAAGTTTCCAATTTAAAATTGAGAAGTACAAACAAGTAAACTAAGAGAAGGTATAATTAAGGAATTATAACAAAAGATAATTATCAAAGCAAAAAAAAAGATAGGAAACAATACAATAATGCAAAATCATGGTTACTGAATACAACAAAATAGAAAAACTACCAACTAACTTAATTTTTAAAAAGAAGAAGAAGAAAATTGTAACTAAATTTAACTAAATAATACATAAATATATACAGTATAAATATATAGTAAACACAAATGTGAGTATAAATATATAGAGAGTCTACTTTATAAATTTCTATGCAAATAAATTTGAAAACCTGGATGGGTTGCATAGTCTTTTTTTGTAGGAAAAAAAATTTACTACAATTGAACCCATTAGAAGTAGAAATATTAATACTACTTTTTAAAAATATTTACTTATTTATTTTGAGAGCGAGTGTGAGCAGGGGAGGGACAGAGAGAAAGGGAGAGAGAGAATTCCAAGAAGGATCTGTGCTGTCGGCACAGAGGCCCACGAGCAGGGTTCAATTTCACAACTGTGAGATCATGCCCTGAGCCAAAGTCAAGAGTCAGATGGTTAACCAACTGGGCCACCCACGTGCTCCAAGACTAACTTTTGAGAAGAAAACAAGAAGGAAAGCAAACATATACCCCCCGGCAAAAGCCGCAAGTCCCATTATTTCAAAGGTTATTCTACCAAAAATCCAAAGACATAGTGTTTATGCAACATACATAACTTGTTCCAGAGCACTGAAAGTGAATGAAGATTCCAAACACTTTTTATAAAGCAAATATATTTATTGAAACTCACTAAAGATAGCACACACACAAAAAGCAAATTACAGACCAGTATTACTTACAAGGATGTATGCAAAAATGCTTAAAATACTAGACAATTGAGTCTAAAACCATAATAAAAAAAATAATACATCATGGGGAGATGGCATTAACTTAAGAATATAAGTGATCTCCTTCTAAGGACCTTTATTAATATAATGCATCATGTTAACAAATTCAAGAAGAAAAATCATATTACTATTACCATAAATGCTGAGTAACTTTTGACGAATTTCAACACTCATTCCTAATAAAAGTACTTAAGAAAATAGGAATTGATGGATTATTTCTTAATATAGTAAGATTGTTTTAAAGTCAGCATCTTCATTAATTGTGAAACTTTAGACACATTTCCATAAAGATCAGGAGAAAGACACAAATGCCCAGTATATTCACTATTAAATCTTGTTCTGGAGATATTGGCTAATGCAGCTGGGCAAGAGCCCAGCTCAATAAAGGAGCAAAAATTAGAAAAAAAGGTAGGGGCGCATGGGTGGCTCAGTTGGTTGGGCGTCTGACTTCAGCTCAGGTCATGATCTCGTGGTCTGTGAGTTCAAACCCCATGTCGGGCTCTGTGCTGACAGCTCAGAGCCTGGAGCCTGCTTCAGATTCTGTGTCCCCCTCTCTCTCTGCCCCTCCCTTGCTCATGCTCTGTCTCTCTCTCTCTCTCTGACAAAAACAAACAAAAGAAAAAAAAGAAAAAAAGGTAAAAAGAAATGAAACTATCTCTACTTGAAGACAACATAATAGCATACCTGGAAACCCTTGAGAATCAATGATAAAACCAATCCAAAAACTAAAATAATTCATTAAGCAGCACAATATAAAATTACCACAAACAATCAATACTTTTCATATACATGAAAAAGTAGATGATATCGTGATAAAAAAAATCTCTATTTACAAAAGTAACAAAGAATATAAAATACTTAAAAATATACTTAGCAAAAAAATATGCAAAATCTATATTAGGTGTTTTAAATCCCAAAAGACTTCAAAGTAGACTAGAATAAATGGGAAAAAATCCTCTCTTCATGGAATGAATAATTCAATAACATGACAATGTAATGTTTCCTCAAGTTAATTTATAAACTCCATTTAATCTCAATAAAAATATTTACGAGTTAAGGGGCGTCTGGGTGGCTCAGTCAGTTAAGCATCTGACTTCGGCTCAGGTCATGATCTCACGGCTCGTGACTTCGAGCCCTGCATCGGCTCTGTGCTGACAGCTCACAGCCTGGAGCCTACTTTGGATTCTGTGTCTCCCTCTCTCTCTGCACCTCCTCCACTCGCGCTCTGTCTGTCTGTCTCTCTATCTCAAAGATAAATAAACATTAAGAAAAAAATATTTACAAGTTTGTTTATTTTAATGGAGATAGATAAATCGATACTAAACTTCATGTGGCAAAATAAACAGATGAACATAGCCAGGAAAATATTAATTTTAAAAGGCTGTGAAAAAATTGTAGCCCTACCACATATTAAACTGTAATATATACCTCTAATGAACACCATTTGGTACTGGTTCATGAATTAAAAGATACAAGAAATAAAATTAAGAATCTGGAGAGAGAGCAAAATTCTATGAAAACTTAGTGTATTCAACGGAATACTACTTGACAATGAGAAAGAATGAAATCTGGCCTTTTGTGGCAACGTGGATGGAACTGGAGAGTGTTGTGCTAAGTGAAATAAGTCATACAGAGAAAGATACCATATTTTCACTCTTATGTGGATCCTGAGAAACTCAACAGAAGACCATGGTGGGGGGGGGGTGGGGAGGGAGAAAAAAAAAAAAAGCTAGAGAGGGAGGGAGCCAAACCACAAGAGACTCTTAAAAACTGAGAATAAACTGAGGGTTGATGGGGGGTGGGAGGGAGGGGAGGGTGGGTGATGGGTATGGAGGAGGGCACCTGTTGGGATGAGCACTGGGGGTTGTATGGAAACCAATTTGAGAATAAATTTCATATTAAAAAAAAAAAGAAAAGAAAATTTAGTGTATTGATAAGGTGGGTAAAATATACTTTTTAGGGGCGCCTGGGTGGCGCAGTCGGTTAAGCGTCCGACTTCAGCCAGGTCACGATCTCGCGGTCCGTGAGTTCGAGCCCCGCGTCGGGCTCTGGGCTGATGGCTCAGAGCCTGGAGCCTGTTTCCGATTCTGTGTCTCCCTCTCTCTCTGCCCCTCCCCCGTTCATGCTCTGTCTCTCTCTGTCCCAAAAATAAATAAACGTTGAAAAAATAAAATAAAATAAAATTGTTAAAAAAAATATATACTTTTTAACAAAAACTATTTGGGAAACTAGATAGGAACTTATAAACACATAAGAGACAAAGTAGATCCATATCTCCTCAGGACACAGAAGCAACTCATTCCATCTCTGTGAGTCAAAGGCACATAAAAGAACCATATAGCACTAGCAAAGCACATGAGTGAATTCCTACACAATCTGGTAATAGGGAAAGGCTTTTTAACCTTGACTAAAAATCCAGAGCGATAAATAAAATAATTGATAAATTTGATTTTTAATTTGAATTTTAACTGAAATTTATATGTAAATATGTATATCTTTATCTGTATCTATATTTATCATATATTTATCATATATATATTATACCTATATATTTTTTGGCAGCACCGCCATAAGAAAAGGGCAAAAAAAAAGGGAAAAATATAGGCAACATATATTCTATGTAAAAGGATCATATTTTTAACATACAATGACTTTGAATATTAAGGTAAAAAGACAATGGGCAAAGCTATGAGCAGATAATTCAGCAAAAGGCTGTACAATGTCCAATAAGTATAACAAAAAACAGTCCCGCTGCTAATACAAGCACAAATTAAAATTAGCATATGCTATTTGTTGCCTATTAGATTGGCAAAAATTTAAAATATGTGACTGCATTCTTTTGGTGGAGAAATAGTCATTCTTGTACATTCCTGATGGTAATGTAAATTGGTGAAAACTAGGTGCAGTATGTGGTAGGGAAAATAATGCCTTCCCTGCCCCCCCAGAAAAATGTCCATATTCTAGTTCCATAATCTGCAAAACGTTACTTCACACGGCCAAAAAAAGTAGGCAGACGTCACATCGGTTATGGAATTTGAGGTAAGATTACTATAGGTATTTAGGTGGGTCCAATGTTATCACACTAGTCCTTAAAAACAGAACCTTTCTCTGCTGCAGAGAACCAGAGGGATAACAGCATGAGGAGGACTCCATGTTCATTGCTGGCTTTAAAGAGGGAGGAAGGGGACATGGGCCACAAAAGGCAGGCAGTCTATAGAAACTAGAGAAGACAAGGAAATACATTCTCCCGGACAGCCCGCAGAAAGCAATGCAACCCTAGCCAGTGTGTGCTTGCTGGCTGACCTCTAGAGCTGTAGGATAATGAATATGGATTGTTTCAGCTACCAAGATTGTAGGAATTCATTAGAGCAGCACTAGAAAACTAATATGTAAAAGAAATTGGCAGTAACTTCAAATGCATCAATTTGTGAATCTGCAGGTGCCTCTTAAGGAATTTACCCTGAAGATAGCAATATAAATATAATATGGACAAGGGTGTTCATCGCACCATTGTTTGTAATTACAAACAATGATGAAACCCAAGTGCCCACACAAAAGGGCGGTTGCGTCTATGCCCAAAATGGAGCATTACACAACTTGAAACTTTAAAAACTTCGAATGAAGAAAGACCATATCTTGAAATGGGCCCAGAATGATTTCCAGGAAACACTGTTAAGTGAAAAGAAGAAAAAAGCAAGGTGTGTCTTTTGTGTAAAAAAAAATACAAAGATAGATAAGAAAATGTACACTTATCAGATTATTTGGGCATGAGAAAGAAATATAAACCACAAGCCAATTAGACTGATCACCAATTGAGGAAGATCTGGACTGAAGGGTAAAGGATAAGAGGATAGTAACAGGATAGTAACAGGATAGCACATTCTGAGCTTCAATATGATATACTTTTGTTTCGACCTTTCCTTAAAATATATTTACGTGTATTTAATATATTTATTAATTATTTTATTTGCCATTAAACATTATATTATTTATTAATATATTACTATCTTTAATATAATCATACAGTAGGTACACTTTTCTGTATGGCATCTTTAGTTCAGTTATATGTCTGTGGAGCTCACCCACATTACTGAGGGAAAAAGTGCTTCATTTCTTATCACTGCTGTGTGATAGCACTACTATGAATGTCCTTTAACATTTATGCTGGTGGGCATGTTCACTCTTTTCCCTTGGACACGTTTGCAAGAGGGGAATTGCAGTGTGGTAGATTATATGGACGTTCAAAATATGAGATACACGGGGCACAAAGCATTCAGCCACTTATTGGTGAGCCTCTCTTCTCAGATGACTCCCAGACTTACACTTGGGAATATCAGGTAGCAGTATCATCTCAGATGCATTTCTCTCCAGAAACGACAGAGGTCGGTTAGCCCAAAGAGCATTTTGTGTTTCCTCGGAAAACGTCCTCATTAGTGAGAAACACAGACCAGACCAGACTTTCAACTGCTTGAGTCGTTTTCCTGAAATTGTGGGTTCAGTTTCCAAATGCTGTGGCATCCAGGAAGGAGGGGCGTCAGCCTCTTTGCTCTATGTCATCTCACGTATTCAAGTTTCTAACCTCCTTTTCCATCTCCAAGAATGGGGAAAGTGGAATGTACAGATCAAAGTAGAATACGGTGTGGAGATAAAACAACCATTTAGGCTTTTGTTGTTGTTGAAGCTAAACACTCAAGTTTTCTACCTTCGTTTTTAATTTTTACTTCATGGTGATACTGAAAATCAAAAAGCGTTTAAACATAAAGACTTCTTATTGCTAAAGAACACCGAAGAAATGGGAGCTAGCACTTATAATAGAAATAAAGATAAAGTTGTTTCTGGAATGCAGATCTGTAATTGGGTATTTTTTTAAAAAAAGCATCATCTAAAGTCTCCAAAAGATGATAGGAGTTAGCTTGTTAATACAGCAGTTAGCAGGGTTAGTATTTCAATTCACTATTTAGACTTCCAGGCCCTTCATCACTACACTATGGAAGGCAGCATCAGTGTGGTCAATATGGGTGACATCACACACCTGTGATGGGTTTCCCATTGGAGCTCAGGCTGAGCGAGCCCCTCCTATTCACTCACTCCAGTGAGCTGGCTGGCACTTGCCGAGGGAATTGGGTTGCACCCTACCTACCTCCTGTCATGTTGTCACTCTTTCTGCTTTTGTGGTGGTTTATTTGATGCCTTGTTGGTTTTAATGTACTGATAACTGATGGTGTTGAAGAGTCTTGAAGGTGGTTAAGGGGAATCATGTCTTTGCTCAACTCTCCCACCCAACCATAGGGGTAGGTGGCCATTCTTTCCAAATTGTGGATGACTCCCAAAGAATGTCATGTGACGTTTTAAGATATGGGTTCTGAAGACGCTCGATAATGATGATGATGATTTTATTTGAATATAGTTGGCCCACAATGTTACGTTAGTCCCAGGTGTACAATTTAGTGATTTGACAAGTTTATAAATTACGCTATGCTCACCACAAGAGTAGCTACCACTGTCCCATTACATCACTATTACAATATCATTGACTGTATTCCTTATGCTGTGCCTTTTATTCCCATGACTTGTTCATTCTATAACCAGAATCCTGTACCTCCCACTCCCCTTCACCCATTTTGCCCAACACCCTTACTCCCCTCTCCTCTGGCAACCATCCATTTGTTCTCTGTATTTATAGATATGATTCTGCTTTTTGTTTGTTTACTCATTTTTTTTAGATTCCATATATGAGTGAATCTAAGCCTGACTTATCTGACTTAGCACAATACCCTATAGGTCCATCCATCTTGTCTCTAATGGCATAATCTCATCCTTTTTATGGCTGTATAATATTCTTGTGTGTTTGTGTGTGTCTGTGTGTGTACTATATCTTCTTTATCCATTCATCTATTGATAGACACTTATGTTGCTTCCATATCATGGCTATTGTAAAAAAATGCTATAATAAACAGACATGCACACATTTTTTAGAATGAATGTTTTCATTTCCTTTTGGTAAATACCCAGGACTAGAATTATTGGATCATATGGTATTTCTATTTGTAATTTTTTGAGGAATCTCCACACTCTATCACAGGGGCTGTACCAATTTACGTTCCCACTAACAGTTCCTGAGGGTTCCTTTTTCTCTATATCCTCACCAACACTTGTTAATTGTTGTCATTTTAATTTTAGCCATACTAACTGCTGCAAGGTGATATATCTCGTGATTTTGATTTGCATTTCCCTGATGATGAGTAATGTTGAGCATCTTTTTGTATGTCAGTTGGCCATCTGTATGTCTTCTTTGGAAAAATGTCCTCTGCCCATTTTTGAATCAGATTGTTTGTCTTTTTGGTATTGAGTTGTATGCATTCTTTATATATCTTGGATATTAACCCTTATGGGATATATCATTTGCAAATATCTTCTCCTATTCAGTAGGTTGTCTTTTTGTTTTGTTGGTGGTTTCCCTGGCGGTGCAGAAGCTTTTTGTTTTGATGTAATCCTAATAGTTTATCTTTGCTTTTGTTTCCTTTGGCCTAGGAGACATATCTACAAAATAGCTACCTTGTTATGGCCAATGTCCGAGAAATTACTGCCCGTACTCTCTTCAAGGATTTTCATGGTTTCAGGTCTTCCATTTAGGTCTTTAAGCCATTTTGAGTTTATTTCTGTGTATGGTGTTAGAAAGTGGTCCAGTTTCATTCTTTACATGGAATTGTTGAAGAAAATCAATGACTGAAAATTCCAGAAGTTCTGAATGAAAGTGGGTATCTTTAATCAACACTGGCAAAAACTACATACTGTGCAGGTTGAAGCCAAAGGTCAATGTTGTTACACTGTTAGTGGAGTGGGGGGAGCACTGGTACCTGGTAGTGTAAACAGTCCCTCACATGCATGGGCTCCTACACACACAAAAATGAAGTCTTAGGTACTGAAATTGAAGACTTCATGCACTCAAGAATCTCCACAACTTGTATCAGACATATTTTCTTTTCAGGAATGAAGGGAAGTCCTCCCATTTTTTAAAAATATTTATTATTTTTGGGAAAGTGCAAATGAGGGAGGGGCAGAGAGAGAGGGACAGAGGATCCAAAGTTGGGTCTGCACTGACAGGCTGATAGCAGAGAGCCCATTGGGGGGCTCGAACCCACGAACTGTGAGATCATGATCTAAGCCGAAGTCAGATACTCAGCTGACTGAGCCACCCAGGCGCCCTGAATTCTCTTATCTTGGAGTCACTTTTATGCCAATTCTATAAAACTGTAAGTAACTGTATAAATTTGCTTTAAAAATGTAGTTTTGTAAATATTTAACATTCTTCTAATTGGATTTTGAATTATAATTGTCAAGTACCATGTTTGGGGGGTTATGTTTTATTATACTTTGTTAACAAAGGAAGATTGTGCACTTTAAAATTGTTTTATGTGTAAATTTAATATACTCATGTTAATCAGATGACTTTTGGGATGCCCCTAGGTCACCTAATGGGAGGCCGATGGCCAGGGAAACCGACCCTTATGATTGGAGGGCTGGAACTTTCAGTCCTTCACTTCCACCTCCAGGAAGGAGAAGGGGCTGCAGGTTGAATTGATTGCCCTTGGACAATGATTTAATAAGTCATGATTGTGTAATGAAGCTAACATTAAAAAACCCAGAAGGATAGATTTCGGAGCATTTCCTGTTGGTGAACATGTGGGGATTTGGGGAGAAAGGTGCACCCTTTCCCCATACCTTGCCCTACACATCTCTCCTACCTGACTGTTCCTGAGTTATATCCTTTTATAATAAACTGATGATCTAGGAAGGAAAATGTTTCTGTGAGTTCTGTGAGCCACTCAAGCAAATTAATTGGCCATAAAGAGGTGGTTATTGGAGCCTCCAAACTATATAGCTGGTCCATCAGAAGTCCAGGTGATAACCTGGACTTATGACTGGTGTCTGAAGTGATGGACGACAGTCTTGTAGGACTGGTCCCTTAACCGGTGGGATATAACATTACCTCCAGATAGTCAGTGTCAGAATTGAGTTAAACTGTAAACTATCCAGCCTGTGTTGGAGAATTGCTTGTTAGTGTGGGAAACCTTCCCCTCCACACATACACCCACATGTTGATGTTGATGATCACAACCGTTCATGTGCCTATTAGACTTGCGGATATCTTTTGTGAAATGATTGTTCAAGCCTTTTATAAATTTTTTAAATTATCAAATTTTTACTTATTGAGTTTCTAAGTTATCTAATGCATGCCAGTGCCACATAAATGCATGTCAAATATTTTTTTCCCAGTCTATGACAGATCTTTTCAAATTTTTTATGGTGTCTTCTCATAAACAGAAATTTAGAAACCCCTACCGTTTTTCTTCCTCAAGATTTTCTTGGTTATTTCGGGTTTGTTTGTTTTTTCACATATCTAGATAAATTTTAGAATCACCTTTTAATGTCTATAACATTTCTCCTTGGATATTTTAATTGCACTGAATTTATAAATCAAATTTGTCAGAACTGTCGATAAGGAGGATTCCTCCAAATCACAACTGTGACAGATCTTTCCTTATATTTAGACCTTCTTTAAGCTCTAAGTAATGTTTTAAAGGTTACTAGGAACTGGACATTTTTGTTGGATTTATTAATAGATGGGCAATCACAAAGGTTTGCATTGTCAGATTCTCACGATGAGTTTGCAGAATGAGTTTGCATTAATGAGTTTGCAGAATGCTGCTTACCACAACAAAACCATTTTTTCTTTCCAAGTGAGGAAAACTAAGGGGATAAAGGTTCAGTTAACACGGGCTAAATAAGATTTAGTGTGGGGCGCCTAGGTGGCTCAGTCAGTTGAATCTGATTCTTGATTTCTGCTCAAGTCTTAAACTCAGGGTTCCTGAAATTGAGCCTCACCCCATGCAGGACTTTGTGTTGACAGCTTGGAGTCTGCTTAGGATTTTCTCACTCCCTCTCTCTCTACTTCTCCCCTGCTCTCTCTCTCTCTGTCTCAAAATAAATAAACCTCAAAAAAGTTTTTAAACAAGATATAGGGTATGTAAGATCTCAACTTTGCTACTCACATAGGCTTCATCTGGCTGCATAGCTAACTTCCAATCTTTCACAGAACAGTAGAACATTTGGGGTTTATTTATAGTAATCTACCTAGGTAAGCCAGATATACACTGTGAAAAGCACTCCTAGCACCATCATCTACTGGACAGAACAATCCATTCAAAACCCTCCTCCATTCATTTTCATTTTTAGCCACTAAACTCCATGAGTCTAGAGGCCATAGGAGAAGATGTGAGAGATTTCCCATTAATCCTTTCCTCTCCACTCTGTATTTAAGGTTTTGATGCTGCTGGAAACTACATTGATTTTTAAATTTTGTTTCTAATGCTTCATAAGTAGAAATGCAATGAATTTTTACAAATTAAATATACCAGGGAAACAATAAATGTCTTATAAATTAAACATTTTCCAATGATTAATTATTGCTCTTATTATTACTACTGCTCTCATTAATATTGTTGCCTAGTGGTAACTGTTAGGAACCACAGGACAATAATGAATAGAAGTGATGGAGGAAGAAATGTCTTCCCAAGCTCAGGAAGAAAGCATTTAGTATTTTGCCAACAAGTAGCATATTGATTGTAAGTGTTATCTTTTTTGTTGTTGTTTTTTAGATGCGTTTTATCTATTTCTGGTTTCTGTTCCAGCATGCAAAGCACTGGAAATCATCACTTCCCTCTTTAGAACAAAAAGAGCAAGGGAAAAAAAAAACCCAAAAATTAATGACTTCCATTGGACCCACCAGGTAACTGAAGTTCAGACCAAATCGCCTCCTTGAGTCTGGACAGAGTGCTTCTTAGAATCACAACTTAGATCTGCTTACCTGGGACAGAAGCCCCTGTCATCACAGACTGAAGGAAGAGCTTGCATGAGAATTTTAAGAAATTGCCAATCAGGTGAAAATAATAAATTCTTAGGACTAAGGGACCAAGGTGTTAAGGGGATTGCTACACTTTACTGGGCTTTATCTCCAAATTTCCTTCGGTTTTCATGACAAAGATCCAAGAAAGATCCCATTATGGCTCTAGAAGGGAAAGAAAAGAGTAATCAGTATGAAATACATCCAAAACCTCCTCCATAACAAAAACTAATGCACCAGAGAAAAGGGAATTACTTCCACTCCAACCCCTTTCAGCCTCTCTATCTCATCTAAAAGAGAGAAAAACCCAAAGTCTACAGGGGTCGGGGCTTCAATTAAATATACAGGGAGCCCTACATCCAAGGAAGACAGTAAGGGCTGTACCAACTGAAGAAACAATTGTGAATATCAACCTTGAGACACTATCCACTAAGAGACAGAGATTTAATTCTAAGATTATAGAATGACTCTTTTACCTAAATCTTATGATTCCAATGGCGCTCCAGGATAATAGTGGATTATAGCAGAAAAAGCTGCAAGACACAGACTCCTTTTGAAGAAAACTACTTAGGATAGTCTACAGTCAAAAAGAAGCAAACCTGTAGCTCCTATAGCTATAACAAACATTTAACACAGCCCTACTCCCAACCACATTAACATAAATTCTCACACTAAAGGCTTTGCCTCTGTCCCAAGTACCTAATAAAACACAGTTGACTTTCAACAACAGCAAAAAAGTACAAGGGATGTCAAAAGGCACGGAAAAACACACGCAGAAGAGAAAATCATCAGAACTAGACTCAAATATAACAAGGACATTGAAACTAACAGTCTGGGAATTTAAAATGGATACGACATAATGCTTTTCCATTTACTCTGTTAATATATTGGCATATGTTTATAATTTTCTAATGGTAAACTTTTCTCGTACTCTTCAAATAAAACTCATTTGCCCATGATGTATTGTCTATTTCATATGTTGTTATATTAAATTTGCTTCTATATTCTAAAGAATTGTACATATATGTTAGCGAGAAACACTGGCCTGTAATTTTCTCTGCTGATGATAATATTTTTTATTTTGAGATATTGCTGGCTTCAAAAAAAAAAAAGTAGGGAAGTGTTTCCTCTTTTCTTATTCTTTGGAAGAGAAAGTGTTTAGAATTTACCAGTAAAACCATCTAGGTTGAAATTGGCATTTTTGACAAGATTTTTAATTGTGAATTCAATTTATATGCGAGATATAGAACTCTTCAGATGTTTTTCCTTCTTGGGTCATTTTTCCTAAATTTAATTTAATATGATAACGTATATTATAGGCCGTGATAAATGGTTTTCACCTTTATTTTATGAAATAAAATAAATATTACAACAAATATCATATACCTAACTCCTAGACTTACCAATTGTTAATATGTTGATATAATTCCTTTATGTTTATTTTCTCAAGTATTCTCAAATAATTTGCATGCAAACGAAAGTATTTCCTTATTATTTTGCTTTAGGATTAACAAGATAATTTCCAAGGCGAAATGAATTTCAAAAGTGAACCTAAGTTTGAATATCATCACAGAACCTCTTTAACCCAACGAGATAGAATTCTTACCTTCTGGTAGGGAAGAAAAGGTAGATATTGAAGATGATGAGAAAGGAGATAAGATGAAGGAGAAGAGATAGTCACGAAACAAAGTATATTGGTAAATTTCTTAGATCGAAGAAGCAAATGTTGCCATAGTTGATGATTATATTAGTGCACTGCAGCAAATTTACTGTGATTAAAAAAAGAAAGAAAGAAAACAAAACTGAAGCTCAAAACACGTTTACTCTGTCAGAAAGAGATTATTATAGATATCAGATATAGAAAGGCAAAGCCTGGCTAGGGTACAATGACTCTCCATCCTACACAGAAGGGGATCCTTAAAGAGCATTCCTAATGAAACATCTACTGAATCAAGTTTTCATCACATTATTGTCAGAAACCAGGGGGTCCAGATAACAGTTTAAGTCTCAAGACAGGATAAACAAAGTACGAGGTTATGAAATACAATTTTCTGGGTGAATCAGAGACAAGCGCACAAATTGTAAATTTTCAAGTATTTATTCAGTAGAAGCCAGAAGACCAGTATCTTCCATAGTAACAGGGACGAGAGCAGCCATATCTGTAGGCTCCCCAGCCACAGCCACAGCCCAGGCCGCCGAAGCCTCCACAGCCGTATCCCAGGCCTCCGTAGTAGCTGCCGTAGTAGCTCATGGTGTCAGGGTGGTGAGTGTGGTTCGGTATCGTAGGCCGGTTTTGTGACTGTGACAGCACAGGGACATTTATATATACGCTGAGGGGTGTACAAGGCCACACCTCTGAATGTCATATGATAGAACACATTACTTGGAAACTATGTCAACCATCTTGTTTCCTAACACCAAACCGTGTCTTCCGCTTGTTTATGTCACTTAGTTATTTAAAAGTTATGCAACAGGCCTGATTTTCTGCTTCATTTGAATGCCTAGAGAAACATTGGACTGTTAATAAGACGCTATTGTGTTTATAACCGCCATACTCTGGGTTTCTTGGCTTCCCCTCCCGTCAGCAAATCTCTGTAGCTTCAGGCATTTTTCAACTCGGCGTCACAGGAGATTGCATTTTTTTCCTTTGACAATTGTATCTTTTCCTCTAATTGTATCTTTTCCTTTGACAATTCATGCCTGTTGACTCTTTTCTAAGCCAAGGGTGTCTTCTTTACCAAGAATTCACATAAAGTGAACCAGAATCGTTCCCTGAAATACTAGTCCTGTGACAATGGCAATCAACTGTGATGTACATCTAAATACAATGTGCTTTTAAAGTCAGCTGAGACCCAGGTTTCCTGGTGCAAGGATGATATTTAATTTTTAGAACAGCCACAAACTGGGAGTCAAAAGAATGCCTCAAGCATTATGTCTCACGTTAGAGTAAGCCTGCCTGGTAGATTCCGCTGAAGATTGAATAAAAAAAAGAGTTCCTGCTGATTATTATAAATAGCTCTCTGCCCAGGAATACATTCTTATATCAGGATCTGAATTCCATATTATCATGGGACCATAGGATTTCAGAATTCAAAGAGACTTGGGGCACCATTGATGTCAGTGTCCTTTATTTATTTGTTTTCTTAACCAATGAGAAATTACAAGTCAGACAACAGAATTATGCAACAATGATCTTTTTTTTTTTTTAATTATTGAAGCATGGTCAACACACAATGCTACATTAATTTCAGGGTCCAACATAGTGACTCCACAAGTCTGTACATTATACTATGTTCCCCCACAAGTGTAGCTACAGTCTGCCCCCATATAACTCTCGCAATTCAGTGACTGTATTCCCTATGCTGAGCCTGTTGTCCTCATGCCTTATTCATTCCGTAACTGGAAGCCTGTATCTCCCACTCCTCTTTCCCCATTGTGCCCATTGCCCACCCCTCCCCTCTGGCAACCACCAGTTAGTTCTCTGTATATGTGTCTGTCTCTGCTTTTTTCTTTGTTTGTTCATTTGTTTTGTTTTTGAGATTCCACATGTAAGTGAAATCACACGGTGTTCATCTTTGTCTGACTTATTTCACTTAACGTAATTCCCTCTTGGTCCATCCACATTGTTGCAAATGGCAAGATCTCATTCTTTCTTATGACTGAGTAATATTCCATTGTATTATATATACCACATCTTTAACCCTAAGTGCTCCAATTCAACCTTAGTTTGTCAGAGAAATTTGAAATTGAGGCTATGCTTGCAGGTGAGGGAGTTGAATCTCCCAGATGCAGTGCTGCCTCATATTTGTGGTTTATTGTTTATTCCCACTATTATTAGAAGAAATGCAAGTGACATGAAACCAATTAGCACGTTTATGTAGTTAGTTCTGCTGAAAAAAATGCTCAAAATATTCAAATATCAGAAAGTGTATAGATGATATTTGGACTTCATTTAAGCTTATTACACTTGCTCCCCCTACTAGTTTATTAATAGTACAATGTGATTAAATGGCTTATTATTTCCATACTGATGGAGCTTTGCAATGTACCAAATGAAGAGAATTATTAATGGTAAAGAACTGCTCTTTTTGGGTCTGTTTACATTAGCAGAATTTGGTTTAATAAAATTTAAGGAAAAATATTTTTTTATCGTTTATTTTTGAGAGAAAGAGACAGAGTGTGAACAGAACAGGGGCAGAGAGAGAGGAAGACCCAGAATCCAAAGCAGGCTCCAGGCTCTGAGCTATCAGCACAGAGGCCAATGCGGGGCTTGAACTCATGAACCGTGAGATCATGACCTGAGCCGAAGCTGGAGGCTAACCGACTAAGCCAGGCGCCCCTAATTTAAGGCAAAATTTTTAAAAATCTATTATCTTCAATCCTGTCATAACCCAGATAAAGCCAGGTATTTGCCTTGTAAAGGATATCAGTAATAGAAGATATCACAAGGTTCAACCTAGGAACTACCTCCTGTGTTCTGCTTTATTTAAGTCCTAAAGGAGGAGCCTACTTCTAGCCTTAAACTGTATTTGTACATGAAACACCAAGTGATCTGTCTCTTCGTCTTATCCTCAGCCTACACCGCTTCCCACCCAGCACAGAAAGGACCAGACTCTCGCAACCACCTAGGACTCATGCTGGTTGTCGAAGAAAAGAAACTTTCTTCCCATCTTTTATCGCTCCAAGATACCTCTGTGTTCACATCTCAAGATTTTGCCAAGTATCAGTGTTAGAGGCTCCTTTGATTTCTTATAACAATTCTTCATTTTCTTTTTAATCGATGTATATTTTTAAAATGTGTTCACTTAAAAGTCAGCCTTATTCTGTGGTTTTGAAACAACTGTGGAAAAATCGAATAATCAGACAGCAACTGCAAGGAGTTATGGGGAAAATCCAATTCCCTCAAAATGTGGTTCAATTCAATAGACCCTGGATATCAGCCAATTTGTTAAGGTAATCATATACAAGCCGTATTTCATCGCACTCCCAAGAACTGCCAAACGAGTGCAAGAACTTGTAAACTGTTTAAAAATTAGCACAGTGTTTTCATTGACAATCCTGAAGAAGAAATCTTTTGAATGATTCTCCACAGAGAGTACACATTGACTAGAAAAGAACTAGATAGGATACTTACTGACCTCGTCTACAGAATTTATACTGTCATTTTAAAGTAAACAATGATAATACAAATATTTACCAGGGAATCAATATAGGCCAGGTAGTATTTGAAGTCCTTTATATGTTTTAGCTCAACCCCATAACAATCCTGTGTAGTACTATTCCCATCCTGTTTGATTGCTAACACAAGGTCACACAACTAATCGGTAGCTGATGTGAGTTTCAAAATCAGTTTTCTGGTTAACGAGCCTTTACTTTTACTCACTATACAATCCTGTCTCTACCATTAAGTAAGGGTAAAGTCATTTGGCCTTCAGAAGGAACACGATGTCAGAGAAAAGCATTTAACTTTCAAACAAGAAATACTTAACCTATTTAGGAAAAAAAATATGATTACTTTTTAAAATAAATTAAAACAAATGTTTGAAATATTTCTTTTTAAAATTGGTTGGCTTAGTAAAATAAAGCATGTTACTCCTAAATTAACCTTTCTTAATTTTTTTTTAATTTATTTATTTTTGAGAGAGACAAAGACAGCGCAAGTAGGGGAGGGGCAGAGAGAGAGGGAGAGAGAGAGAATCCCAAGCAGGCTTCGAGCTACCAGCACAGAACCTGACACAGGGCTCAAACCCACGAAACTGTGAGATCGTGACCTGAGCCAAAACCAAGAGTCAGATGCTTAGCTGACTGAGCCACCCAGGCGCCCCGACCTGTCTTAATTCTTTAGCAACCCCACCAGGAGTGCTGATTAATATAATACTATTTACTTTAAAATATCTATGGGAGGTATTAGCTCGCTAAAGACAGCCTGCACAACCTTTTGGTCGTTAATCTATTCAACAAACATTTATCTGGTGATTACTACATTTCAGTCCCTAATATACTCAGTTTAAACAGAAAAGCCAGCCCATGAACATTATGGATACTGCATTCCAGAATAAGAGACAGATAGTAAAGCACGAATAAAAAAACTAATAATTTGAGTGGGGGAAAAAAAAGAATTGAAAATAAAATGAGCAAAGAGCTCTGTCCAGAGGTCTAGGCACTTATCTTACCTGTGGTACAATCTGTAACATAATCATTGGATATTGACTTGGAAGACTGGTTAGTCCTTTAGCTTAATAACTACAGGGCACCATGTGGATTTCTGTCTCTTTCTCTCTCTTCCCTCAAGACCACAGCTTTTCTATTGTCACTTCTTGATACTTTCAAAGGAGTTGACACAAACAAAATAATTTGTTTCTTTGAACCAGAAGCTTCTGATTGCGGCCTCATCCTGCTGCGTTTGAAAACTGTGTTTTCTAGTTTATCCTTGTTTTTCTTTTTTTCCATTTTCATAATTTTCATTCCTTTTCCTTCTTCTTTATCGATCTTTCTCTTCAGAACATCAGTGGGCCTTAGAGTTGCCAGTTAGGGCCAGTAGAAAAACACACTTCTCATTTCAGGTTTATATTGTACCTGATCAAACTGCAAATTTTTCCTCTGGAAACATTTACTGAGTTGCCTAATATGGTCCACAGGGGTCCTGTGTCTTGAGCACACGCCAGTGAATAAAACACACCCTCTCTCTCTGCTTTCAGGAACCGTAGTTGTTTAAATTTCCAAATGTCATCTCTTTGCTGATTCTTTTCCCCTTCATACAATCCACAGTATTTGCAGGAACTTCCCCGCCAATGACTAGATTTAACATTAGAGTATGTCTTAGCATGGGCTGGAAAAAAAAAATGTTTTACACGCCCACGCACGTGCTTTGCATTTAAAGAAAAAGTCATTAGTGAACATAAGTGGTGAAGTATATTAGCAAGTTAATTATACTAGATCTATTCTGCATGGCCAAAACAAACAAAAAAAATAATAAAAAAGCATAAAACTGAACACAATACAAATGTTTTGCATCTGAACCCAACTAAGCCCTCACTGCTGCCCATAAATCCATCTCTGTGCCCAAGTTGGTTTCTTCCCCGATTCCCCACAGTCATGTCAAATGTCTGTCTGTCTTTCAAAACAGACTCCCATTCTCTTGCTCTGGCCCAAGTTGTACTTCACAAAGCAGACAGTTACCATCAGGCAGCAATCCTTGCCACTCCCCACCTTCTCTGTCTCCTGGGCACACTTATTTGCTTTGAAATCCATTTCAGATTCAATATGTGAAAAATGTATTAAAAAAAAAAAAAAAAAGAAACTTGGGGCACCTGTGTAGCTCAGTCAGTGAAGCGTCTGACTTCGGCTCAGGGCATGATCTCGCGGTCTGTGAGTTCAAGCCCCACCGCGGGCTCTGTGCTGACAGCTCAGAGCCTGGAGCCTGCTTCAGATTCTGTGTCTCCCTCTCTCTCTGCACCTCCCTCACTTGCTCTCTGTCTCTCTCAAAAATAAACATTAAAAAAATAAATAAATAAAATCTTTAAAACAAAACAAAACGCTGCCCATCTAACCTTTTATGCACCGAGCACTCAATGTTTTTTCTCTTCCCTATCTTGACACAGAGCTTCAAAATTCACCAGTTATGCAAGCCAGGAACCTGGACTCATACCTTAGCCAAGCTTCTTTCTTCTTTCCGCAAATTCAAATTAATTTTCATTCATTCATTGGACAAATAATAGAGAACATTTACTTACTCGTCTTAAAGATAAAGTAGTAAAAGAAAAACAAATTCCCCATTTCCCCTGGACTAACATTTTAGTGGCGGAGACAACCATAAACAAAAGGGACTGATTGTATACATTCAACAAATATTTACTGAGTGGCTACTTTGTGTTCCACATTTTTTCCAGGCACTGGGAAGCACATTTCAAGGTAATAAACGAAGCAGACAAAAGCCTGTCTTCCTAAAGGTTCCTTCCATTCTAATGGGACAGGAGCCCATCAATCAATCCATCAAAAGAGTATATTTCATAGTGATAATAGTAATAAGAACAAAGAACAAAATGAGAACAAAATATAAAGCAGAGGTGGGAGATAAGCAATGACCCACTGGGGGTAGTGAAATGGTAGATGGGTAAGGAAGGCTCATCCCATCCCATATAAGTGAATTTTCATAAGCCACGTAGCTGTCGGGGGAAGAGCAGACAGGCAGAGGGAACCAAAAACACAGGTGCCCTGATATGGGGTCATGCTAGGCTCCTTGAGGGTCATGTTCCCTGAAGTGGAACAAACTAGAGAGAGAAGAGAGGAAGGTTGCATGAGAGATGTGAGATCATTTAGGTCTGTGCTGATCAGTTATACTCTTAGCAGCACCATTTAAAAGCTTTGGCTTTGCTCTGAAAGAGGTGGAAAGTGGTTGCTCAGGGCAACATGAGAACATGTCACTTGGTTAGGTAGCAGGTTAAGATGGTCCTTAAGATCTGCCCCTTCCTGATATACATGCCCTGTATTATTTCAGCACTGTGAATATAATAGGTTTTTCTACTGTGATTAGGCTCTTTCATACATAGCACAGGTGTCTTAAAAAAATGGAGATTATCTGGGTGGGCCTGACCTAATCACATGAGCCCTGTAAAAATAGTTTTCTCTGGCTGGTAACAGACTCAGAATGAGGAGGGTTTGACATGACTTTGATGTAGTGGGGGGTGGGTGGGGCATGTGCCATGGAATGTAGGTGGCATCTCATTGCTGAGAGTAGCCCCCTGCTGGCAGCCAGCATAGAAATGGGAATTCAATCCTCCAACCACAGGAACTGGATTCTCTCAACAAGCAGATTCTTCCTTAGTCCCGGGTGAGAACTCAGCCCAGCTTTGGGATACAATGAGCAGAGAACCCAACAACACCTTGCCAAACTTCTGGTCTACAGGAGAGGTGGGGGCGTGAGGACATGAGTGCTCTTTTAAATGAGGAAATTTGTGATGTTAAGCGTCCGACTTCAGCTCAGGTCATGATCTCACAGTTCATGAGTTCGAGCCCCATGTCGGGCTCTTTGCTAACAGCTCAGAGCCTGGAGCCTACTTCAGGGTCTGTGTGTGTGTGTGTCTCTCTCTGCCCCTCCCCCACTTCTCTCTCTCTCTCTCTCTCTCTCTCTCTCTCAGATAAGTAAACATTAAAAAAAAAAAAACCTTTAACTGATAAATTTGTGGTGATTTGTTAAGCAGCAAGAGAAAACTAATATAGTCTCTTAACCTTACAATCTCAAATATGTTTAACTCAATCCCTGAAATCATTAGTAATATTCCTGAACTTCATCAGGAATAAGTGTTGTCACACATGTACGAGTCAGAAGGGGTTCAAAGAGAATTAGGAAAATAGTATCATGCTAAATTTGTAATATTATGTATCTGATTATACATGTCAAAGTAAACATTAGAGGTTGACCTTCTGGGAATCTGCTTTATGACTCTTTCGCGTGGATAGGAGATTGATGCTAGTTTAATGCCACATTCTACCTGTCAAACTTCAGAAAAGCATGCTGTTCTTAGAGAAAGCTTTCTTCTCTGTACAGACCGGTAAACAAAAGCTAAAATTTAGAATTCTTCCAACTACAGTTACACGTTAGCCTCAGTTCTGGTTATGTCATATAATGTGACATTGAATGTTAAGTTGAAATTCATTTTGAAAAGTAAGATAAAATGGCTTTGTATAATTCAAAAACTCTGTTCCAAATGTTAAGGAAAATACATCGGAAATTTCCATTTTGAAAATGGAAAAAATAATAGAACTCACTAAATAACAATATTCTTAAGTGAAGTCACTTAAGGAGCATTCCTTGAAAGCTTTCAGCAAGACATTGCTGATCACAAAATACAGGTGGTCTTTTTTCAAAACTTCTTGTTAGGCCCCTTCGCTTTTATGAAAGAACTACATTTGTACCTGCTTTCGCTAACCCAAAGAAATATTAAGAGGATTTTTCCCTTAAAAAAAAAAATGGCTGCTTATGAAAATTGTATCACCGTTGGCTTTGCAATGTGTCATTATAAAGGCTCGGTGCACCCCGAGGTATGACAGTAGCGCCCCCAGCGGCCTCCTCAGGAACTACACTCAGCGTCTGAGTACCAGCCAGTAGAGCTTTGAATTATATTCGTGAGCACCTGTGCTGTACCTCCATTGATTTTGCGTATCCATTAACAAGATGTGTCCCAAGGTATTAGAGAAGACTAAAAGAGGTTATTTTGGGGTCTAGGAATGCTTGACGTTTTTTCCATATAAATTAATGGTAATTGCATCTTCACTTTATGCCAGTTCATCTGATGAAAGGTTTCCTAGGAATGCTCTCTTTCAGGATGGCTGCGAGGGTGGGTGGGGCAGGGGGAGGGCGGGCAGACTGTAATGGCTTTCTGCTACAATCGATTCTCCAACTTAAATCTTCTTTAGACTTGTAATAATTACAAAACAGGACACTGATTCTTCTAAATCATCTGTCTTCAGTTTCATATCCGTACTCACAGCAATTTCTAGAAAACTGCCACCATTATTTTTGATGGTGGTTATCACCTATGAAGCTCGAAGAGCTTTCCAGGCAATCTAACTCCACCTTTCAATTTCTAGTTTCTAAATGAATCTCTATTGAAAATGTTGAACAAGTGCATGTCTACTAGAGAAATAGCTTCTGGTTAGTGGTTATGGCAAAATGGGCTCTACAGAGCACACAGCTAGCACAAACACTGCACCCCAACACATTCCAAATCCCCCCTCTCTCCACTTTTTTTCAATACTAAGTTCAGGTAGTATCTTTTCTGAAAACTCTGACTACACAAGGCTTGATTAGATATCCCTCCCATGAGGTCCCATTGCTCTCAAAACATAGATCTTTCTGAAAAGTTAACACAGATATGGGGCACCTGGGTGGTTCAGTGGGCTGGTTAAGCATCCGACTTGTGGTTTTGGGTCAGGTCATGATCTCACGGTGCCTGAGATGCAGCCCCACATGGGGCTCTGCACTGACAACATGGGGCCTACTTGGGATTCTCTCTCTTCCTTTCTCTCTTCCCCTCCTCTGCTCATGCTCTCTCTTTCTCTCCAAAAATAAATAAATAAACTTCTAAAAAGTTAACACAGATCACTGTATTATGTATTTGTTATCTGAATTCCATCTGAACTGTGAGCTCATCAAGATCCCAGGAAATTTTTTGTGTCTTTCTACCTCTGGTACTTAGTGTAGATCGGATACAATGTGATGATACATTCCCCTGGGTAGATATCTGAACCCATCATGTGAGCCATCAACCACCATGACGTCACCAACCCTAGCACACTGAATAAGCCAAGGCTCTTGTTGACACAGCGGGCACAGATACTTCTAGATGCCCAAGCCCAGAGCATCCTATGATATGGATTTTTTTGGAATGTAGATTAACTTACAATCATATTGTAAAGTTCAAAAAAACTTTGTATTGGGCTGAACTTGAACTTGGGTTACATGCAACATGCTGTATCTTTTTGTTGTTGTTGTTGTTGTTCCAGGATTTTATTTAAGTTAAAGTTAGTTACCATATGACACATAGTGAAGTATTGGTTTCAGGAGTAGATTTCAGTGATTCATCACTTGCATAAAATACCCATTGTTCTTCCCAATAAGTGCCCTCCTTAATGCTCATCAACTATTTAGCCCATCCCACCACCCAACTCCCTTCCAGCAACCCTCAATTTGTTCTCTGTATGTAAGAGTTTCTTTTGGTTTGCCTCCCGCTCTGTTTTTATCTTGTTTTATTTTTCTTTCCCTTTACCTAAGTTCATCTGTTTTTTTTCTTAAATTATACCTATGAGTGAAATCATATGATGTTTATCTTTCCTAACTGGCTTATTTTGCTTATGATAATACACTAGTTCCATCCACGTTGTTGCAAATTTCATTCTTTTTGATAGCCGAGCAATATTCCATTGTTTATATATATACCACAACTTCTTTATTCATCAGTCAATGGATATTTGGGCTATTTCCATAATTTGGGTATTGTTGATAATGCTGCTATAAACATTGGGGTGCATGTGCCCCTTCAAGTCAGCATTTTTGGATCCTTTGGAAAAATACCTAATAGGGTAGCTCTATGTTTACTTTCTGAGAAACCTCCACACTGTTTTCCAGAATGGCTGCATCAGTTTGCATTCTCACCAACAGTGTAAGAGGGTTTCCCTTTCTCCACACCCTGGTCAACATCTATGGTTTCCTGAGTTGTTAATTTCAGTCATTCTGACAGGTTTGAGGTGGTATATCTTCATGGTTTTTATTTGTATTTCCCTGATGATGAGTGATGTTGAGCATCTTTCCATGTTTCTGTTAGCCATTTTTATGTCTTTGGAGAAATGTCTGTTCATGCCTTCTGCCCATTTCTTAACTGGATTATTTATTTTTTGGTTGTTGACTTAGATATGCTCTTTATAGATTTTGGATACTAACCCTTTATACAATATGTCATTTGCAAATATCTTCTCTGATTCCAAAGGTTGCCTTTCAGTTTTGTTGATGGTTTCCTTCACTGTGCAGAAGCTTTTTATCTTGAGGAAGTCCCAATACTTCAGTTTTGCTTTTGTTTCCCTTGCCTACAAAGATATTTCTAGTAAGAATTTGCTATAGCCAAGGTCAAAGAGGTTGCTGCCTGTGTTCTTTTGTAGGATTTTGATGATTTCCTGTCTCACATGTGGGTCTTTAATCCATTTTGAATTTATTTTTGTATACAGTGTAAGAAAGTGGCCCAGCTTCCTTCTTCTACATGTCACTCTCCAGTTTTCCCAACACCATTTGTAGAAGAGTTTGTCTTTTTTCCAGACTTTACTGCTTTGTGGAAAATTAGTTGGCCATATAGGTGTGAGTCCATTTCTGCGTTCTCTATTCTGTTCCATTGATCTATGTGTCTGTTTTTGTGCCAGTACCATAATGTCTTGTTGATTACAGCTTTTGTATACAGCTTGAAGTCCAGAATTGTGATGCCTCCCACTTTGCTTTTTTTTTTTCAACATTATTTTGGCTATTTGGGGTCTTTTCTGGTTCAATAGAAATTTAGAATTGTTTTTTCTAGCTCTGTGAAAAGTTATGGTGTTATTTTGATAGGGGTTGCACTGAATGTGTAGTTTGTTTTGGGTAGTATATACATTTTAACAATATTTGTTCTTCCTATCCACGAACATGGAATGTTTCCATTTCTTTGAGTCTTCTGCAGTTTATTTCATAAGTATTCTATAGTTTCCAGAGTACAGATCTTTTACTTCTTTGGTTAGGATTATTCCTAGGTATCTTATGGTTTTTGGTGCAATTGTAAATGGGATTGATTCCTTGATTTCTCTTTCTGCTGCGTCATTATTTGTGTATAGAAATGCAACAGATTTCTGTACATTGATTTTAGATCCTGTGACTTGCTGAATTCATGGATCAGTTCTAGCAATTTATTGGTGCTGTCTTTCAGGTTTTCTACGTAGAGTATCATGTCATCTGTGAAGAGTGAAAGTTTTACATATTCCTTGCTGATTTGGATGACTTTCAGGTCCTTTTGTTGTCTGATTGCTAAGGCTAAGACTTATAGTACTAGGTTGAACAACAGTGGTGAGAGTGGACATCCCTGTCATGTTCCTGACCTTAGGGAAGAAGCTCTTAGTTTTTCCCCATTGAGGATGATTCACTGTGGGTCTTTTGTATATGGCCTTTATGATGCTGAGGTATGGTCCTTCTATCCCTACTTTCTTGAGAATTTTTAGCAAGATGCTATATTTTTTCAAATGTTTTTTTCTGCATCTATTGAGAGAATCATATGGTTCTTATCATTTCTTTTATTAATGTGCTGTATCATGTTGATTGACTTGTGGATATTGAACGACCCCTGTAGTTCTAGAATAAATCCCACTTGATCGTGGTGAATCATTCTTTTAATGTACTATTGGATTTGATTTGCTAGTATCTTGTTGAGAAATTTTGCATCATGGGGTATTGGCCTATAATTCTCCTTTTTAGTGAGATCTTTGTCTGGTTTTGGAATCAAGGTAATGTTGGCCTAATAAAATGAGTATGGAAGTTTTCCTTCCATTTCTATTTTTTGGAAGAGTTTCAGAAGAATAGGTATTAATTCTTTTTAAATGTTGGGTAGACAACACAAGAAAACACAGGTGTTGGTGAAGATGAGGAGAAAGGGGCATCCTCTTGCACTGTTGGTGGGAATGCAAAGTGGTGCAGCCACTCTGGAGAACAATATGGAGATTCTTCAAGAAGCTCAAAATAGAACTACCCTATGACCCAGCAATTGAACAATTAGCTATTTATCCAAAGGATACAAAAATATAGATGTGAAGGGGTACATTCACCCCAATGTTTATAGCAGCATTAATCAAGAATAGCCAAACTATGGAGAGACCCCAAATATCCATTGACTGATGAACAGTATGGAGATTCTTCAAGAAGCTAAAAATAGAACTACCCTATGACCCAGCAATTTTACAGTTAGCTATTTATCCAAAGGATACAAAAATATAGATGTGAAGGGTACATTCACCCCAATGTTTATAGCAGCATTATCAAGAATAGCCAAACTATGGAGAGACCCCAAATGTCCATTGACTGATGAATGGATAACGAAAAATTTTTCAGAATTTTTCCCTCCCCACTTTATTCCAGATTTCATGCGCTTTTGTTTGTGAGCAGTTTTGTTTATAGACCCCAGACCTCAGGATGTCACTCTCATAAATTAAAATATAAGTAGGTTAAATGTGGACCTATTTTGTGTTTATATCTTGAATGCAGTTGCCTTCCAAAAGCTGTCATTCATTTTAAGACATTTCAAGAGAACTTGCCTCTTGACAACTGAAAAAAAAAAAAGTTCTTCAGAAAGACAATAGAGCTCCATACCATTGCCATTTTTGCAGGGTTTTAACTTCAGTGAAGCAAGTCTTGTTAAAATTTTTTTAAAAATGTTGAATAAAAGGTGAAGATGGCAACTGGAAGTACAAACAATGGGTAAACAGAATAACCAGGACAATGCAGGTATTTCTGGAAGCCTAGAAACAGAAATGATGTTCAAACACACACATTTCATAGACGGACTTTTGGCCCTTTAAATAGCATCACAAACCAAGTTACGCAAGTGTAATTCGTCTGATTATCAAGGGGACAAAATTAATCAAGGTAGGACGTTGGAAGGACCAAATATCTACAGTATGACAAATGTCTACTTGGACTCCCAGTGTAGGCACTTACAGAACTACATATCCACATATAACAGAGAGCTCTGGGCACCTGGAAACAAGGATGGCAACTCAGCTAACCAATTGCTATGTAATTCTGAAGGCTGTTTGAGCTTCTTCAACTGTTGTTTAAGTGAGGCCCAAATAGCAGCCACAGGAGACAAAATCCATAAAGAACACAGCTTCCAACAACAGAATAGAGTCCTGTCCTGCTTGGAAACGGTAAAAGACGGCAGGGTTTTGAGGACAACAGTGGAAAATGGTGTTATAATGTTGCATAATGATCCCACTGTGAGGCTATGAGGCTGGGTAAGATCGGCTACAGCTGTGTTGATATACTTTGAACAAAGTGTGAAAAGAACCGCTGGACAGTCTCTTTTCCCTTATGGTTACTCAGGATTACAGGTCTAAGAGCATCGTCAGGAGCTTTTACAAAGCACACGGGCACACACAGCAGACATACAGAGGCATAAACTCACACTCAGTGCTTGTACATGTAGAACACTTGTCTATGAGGGAGAGAAGAGACACTGTGGCCATCGACAATGCCAGGCAAAGTAAGTTTAATGTAAAGTGAATTTTCACAAGCCTCTCATGCACAGTTGGGAATGAGAGTTCTGCCACAAAAACGTATCCCAAAGGAGAATCATTACCCAAACTGTACGTCTCCCCATCTCCCTCCAATATTAGAATTGCAAATTCAGATGATTCTTATCAAGCCAGTCTTGGCATGGCAAATCTGAAGGAAGGTCTATCCCAATAACCGAGGATTGGCTCATCATTATTTCATAGAAAAGAGGCACCAACAGAATGAGATATCTAGAAGGTAGAGTCGGCAAGAGGAAAAGCAGCTGAAAGTCCTTTGTCGTGTGCAAGGTTGTGTTCAAGACTTCTCAGTAGCAGCCAGAGGACCAATATCTTCCATAGAAACATGGGCGATAGCCGCTGTATCCGTAACCTCCGTAGCCAGCACCATAGCCACAACCATAGCCACAGCCACAGCCATAGCCGCAGCCCAGGCCGCCAAGGCCATAGCCCAGACCGCCATAGTAGTTGCCGTAGTAGTAGCTCATGGTTTCAAGAGTTGACGATTTAGGTGAGAGCAGTGTCTGCTTACAGAATATGAACTTCTGTTTCCTCGAGGCCTTTTATACACCCTCAGTAGTGCATGTGGCAAACCACAAGTGATAATGCCGTGCATTTTATCCACTAATCTGGATGAAAACCATGTCATTAACAGTGCATTCATTTACAGGAGAAGCCCTCACACCCATTAATTTGAGGATTCCTTTGCTGCTGCCTCCAAATGCTTTCAAGTACATAGTATATACTTCATAGTGAAAACAAATTTACTGTCTTATTTAATCTCTATAACGAAGCTTCATGAGTTTGCATGGCTTGAAAACCGCACGTATTATTTACGCTTGCCATGAAATAATAACATCATCCCTCTTCAGACTTAAAGCACAAATGCACAGAAACCAGAGGTTGCAAGAGTAGGATTTAAATCAACATTGTCTTGAATTTTGTTTTGAGAGAGAGCCTCAATGTCCAGAGAAACACTGCTTTTTGTTTTGTTTCAGTTTTCTGACAGGACTGATTCTGGTACTTGGTTACAAGTAATTTGTGTAGCCAAATTCATGAACACTGTCATTCTTATTAGTTTGCATGTTTTTTATGTGGTTGTATGGTGTTTAGTTTTATATGCATCGACATTTCTTAAGCATGAGATATCTAAAATATGTTTACCAGTAAAAACTATGTGTGTAATATTGATGTATTGTGTATATAGAGGTATGTAGAGTAAAATGTATATAATATAGATGTGTGTGTGTGTATATTGAGGTGTGTGTAGTAAAGTGTATAGATTGAGAGGTAGATTTAATGTGGTAATATCTAGGGGTTGCTTATAGCATAACAAATAATAATGGTATAAAAAGTATAGTACAAATATGGCAGGAACACTCTACCCCAGAAAGGATCAGAGTCTTTATGAAACAGAGTTATTTGAGGCAAAAAAGCATTAATTTTCAATGGATGGAGATTTAAAAAATATCTATATTAAATCTTTAGATCGTTTTCTTGACACAATTCCAATGGTGATAATAATTGAAAAAGATAGAGACATAACTTTTATTATTAAATAACTCCATGAACATTTTGTTATAGGAAAACTAACCATTCTTTATCTCTATATTGTTCAAGATGATTGCTTCAGCTTAAGTGTACTATTAAGTTTTATCGTCAATGTTAAAAGCATGTGTATACTTCAGGAATGAACACTGAAATAAGGCAAGGATTTCTGTAACTGCCGCTGTTACTGAACATCTTTCTGTAGAGGATGTCAATCCACCTGAAAAAGAAAATAGACCAAGAGATAATATAGTGAAATGGAAATATCATTAGAAAATCGATGGTATGGTCACAGTTGGAAAACACAACAAAATCAAACCAACTACCAAAGAGAGTAACAAGAGACTATAGTTAGATGGGTAGTTATAAAATAAACATTACATGATTACAGACCTTTATGTATCCTAACAAAGTCTTTTAGAAAGTATAATTGAATAATAGCTTATTTCAATTTGAATAACAATGTCAGATAGAGTGATGGATTTAAGGAGGAATGTGCATGACATTGGTGAAAAAATTATATGGAACGACTACAGAAGGCCAGAATGGATAAAGAGTTATGCCATGTATTTCACTGTATGAGAAGATAAAATATAGAAATGATTATAGCCCTTCTCATTTTAATTCATAACTACAATAGAATCCTCATCAACATCACAGTGTAATTTGGGGGGAAATTTCCAAAATTATCTTAATATTTATCTGAAAAAAAGAAGGTAGTTTTCCACAAATTATTTAACATACAATGTAGTATTGATTTCAGGAGAAGAACCCAGTGATTCATCTCTTCCGTATAATATCCAATGCTCATCACAAGTGCCCTCCTTAATGCCCATCACCCATTTAGCCCATCCCCCTTCACCCACCTCCACTCTAGCAACCTTCAGTTTGTTCTCTGTATTTAAGAGTCTCTTATAGTTTGCCTCCCTCTCTTTTTTTATCTTATGTTTCCTTCCCTTCCCCTATGTTCATCTGGTTTGTTTCTTAAATTCCACGTATGAGTGAAATCATATATTTGTCTTTCTCTGACTGACTTACTTCATTCAGTGTAATATACTCCAGTTCCATCCACGTTGTGGCAAGTGGCAATATTTCAGATTTCTTTCTTTTTTATCTCCATGTAGTATTCCAGTGTGTGTGTGTGTGTGTGTGTGTGTGTGTACACACATACATACATACCACATCTTCTTTAACCATTCATCATTTGATGGACATTTGGACTCTTTCCACAATTTGGCTATTGTTGATAATGCTGCTATAAACATCGGGATGCATGTATCCCAACGGATTAGTATTTTTGTAACCTTTAGGTAAATACGTAGTAGTGCAATTGCTGGGTTGTAGGGAAATTCCATTTTTAAGTTTTTGAGGAAACTCTATATTGTTTTCCAGAAGGGTTGCACCAGTTTTCATTCCCATGAACAGTATAAGAGGGTTCCCCTTTCTCCCCATCCTTGCCTGCACCTGTTGTTTCTTTGTTGTGGATTTTAGCCATTCTGACAGGTGTGAGGTGATATCTCATTCTAGTTTTGACTTGTATTTCTCTGATGATGAATGATGTTGAGCATCTTTCCATGTGTCTGTTGGCCATCTGGATGTCTTCTTTGGAAAAATGTCCATTCATGTCTTCTGCCCATTTTTTAATTGGATTATTCATTTCTGAGGGTTTTCAGTTTTATAAGTTCTTTAGATATTTTGAATATGTCATCTTCAAATACCTTCTCCCATCCCATAGGTTGTCTTTTACTTTTGTTGCTGGTTTCCTTCACTGTGCAGAAGTCTTTTTACTTTGATGAAGTCCCAATAGTTTATTTTTGCTTTTTTTCCCCTTGCCTCAGGAGACATACCTAGTAAGAAGTTATTACAGTCAAGGTCAAAAAATTACTGCCTGTGTTCTCCTCTAGGATTTTAATGTCTTCCTGTCTCACATTTAAATCGTTAATCCATTCTGAATTAATTTTTGCGTATGGTGTAAGAAAGTGGTCCAGTTTCATGCTTTTGCATGTTGCTGTGCAGTTTTCCCGATGCTATTTGTTGAAGAGACTGCCTTTTTTCCATTGGATATTCTTTCCTGCTTTGTTGAAGATTAATTTGCCATATAGCTCTCTGGTTTGTTACTGGCTTTTCTATTCTGTTCTATTGATTTATGTGTACATTTTTGTGCTAGTGCCATACTTGTTTGATCACTACAGTTTTGTAATATAGCTTGAAGTCCAGAACTGTGATGCCTCCAGCTTTGCTTTTCTTTTTCAAGGTTGCTTTGGCTATTCAAAGTCTGTTGTGGTTCCATACAAATTTTAGGACTGTTTGTTCTAGCTCTGTGAAAAATGTTGTTGGTATTTTGATACAGATTGCATTAAATGTGTAGATTACCTTGTGCAGTATAGACATTTTAATAATATTTGTTTTTCCAAGCCCTGAGCATGGACTATTTTCCCATTTCTTTGTGTTTTATTCAGTTTCTTTCATCTGTGTTTTATAATTTTCAGGGGATAGATGTTTTCCTCTTTGGTTAGGTTTGTTCTTCGGTCTCTTTTGGCTTTTGATGAAATTGCAAATGGGATTAATTTCTTCATTTCTCTTTCTGCTGCTTCATTATTGGTGAATAGAAATAGATTTCTGTATGTTGATTTTGTATCCTGTGACTTTACTGAATTCGTGTATCAAATCTAGTGATCTTCTGGTGGACTCTTCCAGGTTTTCTGTATATGTACTATCATGTCATCTGCAACTAGTGAAAATTTTACTTCTTCCTTGCTGATTTAGATGCCTTTCATTTCTTTTTGTTGTCTGATTTCTGTGGCTAGGACCTCCAATACAATATTAAATAACAGTGGTGAGAGTGGACATCCCTGTCTTATTCTTGACCCTAGAAGAACAGCTCTCAGTTTTTCCCCATTGAGGATATTAGTTCTGGTTTTTGTTTGTTTGTTTGTTTTGTTTTGTTTCTTTTTTTCATTTTTTTTTTGTATATGGCCTTTATTATGTTGAGGTATATTTTCTCTAAACCTACTTTGTTGAGCATTTTTACTAAGGATGACGTCTTTTGTCAAAAGCCTTTTCAGCATCTATTGAGAGGATCATATGGTTCTTATCCTTTCTTTTATTAATGTGGTGTATTACATTGATTTTTCTGTGAATATTGAACCACCTTTGCAAACCAGGAATAAATCCCACTTGATCATAGTGAATGATTCTTTTAATGTACTGTTGCATTTGGTTTGCTAGTATTTTATTGAAAATTTTTGCATCCATGTTCATCAGAGATATTGGCCTATAGTTCTCTCTCTTTTTAATGTTTATTTATTTTTGAGAGAGAGAGAGAGTGAGCAGGGGAAGGGCAGAGAGAGAGGGGACAGAGGATCCAAAGCTGGCTCTACACTGGCAGCAGTGAGCTTGATGCGGGATTAGAACTCACAAACTGCGAAATCATCACCTGAGCCGAAGTCGGACATTCAACTGACTGAGCCACCCAGGACCCCCTGTAGTTTTTGTTTCTAGTGGAGTCTTTATTTGGTTTTGGAATCAGGGTAATACTGCGTAGAATGAATTGGGAAGTTTTCCTTCCTTTTCTGTTCTTTTTTTGTTTGTTTGTTTTGTTTTTTGTTTTGTTTTTTGTTTTTTGTTTGTTTTTTTTGTTTTGGACTAGTTTGAGAATAGGTATTAAGTCTTTCTTCTTTGAATGTTTGGTAGAATTCATTTGGTTATCTTTTTAAAATACATACTGACTTCTATTGTGTTTGAAACTGATGACCGTTACCAACACCTAGCAGATATATACTCCAAATGCTTGAAGTAATTATATTATTTGCCAGAATTATCACTGATTAGATAAAGATTACATTTGTAACAATGAAGTAATGGTGCCTTAGGCAGTGTCACAAAATTCTGAAGGTTATGTATCCTTCAATATACCGTGTAATTAAAAATTGTGCATATTATTTTTACAAAGAAAAATGTGTGAACACAGCATTTTAAATATGATCTCAAGAGATGAATGGGCAGCCAGTAGTTCAAGGCACATGAAGTTAGCAAAAGCTACATTAGATGATTTCAGAAGCCAGGCAATTGGAGCCTAGTGTGGGACACTCAAATTACTAAAGTATTGAGATATGAAGTTTTTTTTTTAATAGCAAAGAGCATTGATCTTGCTATTTCCAAATTCCCTTCACTCATAGGCAAAGGAAAATAGTCATTGTCCTACGTATTTGTAACAGTCAACTTTTTGAACTTTGTGATTACTTTCAGAAAGGGATGAGTAGATTAACCACTTGAAAATGAAAGTTATGGATTGTTATGAAGGAAATTTGTCTCATGTTTTGGAATATCTTGGGACTGGGGTCTTTTACTAGTAATAACTATAGTCGGTGAGGAAAATGTTGACTGGATCTAGGCATACGGTGTGAAGTTCATCTAGCACAGGTCAAGTATTGACTGAGAAAGGGCCATCAAGGCTTTAGTGGGGTTCTTTTGGATCTTGGGGTTACGGTAAAGAACACAAGTATTCTTCAGGGCAAAAGTGACCTTAATATAAGACTTCAAGTACTTTTAGTCACATTAAGGTGATCAAATACATTGTGTAATGACTTTATTAAGTTATCCTAGTCTGATATCATTAAACATTCAGTTTATGTAACTCCCTATGTTCTAATTCTTGGCCCAGAACACAACTTTCTGATTATTATTAGTCTTGCCTTTCCTTTTGGGAAGAAAGTAAGCTTATTATATTGGGTTTAAGCCTTTTGGCCATTCTGACAGTGATTTCTCAGGGTACATTAATAAATTGGCCTCTGATAATGATTTCGTTCCCCAAATAAAATAGAGATGATATGGTGATAAAATGTGCTTTGAGTATTTCCATTTCCCTGTAGCAGTAATTTGTCTCGTAAATTAATAAAGTGATCTAATTATAATTTGGATTTCCATGTAGGTTAGCTATAAGGAGAATTCACAAATCAAGCAAACTCAAGTATTACAGTTCCTGCAACAATTATTTCTTATTGTATATTAATGAGTTGGCATTATGTTTTATAGATGATTCACTTGAACTTGTTAATGTTAGTCAGCCCCTTAGAAATGGATTTGTTCTCAACGTACTAACTGAACCAAACCATCTAACTGAGCCTACAACCCAAAGAACTAGATTTTGGAGAGGGATAAACTTATCAGGGCAATTGATGTTTTCCCTAGAGTCTTCTGGGGATTAGACTTTTTTTTTCTCTTCTCAGGAGATTCTGGATTCTTCTTCTGTCTTCTGTGAGCTAAGAAGTATTTAGCATACAATGAAATTATTTTGGTCAACATGTGCTTGGGGCTAACCCCCATACCCATTGTATTCCACGGTATATATTTACCCAGCCCATTTCTTTAACACATTTATTGAACAATATTCTAGAACAGCCTGATGGACAAGCACAAAAACTTGCATAGCAGTTACTGTCATTGCCCTTGTGCATGTCTCAGGGATGTGCTCCACTACCTACACTTCTATGGCAACTACAGATTGATTTTGCTTATATTATTGCAGGTTTCTACCTTAATGTATTAGTAGGTTAAATATTATATTCTCCTTTACAGTTAGCTGTCTTTGTTTAATTCACGAAGCTCGTTATATCTTTGTTTACCATTTTTTAACCCCATAAACCAACCATCAGGACTACCTGACCTTTTGCTTTATGTGCTTGAAATTTCTCCCTTGTATTGCCCAGAGGCCTCTACACTGTAAACAAGACAATTACTCTCATGTTCATACCCTGGCAGCCTAACCCTAACTGTCTAACCCTAACTGTTTCAGAAAATACTGAGATGGTTCATATAGAAACAGTAATGTAAAGTAAATCACAAACTGCATTAACTAGTGGGGAGTCGTGGTTAAATCTGAGTTTTCTTTAGCTCTTTCCTCTGAGACCAAAAAACAGATTGATTCAAATTCCACAGTACTGCAGTATTACAAATATAATGCTCATATTCTTAAAAAGCAAACACACAAAACCCATGGCAGGCAAAGTGACTTTCATAAAATTCTAGTCAAGGTAGCTAACTGTTCAAGCACATGCTTCGCACTTAACCACAATGTAGAATCTCTGAATCCCTGGTATTCTTCCAGAATTCTAACCTAGAATTCAGTGAAATAAGATAGTTGTCTGAACTTAGTGAAGCTAAAAAAATTTATACAGGATTCTTGAATGTGATGCTCATGATTTTTTTATGTACAGTTTTCTAAAATATATCCTAAGATAAATTCAAATTGGGAGAGTTAAACATCTGGATGATGACATTTTTCTCCAGCCACAATAGGATTACATTTATTGATTTGCTCTTTGGAGTTATGCCATCTGTTATTGTTGAGCACTCTGATAAGAGCAAGTTTTCTGAAGTTTATTCTTGTAATGACAAGAAAAATAAAACTTGACTTCAAAGAGTATGGATCTGTACATTACATTCTACTTACAGTATAGATATCATCTACTACATTATATAGCTTACAGTTTATGATGAACATTCATGCAAGTATGTTTTCTAGCTCTCAGGACCAGACATAATATCATATGGGAAGCAGATTTACTCTTATCTTATAGACACTAACTCATATAATTAATACCTATGATATTCGCCAGAAAATATTAAACCAAAGTCATGGATCGTTCCTAAAAAACAAACAAGACTTCAAAGTATACAATGCACGTGATAATCATAATAATTCATCCCAAAGATAAGACACAGAACAATGATAAAAGTATATGCACAAATATGTTTATCTCAGTTTTTTATAATAGTTTGTATAATATTAAGAACAAAAGTGGCAAATAATCCACATGTACAACAATAGAGTAATAGTAAAATAAAGTACACAGACAGCATGGAATACTCTGTTATGATTAAAAACAATGTTTATAAGGGATTTTAATGCCATGGGAAATCCCTAGTGATATAATGCTAATTAACAAAGGCAGTACACAAAAATCACTGTATGGTTTTAATAATCTAAGTTACATAAAATCTCAAAGAAAAATATGGGGACAGGGGTTAATAATATTGTATATCTTGCAGGATTGTTGTGAGAGCAAAAAGGATATGAGAAGTTAGTATGATGGTTCCCACAACATAAACACTCATTAAGTGTTGGCTTTCATTACTGTGCAAAATGTAGGTGAATGCTCTTTTTTAAGACATATAGAACACAGACATCATCTGTAAGGTAGGTGCATATAAAGAATATTTACCTAAAAGCCTTAATCGACAGAAGAAAACATTCATTTACCAGAGTAAGGATAATGTTCTCCAGGATAATTCTCTCAGCTGGATATGTGCACAGAACAAGAGGATGCCTCTTAAGCAGCTGGCGCAAGGACTTGAAATGGAACATTTAGTTAAAAGAATTCAAAAATAGATTGAAGGCACATAACTGAAGACAGAATCTGCCAAGATCCTGGATTCCCAGGAAACATAACTGAGCAGACCAGTGAGTTGTAGCCGACATGAAGATGTCAAAATTCTTTTGATGAGACCTGAAGTCAGCTCTCCAACATGAAATTATATAAAATTAGTAAGTCACTGTAGCTTGAAATCCACTCGTTCTCATATTTATTCACCCCAAACCTGTATATTGAACATGAATGGTAAAGTCATCTTTGAAACTTTGGGGATACTCTAACGGGAAAAATAAAATCAAGAGACAAATGTCCCTGTCCCTATGGAGCACACATTCTTCCAGGTGAGAACAAATATACCAGGTGACATTAAACTATATGGAAGGAAACAGAGTACAGAAAGGAGTTAGAAAGTGCAACCAGGGAGTTGACGTTTTCAGCACAGTGGCCCAGAAAGCTTCACAGAGAAGGACATTTTGAGACAATTGTGGGACAAAATGGGGGAGAAAATTGTGCTGACGTTTGGAAGCACACTAGTTCACTCTAGTTCGAAGGAACTGTAAGCGACAGGGCATTGATAGGGAGAGTGTGGCTGGCATTTTAGAGAAGTACCATAGTGGGGGAAGGAG
This sequence comes from Lynx canadensis, assembly GCF_007474595.2. Lineage (NCBI taxonomy): Eukaryota > Metazoa > Chordata > Mammalia > Carnivora > Felidae > Lynx > Lynx canadensis. The sequence goes on from NC_044311.2 coordinate 144,696,986, forward strand.
TTGGGGAGGGGCAGATGGGGAGATGCATTTAGAGGCCATTGGAGGAATCTGGCTTTTACCCTGAATGGAATGGGGTGAGTAGCTAGAGGAGAATTTAGAAAAGAGTGCCATGGTCTTGCATGATTTATATCCCTTTCTCCATCTTTCATTCCTCAAGCCTGCCTGCAGGAATAAGGAGAGTGCACTAATTCCCAAACAGGTCCAACTCTCCCTGAGGGCAGGCAGCAGTAGGTGTCAGCAGCCTCCAACAAAGAGACTTGAGTGGTAAAAGCAATTAAGGAGCCACTGTGCTCAGCCATTGGCAAAGAGATCCAAGGAGATATGTGTGGACTACGAAGAAAATCCACTATGTGCACCATGGACCAGGACTCTGGATATGGAGTTGGAGGTGGCAAGAAACAGCTGGATTCTGGATATATTTTTAAAGTAGAGTTAATATGACTTTTGGAGAGATTGGATGTAGACCTCAAGAGAGAGTCGTCAAGGAACTCAAAGGCTTTTGGCCTGAAAATATGAATATGTCATTAGCGTATATGGGAAAGGTAGGTCAAATTGTCTTTGGGGTAAAGAAAGATTAAAAGTTTATTTTTAGACATGTTCTGCTTAAAATAACTATGAGATATGTATGATTTATATAAAAAGTCAGATGTACGAGTCTGGTTTTTAAATGAGGGATCTGGGCTGGAAAGAAAGATTTCATGGGAATGCAAATGATGTTTAGCCTTATTAGGGTAAACGAGATCACTAAGCTACAGGATGCTTTGAAAAATCAGTGCAATGACTCAGATTAACAAATTCCTCAAAGGAAAGAAAGTGAATTCTGCTTGATAAGATTAAGGAAAAGTTGTTCTGATTGGTTTAGGAAAGTTACAAGAAAGTCCTAGCTCCTGCTTTTCCTCTTTGACCTGCTTTCGCTCAGTCTCTTGGGGACACTTACCTAATATCTTCTCTGGCACGGCAGTCTATGTTCTTCCCTTCCCAATTCTATACCTCCAACTTAGTAAAGAAATGAGGATTTTATAAGTCTTCAGTATTTGGTGAAGAAAGAGAGGGAGGGATTTCCAGCTAGGTTGTTATTTAAAACCACCTTTCTCGTTAATAAGTTTGCAACGTATTATGTTAGTTTCCATGTGTCTATTTATCAACAGTAAGTAATCTTACGTTCAACTTTTTGCGGTGAGTGGTTATATGCTCTCAGGTACCCAATAAAGAACAATTGAACTATTTATAGTAAATACCAGGTACCTGAGTATTACCTGCAAAAGAAAACAAAAACACATTAGCGTGTTTAAAACTATCTTCTTCATCTATACCTTTTACTATTGAGGGAAATTTTTCACTCTAATAATCACAAAGCCACAGATGCAAATAAATATCATTGAGAGAAATAACCAAAAGTAACGTGTTGTCATGAGGTCGAAATCAGGTGACAATGGAAAAGAAGACTAAAGTTTTTCTACATTAGATATTAAGCTAAAACTATTTGAATGTGTGAAGGTCACATAAGAGGGAAAAGCTAAAGTAAAAAATAAAATGGAACCTACCTATTTTTTTCAATTTTCAAAAACATAGTTTGCTCATTCTGGTGGCTGAGGTTGATATCCTATACTTTTGCATGCTGTAGGTGAGGATTTATTGCCCAACTGAACATAAAGCAGAAGATACAAAGCAACTTAGAGGTAAAATCATAGGTTCAAAGAGAAACGAATCCAGAGGCATACACTACACCATAAGACCTTAAGTAGCATCCATGGGACCAACATGCTCCAAAGTAGCATGGTTGTCAACAGCTGCGTCTACATCCACCACAGCCAAAGTCACATCTCCATCCAGAGCCACAGTTCGGGCCATATTGGTAGTTGCCATAGTAGTATGAAGTTTCAGGAGTATCTTCTGAGAACCCCCCACACAAGTCCTCTTATACTCGCTCAGGAGAAGGGATATGAAGCAAGCACCCATCACTGTCTCCAGACTAATTGTATGGTGTGGAGGAGATGGCATTAATATATTTCTTCAGATAAGGTTTGCATGCTCATTAAAACTAAAGGTTACTCTGCTTTCATACCATATACTTTTACTGAAGAATGATTATGTGGGTTACAAGTCTTTTGCTTCCTTCCTACCCCAGTTCCTACAGCACATCCCTCACTCATCAGTCACAAACATTTGAACCCCTTCCATGTGCCAGATGCTGTGCTGAGGGTTAGGGCAAGAGAGATACAAGATAGAGTTTCTGACAAGTTGTCTTCAAATCCAGTTATATCACATATTTAATACAAGCCATACCTTGTTTTATAATAGGAAATAATAGTTTGCATCTCACTGGCAGTTTCAAAGCCAGAAGAACATCAAAAATAGAGGCAGACCCCTGGCTCACCCACATGTATGTTACTTTAAGAACATTTTATCAGTATCCTCACATGACCCCCAAAATAACTATTTGTAACATAGTCCGGATGTATTTAAATGTATGTAGGAACTTGGTTCCTCTTAAACCTTTTGTCCTATTGTTGTATTGTGGGTTTGCCATGAGACTCCCTTGTATCTAAACTTTCATATACTCTCTTTGGAACAAAACTGTAAGACTATTTCCAGTTTTAATACTCAGTGAACCTGTGAATCCTTGTGACCCCAGAATTTCTTACTCTTTTTCTCACTTCCGTGTATTACCTTCTGTTTCCTCCTTTGCCTGTATAATTCTCAAGGACAACACAAGACACAGTGGCTGTAGAAAAGACCCAAAACATTATATAATGTTTATCATTGGACCCTATGTACAACAAAACTTAAGGCGATTAATATTAGAACTTCAACTGCTTTTTCAAAACAGCTAAACTCATTGTAATCAAAGTAAACTACTTTCTGACAAATTTACTTGATACAAGAGCTTGGGTAACTCGAGAGGTGGTTGGGTTATGGGGTTAATATGCTTCATTTTCACTTCTGCTCATAATCCAAGGGCAACAAACAAAAACGGCCTCATTTTACCATTAGAGGCATTACTGGAAGGTTCACCGAAGAAACAAAGTCATCTTTAGTGTTACTGCTGCTTGCATCCACTCCCACATTTTTCCTGTGTTCCAGAAGCTGAGATTATGCAAATAGATAAACAATATGTAGGAGACAACTAACATCCATTATACAGGAAACACAGTGAAACCAATTGCTTTCTTACAAGCTCCCATCTAATAAATACCATAGCACCAGGAAACCTTGAAGTGACTTCAACTTTGTTTGTCTGAGCTACCAAGAGCTTAGTACATTCTGTGGCTGTGTTCACTTTAATTTTATAGTGAGATGTCATAGAAGGGGCACAGCTCCAATGCCATGATGTTCTACGTCTCTAAAAAGAGGTCAGGATCTTCATGAAATTGAAGTGTTATAAAAGAAAATACATATTCTATTTATAGTTTGCAGAAAACAAGTGTCTAGAAACAATATGTGGTCATTAGCCTGGAGTAACAAGCTAGTATTAATAAAAATGCTAATATATCTTGAGCACTTCCTATATTCCAGGCACTACGCTATATCTTTTATAGACATCATCTCATTTAGTTCTCAACACTCTGAAGCAGGATGTGTATCATTTTCATTTTACGGAAGATAAGATTGGTAGGAAGTTTCCCCAAACGTTACAGGTAGTAAGTATTAGAACACATGAACCTTAACAGCCTGTTTCCAGATTTCCACTATCCGTCACTCCATTCCATCACCTACAAGAACAAAGAGAAATTAATCCAATAAAGAGGCACTGACTCTGACAGGAATGGCGTACCATTACTGCAACCTTTAAACCTTCACTCTGCTAAGCTATGTTGTTTGTAGTTTTAATTTTGCGAACTTCTGTGCTTAAGTTTCATTCTAAAACTCAGGTGCATGTGATTATATCAGTAAGCTCTATAACAGAAACAGAAGGAGGAGGTGAGGCTGGAAAAATCAAGCAAAAATGACAGTATGGGTGAGTTTATATGTCGTGCTGGGGCATTGAAGCAATGCCCTACAAGTCAATCTTTCTTGTCCACGCTGAAGTGTTCATTCATTGTGCCTTGGCTACCCAAGACACGGAACAAAAAAGGAGCATCTGCCTAGAACACAACTTTTAAGGTATTAAAAGCCTAAGTAGTTCATGATACTTACGTGTTTTTTAAATTTTTTTATTGTTTTTATATGTTTGAGAGACAGAGAGGGACAGAGTACGAGTGGGGGAGGGGCAGAGAGCGAGAGGGAGACACAGAATCCAAAGCAGGCTCCAGGCTCTGAACTGTCAACACAGAGCCCAACGTGGGGCTCGAACTCACGAACTGTGAGATCATGACCTGAGCCGAAGCCGGATGCTCACCCTTCTGAGCTCCCCAGGCGCCCCTGATACTTATGTATTTTTTAGATTTTATATGACTACATATAAATATAATGCAAAATCTGAAAAAGAAAAAAAATGGAAAAATCACAAAAGTAACTATAAATACCATGCTTGGAATGAGTTGCTCAGGAGATGATCCCAGGCATTGCATGGTTGTGATTTCAAACTTTACTTCACTTAAAATTACTTATTGGGCCCCCATTATGTGTAAGACAGTCTTACTTTGGAATTGGTGATACAGCAGAAGCAAAATGAATACCTGTTTTTATAGATCTTACATACTCTTTCCTTAGAAGCTCCATTGTGGAAAAGTTTGAAAAGTAGCCCACAGCCAATGGTTAATTGATATGGGAGTACAAGGCCCAGCCCTCCTATGAGTGAGGTACAAGATAGGCTTTAGAAAATATTCTCTAGGGGCGCCTGGGTGGCGCAGTCGGTTAAGCGTCTGACTTCAGCCAGGTCACGATCTCGCGGTCCGGGAGTTCGAGCCCCGCGTCAGGCTCTGGGCTGATGGCTCAGAGCGTGGAGCCTGTTTCCGATTCTGTGTCTCCCTCTCTCTCTGCCCCTCCCCCGTTCATGCTCTGTCTCTCTCTGTCTTAAAAATAAATAAACGTTGGAAAAAAAAATTAAAAAAAAAAAAAAAAAAAGAAAATATTCTCTAGAGAGGGAGCAGGAATAAAGTGAAGAGACAGACAAGGGTCTATAGCAATAGTCCAAGTGGAGAATGATGCATTTTAGACGAGGGACATGACAATGAAGACAGATAATTTTAGGATGTTTCCAAAATACAATCAATGGAAATGGGTAATGGATTCAATTCAGGGATGAGAAAGAGATTATCTTCAACAAATTCCAGGGTTTGGGCATGATGAATTTGGAGGAAGTTATTGAATTTTCTGAGATCTAAAGTATTGGTGGAAAATTAAGGATATGAGGAAAAGATTATGTTTGAAATGTCTAAATGCGTCTTTGATAAGATGGTAATTAGATATGCAAGTCACGCTGAGAGGTCTGGGCTAACAATGACCATGTGGAGTGTGTTGCATGTAGTCAGTGTGTAAAGCAGAGAGGGGGGCAAAGATTACTTAATGGGGAAGATGCTGCAGCTACATCATCCAGTTCCCCCTTATCAGTTGGGGCACCCATTGCCAAGCACTGTGTTGGATGGCCCACAGCTGTCCTCTTCCTCAGAGAATTGCCCTCAGCTGATAAGAGCCACCTCTCCTCGAGATCCATCCCTTCTTTGATGAAGAGTAGCCCACAGCCAATGGTTAATTGATATGGGAGTACAAGGCCCACCCTCCTGCCTCAAAGGGAGACAATTCTGGGGTACCCTTCAGAATTTTTTGATTCCCATGAGATCAGGCAGAGGCTAGACTTCAGCTTCAAGAATATAGTTGCTTTGCCTTCTTCCATGGCCTATTCTGCTTCCCTTGCTGTCTTAGAGAATTCTCCTTGGAGAGTACCCCAATAAAACATTTGTCTACAAGGCCCATTCTCCAGCTCCACTTGGGTGAAACCTGTTCTAAGACAACTATAAAGGAAGTACAAAGGAGAGACTTCCCATGAAAATGTCCACAGGGACCCAGGAAATAATGTAGATGAGTAAAAGGAAGTGTAGTCTATGGTGGATCAAATTTCACATCATCAAGGGACGTTTCAGTGGTGGTCAGGACAAAAACAAACAAACAAAAAACAGATTAAAATGAATTGATCTGGGTAGACAGAACTGGTTACAATAAGTGCACATGATTGTTTTGAGAAACTTGCCCCTGAGAGAAAATAAAGAAATGAGTCTCTAGAGAACTGGCATCTTTAGTGTGTATTATTTGTTCTTTTTGCAGAAGTTCTGTTAAGTTATAATTTTATGTTTATTTATTATTGGTGTGTTTGTATGTTACATACTCCACATTTTACATTATCCCATAATATTTGAATTTCAGGAGGATACAGAAGATAGAGAATGTGAAGACCCTGGAGATTTAATATTTAAGGCACAAGAGAAGCAGAGCTCCTAATAAGGCAGGAAGTGATAGCATACAGAAAAGTGGAGAGATAAGGTTCTGGTAAGTTTAAGAACATAGCCTCTTTGGAAAAGAGGCAAGTGAAAGAGACGTACAAGACCAGGAGAATCCTGTTAGACGAGACAGTCCATTGTTCAGTTTTCCCCAGGTTCAAGATAGTTGCTGACAGAGAGCTCATATTCAGTAAATGTTTGGCAAATTAATAGCAGAATTAATTAAATGTGACAATAAGAAAAGACGTCCTATTTTGCAGCAATACCATTCACCTCAAGGTGAGTCTAGGAAGTTGATGATTTAATCTATTCAGCTGTGATTAACAGTCGCAGCCCTGTTTGCAAAAGGATTGATGTTTGTATTCACAGTCTTGAAAAAAAATGCTGAAAACACATGACACTTCAGCTCCACAGTGATTCAAAGATTTAAAATATGGCAGTGTCAATATTAAGTCTTTCTCTTTCTTTCTCTCATTCTCATGGAATCTTTAGGAGTCCATTCACATTGAATGTCTACTAGTTATTTTAACTCATGATGTTTTCTATTTCTCTCCTGTTTCTTCATTCCAGAACCCACAACCCTCTTGCCATCATTTCTTTTACACACACACACACACAGGACCCACGTTCTTCATCCAGCACTCTTCCCACTCACTTACTTAACTTTCTTCCAGGAAGCTTTCACCTCTCTGCAATCTATGGTCCCAGGATATCTGATGCTATTCTAAGAATTTCAAATATCAAATTGTAAAATAATTGCCTAATAGATAAAGAGTACCTCCCCAGGTAGATTGTACATCCAAGAGGAGAGAGACCATATCCGTCTTGTCTGTCTCTGTATCTATGAGGCCTGGATGGTAACGTGTACCTAGCAAGCAACCATCCCACAAATACTTGTGTAATTAAACCAAATTGACTTCAAAGTACCAATAGCATTCTTGGTCATGAAAACACAAGTATAAAAACACTGATGCAAAATTATTGCAATCAACAAATATAAATAAAAATAAAACGATCATTACAAGATTACATAATATTTAATTAAAAAAACAGAACTTCTCGCACAAATAATATTAACTGGCAATGTGTGGGATTATTAAAACAGTACAATTTCAAACGAAATAAAAATTTTGAGGTACTTCTTGTTTAATCCATATTCTGCAGATTTTTATTCTAAAGCCATTCAACTGTATGTCTAGGTGGGTTGTTGACCTTTTGATAACATTGATGAGATGATGGACCCTGGGAAAAGAGCTAACAGCACTTCACAGGAAGATGAATCCAATAGGCTGACGGGTTTTGGAGGCTCTTCAGTAGAATCTGTGTCACCAACATCTGCCACCACCAGAAGGGTGGCAGCATTTATAAAAATGGCCCTATAGGCCAAACCACGATAATCGTAGCCTTAATAACACATGTTATAAGGAGTGCAAGGTCAATTCAAAGAACAGAGTCAAGCTCCTGAGTTTGAATGTCCTTATCTGCACATGACCTTTTATATGCTCAGTAGTGACTGCAGCAAACCAGAGGCACACCTGGCGTCCTAATGGTATGGCCTGAATAACCCATCATTTCTAAATTCTTCTCCGTTTCCTTCCTTCAGACAGTTCAGCAGGTCCACACTGTATCTCTCTGACACCCTAACGTGACAACTCTATTTTGATTATTTGCTTATATTCTTGTCTCACATAAGAAACTATGAGCTACTTCAGGGCACAGACCCTAGGTTACCCATCTCCATACCCCATTGTCTCACCAAGTGTCAGGTACATGGTAGGTACTTCAGTATTTGCTGAATGAATTAATGGATGGATGGATGGATGGATGGACAGATGGATGAAGTTTCACAAGAAATGCATTGACTGATCTGAATACTCTAAATAAAGAAACTTCTTTATACTAGATAACTCATATTAACTACCTTCTATGGTTAAATTCTGCCAATTAAATTATTTGCCCACAATGGATTGTGCCAATCCACTACCAGTTTTCAAAGGATCACATGTATCCAGCTCACCCCAATTTGAGTGGTTTCTTAATGATATCTGAGATCGCAGAATCAGTTTACAGTTTAGAACACCTATTTGATTAGAGGTACAAGGGAAATAATGTAATGCATAATCTGACAAACAATTTTGTTGTCTTAGGACCAAAATTGTTCTACAACCAAAAGGTCGTTCTCTCCTCTTATATTTTAACAGGTATTGATTAGCTGGCATGAACTCCACCTATGGGACCTCCTCAATGTTTCCAAACATTTGAAGGGCAATTAAGGATCTAGATGGCCAACATCCTTTATGAATTAGTGATATACATACATTTTATACTTAAGAATCAAGTAATGCTAAGAATACCATGTCACTCAAAGGCATCATTGCTATCGTTGTGGGCGTGTTACAATAATTTTTTTTATCTGGATAATAGCACATTTAGGTAACAGTATTACCGCATGCTCCTGGACCTTAGTACCAAGAGGAAAGCAAGAGGGAGATATTTGGGCAGCTTTAACTAAACAACTTAGGCACCTCAGTAAGCTTTAAGTGTATTTACATAAAAGTAATTACAGAGATTGTTTAAAAGCTCAAAGTTTGTATACAAATAAGACAAATTCCTTTAAGAATAAAAACCATATTGCTTAGAATCTTAATGTGACTAATAATTGACAGCAAAAAAAAAAAAAAATGCCCAGAATCAAGATACATATCACTATTGTCAAATTTTACTCAATAAATTTACCTCAGTCTACTTTCTATTAATTTATTAAAGAAATATTCCTTCAGATTCTGACATTCCGATTAGAGCACAGATTCCTTTCCAACCTAGTTACTACATTTACATCACCAAATTTGGCTAAGCATAGCTCTTTCTTACAAACAACTTCCCCTCCAGAGGCATTCACACTATCAGGTTTTGGTAGAATTTATTCATAGAGCCCTTTCAGTCTGTCATCATCTTCGACAACCTCACTGACAAGGCAGCGCCTTCTGGCAAAAAAAGAAAAATGTTTTAATTTAAGAAGTAGGATGTGTGAGACATCAGACACATATGCGCACTATATTGTTTACAAATATAATATGAAGTCTGTAGCATAGCTTTTTATGCATCCCACGGAATTGTAGTTCTATCACATTTTCTCAGTGGCGATGTATCAAACCCAAACTCATCTATCAGTTGGCACAGAAGTGACGACGGTAGAGTTCACATGTCAGGTACAGTGAATCTCATTCTTCTGCTGACTTTGAACTATGAAAAACCTTTATCAATGTCCAGAACTATTGAGGGGATAATAATTGTTGGGCAGTGTTTTGTTACTCAAGAAACAGACACAGCCCCAATTTGGCCTTTCTAATAATTAGTATTTTATTTCTTGATCTGGTAACTCATTTATTAATTTAGGAGCCAAACTTCTGTCACAGACATTCTGCTTAATGCTGAGAATACAGAAATAAACAAGACAAGACATTTAAGGAATTTATAATCACTACGTATATCTCTTGAAAAACAAGGTTGTTTGGTAAATCTATGCCTTTTTATATGTCATGCCCTCTACCCAGAAAAACCTCCCATCTTGTTTTTATTTGACTTCCATCACTGTCATAGAAAACTCAATCTGTGCGTTCTTTCTTCTGGATCATTTACCTTACTATCAGTCTGATGTCTCCCTTTTTATGATCCCATGATACCCCTCATAGCCACCTCTCTCGGAGCACCTACCTGAAGTGTATACTCACCTGTCTGTCCAACTCACTAGGATACAAGCTCATTCAGGGCAGGGGTTATGCTTTATTTCTCTTTTTATGATGTGTTCAGTTTATATAATATGTATGCGTTAATGAATGAACGTATTAATGAATTAATAAATCTTATTGAAGTAGGCCTAAAATAAACCACCGTAATACAAATGCTAAGTCCGATAGTAACGAAAGGTCAGGGTTCTGTGGATGATGACTGATGAAATTACCTGGATCTGCTGATGTGCCTAAGTAGGTTGTGTATGAGGCAGACAAGGAAACTCTCCTCAGATGGTGTGATGCTCAAGTTGAGACTTACCAGTTGATTCAGAGATTGGCCGGACAGGAAGGTCTATGAATGAATGTCACAATCAGAAAACTCTAAGGGAAAACAGGATAAAACAGTTATTGGCATATGAGGGACTAGCTGGGAATGGTGTTAGATACTAACCCAGGAGGTGCATCAGAATGGAATTTATGTCCTGCTTATGAGATTCCATTTTGTGTGTTTAGTGGAGGAGACAAGGACCAGGAGCAGACCACCAGCTGACAGAGGAAGAACAGACCTATAGGTAGACTGGTAAGAAACATTATCAAAGCAAGAGAATAAAATGAGGAAAAGCATATAATGGAAGCCAAGCAAAGGAGTGGTCATCGGCACCAAATGTCCTAAAACAAAGAGGACCAACACGAGACACGTCAAGGAGACTGCACAGTCAACAGGCTGTCGGTGACCTGAGGGAGAACAATCCTTGGCTTATAGAGGGCTGGAGACAGGTTAGAGCAGAGTGAAGACTGAAAGGCATCAGAGGAAACTATTTAAAACCTTCGGCATGAAAGAAGTTGAGGGAAAGCCAGCTAGGGGCGATCTGGTGTTGAGACCGGCTTTTTACTATCAAAAGACTTGAGCATGTTTATAGACTGAAGGGAAGGTGTCAGTGGAAAAAAAAAGGAGCTGGAAATATAGCAACAGAGAGGATAATTTATCAAACAAGGTGCTAAAAGAGGTGGCATTTAACGCAAAATGGAAGAATGATTTTTTGGACAGGAGGGAGGATATGGTTTCCTCTGAGACTAAGATAAAAGGCTAAGAGACAGGTGCAAATGTAGATAAGTGTGTGGGAAGAGAGTTGATAGAGTTTTCCCCTGATAGATTCTCTTTTCTCTGTGAAATATGAAGCAAGAGTTACAGACAGAGGAGGGCGGAGGCAGAAGTGAGCACTGAAGAGGCTTTAGGGCTGATGGTGAAGGGTGGAATGAATAGCTGTGGGGGAAAGAAAGAAAGAGAGAAAGAAAGAAAGAAAGAAAGAAAGAAAGAAAGAAAGAAAGAGTTCTGAGAACAAGGGGAAGGATGATCAAGCGGCACTGGGGACTCAGCCTACACCGAGAATGCTGTCAACGCAAGTGGCGCCACCCCGTGTGTCACTGGGGTTTCCTCCGGCAGCAGGTGGGAGCCTGGGTTTGGAGTAGAGAAGACTTGCATTGATGCACAGATGACACTTGACCAGGTAAGGGGGCTAGAAGGAGAAAAGAGGTTGCTGAAAGAAAGGTAATGAATGAGACAAACTGTAGACAGAAGGCCGTATAATTTGCCGTCCACACTAAATACACTTGAATATCAAAGGTGGCACTATTAAGAATACTCCCAGGACAATAGCTATGAACCAGAGCATGTATCAGAAATTATGTGAAAAGCATAACATTAAAATGAGGTGATCCAGAACAAAAATTATATTGATTGTCTAGATGAAATGACATGGCCTTCAGTGAGGTGTGAAGAATTGGGAAAAAATAAGAGGGTAAGGAATATTGGTTTCATTTTTAGAAAAGGAGCACCCTCTAAGATGGACAAGTGTGGATCTGGGAGTGATTTGCTAGTAGAGCAAACGTGACGAGGGTACCAAGGGATTTTGAGGTAAGAGTGCTTAAAATCAGTGTCTGCATTAACATGTGATTTGATGGATTCAGCGTAAGAATAGAATTCAGTGCGAGGTGCCACATCTTCAAAGCTTCGGAGTTAGAGCCTGTGATGGTGGTAAACGACACATACCAGAAAGCGTGGCAAGATGCCGGACCAAGGGAAGTAAGGATTCGGGAACCTACGAGAGCAGTCTCCTAGTGCCCAGTGAGAGAAATGTCATCCTTAGTGTCTCCCAGGACATAATGCCAGAGATGCCAGCTTTAACCATCTGCTAAGCACGGAGAACACAAAGACCACCGGCCAAATAAGATTGTTCTATCCTCTTATTCTCCTTCTCCACACTTTGATTCAGTACAGGGGGGGAAAAAGCAGCTAATAAGTGGCTAAAGAGGTCAGCTTCAAAAATACGGTAGAGAACAAAATGATCACCTTCCACTTCCTTTTCCTACCACAAGTCTGTTCCGAGGGAACCATTGTTTCTGACACTTGTATCTTGGGTCATTCCTATCTATAAAGTTAAAATGACATTTTCAATTGCTTCATAGCATTATCTAAAGTATGAAATGAGTTTATGTATGTCAAACACTTAGATTTGCACACTATTATGCAGGTGTTAACATTTATCAGCATCACCACCACCATTATCATCATCAACATCATCATCACGCCATTAGAAGTTGAATGTGGAATCTAAAAGCCTTTCCCTTTTGGGGTGCCTGGGGCTCAGTCGGTGAAGCATCCGACTCGTGTTTTTAGCTCAGATCATGATCTCACATTTCATGAGTTCCAGCCCCCGTCAGGCTCTGCATGGATAGTGCTGAACCTGCTTGGGATTCTCTCTCCCTCTCTCTCTCTCTCTCTCTCTGCCCTCCCCCCTTCTATCTCCAAATAAATAAACTTAAAAAAAATAAATAAATAAAAGCCTTTCCCTCTGACTTTTAATCTAAAATGTTGCATGCTATACATGTAGGGGACTGTATTTGGATGTGCTATGAAAAATAAAGCCAATGTAGAAAGGGCTAGAAGAAAAGGCAGCAAGAGGAGAATAGACTAGAAGGAAGGAAGTCGAGAACAGACTGACAAGTGCCTCGGGCTCACTTGACCGGAAGGTTTCTTGTTTAAGTGGACACTAATGAAGCTTCTACGTAAATAGCTCACCACAGTGCAAGTGTATATGGGCAAAACTTTCACCAGAGCAGTACCTGTAACAGCACGTACAGGTACAGTGCGGTGAAATGTTTTATTGTTTCCCCAAAATCTCTCTCTTCTTTGTAAAACAACTATATGTTCCCAATACCACTGATGCTGGGTTTGCCATGTGACATGTCTGGAATGTAAGGAATATGAGTGGCTGTGACTTGTATCGCATAGGAACACGCCCATTCAAAAACATCACAAGTTTTGAATATTTGAATAACCAATGGCTGAAATATTCCTAAAGTTAATTTTTTTAAAAGATATTATAGGGGCGCCTGGCTTAGTTGGCTAGGCATCTGACTTTGGCTCAGGTCGTGATTTCATGGTTTGTGGGTTCGAGCCCCACATCAGGCTCTGTGCTGACAGCCTGCTTCAGATTCTGTGTCTCCCTCTTTCTCTGACCCTCCCCTGCTCATGCTCCGTCTCTCAAAAATAAATGAAACATTAAAAAAAAATTTTAATAAAAAAAAAGATACCATAAACTCAGAGACTGAAGAACTCAACAAGCACCAAGTAATAAGAACACAAAGAAAACCAGGACAGGTATTATCATAATCAATATTTGGATAAACTGAAACATTTTTTTTCATTTTCTAATTTCTTTAAATGCTAATTAACCTTACACTAAAAATAGTAAATATTATTATAATAGCAAAAAGTGGGAGGAAGGAAGTACACTGGTATAAGGTTAGTATATATGTTATACTATATATAAGGTTAGTATATATGTATAAAGTGGTATAATATTACTTTCAGCATGGAGTGGCAAATTAAAATATGGACTGTAATCCTTAGAGAAGCCATTAAAATCACAAACGTAAATATATCTAATAAATCAATGGAGGAATAAAATGGAACACTAAAAAAAAATCTGAAGGAGACAAGAAAATAAGGTAAGAAAAGGAAATAACAAATGTAGTAAGTAGAAAACAAACAACAAGGGGCTCCTGGGTGGCTCAGTCGGTTGAGAGGCCAACTCTAGCTCAGGTCATGATCTCATGGTTCCTGAGTTTGAGCCCCGGGTTGGGCTCTGTGCTGAGAGCTCAGAGCCCGGAACCTACTTCGGATTCTGTGTCTTCCTCCCTCCTTCCCCTCCCGCACTCGTGCTCTGCCTCTATCTCTGTCTCTCTCAAAAATAAACATTAAATAGGGGCGCCTGGGTGGCGCAGTCGGTTAAGCGTCCGACTTCAGCCAGGTCACGATCTCGCGGTCCGTGAGTTCGAGCCCCGCGTCGGGCTCTGGGCTGACGGCTCGGAGCCTGGAGCCTGTTTCCGATTCTGTGACTCCCTCTCTCTCTGCCCCTCCCCCGTTCATGCTCTGTCTCTCTCTCTCTGTCCCAAAAAAAAAAAAAAAAAAAAAAAAAAAAGTTGAAAAAAAAAAAATAAACATTAAATAATTTTAAAGAAAAAAAAATAAAACCAGATTGCAAGATATAGACCCTAACACAACCATGACAAAAATTACATTAATTAAAATGGTCTAAACATGACAATTAAAAATAAGACCCATATCTATGCTCTAAAGGAAACCCACAACACATATATAAATGCAGATAAATTAAAAATAAAAGGATGAATAAATATATACTATGCATATAAATTATTAATATATAGTAAACACAGTTTAAGAAAGTTGGAGAGGCTATATTAATATCAGATAAAGTAAGCCTCAAACCAAAAAATAATTCAAAAACTAAATTCTTCAGTGAAACACAAAATCCCTAAGAATCCTGACAATAGCATTAAGAATGGGATAGAAGAAAGGATGTGCATTGCTGTAAGTTTATCTTATGTGAAATAGTATCACATTATTTGAAAAAAAAGTGATAAATTAAGATGCATACTGTACTATTTGTAGCGACTAATAAATAACATTATATCTCATAAGCCAGTAGAGGAGATAAAGTAGAATTAATAAAACAATAAAATAAGCCAATAAAAAATTAACAGATGGGGGGAAGGATAGGTTAGGAAATGGAAAACAAATAATGAGATAGTATAGAGTTAAATAAAACTGTGTCAAGATACATTGAATTTGGAAGTAAAAATATGTTAACTATAAATAAGAATCAAACGTGGCTTATCCAGAATTAATCTACATTAAATGTAAAGACACAGAAAGACTAAATAATAATAAAGGTGGAGCAGATATATATCATTACCAATCAAATACATCTCAGAAAAAGGCATATTACTAAAGCTGAAGAGTAATATGTCATAATGATAGAAAAATCAATTCCTTAATAATAATTCTAAATGTGCCTGCACCTAATGACAGAATTTCAAAATGAGGTGAAGCATAAACTAAAAAGTGCTGAAAGGAAAAATGGAAAAATCCATAATTTTAACTAGAGATTTCAAAACAATTATCTTGGCTATTGATAGAACTCAGTAGACAGAAAGTCATATTTATGGAAACAGGAAGATATCAACCAAATTGACCTAATTGGCACCAACAGGGCATTATACCAACCGTGGTTGAATGTACATTGTTTTCACGTGCATATGGAATCCTCCAAGATCGATCATAAGCTGGACTATAAAATAAGTTCTAATAAATTAAATTCAATAAATTAAAAGGAATAAATTCCACTGTATTAAGTAAAACATTAAGAACACAGAAATATCTGGGATGTCTCCAAAACAACACAATTGAAATCGCATGGATCAAATATGAATCACAAAGAAACTTAAAAAATTTTTTGAAAGAATTACAAAGACAATAAAAAAAGATACTACAAGTTGTGGGATTATATGTCAGCGGTGACTGCAGAATAATTCATGGCTTCAAATGCATATCTTAGAAGAGAAGAAAGTTTTAAAATCAACAATTAAGCTTTTACCTTAGAAAAAAGAAGAACAAACTCTATCAACTATGTAGAAGAAGGGAATAAAACAGATAAAATCAGAAATCAATGAAATAGAAAACAAAGAATAAGATCATGAAACTAACATTAAGATTTTTTGAAAAATCTTAATCTAAATTGATAATTTAAAAGGATTACAAATTTACATGATCAGTATGTAGATTAAACAAATGACATCACCACAGATCTTATAGACATGATTAATAGATACAGGGATGGGTGAATAATTTTGTAACAATAAATTCGACAACTTAAATAGAAAAATGTCTTGAAAGACTCACATAATCAAAACTAGTACAAAATAAATATGAAATCTAAATAACCTTGTATCTTTAAAATATACACATATTTTTTTAAATGTTCACACACACACATACAACATTCAGGTCAAAGTTCTTAAATGATAAATTACATCAAATATTGAATTTAAAAATATCTATGTCACATTAAGGGAGGGGGAACATTTTTCCATGACAATACATAAGACCAATATTACCAAACAAAAATGTTTTAAGAAATATTTGCATAATAAATCTTTGTCAAATAAAATTAAACTAGGAATGCAAAGTTTTTTTTACCATATGACAATCAATAGATTTCACAATATGGACAGAATAAATAAGGCAAAAGATATCAACGATCGTCCCAACAGATGCAGAAAAAAACACTTAAAGAAATGAATTCACACTCATGTTAGCCAGAGGTAACCACTATTCGTATTGCTATCACTGATAATTAATGTTTTTCCTGTCCTTTAGCTTCCTATAACTTTATATAAATAAAAGTATATTGGCTGTATATTTGGCACCGGTATACATGATTTGTATATTAGATACAAAATATTTTGTTCGCTGTCTTATGGTCCTGTGTTCCAAGCTGCCGGAACAAATACCCTGAAACCCACTTTCACAACATGTTAATAATTAAGAAATATTATTCAAGACTACAATGGCTTCCATCACATTCTAGATCACCAATTTGTATCAGGAATCAGATGTGTGTTCAAGAATAAATATATTTGATGTTCAGTTCTGCACAATGTCACCAAAAATCCTTCAAATTTCCATTTCTGAGAATTGGCTTAATTTGGCGTAGCTAAAATAGAAATTAAAATGCTTCACCTATAAATTTGTTGATCCACTAAATGGGATAGTGTATGCAAATACTCAGCATTGGCCCAACATATATTTTAGTAAGGAGAAATCATTTCCCTCTTCTCTTCATATTTTCTCAAAGGAATGATCACCAGCTTCTCTACCCAGTCACTAGTTGGGAAAGTCAAGTTAGCACTTCATAATGGATTGACTTTTTCACTTTGTGGAGGAAGGAGTAGATGCCAACACAGGGTTCTTGCCTCTGTTTGCTTTTAGAAAGCCTGCAGTTAGGGACCAGAGAGGATAATGCCAGCCTCTCATGTTGATCTACTAAGTATAATCCCTACATGGATCCTTTTTCATTAACAGGCCTGCTATCTACAAGAATGGCAAATAAAAAATAGTCACCATTGTTTCTTTATATTTTACTGCCATTTCTTCATATTATGAGTGCCTAATTAAGACTATCAATAAATAAGGAAAATAAAGGTAGGGATTCATCACCAGGAGCTTCACTGAAAGTCAGTTAAGCTACCAGGATTGAGACCATACTATTAAGCCTCCATTTGGGCCAAACATGTGCTTTGTATGATGTGATTTTACCTGAGCCACCACTTCCTGGAAATAGGGACTCTGCCAGGAGATGACCAGAGTCTGACACACTCAAAAGACTCATTGAGACTGACCTTAAAATGAGATCATCTTTGCTGGGGGAATACCGGGTTATCAGGCATATCAACCAGCTGCATAGAGATTCTTATCTGTGAGTGAAAAGGAGATATAAGAATACATAAGGTAGGGGTGATATTATATCTGTCTAGAAGCGCATGTTGAAATGTATACTATCAGTATAGAGAAGATTGGGGTGGAAAATAGAATATTTCATAGGCAATAGTGCTACCATTTTTACCCAATGACCTGGATAAAACACTGAATTTTCCTAAAATGAGACTTACATTAGATTAATGTAGAGCATAGTAGGTCTTGGAGCTGCACGTGAAAATACTTTTACGTAGATGCCCATTAGAAAAACCATTAGTCATGACTTACCTGTTTTGCCACACCAGTAGTTAAATAGCTACAAGGGCAGCAGTATCTGTCTCCTCCTCCTCCCCCTACACCACCACACACACACACACACACACACACACACACACACATACACACGAGGGTGCAAATGATGGAGAGACATGAATATTTATGATAAGTACTATATCCTGTAAAAGTTACTAGTTTTCTTGAAAAGTAAAACTAGAAATTTTCCCACATGAAAATTGTTAACACTATACATAAACATATGAGAGTAATAAAATATCAAAGTATTTTTCCCCCTAATTGATAGGAAAGTCCACCAATCAGTGCACTTATGACCCACAGTAGTCAAAGATTAGATTTGGTCAAATTTGGACAGACGATAACAATATTGTATAATATTTCCAGAGTGAAAATTCCATTTTGTTTACTGGGAAATTCACACTGACATGGTCAAGATCTGTCTGCTAATATGTTCCTATCAAGAAGGACACTAACATTTCACAACAATCATGTGTTTATGTATTTTGTTTACAAAAATATATTTACAAAGACATACATTGAAAGGAAACATTTTGAATAAAGAAAAAAGTTGTTTCATTTATAGGTTTGACTGGGTTAAAATCCTCTTTCCTTATTTGAATTTCTTATCAAGGCAGATGAAATCAGTAACATAAAGATTTTGTGTCCTCGCACCTCTGATAATTAGGGGAGAGCTGATTGAGATACAGAGGATCTCCCAAATTAGTTTCATACTATATTTAATCTTTGTTCCCTACTTTAATCTCATTACTGTTACGTAATCCACAAAACATAATTTGACTCAGGCCAGAACAAGAGGTAAAACTATATTATGGAGGGCAATAGAATTTGGGGAGGTCAAAGAGAAAAAAGAATTGCGGTCAAGAGCAAGTCAATTGAAACTACTGAAAATGTTCCCTGCATCATATGATATCTGGTTATAGAATGTTAAAGTGAAGATTTGTTATGAAAGACAGTTTTGTAAGTGTGACTCCACCATCTTATTAAAGGTCTTCGGGTGGTTAAAGCAAGCCTCCTTAATGCCTTCAGGCATTGGGCTCTGGTCTTGAAACGACACATTAATTAGATGAGTCAAAAAATTAGCCAATGACAGGAGCACGTGTGGGAGCCACCCCCCAACCCTGAGGCATATAAAAGGCCCCCTGCAGGGGAATCGTCCACACCGAAGTGACACTTCTCTCCTTCTCTAGCCAAGCACAACCTCAACAGCCAACACCATGTGTGGAAGCTACTACGGAAACTCTTATGGAGGCTGCGGCTACGGGGGCTGCGGCTACGGAGGCTGCGGTTACAGAGGCTGCGGCTACGGAGGCAGCGGCTACGGGGGCTGCGGCTACGGGGGCTGCGGCTACGGGGGCTGCGGCTACGGAGGCTGCGGCTATGGAAGCTCTGGCTACAAAGGCTGGGGCTACAGAGGCTGTGGCTACGGAGGCTGTGGCTACAGAGGCCTGGGCTGTGGCTATGGCTCCTGCTACGGCTGTGGCTCTGGCTGTGGCTACTAGTAACGAGGGCACCGTGGGGGACTCTCACCCTCTACTCCTGGACGTGGGATTCACCAATTCTGCGCCCCACACGTTCTGAGCCTTTCCCTTGGGTGACGATATCCTGCAGGATGAAAGTCTAGTAGGTCTGTTGCTGCCTACAGCCTAACCTACAGATTCCCTGGATTTACCTCGTGGAGTGGAAGATGGTGAAATTCACCTGTGACCCCACAGTTCCGCCTTCATAAGGATGATGGTGTCACAGCGACTGCCTTGATGATGTCCATGCTGGAGTTCGTTTCTGTGTTGACCTAATAAAATTGTCCAGTCTGAACAGCAGCCCTAGTTTTTATGTCATTCATTTGCTGTCCCAGGTGTCTTCCTAACATATTTTGGTTTCAGTTTACAAGAAAGGTAACAATTATCTCCTTAGGGAGATAGTTTCCTGATATTCCTAGGTCAGCTTCTTGACCAATTCCATTGTCAATTCTTAGGAAAGTAACTTATTTTTTGGAAGCTTCAGTTTCCTCCCCTGCTACTGAGGGAATAATCTTTTCACGCTGCGTATCTCTTAACACCAAATGAGATATTATTTTATAAATTATAAGTTAAGTTTTGTGCGGTGCATCGTAAATAATTAAGAAAAATAGTAATTTCCCCAATGTTATATTCATGTATCTCTTAAAATAAATGGATGTGGTTATATTCTTCTCTACTTCTTTTTAAAAAAAATATTTTAATAAAAGAAACAACCTAAGGAAAATTTTTATAATCTATTACTTCCTAAGGTAGGAGTAGATTGTAAAACTATGTGGCATGCATGGTGGGCCATAATAATTGGATAAAAACAGCACTGAAGGTATAGGCAAAGTTTCAGGGTCTCACAATGCAGTAACCAAGATGTTTGCCAGGTGCTTGGTCTCATCTGAGTCTCAACTGAAAAAGGATCTGCCTCCAAGCTCACATGCTCGGAAGAATTCAGTCCCTTATGTGTAACTGAAGCTCAACATTGACTGTTGGCTACAGGCCTTTGCAGGCTGTCTCCTGGAGGCTACCCTTAGCTCCACTAGGCTGCCTATAAGTGCCTGTCATGTAGACCCCCATATACTGTTGCTTGCCTTCTCAAAGCCAGGAAGGAAGGCAGAGAGACTCCAACAAGAAGGGTGCCACAATACGACACAATTCTATGCAACATAATCACATACACACAATTACATATGTCTTACTATCTTTGCCACATTTTATTTATTATAGGTAAGTCACAAGATTTGCTCAAACTCAAGAGAAGGGGATGATACAAGGCACTGCCAAGAGGCAGAAATCACAGAGGCACCTTAATTGTCTGTCCACCACTGTTATCAATGCTGTGTGTCCTTCCTAATAGGGAGTAGGAAGCTTCCCTTCGCCTGCAATGCTCTGGAACCATCTATAACACATTCAGAATACCTTGTCTCTAAAGATTTGGTAGAATTTCTCTGAGAAAATATCTGAATCTGGAATATTTTGTGGGTCACTTCCTTAATAATTTTCTGTTTGTTCTAAGAAAATTAATCTCTTTGTAATTCCTCAGTGTAACAGTATCAATTTTGATAATCCGTATTCCCCTAGGAATCTGGGTTTTCAAATTTATACCCATAAAAACGAGCAAAGTAGATTTGTATAATTTTAAAACTTATTTCTGTATTCCTTTCTTTCTTGTTATTTATTTTGTACATGCCTTTTCCCTTTTTTTCCTTGACCAAGTTTGCATGTGATTTATAAATGTTAGTTGTTTCAAATAATAGCATTCTGAGTCATTTTTAAAATTTCTTTTTTTGTCTTTTCTCTACTAAGTTCTGTTTATCTATTTGTTATCATTTATTTAAAATGTTTCCTTGCACTTTATTTGGTTTACTTAGTTGTTAGTTATGAAGCTTCTCTTAACTGGGTTGTTAACTCATTCATGTTATTTCTTTCCTTTTCACTGACAGTGTTTAGCGTTATGTGCTACGATTTTTTTCTCTAATTACTGCTTGAATTGTCTTTAATTCTGTTAACTACTCTTTTTATTACTGTTATTTTAAAATGCTATAGCATTTATATCATATTAATATATACTCTTATGTATATTAATATGATATAATATTCATATTATATTTTATTTTCACTTGAGAATTGTTTAACCAAAGAATTACTTTCCAGGTGAAGGGGATTTTCTATTCTTTGTTTTTGTTAACAATTTTTAGCTATACTGCATAAAAATCAAGGAGTGTTTTTGCAGTATTTTTACTGTAAAAATTTGCTAATTTTTTCTTTGTGACTTAAATTTTTTTTCAATGTTTATTTATTTTTGAGAGAGACAGAGACAGAGACAGAGACCAAGCAGGGGAGGGACAGAGAGAGTGGGAGACACAGAATCCAAAGCAGGCTCCAGACTCTGAGCTGTCAGCACAGAGCCTGACATGGGGCTGGAACCCATGAACTGTGAAATCATGACCTGAGCCGAAGTGAGATGCTTAACTGACTGAGCCACCCAGGCACCCCCTTTGTGGCTTCATATATGATTAATTTTTGTGTATTTCATGTGGAAGCTTGAGAAGGTTTATTTTCTACTATCAATGTAGAGATAGATAGATAGATATCCTTAAGTGCTACCTTTGATTAACTTTTTTGTGAGAATGGTATGTTAAAGACTTCATTATTAGTGTGTTTCTATTTACATCTCCTTGAAAAATAGAGAAGGGATAGAGTCATAGACATGTGTTCTTCATAGAAATAGTTTCTGGGTTCCAGAGCACCTGGGTAGCTCAATCAGTTTAGCATCCGACTCTTGATTTCAACTCAGGTCATGATCTCACTATTCGTGAGTTTGAGCCCGACATTGGGCTCTGCGCTGACAGTGCAGAAACTGCCTGGGATTCTCTCTCTCTTTCTCTCCCTGCTCCTCCCCCACTCACACTCTCTCTCTTTCTCAAAAATAAATAAATAATCATTTAAAGAACAGAACAGTTTCTGTGTTCTGTGTTTTGGGCACAAAAGTAAAATACTCACAAGCGTAATAGCTCTTGTTCGGTATCACTTTGGGAGAAAAATATTGGGGTTCAAGTACCAAGGCTTCTGCGATTTTCTTAAGTTACACGTAAGAATGTGGTATAAATATTTAAAAGAATTTTCCAGTGAAGACACCTGGGCCTACAGATTTTTTTTCAAAAGTTATTTTTTTAAGCTTATTTATTTATTTTGAGAGAGAGAGAGAGAGAGCAAGGGAGGGGCAGAGAGAAAGGGAGAGAGGGAGAATCCCAAGTAGGCTCCATGCTGTGCGCACATAGCCCAATGTGGGGCTCAATCCCATGAACTGTGAGATCATTACCTGAGCGAAAACCCAAGAGTCAGATGCTTAACCGACTCAGCCACCCAGGTGTCCCTCTATCTTATATTCTTGATCAATCTGTCTATAATTTATCAATTTGGCTGATTTATTCAAAGTGCCAACTTTGGGTATTATTGATTTTCTTGTTTTTTCTTTCCAGTTAGTTGACATACAGTTAACATACATTAGTTTCAGGTGTGCAATACAGTGATTCAACACTTCTGTACATCACCTGGTACTCATCACAGTACACTCCTTAATCCCCATCACCTATTTAACCCATCCCCCCACTCACCTCCCCTCTGGTAACCATCAGTTTGTTCTCTATAATTAAGAGTCTGTTTCTTGGTTTGCATCTCTCTCTCTCTCTTTTTCCCTTTGCTTGTTTTCTTAAATTCCACATATGAGTGAAATCATATGGAACTGCGTTACGATCCAGCAACTGCACTACTAGGCAGTTGACCAAAGAATGCAAAAATATTAATTCAGAGGGATACGTGCACTCCAGTGTTTATCACAACATTATCTACAATAGCCATATTATCAAAACAGCTCAAATGTCCATCAACTGATGAATGGATAAAGACGATGTGGTACAGATATGTAAGATGCAATATTACTCAGTCATAAAAAGAATGAAACCTTGCCATTTGCAATGAGATGGATGGAGCTGGAGAGTATTATGCTAAGTGAAATAACTCAGAGAAAGGTAAATACCATATTATTAATTTTCTTTATAGTTTGTTCATTTTCTGTTAAATTGATTCCTCTCCTGTCTTTATTTTTCCTTCATTCTTCTGACTTTATATTTAATCTTTCCTCCATTTCTAGCTTTTTAAAGAATCTTAGAGCATTGAGTTTTAAAATGTTCTTTTTTCTGACATAAATATATAAAGCTATAAATTTTCTTCTAATAACTTTTTCGATGGTAAGCCACACATTTGGTATGTTGTACTTCTTTATTAATCAACTCAAAATATCTTCGAACTTCTTATGTGAGTTTCTTTTCATCTATATGTTATTTAATGGGAGTTATTTCCCGATCCAGGAAGGCTCTGTCCTCATATACCTGAGGCTCTCATGCTCCTTTCAAAAGACCTCTAGGCAGTGAGGGAGGTAAGTGGGGATTCCCACCATGTCACTGCTCCACCAAGAGACACACAGCAGATAAGCTGGCAAAACTCCTTCCACACTTTCAGGTAGCAATGGCAGGGGCCAGTGGGACAACCGGCAGTGCAAGATAAACCAAACAGACCAAAATAACACTGCAGCAACTCTGAAAATAATGAATCATAGCCCACAAGACCCATGTGCTTAACCTAAACAGGGTGACTACCTGATTTTGAAAAAACATTTTTAATAGGATCAGGATACTTTTAATACACAAAATTACCACCATACCATCACACCAAGAAACAAGAAAATTATAACTCAGATGAGCAAAGATAATTAACTGACCCTAACACTATCAGGTTTTCCAATTATATGAACAAATTTTAAAGTAACCATCATAAAATGTTTTAACAATCAAATCCTCTTGAAACGAATGACTTGAAAGTAAAATAGGAATATACGTACATATTATGCAAATAACAACTAGTAAGAAAGCTGGAATGGTTATAACAATATCAGATGAAATATACTTTAAAGCCAAAAAAATTTAATAGCGATAAAGAGAGACATTTTGCAAAGATAAGTAGAGTAATCTATCAGGAAGATACAGCATATGTACTGGTGTTAAATCCACCTGGTGCTAAAAATGGAGTGCTGAAGTAAATAAAAAATTGACAGAATTGAAAGGAAAAGGGAGACTGTAATAATAATAACTGAAGATGTCAAT
Organism: Lynx canadensis; assembly: GCF_007474595.2. Taxonomy (NCBI): domain Eukaryota; kingdom Metazoa; phylum Chordata; class Mammalia; order Carnivora; family Felidae; genus Lynx; species Lynx canadensis. The sequence continues at coordinate 144,721,916 of NC_044311.2, forward strand.
ATCTCACTTTGCATAAAGGATATAGCAACTACATAAAAGATTATAATGTGTATAAACTTGAAAAAGAAAAAAACACTATAAACCAACTAGGCCTAACACCCTTCTAGAGAGCATTTACCCAACTCCAAGAAAACACAAATTTCTTTCAAGTATATGTATAGAATGTTCTCCAAGATAGATCATATGCTAGGTCATAAACAAGAGCTAATGAATTTAAGATAATTGAAATCATACATAGTCCCACGTGCTATCTTCAGCTGATGGAGGAAGACATATCTACCTAATTCTCTTCTTTAGATGCTTTTAGAAAACATGTGTTTGGGGGCAGGATAAGATTTTGGTCAGCCTCATATTTTCATCTCTATTCAGAAAGTAATTTTGTGTGGACCCATGGTCAGTCTTCATTTTACAAAATTCCAGTGTTACTTCTTGAAATATTAATAGATACTGTTGATTCATATTTTATTATCGTTGACATTATTATTAATAATAATAATAAATCTAGTGAATTAAAAGAAGTTACCATAAACACGTTTACTGAACAGACTACCAGGATCAAGGATACACTTTGCATCCTGTATCTTGGATCAGACTTATGTTTACATAATATGTAGTCCACACAAGCCACTGCCTTGTCATGAAATAGGTCTCTTTCCAAGAGGCAAGCAGAGATTGACCCCTTGAAAGTTTCACTGATTCTATATCTTCCTCAGTATTTGTCAGAGAGCTAGAACAAATAATCCTAAAATTAGTATGGAACCACAAAAGACCCTGAATAGCCAAAGCAATCTTGAAAAAGAAAAACAAAACTGGAGGTATCACATTTCCAGATTTCAAGTTATATTACCAACCTGTAATGATTAAAACAGTATGATACTGGCACAAAAATAGACACATAAATCAATAGACCAGAATAGAAGTCCCAGAAATAAACTCATGATTATATGGTCAGTTAATATTTGACAAAAGAGGAAAGAATATACATTTGTAAAAAGACAGTCTCTTCAACACATGGTGTTGAGAAAACTGATCAGCTACATACAAAATAATGAAACTGGACCACTTTCTTACACCATACACAAAAATAAACTCAAAATGAATTAAGGATCTAAATGTGAATATCTGAAATGAAAAATCCTAGAAGATAGCACAGGCAGTAATCTCTCTGACATTAGCTGTACCAAGATTTTTCTAGATGTGTCTCCTGAGGCAAGGGAAACAAAAGTGAAAATAAACCTTAGGACAATATCAAAATGAAAAGCCTCTGCACAGCAAAGGAAGCAATCAAAACAAAAACTAAAAGACAGCCTACTGAATGAGAGAAGATATTTGCAAATGACATATCCAATAAAGGGTTAGTATTCAAAATATATAAAGAACTGACACAACTCAACAACAAACTAACAATCCAATTTAAAAATGGGCAGAAGACATGAACAGACATTTCTCCCAAGAAGACATTCAAATGGACAACAGACACATGAAAGGATGCTTATCCTCACTAATCATCAGGAAAATGCAAATCAAAACCACAGTAAGATATTACTTCACACCTGTCAGAATGGCTAAAATAAAAAACACAAGAAACAGCAAGTGTTGGCGAAGATGTGGAGAAAAAGGAAACTTAATGCACTCTTGTTGGGAATGCAAAATGGCGTAGCCACTGTGGAAAACATTATGGAGGTTCCTCAAAAAATTACAAATAGAACTACCATATGATCCAGTAATTCTGCTACTAGGAATTCACCCAAAGAATATGAAAACATGCATTCAAAAAGATAATTAATCCTTATTTTTATTGCAGCATTATTTACAATAGCCAAATTATGGAAGCATCCCAAATGTTCATCAATAGAAGAATGGATGAAGAAGATGTGGCATGTATATACCAGGGAATATTATTAAGCCATAAAAAAGAATGAAATCTTGCCATTTGCAACGACATGGATGGACCTAGAGAGTATAGTGCTAATTAAAATAAGTCAGTCAGAGAAAGACAAATACTATAAGATATCGTTCATATGTGGAATTTAAGAAACAAAACAAATGAGCAAGGGGAAAAGAGAGAGAGAAGCCAAGAAAGACTCTTAACTGTGAAAAACAAACTGATGGTTATCAGAGGGGACGTTTGGGGGGATGCTTGAAATAGGTGGTGAGGATTAAGGAGTATACTTGTCCTGATGAACAGTGGGTGGTAAGGAATTGTTGACTCACTATATTGTCCACCTGAAACTAATATAATACTGTATGTTAACTGTATCAGAATTTTAAAAAATTAAAAATAAAAAAAGCAGTGGTTGAATGTAGTTATTCAACCACACCTCTAATTTACAAACTAAAGGTATCCAAAGGGTCAACAATCACACACACACACACACACACACACACACACACACACATGAAACCTAGGTAAATAAATATACACAAAAATGTTGTAGGTATGCAAAACAGATTGCTTTTAATGAAAAATGAATTTAGACATTTTCCCAAATGGGAACGGTGAAGATTATTTGTGTCGATCATAAAATAATATAAGATCAAATGAATACATTTCTAAATTGTTGAAAACTCCAGTGATTTCAATCAAAAAAGTTCTGATGTTACATGGTAGTCTAAGATTCGATTGTCACTATTTGAATAGACAGTAAGTAACATGTCTATTATACATAATAAAGGAGGTACATACAGTACCTCATGGGAAAATTTCCTAAATAGATTAGCAATCTAGAATTTATCAGAAGAATCCAGAATACCAATATCCACCATAGCAGCATGGACGATAACAGGCATATCCATAGCCACGATAGCCACATCCGTAGCCACATCTCAGGCCACTATAGCCATAGCCCAGGCCACCATAGTAATTGTTGTAGAAGTTCATAGTGTGAGGAGAAGGCTCAGATGAAGAGAAAAATCGTTTTCTAGGGTGTTAAGTTTATAATCTACAGGGGCCTTATATGTCAATTGAGTGATATATGGGGCAAACCACAAGCTATTGGATTCATGTTTCAAACTAAGTGGCATTATAATCATCTCAAGAATTCCGTGTAACCAATATATCTATAACACAATTTTGCCATGTGTCAGGATGCCTGTAATGAAATCATGCGTTTTAACGAAAGTTTTTTCACCTATTGTGGTGACTTGTTTGTTCCAGATGTGAGATCTAAAGTATATTACTAACTACCACGAGATCACATAACCCATACAGATTTCACTTCTTCAAAATTCTTTTTTTTTCTTTAATAAGATCCTCCTTCCCATCTGCAAATATGCACCTTTGGAAACAAAAGAATGGTTTCACAGAGGTAGAGAAGGATGGAAAACTTGTGGAGAAGATGTGGCAGAAAAAGATTTGGGGGGGAGGGTATGAAGAATCAAGAACTTAGTTTCATTTTATTAAATTTTTGAGGGATGTCAAGTTATCATTTGGATATGTGTCAGAATTGGAAATGTGAAGCGAGATCAATCGGCTAAAATAATGTATGTAAAGTAATCCTTGAAGAGAGCTTAAATACTATATTGTACACCTAAAACCAAAATAACACTGTATGTTATCTACACCAGAATTGAAAAAACTTAATTTAAAAAAAGAGAATTTCTGGGGCACCTGGGTGGCTCAGGCGGTTGAGCGTCCGACTTCGACTCAGGTCATGATCTCGTGGTCTGTGAGTTCAAGCCCTATGTGGGGCTCTGGGCTGACAGCTCAGAGCCTGGAGCCTGCTTCGGATTCTGTGCCTCCCTCTCTCTCTGCCCCTCCCCAGCTCATGCTCAGTCTCTCTCTCTCAACTCAAAACTAAATAAACGCTAATTTTTTTTAAAAAAAAAAGAAGAGAATTTCTATAGAAACTATAAGAGGGCCAAGCGCCTAGCTGGGCACCTTCATATTTGAAAACAAAATCTGAAAAAGAGAAAAGAAATAAAATACTAAGAGGGAGCAACTGGAGATACTGAAATTAAATCAAATGTGTGTGGTAGGATGTAGGTAAGTGTCGGGGAGCCTTTCAGGAAGGAAAAGAGAAACGGGTGAATCTGAACACTTCTCAGAGACTTAGTAAAATGAAGAAGGCTGAATCTCTAGATGTGACAAGATTGGGGTGTTGGTGAGACGTTCAGGGGCGGTTTTAGTGGGGCGTGGTAAGGACCAAAGACCAAAAGGTGTGATCAAAGATGTAAAGAGGGGCGCCTGGGTGGCGCAGTCGGTTAAGCGTCCGACTTCAGCCAGGTCACGATCTCGCGGTCCGGGAGTTCGAGCCCCGCGTCAGGCTCTGGGCTGATGGCTCAGAGCCTGGAGCCTGTTTCCGATTCTGTGTCTCCCTCTCTCTCTGCCCCTCCCCCGTTCATGCTCTGTCTCTCTCTGTCCCAAAATAAATAAACGTTGAAAAAAAAAATTAAAAAAAAAAAAAGATGTAAAGAGAGAACAGAAAGCTACGATGGAAACACGTGTGAAGGTTTGCAATGAAACAGAAGAAAATGGGATATTAGCTGCAAAGGAGGACGCAAGGAGCGTTCTTTTACTCTGTTTTTGATTATGGGATGTACTTAAGAACCAAACATAGTTCAGAAAATCACAGCAGAAAACAAATTGTCAATGGAATCTCACTGGGCTGGCAAGCTCTTACTGCTATCATCAGAGAAAGAACTCAGTTCTCCAGAAGAAACAAATTAGCTCCAGGAAGTAAATTCTATAGAGAAATAACCTAGTGAATGTTGTTATTAGAGACATTGTATTGCACAGAACAGTAATGTCTTTTGCAGCTACATTAATCAAATACCAAAATTTTTTTTAAAAGTTAATTATAGGGTTTTTTTTTAATTGACTGTTACCATTTAGCAATACAAATTTCAGGTGATGTTCTAAGAACTTAGCCTCGAGGAAGACTGATCATCACGTTATTTAAATTAGTTTTTATTTGAAAACTTGTTCTAAGTTATTACTTGATTGTACTGTGACAGTTGAAATTACTTTTATTTTCTTTATGAAAAATTTGAAAATGATATAGTGAAGATGTCCTCTCCTTGTAATATCTCAACCCGGTACATGGTGAATAAAATGACCCAATAATATGTCTATTTTATAAAAATGAAGCTACCAAAAGACATGCATGGACAGAACATTCAAACACACACATTAAATTACAGGTTGAATGTTTTTCATAGGATCCTTAGTATGAAAACACTCTATTTTTTTAATGTTTAATTTTTTTTGAGAGAGAGAGAGAGAACGCAGGAGTGGAGGGAAGGGAAGAGAGAATCTGAAGCCGGCCCTGTGCTAAAGAACCTGATGTGGGAACTCAGGAACCATGAGATCATGACCTGAGCCGAAGTCGGACACTTAACCGACTGAGCCACCCAGGTGCCCCTGAAAACGTTCTATTTTATTAAGAGGCATTGACTCATTAGATATACTTAAAAGGACAGATGGATTGGAAAAGTTTTAAATCTTGTGTCTTCATTCTTATGATCTCTGGAGAAGAGTTAACTAAAATACAGAGAGTGTCCAACTGCTTATTCTCTCTGTCCCCACCTATGGTTATGAGGGGATACATAAAAATAATAGTTTGACTCAGAAATATCAATACAATAACAGAAATATACTGACAGATTACACATGATGTGTGGGTAACGACACCTCCCCAAATTCATTCTTGTAAAGTCTGTCATGTGAAGCTATTCTCACTTTTCCTGTGCCTCCCAATGGGAGGCATTATCACATTAATTTGAATAAAGACTAATAATAGTGCCAAGGTTATGCAAGAGAACACAATATGATTGGTTACAAAGAGAATAATGATTGGGTGTTTTGCTAAAGGAACGGACCTCTGTGTGATACACTGATAAACATAAATACGTGATGTTAAACCTGTTGGATAGTTACTTAGAATATAATTCTAACATTAATGAGAATCCTAATTTGTATAATTGTGTGCCTGATTTAGAGGGGAAAAAAGCAGAGCAATTGGATTCCGAGGGATTACGTCTGTCTTGTAGTTCTTAGGTAGAGACTGAACATAAGTGAGAATCAGACCTATTGGTATACATAGAAAAGTGTAATACATTTTGCTCAGACTTGGTATTTTGAAAAATTTAACTAGATTATTATCAATATCATGAGGATGAAAGTTACATTATGGTTTTAGTATAGAAAATGAGCTGAAACCCTGAAGAAAACAATTAACTTGGATCAAGAGAAGATGGGGCACCATCGGTTAAGCATCCAACTTGGTTTTGGCTCAGGTCACAATCTCACATTTCGTGGGTTCAAGCCCTGCATTGGGCACTGCGCTGACAGCACAGGGCCTGCTTGGGATTCTCTCTCTCCCTCTCTCTCTCTCTCTCTTCCCCGACCTTCCCCGACCACACTGCTCTCTCTTTCTCAAAATGAATAAATAAACCTTATTTCTTTAGAAAAAGAAAAACTGATGAGTCAAAAGTAATTTGGTTCTTATGAAATGTTAAAAATGTTAGTGCAACCAACCGATGCCAAGAGCAAATAAGATTGAGACTAATAAATGTATTCTTTCTTGATATAAAGGATGGTTATATGAAGCTGAAATGAAAGTCTAATTTGGGACAACACTGCCTTGGTGTGAGGGTGTATCTCCTCTCTTTGAAGCCTTCAATTGGATAAGGAGAGTCCAAACTGACAGCCAAACACAACAAGCCTCCCAAACACCTCCAAGAATTATTTTATGGTAGAGGAACAACAGACTAATTAGATTAGTCATAAAATTAGCCAGTGGCATGATATATATGGCGGGTGACACCCACATCGAGAGCATATAAAAAGGCCCTCTGGAGGGGGAGTTGTCCACAGTGAAGTGACACTTCTCTCCTTCTCTACCCAAGCACAACCTCAACAGCCAACATCATGTGTGGAAGCTACTACGGAAACTCTTATGGAGGCTGCGGCTATGGAGGCTGCGGTTATGGAGGCTGCGGCTACGGGGGCTGCGGCTACGGGGGCTGCGGCTACGGGGGCTGCGGCTACGGAGGCTGCGGCTATGGAAGCTCTGGCTACAAAGGCTGTGGCTACAGAGGCTGCGGCTACGGAGGCTGTGGCTACAGAGGCCTGGGCTGTGGCTATGGCTCCTGCTACGGCTGTGGCTCTGGCTGTGGCTACTAGTAACGAGGGCACCGTGGGGGACTGTCACTCTCTACAACTGGACATGGCATTCACCAAATCTGAGCCCCACACGGTCTGACCTTTGCTGAAGGCTTGCCTTCTGGTGCCCTTTTGGTCAAATACAGAATTATCATTCCTGTATTCAACTCATGAAAAGTGGGAGCATTTGAAATTCACCCTGAGCACTGCGTGATTCCTCTTTGCCTTGATGCAGTCACAGATTCTCCGTTTCGATTTTCATGCAAGAACTATTTCTCTGTTTTCTTAATAAACTTATTCGGTCTGAAATAATAAACCTAGCTTTCTGTTCATTTAATGTCCTCGTTTTTCTACTTGGGTAAGGCACTGATAGCACGTGTTATGCTGGTTTATTGTGAGGAGGAGAAAAGATAATGTTTGTCGATTTAGTTAAACATTGCCTGGAAACGCTATTTGTTCCAAGTGCTTTTACACCAAAACCATAACCGGCAAAATACTTTAGAAGATACGAAAGTTGGCATACGATTCTCCAGTTCTAATCTGTTTTGGGGCATAAATAAGAAGCATTTCCTATGCTTGTTTGACACAAGAGGTAGAGAGGTTTAAACCTATTCTTCTACATAACTCCAATGTATCTAAAAATACATAGTTTTTTTAAGTGACAACTTTCCTAAAATCCATTACATATTTAACTTTACAGCCATTTGATGGCATTCTATACTCTTGTTTTCTTGAGATTTCTTTCTCCTGTGATTTATGTGATTTCACAGTGGTAGCTGTAATCACTTGTTTTTCCACTAATTTTCTGTGACTAATGTGCCTGTAAACTTGGCCAATTATCTTCTCTTGATAGAGCATTTCAAGCTTTTGTGTTAGACATGAATGAGTTTAAGTAGTGTTTTAGCGCAAGATAATGGATATGTCCCAATTCATTTTGACTGGCCCAAGGTAGTAAAAAAGTTGAAACCGTAAGAAGGAATTAAGATCCCTGGAAAAATCATAACCCAGAAGGAAAGCACCTTCTTTTTTTCTTTAGAAAGCCATTATTTTATGAAAACTTGTCTTTCTTAATTTCCTTTACTCTTGAAGCTTAGAATTTTCTATTTCATAGTATGCAAAAGCTTGGATGGTCTATGCTGTCCATCCCAAGAAATGGTAGATTTTAAAACTATTTTGGCCTGCCTCATAGGTCATAATAATTGAACACAAATAAATTAGATATTGATGCAAATTAGATAATAGGCCCCTCATTATAGACTCACAAGACAAAATTGTTGCTGATTATAATTTTCCAAGATATGCCCTTAAGCTTTTTTTTTTTTTTTAAACGTAGGCTCCACACCTAGCACAGAGACCAACATGCGACTTAAACTCAAGGCCTGATCTGAGATCAAAAGTCAATGCTCAACCGACTGAGCCAACCAGGCACCCCTGCCCCTTACACGGTCTTAACATGACCATCTTTGGTTGACATTGTTATCTTCTCTAACATATTTCACTTTGGGTTAAATGCCACTGCTAACAGCCCCAAGCGAACATCTACTTTGTATTCACATTGGTTTGTTCACTTCTTTAATAGCTTCAAATTATGAATGACTCCAACCGAAACTGGAAAACATAAGATTCCTTTACATTTCCCTGTTCCACATTGCTTCTTTTTTTTTTTCTTACAGTGAACACTCTGGTCCCCAACACATTGCTGTGTTAACTCTATTCAAACCTGCGCACAATATACAGTCTGAATTGCCACACTGAATGCAATGCCCGTGAGCAACCTCTAAAGTTTCTTAGCAGCATTTTTAGCATCAGAAGAGATCCCACCAAGAATGGACAGATTATTGTGTTCAATATTTATATGAATTAATTTTCCTCCTGAGTAGTTATGCTATTCATTTTATGGGGGACATTCTTTTATTTCCATTTATATTCAATTTCAGGTGTATTTATTCTGTTTTTTTTTAATATATTAAGTATTTCCATGGTTCAGAAATCAAAACTATATAAAAAGATATATTCAGAGAAGTCTCACGCCTATATTTATCCCTCCCATCCATTTGCACTCACCCCACTTGTATTTTCATTTTCTTCTGCTTTCTTAGTGCAGAAGCAAGCATAAATATTGTATTTATGTATTCTTAGTTTCCTTTTGTGTTACCCAAAGGTTGCATACTTTTTGCACTCTTTCATCATTCTATTTTATGGGTTTTATTTTTCCTTTTTCCTTTTTTTATCCTTTATGCTTTTATTCAGCCTTTCAAACAGGAGTCACTTACATTTAGGCATTAAAGAAGTGACTCACTGCAGATTTTGGTACTCCAAAAAATAGTATTTTTCTCTATATAAACTCATTTCTCCCAGCATTTACTTTTGAAAAATTTCAAACCCTCAATTAAGTGGAGAAGGCAGTATAATGAAGAGCTAAGTACTCTCTACCTAGATTTGACAATTGTTAGCATTTTGCCACGTTGGTTTCCCCCTTTCTGCCTGTCTGTTCTCTGTCTCTCTCTGTGGCTCTGTGTCTGACTCTCACCACACACACACACACACACACACACACACACACGAATGCACAAGCACATGCAATCATTCCTGAACAATACTATTACATAATTCATAGTCAGATTCAGTTTTTTACTATTTCTTTTTTAAATGTTTATTTATTTTTGAGAGAGAGAGAGAGAAAGAGCAAGCATGAGCTGGGGAGAGGCAGAGACAGAGGGAGACAGAATCGAAAGCAGGCTCCGCACTGTCAGCACAAAGCTGACATGGGGCTCAAACCTGAGATCATGACCTGAGCCAAAGTCGGATGCTCAACTGACTGAACCACCCAGGCACCCCCTATATAGCTTTTATTTCTGATACAGAATTCAATTCATAAAAACTATCATATTTTGCAACTTATTGCTTATTATAATCTAGCATTTCATGAAATCTAGAGCACTTCCCAGTCTTCTATTATTTCACAATGTTAATAAATATATATATTTTTAATTTTAATGTTTATTTTTCAGAGAGAGAGAGAGACAGAGTGCAAGCAGGAGAAGGGCAGAGAGAGAGGGAGACACAAAATCTGAAGCAGGATCCAGGCTCCCACCTGTCAGCCCAGAGCCTGACCCAGGACTAGAACTCACAAACCACGAGATCATGACCTTAGCAGAAGTCAGAATCCCAACCGACTGGGCCACCCAGGTGCCCCAATACATTAATATATTCTTAACATTGCAAGATAATTATTTACTAGAACATGTCAAAATCTATTTTTTCTGATTGCATCAATTATAATATTCATATATTTCATAATCCAATACATATTTTAAATTTTTTAATATTTTTATTTTCATTTTTGAGAGAGAGCAAGAGCAGGGGAGGAGCAGAGAGAGAGACACACACAGAATCCAAAGCAGGCTCCAGGCTCTGAGCTGTCAGCACAGAGACTGAGGTGGGGCTTGAACTCAAGAACCATGAGATCATGACCTAAGCCAAAGTTGGACGCTTCACCGACTGAGCCACTCAAGTGCCCCTCATAAACCAATATTTTCTGAAACAAAGATTAAGATCATTAGATATGCCAAAAGTTAGGAAACCGAAAGGTCAATCAAGCATTGAGTGCACATAAGGCAACTTTGTGCCTTATAATAAATCCTGAGACCAAAATTCCACCTATGAAGTATCAAAATTGTATCTCCGAGAGTCCTGGGTAATAGGTGAATTACTTAAGAACTTTACACTAATTTTTTTTTTACATTTATGATGCTTATACCCCTAACACACGTAAGTTTCAATGTTGTGCATTCACCTTGGATCCCCATTTCCTCGAATTTTGGGGGGCAATAGTACTGTATCTTTTTCAGCAATGAAGACATGACTCTCCATTTGCTGGGGGTGTTACAAGCAAAGTGCCTTCAGCTGAAGAGTACCCCTGGCACAAAACAATACCTGTTTCCTGCAGCCAGCCTCCCGTGATGGATCAGTGTAGGGTATAATGACATGCCTTCTCGCCCCAACCTCCAACTACTCTTCAGGGAAATCCCAACTTCAGAATCTCCCATATTGTTTCCTGAGCCCTCCACTGAGCCTACAGCCAACTCAGCTTCCCCCCACCCCATCCAGTCTGCCTCTGCCTCTTCATTTCTACAATATTCATTCCAGGAATTAATTGCTCTAACAATGGTCTCATAGAAAAATAATCTAATCTGGGGTCACACAGTGCACCCAGTTGTCACACTGTCTAGTCTCTTCTATGACCCTAATATTTTTACAGATCACCAGAGATTGTTTTTTCTTTTAGAATAGTCCTCAGTTCTGATTTGCCTAATGTTTCCTCATGATTAGAACAAGGTTATGTAGGGTGCCTGGGTGGCTCAGTTGGTTAGGTGGCTGACTTTGCCTCCAGTCAGGATCTCACAGTTCATGAGTTCGAGCCCTGTGTCAGGCTCTGTGCTGACAGCTCAGAGCCTGGATCTTGCTTTGGATTCTGTGTCTCCCTCTCTCTCTGCCCCTCCCCCTGCTCTCACTCTGTGTGTGTCTCTCTCTGTCTCTGTCTCTCTCTCTCTCTCTCTCAAAAATAAATAAACAAAAAAAAATGTAACTACTTTAGAAAAAGATTATGCATTTTGTCAAGCAAATAAAGGGAGTGCAAATGTTTTCTTGTCATTATACTCTATCGGTTCACACTCGAAGTTGATTTGTTCCAATACTGATGGTGATAATTTTACACTTGATCCTTATGGTGAGGACCAGGTTTCTCGACTTGAAAGGTATTTTTATTATTCTGTTAGCCATTAAGAAGTAATTTGGTAGAGATATTTTGTGACTTTATAAATATTCCATTCAAATCCCCCAATTGATCATTAGTCTTAGCACTTATTTTTCTTCCTTGCCTGAATTATTTATGATGATGATGGATTGCAAATGTTGATTTTTCTGATTTTCATCTTTTTTCATTACATTGGCTGGCATTCTACTGCAAGGGACTTTTTCCTTCTGCTTCATTGTTCCTTTATTTACATCAGCGTAAATTCATGGATTTCCGTTATAAATAATCCATTATTATAGCAGGAATCGCAACTCCTAGGCTGTCTCACGAGACAAAAAGTATGTATAAATACATTGTGCCAGAGTCCGGCTCCAGCAGGCCCAGGGGTTCCCAAAGGATGAACGGCGTCGCGAAAAGGTGAAAATAAAACTGAAACAAAAATAAAAAGGGACACAGACAACAGCGGTGTGTTGAACTGGCTGATTTATTGTAGCAAACATGGTGTTATACATGCTAGTGATTTCCTTGTAACATACGTCATCTATGTTTTTCTAACATTGCCTCATTTTAAAAATGTTCCTATGCGTGATCAACCTTTAAGAAATAACAGGGGGATTTTCTCGTAAAGTTCTTACATACCCTTTGATTCTTAATTTCTTACATTATTCCATTATGCATCTGCGTTTATCTATAATCTACAAAGCATTTGCTTTGCTGTTCTCGTGGAAGGCCCTCCATTTCTGAACACCTCAAGTGGAACAGTTACAGGGACGTGACCTCCTAACCCCATGAGGCCAGAAGAACAATGTGTTTGCCTCCGTCTGAGGTGCCAGGAAGGGGCCGAAAAAGCCTTAGAAACCCATGCCCCATACATTCTCAGAGAGACAGTGCACCCAGGGACCAATGAACCATTCTGTACCTTATCCGGCTAGGTTCAGTCATCATCTGGAATGCCTCCGGGAGGCCAGGTGGGTCTAGGGGTTGAAGTCACCTGTGCCCAGAGATACACTCTTTAGTTGCCGGAGTGGGGCTTTCAAATCCATATGTCTCTCCTTTACAGGCCGTCTTTGCTGGCAAAGGTATGAGGCTATCCTTCCTGTAAGTAGAGGAGTCTCCTTAGGGGATGGCAAGGGCTAGACGTAAGGCCGCACAATTTCTTGCGGAAGCTTATTTTCTTCCCTGATGGTTCTTTTCCCAGGGGGCCTGCCGAGGGCCATTCCCCAACAGACAATACCCCAGGTACTTTATTAAGGCCAAATTACCTAAAAGCGGGAGGACAAGAAGCTTCACTGTCGGCGGGCCGCCTGCAGTCACCAATCCGTCCACAGCCCGGGCCCTGCCACTCAGGCTGGGACAGCTCGGCTTCCAGCAACATTGCACTGTGTGAGACTTCGATTCCATCACTTTGCTGCCTATGACATTGGGCAAATTATGCAAATTCTTGGGCCTCGCCATTCTAATATAAAAATCACCACCTACATTTTAGTGCTTTTATGGGAATGAAATGTGTTAAGACATGTAAAGCATTTAAACCATGCCTGGAATTTAATAAATGTTGTCGATGGGGTATCATGCACTATCATATGCATGGTGTATTTTCTGCTTCTTTGTATACATGGGAATATTGTCTGTTTATCTTGCCTGGGGCTGTTCATGGAATCCTTACGTCAGAACTCTGTGTAACAATGTATAATTATTATTTTAATAATAATGACCATTCCACAGCACTTACTAGCTGTTTACCACAGAGCAGTTGCTGCGTGAAACCCCTTGGGTGCATTACCTCACATAATCCTCAGAAAGACTCTGAGATGTGGTAAAAACCATTGACATTTTACACCCGCGAAAAAGTAAAGAGGAGTAACAGACTCAAGCGGCAGTTCTCAGCACTACCTGATTTTTGTCTCCTGTATGTAAATATAAAATATTGTGTAGGTAATATTGTTTTAGAAAATATCTTAGGTAATATTTCCTGGGTGCTATTTTCCCCAGGAAAGGCAAAGCAACTCCCGGGACATTTAAATATTAGTATCCTTTAATTATTAATGTCTGATGATGAAGCTAAATAGGAACTCCCCTCCTGAAAATGCCCTTAAATGTTTCCCTGCTCCTCTTCTCTGTTTGTCACCTTGCGTGTGTACGATTCTTTTAAAAAATCGTTTAATGTTTTCATTTTATTTTTGAGAGAGAGAGAGAGAGACAGGGAGAGTGAGGGAGGGGCAGAGAGGGACGGAGACAGAATCAGAAGCAGGCTCCAGGCTCAGAGCTGTCAGCGCAGAGCCCGGCACGGGATATTTTTGTATCATTTTTCTCATTAGCCTTTTAGTCGAGATTTTAGAATTTCTGAATTTGCCCTCCATCTCACCCCATATTCATCTTTTTCTGCCTTTAATGAATGTTTACATTTGGGTATCGACTCTTTCATGACAAATGTATTTTCTCTTCTCGGATTTTGCCATTTGCATGGATGCTTGCTATGCTTTTCTAAATTATGTGGCTCTTAAACATTCTAAACTTAAAAAAAAATGGCCGATAGTGTTTCCCTTGTCTTCTTGTGAAAGCTGGAGTCATTACGCATCCCCGGATTGATCTTCTGATTTGGAACTGCTAGTTCCTTTCATAAAAAGATTGATCTATGCACACCCACTACTGAAACTAGAGATTTATTCTATCAGAACGTATGTGTGTTCATATGTAAACCCCTCAAACATAGACAACTTAAAGAAAAGTATTCAGATTACCTCCTTTTAGTTTGCCTCATTGGGAATATCCATTACTCTCAGGGCAGGCAGAGTTAGTTATTTCTAATACCGGGTAAAAGACTTTATACACATGTTCATTGATGTTCTACTTCAGATTCCTTCTATCTTCTCCCTAGGTGAGATTTGCTTTCTTATACACAGACCCGTAAGTTATTGCAATTATCTTTCATCCTAACTTTTTGTAGGTAGGTCAACAAGCAGATTGAATCTCCAGTTTCTTATAGGAGGTAGATACCTGTGTAAGTCAACCATATTCCTTTGCATTAATCATTTTAGTCATGCTGGAAGTCTCCTACTGAAACCCCTTGCATTCAGCCTGAAGACTTTGTCCCTGCAAGTGGAAAAGATTTGAAGTGCCCCAACCCCCTTTAAAAGAAAGGTGGCAGCTGCGCACACACACACACACACACACACACGCATGCCCACACACAGATACAATACACATACCTTCACACAGAGAAATGGTGGAGATTAATGAATATACATTTTAAAAATATGCTTCCAAAGGAGCTTATATTTAGTAAAAATTAAATTAAAATTTTTCCTGAAGAAAAATTTAGTAAATATGTGAAAACATAGAGTAACACTCAGTTTATACATATCAAACATGCTCTATTGACTCCTATGATTTGATTTTTCTAGGAACGTAGAAGTTCAAAGTGGTTATTTGACTTTATCATTGAATTCAACAATGAACTTCATTGTAGTAAAAGCAATAACATAATAATTATAATAGTACAATGTGTTTCTCATATTTCCCATGGTATGGGATATTTTACCAAGAGTTTATTTATTAGGGAAAATCTAGTAGGTTCCATGAAACATTATCTCTGCCAGTATTATTGTTTTAAATTAAAAATGCCATACTCCCATCAGATCACAAAGAGTATAAACATCTAATTCTTTAAAAAATATTTCATGAAAATGTCATTGCATAAATCAAATGAAATCTCATCATTTCCCTTTTTCCTCACTGTGAATTCGGGATATAAATTTGAAACCATGAGGAAAATATTTCATGCTTTAAAAATAGAGTGTTAAAAGCTTAAGAAACATTAATGCAAATGAGAAAGTCTAAGTATTTCCGAATACCAAACTATTTGTTTTTTATCAAAAGTTTCATGAAGCCAAGTAACTAATTTTGGCTTTTAGTGGTAAAGCATTGCTCACGTGAAAATGGGAAGAATCCCTCATGGAAAATAATAGGTTTGGAGCAGAAGGTAATAACAGGTGGAGAGATTTGAGGTTAAGGTAGAATAGCATGATCTGCTGAATGTCAATACCGTGAAGGTAAAATTATTTGTTGGGAGCAGGTCAGAGTTTGTCAATAAAAAAGCTATTTCTTGCCATAGAGATTGGTTACAAAGGGCAACTAAAGATCTTGTGAGTACAGCTTTGAGGCTGAGACAACTGATTCTCATTAAAGGCCCACAAACTGGTTCAGATGTGGTGAAACAAAACAGAACTTGTCATTGCCTCTGAAGCCATGTCTAAAACCAGAAGTCAACAAATTACTCACATTGGTCCTACAAATTAGCCAATGACAAGACATGTGTGGTGGGTGAGGACATATAAAAGGCCTTCCGCAGGGGAACTGTCCACAGTGAAGTGACACTTCTCCTCACCTTCTCTACCCAAGCACAACCTCAACAACCAACACCATGTGTGGAAGCTACTACGGAAACTCTTATGGAGGCTGCGGCTACGGAGGCTGTGGCTATGGAGGCTGCGGCTATGGAGGCCTGGGCTGTGGCTATGGCTCCTGCTATGGCTGTGGCTTTCGCAGACTAGGCTGTGGCTATGGCTTTGGTTCTGGCTGTGGCTATTACTACTGAGAACACCATGAGAAATTCACCCTCTGAACCATCACTTAATGATTCAGCCGTTCTGAACCACACAAATTTTCTGCCTCACCCCTAAGTGATGTTTTTTCTACACTACCCTGTAAACTTCTGACATGATTTGCTAAAAGTCTGATATCTGGAACTGATGTCACTTAATGTCTGGAAGAATATAAAACTCAACCTGTGAATTCATATTCCAACAAGATGACGTTGCTATAGTGCTTGTTTTTGTAATTTTATGCTAAATTTGCTTCTCTGTTTTCCTAATAAATTTTGAATTTCCTCGTAAATCTGAAAGAGAAAACTTTTTTTTCTACTTATGTATTATGCAGAGTTTGACTCTTTTTTTTTTTTTTTTTTTTTTTTTGGTCGCTAGTGGGGTAACAATTACTTTTCTTCAGGAAATAACTGTCCTCAATATCACCTTGTGTTTTACTGTAGTGCTTCCAAGATTTGTGACTACAGAAAAATCTGTGACCTTTGTAAATATTATTTCTTATCTTGTAAAGAGAAGGAAATATATTTTTTCCTTATAATGATTTTAGCTCTTTATGTTTCTTGCTCTATAGATTTCTGTAGTTGCTTAATGGTTACTTCAGGCTGCCTCCAGTCTCAACAGAGACCTGGCATGTGGGGCTGAAGTTGACATTCCCCTACGTGGCCAGAGATTTAAGATTACTGATGCTGTCTTTAAGTTTCACTTATAGTACTTACATAAGACATATGGAACTTTGTCAAGTGCATGCCAAACCTACAGTGCAGAAAGCCCTGTATGAATTCTCTCCACTGCAATCCACACAGAACCCTAATCTTCACTTATACCTAGTTGCTCACAGGCCCTATCAACCATTCAGATCAGCAAAAGAAAATCGTATTTAGGAGTGGAGGGGAAAATAATATGGCTCAGTTTGCCCAAGTGCTCTATTCAGAAGATTTAGAATCTGCCATAGATACGGGTTAGTATCAATATTTCAGCAAGTTATTTGACACTAATTTTTATGGGTTCATAATAGACAGGAGATATTGCAGCCTCAGAACATATTATATGAACATAGCTGAATGTATAAAATCTTACCTTCTGGCTTCAGGTTTCTTCTTTAGCTTTGATATACTCAATCATGAATTTGAGACAAATTGTAGTAGAATGAAGCTTACCAGGCTGATCTCCTGCTAACGAAAACAACAATAACAAATAACAATGTCACAAGATTTTTAACAAGATCCAGATAATCACAACATAATATTCAAAATGTCCAAGGTACAATATGAAATCATATGGCATACAAAAACCTACTAATTATGATGCATTCTCAAGGGAGGTGAGAGAGGTGCTCTGGTGTATATACTAAGATGGTCCACATTTCCCCCACCTACTGATATTCACATCCTTCACACTTCTGTGTGACAGGATCTGTGGCATCTTCTAATCAATAAGTGTAGAAGGGTAATAAGATGTTGCTTTTATGATTGTGTTATGTAAGACCATAATGTCCATCTTTCTTCCATATTTTCTTCTTCACAGGCTATGATTAAGCGCACAGATATGTAGTATACTGCCCAACGGAGAGGTCCATTTGGGAAGGAACTGAAAGTGGCATCTAGCCAATAGCCAGCAAGAAACTGAGGCCCTCAGTCCCATAACCTGTGTGTCACTGAACTGTGCCAACAAACATGTGGGCTTAGAAATGGATCCTTCCCCAGTCAATCTTTGAGGAAATTCTGTGCTTTAAGACCCAGATGATACCTTGACTGCAGCCTTGTGAAAAATCCTTAAGCAGAAGACCATTCTAAACCATGCCTGGAGCAGAGACTAACAAAAAATGCGAAAATAATAAGTAAGTGTGTGATTTTTAAGATGTTAAGTTTGTGGTAACAACAACAGATAAACTATTATAGATGCCAACCTCCAAATTATCAGAGTTTTAAGCAATTTTATAACCGTGATCCATGGGGTAAAGATAAGCATTGAATGAAAAGAAAAAAAATGTGTCTTCAAAAGAGAAATGGAATTGTTAAGTGTACCAAATGAAAAGTTTATAACTAAAAATATCAGAAATTAAAAGTTAATATCAGAAATTTTAAAAAAAGTTTCTTTGGATGGGTTCACTAGCAGAACTGAGATATCAGAGGAAAGAGTCAGAGAATATGATGATAAATCAAGAGAAATTATTGAATGCAAAAAACAATACAGTTTAAAAATATGAATAAAAATCCTCAGGAGTTTGTGGGACCTACCAAAATTTCTAACATTCACGGCATTGGAATCTCAAATTGAGGAAGAGTATAGATTGGCAGAGAAATCATAAAGAAATAATGGCTTAAATTTTCTCAAATTTGGTACAATTCTCAAATTTACAGAGTCAAGAAGTAATAAATCCCAATTAGGATAAACTAAAAAAAAAAATTACGATTCTATGTTACTGAACCAAAGTGAGTTTCACTCCTTGGTGAGTTAGAAACTGCATCAGGCTGAGGGGTCACACAAAGAAACTTATTTGCAGCAAATAAGGAAATCATGGAGAATGGCTTCCAAAGCCATGACTCCCCTAGAGAGGGTGAATAGGTTCCTTTTCTCTAGAGTTAGGATGAATATTCAGAGAGGGAAGCCTCCTATTTGTAGAGGCAGGCATAGGTCTTGCATGCACCTTGAGGAAACAGTCATATACATACATTGCATGTCACATAAATTAGGCTGAGGCTCCTCCCTGGACAGAGATTTTAGTATTATAAGGAGGTAAAGACTATTGTAGGTCATTCCAGAGGTCACTCCCTGGTCCATCTGCAAAGGCACAAGTCAGGTTAACTCAACCAGTGTTGAGCAGGCAGGAGATTTTGTTAAGGCAGTTGCCATCACCTGGGGGTGGTTTTGGGTTCCATTTGTCTGAGTTAAAGGAAAGCCAGAAAGAAGAGCTTAGAGGAATATGTAAGAAAAAGGTTAGTGAGTACAAGCGGGTGGGCAGTAAAGTACAGGTCTTGGGGTCTAACTGGTGACACATATACATCATAACCAAACTTCTGATATACAAAAAAAGAGAAAAATTCTTGAAAACAGCTAGAGATAAACAATATATTACATATACGAAATGATTCAAATTACTGTGGATTTTTTTTGTCAGAAACAGTGTCCAAAAGATAGTGGAAAATATACCTAACATGCTAATAGAAAAGAATCCAACATTCTATACTTAACAATATGCTTTAGAAACAAAAGTGAAATAAACACTTTCTCAGATGAAGGAAAAATAAGAAAATTTGTGTCCAGGAGATTTTTTTCTAAAAGATATGTTAAAGGAAATTTTCCAGCTAAAAGAAAATAATACTAAAGGGATACTCAGAACTTCAGAAATAAAGGGAAAGCAATAGAAAATTTTATGCATTGAGTAAATAAAATAGATAACTCTTTCCCTGTTAAATTTTTCAAATATGTATAACTACTAAAAAGAAAATGTTATAATATTGAATGAGGGGGTTTCAAGGTATATTGATATATATATAACAAATGCAATAAGAAGAAGCAATGGTAAAGAGACATTTAAGTTTGTAAGGTGTATACCTTTTAGTTAAAGTAGCAAAATATGAGCTCTGAGAATACTCTGAAATATTAGTTATGGATATTGCATTCTCAAGATTAACCACTAAAAAATATAGAGATATAGCCAAAAAGTCAGAAGACAAAATCTAATATTAAAAATACATAAATAATACAAATTAGGCAGTGAAGTGAAACTGAGACATAGAAACAGAAATAAATGGTAAAATGGTAGAAATAATTCCCATGGTAACAATAATTAAATACTATGTGAATATTCAGGTAATCAATTAAAAGACAGAGATTGTCAAATTGGCTAAAATTAGGCTGTCAATTGGCTAAAGTATATAATAAATGTATCATTTATAAGAAAATCACTTCAAATACAAAGTGTGTGTGTGTTTAAGAGAAAATTTACAGGGATGTTAAAAATATTTGAATTAAATGAAAATTAAAATAGAAGGTATCAAAATTTGTGTGATGTAAATAAAGCAGTGCTTAAAGGGAAATTTATAGCAGTCAATTTTTTATATTGAAAATTAAGAAAGTTCTCAAATCAGTATTCCAAGATTCCTCCAAAATAATTAGTAGAAAGTATGAAAAAAGGAAGGGGGAATAATAGAACTAACAGCTGGAATTAATATAATTTAAGACAGAAGATAGAGAAAATAAATGAAACCAAACACCAACTCTGAACATTTCAATCAAATTGATAAACCAGGGGTGCCTGGGTGGCTCAGTCAGTTGAGTGTGTGATTCTTGAATTCAGCTCAGGTCATGATCTCACAGTCATGAGATCAAGCCCTACATCTGGCTCTGTGCTGAGCATGGAGCCTGCTTGGGAGTCTCTCCCTTCCTCTCCCTCTGCCCTTCCCCAACTCATTCAGGCATGCCTTCATTCTCTCAAAAAAAAAAAAAAAAAAAAAAAAAAAAGATAAACCTGTAGCAAGACTCACAAAGATAAAAAGAAAAAAAGAAGATACATATGCCAGGAGTAGCAATAAAATAGGGACATCACTACAGACCCTATAATCATATCAAAAACAGTAAGAGGACACAGGGAACAATATCATGTTCATAAATTCAACAACTTAGGTGAAATGGATCTGTTCCTTAAAAGGCAGGACATTGCCAAAAACTTGCTCAAAGGGAAATATATATTTGAAGGGTCAAATGACTCGTGGGAAACTACATTTTGTGATTAAAGTCTTTCCAAAAAAGAAAACTCACAGTTCATATAATTTCCCTGGTAAATTCCACCAAACATGAAAGGAAGAAACAATGCAAGCCATATGGAATCTCTCCAGAAAAGAAAGAGAGAAGAAAAAATTAAAAAGGTAGGAGGGGAGGGAATATTTCTCAGTTATTTTATGAAATCAGCATTACCCTGATACCAAATCCAGGAAATTGGATGTCAGAAGTGTTCCCACCATTCCCTAACTGATAAGCAAGACTCACTGTGCCTGGATTTTTTGTATAAACAATGTGGTTTTTGCTGAACTAGTGTTTTCCTTGTGGGAGTCTGGAGCCTTTTTGATCTGTTCTCAGTTAAAATTTTGGGCTTCCTTGAGAAGAAATAACACCCATGGATTGCTTCATTTCTGTTGCTGGGGGAAGAGTAAGTTCTGTGTGGCCCCTCCTAGAGCGAGAAGGAATAAGAAGGTCTTCACAAGGATACCTCCAGAATCTGCTTGGGTCCCTTCCCCTTATTATCTAGCTATGTATCATGACATACTTTGCTATAATAAATCTTCACCAAGAGCACAATTCTATGCTGAGCCCATGAGTCTTTCTAGCAAATCTCCAAGACTGGGCATGATCTTGAGGACCCCCCAACACAATATGACCTGTAAAAGGCAAAGGTGTAGATAGATTGAACAATCCGTTATTTATAGGGTTTAGGAGTGTGAGGAGGGCTTGATTGCAAAGAGGTTTTGAAAAAGCACGAGGGACCTCCCTACTATTTTCCAGAGTGGCTGCACCAGTTTGCATTCCCACCAAGAGTATGAGAGGGTTCCCCTTTCTCCACATCCTCACCACCATCTGTTGTTTCCTGTTCTGTTAATTCTAGGTGTGAGGTGATATCTCATGGTAGTTTTGATTTGTATTTCCCTGATGATGAATTGAGCATCTTTTCTTGCCATTTGCAACGCTGTAGGTGGAGCTAGAGTGTATTATGCCAAGGGGAATGTCAGTCAGAGAAAGACAAATACCATACGATTTCACTCATATGTGGAATTGAAGAAACGAAACAGATGAACATGGCCAGAGGTGGGGGAAGAAGAGAGAGAAGCAAACTGTAAAACAGACTCTTAACTTCAGAGAATACATTGAGGGTTGCTGGAGGGGAGGTGGGCAGGGGCATGAGCTAAATGGGTGTTGAGCATTAAGCACGACACTTGTGATGAGCACTGGGTTTTATATGTAAGTGATGAATTGCTAAGTTCTACTCCTGAAACCAATATTACACTGTATGTTAACTAACTGGAATTTAAATAAAAACTTGAAACCACAAAGAAAACAAAGCATGAGAAATTTTGTGGGGGGGGAGTGTAATGGCACTATCTTACACCTTGATTGTGATGGTTGTACCACAACATCATGCATTTTTCAAAATCACAGAACTCTACACCAAGGGAGTGAACTTTTCTGTCTATAATTTAAAAATAAAACATAAAAAAATGATTTAGGGAGGCTTTGCAGATGATGGTTTATGCAGGAAAAAGATACACAGAATATTTACCATGAGCTAAGCAAAATGAACAATTGAAAAATGTTATGTCATTTAGTCTAAAACCTCCCAGCAACAGAGACACAATAGAACTGGTAGAGCAACTTGTAGAGAGCAAAAAAAAATATATGGCAAAAACAAGCAATTTCAACCTTTCTTGGAATCAAGCAAATACAAAAAAAAATTGTTAAATACAATAAGTTCTATTCCTTATAATAAATAGAAAGAAAACCAAGGTTTCTATTTCAGATTAGCCAAATTTATTAAGATCACTGGGAAACATGCATGAGAATTATCAAGGTAGGATCAGTGACCGGTAAGAAGGTAAAGTGGGTTCACAGGATGAAAATCACATTCTCCCTTTTTAGGAAGCAAAGGTTGGGGATAAATAACTAAGGGTTTCAGATCCAGATAGGAGCCACCAGACTGTAGGTAATCTGCAAATCACATCAGAATTATCCCAATCTACTGTGGGAACACAAGGGCATGGGAATCAAGGCTGGTGAAGCATGAAGTTACATGTGCAGGTGATAAAAGTCTCCCATGGTGTCCTCAATAGTAGTAGCCAAAGCCACAGCCGTAGCCAGAGCCGCATCCATAGCCGCGGCCACAGAGAGAGCGGGAGCCATACCCGTAGCCACAGCCATAGCCACAGCCTAGTCTGCGGAAGCCACAGCCATAGCAGGAGCCATAGCCACAGCCCAGGCCTCCGTAGCCACAGCCTCCATAGCCACAGCCTCCGTAGTAGTTTCCATAGCAGCTGCCACACATGGTGTTGGCTGTTGAGGTTGTGCTTGGGTAGAGAAGGCGAGAAGTGTCACTTCACTGTGGACAACTCCCCTGCAGAGGGCCTTTTATACGCCCTCAGTGTGAGTGGGACCCACCACACAAGTCAGGCCACTGGCTAATCTTGTGACTATAATTAGTTTGTTGTTTCTCAACCATGAGATAAAACCACAGAGGCATTAAAGAAGCTTGTTTTTTTATCTAGAGACTCGGGACTCCCTCGAGATAATTCAATGTCAGCGATGAGAGCAGAGAGACATACAAATCTTTTCATGACACCAAATACTCAATTAAACCTCAAGAAACAGGCATCATTTCAAGAAGTAGCATTTGCAGCAGGCCAATTTTGACTTGCTCTTGGCACAAAATAAAATCTCTATTCTTCTCCCTATCGTTCCAAAAACCAATAGCACTCATTTTTAACCAATGAGTTTTGCCTCTACCTTGTTTCAAAACATTCTTCTTCTTCAGTGTTTCAGCTGTCGGTCCTCCCCTGAAATGACGCAGCACAGAAAATCGCAATGCCCGTCCATCTCTGTAATACACTTAACAAACAGCCAGCTTATTCCCATGTCTTGAGAGCCAGCCTGAGCCAACTGCATTTCCGGGTTTTCACTTATACAAATTAGTCTTTTATTTTTTTATGCCTAATTCTTCTTCAGGACACTAAAAATAGTTTATCCTATGAACTGCAATTTCTGTTCAGAGCCTACCACCAGAAAGAGTGATAATAATTAATCCTGTTTTATTAAGACTTCTATCAATTGCCATTTTCAATTGGCCATTTTTTTAACTTTGAGAAATTTATCTGAAATGTCAGTGCTTCCCAAAACTTTTTTTTTTTTTTTTTGGTAATTCCTCACCAGTCAATAGGGAGATCTGTTCACATTTGGGAATATATAATAATCAGCTAATATTCTGACTAACTGATATTTCTTTTTATCTTCAGATACTTGATTTTGCCCATTATACAAAGGAAAGTTCATTTGTAAAGATATACAATGTTAAAAAGGCAACCTATTTTTAATCAGGCACATGGAACTCTCTTAAATAATCATTGAATTTTTTTTATTTCATTGTTTTCACTATGATAATCCAGGCTATTAGGAGGTACAGAAAACCCAGGAGAATGTTGTCATCATGTGAAAACAACTAGATTTTATGTCGTCAGGATGATTCAGGAAGGAGGTACAATTACACACACAAATCCATAGTCAGTGACCAGGGTGGTCACAATACAATGATTTTCTGTGTCTAAAGATTGTTATTACATATCTCTTCATATAACCTTTAAACATAACCAAGGAGTATAAGATTGGGTTATGCAGTAGCGAAGAGGGTTCGAGACTGAAAACCACAGTTAACCCTCCTGTGGAATTCAGTGCCCAAGATCTTTGTAATTCATTCAGTTCATCCGCTTTGATAAGTAATTCAAATTATCCAAGGGTAAATAGCCTCTAAATAGAACACAGCAATGTTTTTCTACTAATAATCAGGTTAAACACAATCACTTATCCATTTGCCATGCATTTTTCATGTATTTTCTATTTATTTTATTGATAAGTGTATTTCCACAAACTAGACACATCATTACAGTCATGTATCATTTCAGTCCCTCCTTCACCATGGTAATAACTGTTAGAAAATCTCACTACATCAGATACTTGTTTCAAATTATCGTACTTTAGATTCCATCAATCAGTTGTCTTTCCATGGAAATTTATTTTTTAATGAACGCTGGTTGGAATAATGTGATTGTCATTTTTTTAGACTTAAATCCTATATATTGAATAAATTCATTGCCAGAAGGGTGTATGACTAAATTATATTAGTTAACAAAATAATTATGTAGCGGGTAGTTTTGTAACTGGTTAAAATGATTGTGGAAGTTTCCATCTGTCCCATAACTATCAACATCTGGAAGCAGAATGGAATATGTTTTATGACCAATGGACCTACACTGACATATTATTAACAGTCAAAGTCTATAGTTTAAATTGGGATTCACTCTTGATTTTATACATTCTATGGGTTTTGACAAATGTATAATGACAGATAGCCACCATTGTAGTGTCACATAGAATAGTCTCGCTGCCCTAAAAATCCTTTGTGCTCTGCCTATGTATGCACCATGACATTCCAGGTTTTTTTTAAGTGTTGCTGGCCAATGCTTTGAAATATAATTACTGCTAATTGTCTCTCATGAAAAACAAAGCAAAGCAAACAACAGACAAATCTTTCCCCAACAAAACTCCCTGAGTTTTCCAAGGTAATTTCTTAATTCACTATTCTGCTTCATAGAAATTTCAGGAATGTATTTCTAAGATACTGCATCTACTGTCTTGTACCCTTTTCTCTCAAACATTTAGACTGTTGACCCACCACTCCACTGAAAGCGTGCCTGTCATGTCTTACCAAATCTAAATATGGTTTGTTTCTCTGTACTAATCTTACCAAAGCTCTGAAAATTCAGGTCAGTTGAACTCTTTGTTCTTGACATATTCTCTCTCTTGGATTCTGATACACTCTACTCACTTATTTTGCCTCCAACTTCACTTTTTCAGAAATTTTTGTATTATATGATCCCTACTTTGACCCAAATCTCAGACCATTGTTTTTGGCCTTTCTATATCCTTTATCTTCACCCTTTTATAAATGTCCACTCAACTGTCCACTTGATAATTCAATTTTTATCATAAATAGCCATCATAAATTTAACATTCCCCACAAAGAGCCCATTATGACACCGAATGTATTCTCTTCCAATATCTCAATCTCATGGCTCAAGAAAAAATTAAATCATAGCCTCCCCCTGGGGCATACCTACATAGACTTTCCATTGCATTTAGAATATCCTACAATAAACTATCTCTTTCCAACACTGTCCTCTACCATTTTCTTTCTCATCTTCCATATGCCAAACACAGTGGCTCTTCAGTATCTCAGACCAAGTTTTATCCCTCCTTGCCATTGTACTGTTGGCCTCCCTGTCTGGAAATTACAGCAGGAATGCTTGAATCCTACCTTGAGCAGGTATCAATTAAAGTGCTATCTCTTCAGATATGTCTTCTCTGACCACTCAGTTTAAAATTAACTCCCCCAAGTAATAAATAAGCTTATTCAACTCATTGGGTTTTTTGTGTTTTTCAAGTAGTCATTCTTATCAGAATTTAATATATTTCTTTCAGAGTTTAATTGCCTATTGTGTGTCTGTCACTGACTGTCTTCCTTACAATGAGAAATTTAAGTTCCTTGAGAATATGGACCATATCTATCATTTTCATTTCCTCATCCCATATGCTTGAAATGAATCCCTGGCATGGAGTAAGTTCATAATAAAAAAACAACTGAAAAAAAAAGCAACAAAGTAGAATAGCTTTCTAAACTGAGATTTCTAGTAGAATAAATATTTCCTCTCCATGTCTAAGTCCCATAAAGATAAATGGCACAAACCCAGCCATAAAAAAAGAAGGCACTTCTGCCATTTGGGAGAACATTGATCAACTGGGAGGGCATTATACTAAGGGAGATAAGCCAGACAGAGAAAAATAAATACTGTATGGTATCACTCATGTGTGGAAGCTAAAACAAACAAACAAAAAAAAAAGGGCAATTTCATAGAAACAGACAATAGAACATTGTTTGCTAGGGGCTGGGGCAAAGGAGAAAATGGGGTGATGTAGGTCAAAGAGTATAAATTCTCAGTTATAAGAGTAAGTTCTGAGGAGCTGACGTACAGCATGGTGACTGTCGTTCACAACAGTTGCATGCTTGAACGTTGTTGAGAGATCTCACGCACTCTTACTGTTTATGAAAACCTACCTATGTGTTCCAGAGCCAACATATAACATGAAGACAGGGTTTGGGGATTAAGAGGAATGATAGTTGTATTACCTTACCAGCCAAATGATGTTGCAGCAGGCTAATGCCTTCCAATTCGCCGATCCACCAGGGGCAAAAGGCTGAGGGGTTTTATAGGAAAATACAGGACCTGAGTGGTTTTGATAGGAATCTGGTAGTCCTACCAGTCACTTTCCTTATCCCTTCAAGGTGGTCTCATGACCAGCGCTGGTACGGGCTATGTGAGTGTTGTTCCTAAGTGTTCACTGAGGTCAGCCGGTTGCCAATATGGATACCGAGGTCCTGGAAGAGAGGATTCTACAGAAAAACAAGTGAGAGAGAAGGGGAGGTTTCAAGAATAAAGAAGAGAAAAATTTGTTTACTTTAAAGTCAAGTCTTGCTGAGACACTGGGGTGTCCATCTTAATTTCCATCTATCTTTACATTTCTACAGCAGTTTCATTACCACACACACACACACACACACAAAGAGTTAACGATGTAAGATGATAGACATGTAAACATGCTAGTTATCCTGATCGTGGTAATTATTCCACAATGAATATGTGTATCGAAGCATCACATTGTACACTTTAAATGTATACCATTATATTTGTCAATTTTCCCTAAATAACTTTAAAAAAAGGAGCTACCTATCTTACCTTTTAAAAATCAAATCTATGGTTACCAGAGGGGAGGTGGATGCAATAGGTGATTGGGATTAAGGAGCACAATTGTGATGAGCACCGGATGCTGTATAGAAGTGTTGAATTACTATCTTGTACACCTGGAACTAATATTACGCTGTCTGTTAACTAACTGGAATTTAAATAAAAACTTAAAAAATTTCAAATCGAAGGTGCCTGGGTGGCTCAGTCGGTTAAGCATCCAACTTGGGCTCAGGTCATGATCTCAAGGGTTGTGAGTTTGAGCCCCACATCGGGCTCTGTCTGGACAGCTCAGAGCCTGGAGCCTGCTTCAGATTCTGTGTCTCCCTCTCTCTCTGCCCCTCCCCTGCTTGTGCTCTCTCTCTCTCTCTCTCTCTCTCTCTCTCTCTCTCTCTCTCAAAAATAAACATTAAAAAAGAAAAATAAACCTTCAAATATTTTTTCAAATCAAATAACAACATTATAGCCTTGCTCATAAGATCTCTTAGAAGCTGGGTTCTCAAGTAAGCAAACACTGTGTAATTAGGAAACAAGTTTTGTTTTAAAGGCACATGACACTACAGCAATAGAGTCCACAATATATTGGTTATAAGGAATTCTTCAGATTTTTTTTAATGTCATTTGTTTGGAAATGAGTCAATTCTGCCTGTGGTTTACCCACATACCACTCAGGTTGTATAAAAGGCCCTGTGCAGATTATTAAATTCAAACTCAAGGAACTGATTCTGCTCCTCAACTGAACCCTCTGCTCCTGACACCATGTGCTATTACGGCAACTATTATGGTGGCCTGGGCTATGGCTATGGTGGCCTGGGTTGTGGCTACGGCTGTGGCTATGGTGGCTATGGTTATGCCTGCCACCGTCCATGCTGCTTTGGAAGATACTGGTGTTCTGGCTTCTATTGAAGTATTCTAGACTTCTGATACCTTGGATAGTTCTTGTTATTATATAAGGATTGTTTATTATATTAGTGTTATTTTCTCTTCTAACACTAATATCTAAATCCTAGGCCACCTGTGATAAAAGAGTCACCAATCAATTCATTATCTAGACTATCCAATGATTTTGTCGGAAAAAATATCCGTTCGTTTCTATACGTGTGCACAAATCCAATCTTAATATTTATTTGGGAAAATTCCGGTTTTATTTTTCATTAAATAAAAGCTCATTTGCAAGTATGCCATATATTTGTTTACATACATTTATTTATCTTCATCATTTCTGAGCGTAAGAATGTGCGCGCGTGCGTGTGTGTGTGTGTGTGTGTGGCTGTATAGCTGCTATTTTTCTACCAGCTAAAGTCTGCTCCAAAGACGTGACTTCATTGGCACTTGAAAGGACAAAGACTTCATTCTGAGAACTGCAATGGCTTGCACTAGGAAGCCATCAGCATGAGTGAAATGATGAATGAGACACTGATGAAGCACCCTCAAGCATCATCTTGAGTTTATTCTTTACATCACTCAGGTGCAGGCGTATCTCATGTTATGTTCAAGTTTTTCTGTCACCACTCCTTAAAGACAATAGCCGGTCATGAATTCTGAAAAACAAAACACTATTAAAGAACAGCAAAAAGATTGGTCGGACCAGCCAAAGTCTCCTTTCAGCTCCAAACTGCTTTCTAAGCAGTAATCGACATTCATTGTCTCTGTTCTTTATTACCTATTCTCCATTGCCTTCAGAGTTTTCTGGCACCTCTGCTGGTCTTGGTAGCTAAAACTTTATCCTGAGAAGCCTGACCCCTCAGGTCTTGTGCCCGTGTACAGCAGTCCTTTGGGAATAGAAGCGACCCCAGTAGATCCTGTGAGTTTCTGCCATGGACATTCAAACTCCCACTATAGAGCAGAACTACATCTCTTCATTATAATCAACACTGTAATTAATTTCTCTGTCTACTGGTAGGTGGAGCCCACGATTATCAGGTAGGCAAAAACTCTATATTAATTCATTAACTAGTGGGTCCCAGGGAGTCATGGTGAAAGAGAGCAATTTTACCTAACAGGTATTTTTTTCCGACCAATATATTCTAGATATTGGGGACGGGGTAGCATTGGTTAAAAATATATTTCTCCATTGTAAAGACAATACCAAATCTCACAAACTATAATCCTTAGCACATTCATTTGCAGCATTTTAAGAAGCCATTTCAGCGGGCTGATGTGGTATGTGCTAAGATGAATAGATCTCATAGCAATGGGTGCATTATTTCACTTTCTTCTCAGAGACTGTCTCAGTCCAAAGCAATGTTGTGCAGAATTCTGTGATGATAAATAAGCCACCACATGTCTCAGATACTGGTGATGATCATGTCACTGTGGGCAGCTGAGACAAACCCATACCCAGAATATCTATCATTCTTATTAAATAGCAACTTCCATCTATATGAAAGGCGCCTGATAAAATCAACTTGCCAGAAAGAGCTGGTTGGAATCCTCTAAGTATGGTACCACATCAAGGGCTCAGAAAAACCCTTTGATGCTTTCAGATTGGATATTCAATTCCAATATCAGCTAGATCAGCTTTGTAAAGGAAGAAATAGTTCTACCACTATGGCTATTCTATTCTTGGGCCCATTGCACATATGCTGGTATTACAGAGGACAGAAGCTGTTAAACATTTCCTGGCTGAGTCACTGTCCGCCTGATTGTTTTGTACGTTCTCTGTTGTGGATGCACTATGGTGAAAACTGACATCAAGCTCAAATATCTACTTAATTTGTATCCACTCCAATATGTCCATCTGTACAATTCCTCCCCAGATCTCTGTTTAATCATACTCTTTCTGACCCCTGAACAACTAACCAAACTATTAATAACTGTCCAAATGTCCTTGTATGTTCTTACCTCAGACCACATCTCTCTCCACGTAAATTTCATGATTGGGTATACTTCTAGAAAGCTCTGTCTCCTGGGAACATTTTCCCTTACTATTCTTTCTCAGAGCAATTCTGAATGCAACAGCAGTCCATTTTCAGGCTAATTCCAACATATTGAGAAGACCCATCCATGAACCAGGCCTGAATGTATTCTCGCTCTGCCATTTAGTCAATTGAACACCCCCGTAGGGCTATAGCAGTGAACTGATAGAAAGACTTCAGTGCTACAGGTAGGCTTTAGGCCCCCTAAGTCTTCAGGCAAGGAACACGTGCAACTCATTCATGCCCTTTGCACCTGCTCTAACTGACTCTGAATCTATATTACCACTTAACATCAGACTCCTGCTGCTAAGTCTGCCAAAATTTATGACTTGGTGGGTCTGAGAGTACCCAGTCATGAAGGTCAGCACACATCGTCATTTGATGTTGCATAGTGACAGATGTTCAGTCTCTGCTTGGGTCCATTAGTATGCCAGGAGCTTCTTTTTGCGCTGTGAATATATTCTGCCACAATATGGCCTTGCTCCAGAAACCTAGCCATCTGTGCTACAACTCGCACATGGGGGTTTGCCAAAAACTGAATTTTGCAGGAGGAACAATAATGAATCAAGTGTGTATGTGATGGGTATCACTATTCCTACATCCTATAAGTCTTTAATGGTGGCAATAATCCCTGTCATTCTATGCTGTGATGGTTAATTTTATGTGTTAACTTGACTGGGCTAATGGATGCCCAGATAGTTGATACAACATTATTTCTGGATGTGTCTGTGAGGATGTTCCTAGATGAGATTAGCATTTGAGTTCATAAACTAAATAGGGAAGGCCAGTCACCCTCACCAAGGTGAGTGGGCATCATCCAATCTGCTGAGGGCATAAATAGAACAAAAAGGGAGAGGAAGGGTGAATTTGCTCTCTGCCTGACCCAGGATGCCCATCGTCTGCCTTCAGACATTGGTGCTTCTGGTTCTCAAGGCCTTTGGACTCACATTCCACTGGCTTTCCCAGTTCCCCAGCTTGTAGATAGCAAATTGTGAGACTTTTCAGCCTCCATAATTCTGTGAGACAATGCCTATCATAAATCCTCCTTTCTCTCTTTATATATATTTTTTCAGGGTCTTCCATTCGAACATTCCCACTGTACTGGTGAGGGAACATAGCTTCTACGTATATCCATGCTATTTATGCCCACAAGACTGCCGAAATTACTGTGAAATGGGTTTATGGAACCATTAATCCCATGGTGAGACAGATTTGGATCAGAACTCTGACTGACATCTGGTCTTTGTGTGCCTCCAGCCTAATAGAGACAATTCTTGTATTTAGGGTCCCTATACAAACGTGAGCTCAGACCCTATGACAATAGCATTCTAAAAATTTAGATATTCTCTTTTCCTAGACTTCAGTTGCCCTGATAAATTCCAAAGTTCCCTAAAAAAGAGATTGGATATCGGGGCATCTGGGGTGGCTCAGTCAGTTGAGTGTCCGACTTTGGCTCAGGTCATGATCTCACTGTTCGTGAGTTTGAGACCCATGTCGGGCTC
Organism: Lynx canadensis; assembly: GCF_007474595.2. Taxonomy (NCBI): domain Eukaryota; kingdom Metazoa; phylum Chordata; class Mammalia; order Carnivora; family Felidae; genus Lynx; species Lynx canadensis. The sequence continues at coordinate 144,754,356 of NC_044311.2, forward strand.
TATGTTGACAGTTCAGAGCCTGGAGCCTGCTTCAGATTCTGTGTCTCCCTCTCCCTTTGCTCCTGCCCTGCCCTTCTCTCTCTCTCTCTCTCTCTCTCTCAAAAATAAATAAAAAACATTTAAAAAAAAAAGAGATTGGATATATATCCATTGAGAAAGAAATTAGTTGGGGGATGCTTGGGTGGCTTAGTCGGTTAAATATCCAAGTCTTGATTTCAGTTCAAGTTGTGATCTCAGGGTGGTGAGAGTGAGCCCTGCATCAGACTCCATGCTCAGTGTGGAGCCTGCTTGAGGTTCTTTGCCTCTCTCCCTCAGCCCCTCTCCCCTGCTCACATTCTCTCTCTTTCTCTCTCTCTCTCTCTCTCTTAAAAAAAAAGTTACAAAAATCAAAGAATCTATCTAAGGGCTTGGAATAAGCCCATCTGTCAAAGTGCTATTGCAAAATAAGGGAGAACCCTTTAACATATTTTTTTTATTCTAGAATTCATAATGTTTAGGACACATGGCATAGATGATGCTATTACAAGTATACAAGCAAACAGCAAAATATAAAGGGAAGAAACATATATTTGTCATGAAAAATGTACTAAATTTACTGGAGGTAGACAATTTAACATAAGCTGAGATGGGGGGGAAGGACTGAAAGACTCTCCTAAAATTTGGAGCAAAAGCAGAAAAAGACAACAATTGTGCCAAGTAGGGTAAGACATATACGTCAATGATTCTAGATGACTAGCAAAGGAGACTTGGAATTTCATAACCAAAGTGGCAGGAAGAGAATAAAGGAGGAAGGAAGAATGTAATGGAAGACTTTTTAATGGGGAAGAAGCGTTAGAAAAGAAACTTGGTCATCACATTATACACTAATTTAATATTAGTTAATAATAAATGCTACTAGTAACTCAACTTATCTTTCTTTTGCATTTAGTGGGGGGAAAAATCCTGGCAATTATGTAAGCAGGACAAACCAATAGAAATTTATATTCACACGCACAGAGAAAACAAACAAGTAGTTATAAAACATTCCTTTGCCACATTAAAACTGCCCGTGAGAAAGTGAGTGAACTCATTGCTCGTTTATTCAGCTGTAAAGCAGGGTAATTTTAACACATTGTAGAGTTGTTCTGGTGCTTCTGTGGGATGATATGCATAAGGACTTGGCAAGTGATTGTCCTATGGTAAACAGCTAAAAAATGCTACATTATTATTATTATTATTTGGATTATAAATATATATTATAAATATAAATATATACAGAGCTTTGGCATATGAATTACAGAAGCAGCACAGAATAAGCTTGACAGAAAATTGTTCTTTTATATGCAAAGAATTCAGAAAATAAACCATGCATGAGATAGCAAAAAGTTACATTTACTAGATAGTAACATTTCATAGCAATCTGAGAAGACTGGTTCTACCGTTATACCTCACATTTAGGTAAGAACACCAATTTCCAAGGGGTTCCATAATTTTTCAAATGTCATGAGACCTATGTTTTACATTTTAGGGTGGTAATTTAGGAAATATTTTGTGTATATTGTTGGATAGGGTAAACACAGCGTTGTTGGGGTGGAGGTTTGTCACTCTAGAGAAAGAGAGACACGGATAAGGAATAGGGTAATGTGTAAAAGATGCCTATATAATTCAGTTTCAATTAGAGATATTCATAATTTGAAGACTTTGAAGACACAAACCAACCAATATGAGCACAAAAATGGATGTTTCTTTAAGGATGATAATGGTAACATTTAACATCAGATTCAATATGTTAGAGCTACTAAGAATGTTAATTAATTCTAGGTGACATTAAAACGTATGTTGGGCGGAGATCTTGGAAAATCATAACCAACAATCTTCACTCGTGAGCTACATCAAAGGCATTGCTTGTCTCCAACTGTTTTGACTTACCAAGCAAGTTAAAATAGTTGTAAAATCTACTATTTCTTTCGATGTGTAAGCATAGATTGGCTAATTTTTACTCAATACTAAACAAAAATTCTAAGCTTCAAGAATAAATAGGAAAGACAAGTCCTCACATAGGTATACTTTGGGGAAAATATGCTCTCTTTGGGGGTTTGATATTTCCAGTTATCTTAATTCCTTCTTGCAAGGTCAATAATTTCAAAGTGTGAAGCTATCAACCTGTGAACTGGGGCATATCCATGACCTTAAACTAAGCACAGCACTTAAACTCATTCATGTCCAAGATTTAGAAATCACTTTTCAAGAAAAAATAATTGACAAGTTTACAGACATATGAGTCACACACACACACACACACACACACACACACGTGGGAAAGGCAAATAACTACAGCTACAACTGTGAAACCACACAAATGATGGGAAAGAAACAACTCAGGATAAACAAGTATCCTGTTTTCATGGGGGATGCCATGAAACAGCTTTAAACATAAATACATAATGGGTTTTAGAAATGGCATAATCTTTTAAGAACTATTTTTTAAACCATAACAAGACTTGTTAGCTGGAAACAGGCTGGGGTGGATTTGAACCACTTTACTCTTGAGTGGAACAAGTGTAAGAAACACTTGTTGCTTAAATATGCCCCAACCAAAGACTAGATATTGGAATCATGCATCAAAACTCATATCTTGTAAGGAATTTCACATAGATGAAAATTTTGATGTAAAAGTACATGGAATATATAGTACTGCTTAACCAAATTGGCAAATATTGTCTTGTTTATCTTAACAATAGCCCAGCGTCACACATTATTACTGCTTAACCAGAGAAGAAAACTGACCATTACAAAGATTGTTACTTTCTTCATATCACAAATCAAGGACTTGGTATGACAACGGAATTAGAAATATAAAAAGAAAATATCCCCTAAAGAAGGCTATTGCTTCCTTTAATACAAATAATTTTTCACAAGCCAAAAAGATAACTATTAATATTAAATAAGAAAACCAGGATTGTTATGCCAAATTGAAGTTTATTAGAAAAATGGAGAAAAATATTCAGTATGAAAATCAAAAGACAGGAACTATGACAGCCTCATCCGGATGAAACACCACACAGGAGCTCAGAGGATAATTTTCACATTCTTCTACTCTTCACGGGTTATATTCAAGAAAGGAAGGACTTGTCGTTCAGACGTAGAGAGAACCAGACTTCAACTCTTCAGAAAACTGGTGTCTAAAACCTGTGATGTAGGATAATCAGCACCCAACAGTGTGAGGCTCAGAATTGGTGAATGCCACGTCCAGGAGTAGAGGGTGAGAGTCCCCCACGGTGCCCTCGTTACTAGTAGCCACAGCCAGAGCCACAGCCGTAGCAGGAGCCATAGCCGCAGCCCAGGCCTCTGTAGCCACAGCCTCCGTAGCCGCAGCCTCTGTAGCCACAGCCTTTGTAGCCAGAGCTTCCATAGCCGCAGCCTCCGTAGCCACAGCCCCCGTAGCCGCAGCCTCCGTAACTGCAGCCTCCGTAGCCGCAGCCCCCGTAGCCGCAGCCTCTGTAGCCGCAGCCTCCATAAGAGTTTCCGTAGTAGCTTCCACACATGGTGTTGGCTGTCGAGGTTGTGCTTGGGTAGAGAAGGCGAGGAGAAGTGTCACTTCACTGTGAACATTTCTTCCTGCAGAGACCTTTTATATGTTCTCGATGTGGGTGTCGCCCGCTACATGTGTCATGTCATTGGCTAATTTTATGACTAATTGGGTTAGTTTGTTGTTCTTCAAACATAAGATAAAGCTTCAGAGGTATTATGGTGATTTGCTTTGTCCGGACTTCATGTATCCAGTTTAGAACTTGAATGAGGGGAGGCACTCAGTCACATCTACACAGTCCTACCCCAAATTAGACCTTCACTTTAACCTCCTATAATCATCCTTTATTTCAAGAAAGAATACATTTGCTCAGGTCTTGGCCCCCAAATAATTATATTATTGTAAAACATTTCACAGAGAATAGCATTTCTTTTCATTCATGAGTTTTTCTTCTCTTTTGATCCAAATAATTAATTTCTTCAGGGATTTAGTGGCTTTTTCTATATTGAAAACATAATGCATCTTTCATGCTCATAATGTTGATAATGATTTAACTCATTAAAATTTCAAGGGAAACAGGTCTGAACAAAATATCTTCTACTTTTGCACTTATACCAATGAGTTTTATTCTCATTTATGTCCAACTTCTATTGAAGGACAAGACAATGCAAGTTATTCTTTTATTTCTTTTTTTTTGTCCTAATTACATATGCTATCATTAGTTACTATTCTAAGTAACTGTCCAATAAGCTTAGCATCATGCATTTTTGTTAATAAATTTAGACAGAGAACTGTTTCTTTCTCAAAACAGTATGCTTTGTGACCTGACATGCTGAGCCCTGTTGTATAACCCTTGAATTATAACTATCTTCATTCAAATAGTGTGATAGCTCATCTTAAAGTGATGCCAAAGAAACGTGGGGGGGGGGGGAGTTTTATGTTAGAGTTAAAAAATGTACTGCTGTGTATTTGAGAAAAATGCATGTGGGAAGGCAGTATTATCTATGTAGTCACATTGATTTCTGATATTGGGTTATAGTTCCTAGGCAAAATGCCATTTTATCTATTCTCTCAAGTAATGTTAGGCAGGGTTTGTAGAATGGAATTGGGGCTGCTTTATATCACCATGAAGATGGTTCAAGAAGTTAGACACTTTCTGCATTTTAATCAACTCTCTCTGGAGATCATCAGAATAACGACACAGAGTTTCCCAAATTATTCAATTTGTCTTACGTGGTAACTATTTCAAATGAGTCAAAAAAAAATAGCCTCTTCAACGAAAAGTCGTTTCATACTAATGATCACAGCAACACATTCATCACATTCGGTGATCATGTTTTTGAATGTACTTTCCAGGTGCATTTCTTGGTAGGTGCATTTTTTGTAAAGTGCCGCATTATTGTGACATTTTGGTTACTATCAGCTGGACCAACATATAGGTGTAGGACATCTTCACCACATGACATTCAAATTTCCCACGGAGTAAATAGAAATAAACTCAATTCTCAGAGTTCAGAGCCTTAGCAAACAATTAGTTTTTAAGAAAAAATAGTGGAAATAGCATGATTTTTATTGTTCTTCAAAGATACTTACGCTCTTAAAACATTGCCTAAATTTGGTAAACATGAATTGCATCAGCTAATTAAAAAAAAACTATAATTAAGGTTTTTGTATTTGATTTAAGAGGATATCGAATACATTGCATTTTGTGCAAATGATATCTGTAATAACATTTGCTAGACATTTATCTCTCTAGAATTTACTTCCTAAAATTAGTGTGGTTCTCCTGAAAAATTAAGTTATTTTCTCTGATAATAGCAATGAAAGCTTCGCACTTGCCTTTTTCTTTTTTTCTATCTTTTCTGGTGTGTTGTCCTAAATATACTCCTTTCTCAATATATTCTATTATCATAAATTAGTACTCTTCCGAGTAATCCCCATTTCTATATCCTGCCTCATAACAAAACTTCACAAGTGTATTTCCATGGCAGTGTTCTGAGAACCTTTATCGCTCTGGTCCTGTGTTTTGATATTTCATCTCCAATATGCTTCTGAGACTGCTCTTACTGAGGTCATCAAGACCGCAGTCCTGCCAAATCTAGAGGTCAAGTCTTTATTTTACTCAGCCTCTGAGCAGCGTTCAGATTCACCAACTTCTGTCTTCATTCCTGAAAGGCTCTCCAACCTTCACCTTCAACCTACCAGGCACACTTGGTTTAATCCCAACCTCAGTAACTGCTTCTTCTAAGTGTCCTGTCTTTTTACGTCTCAGATTTTACCCTCAAATGTGAGAATGTCTCGCTAGGTATTTGCCCCACTTATGGTCTCTGGTCTCTACCCAAACTCTTGTTAGATGGATCACTTTGTATACATTCTCTTCTCCAATCAGTCTCTATTTATACTTCCAATCTCATTGCAGGTGTATTATATATAATATTTCATATACTTCTAATCTTAATATATAAATGTATATATCTTCATAGATTAATCATCATTAGAAATTTAACATGACAAAATTAAGTTGATGATTATTTATACTACCCAGACTTTTTCATTCTTTCCTTTTATGTCTCAAAGCATGCGTGGCACAGATCAGATCATGGCCCTCCTTGATGGTAATCCTTCAGTGTCTACTACCCACATTAGGATGGCTTGAGTACCTACAAGGCATGCAGTTAAATTTGAATTTCAATATTTATTTGCTACACCTAGCAACCCTGAAGCTTAGCAAATACAGCCGACATGACCCTGCATCTCAGAGCCTTGACTACATCTATGAGCTCATATGATTCCTCTCCATTATAATATATAGATCACAGTGGTTTCTCAGCTCTTCAAATGGCCCTAGCTTGTTTCCACCTTAAAGTCTCTGCCTTTGATCTCTTGAAGTAACATCGAGAATGGCTTATCTTTCTCTTGCTTCTTTCAGTGAAGCTTTCCATGACCTGTCAGTCTGAAGTAATCCTTCACCAATAACTCTTGAAGTTTTCTTTAGCTCATCTTGATTTATTATTTACATAGACTCATCACTATCAGAAGTTATCTCATTCACTCCCTTAATCTTTGTCCGTCTTGAATTCTCTGCCCCTGCTTAGTCTAGAACATAAGTTCTGTAACAATAGCATCCTTGTCTATCCTGTTCATTGCCCCATCCCAGTGCTCATAATAGTGCCTAGTATATAGTTCGTTCCTAATAAAATTTGACAAGTGAATTAGTAAATGGCCAAGTCAATAAAATGAAAGATTATTTTTACTTTTCTTTTTAACTTCATATTTTGGAATAACTTTAGACCTATAGAAAGTTGCCAAAATAGTACAGAAAACTCTTATATGCCCAACACTCAATGCTCTATAATGTTAACATCTTTCATCACCATGGTATATTTATCAAACCAAAGAAATTAACTTTGAACAATAGTTTAAACTGTAGATTTTACGGGTGCCTGTGTTAAGCATCTGATTTCAGCTCAGGTCATGATCTCACGGTTCATGGGTTGAACCCCTGTGTTGGGCTCTGTGCTGACAGCTCAGAGCCTGGGACCTGCTTCAGATTCTGTGTCTCTCTCTCTCTCTGCCCCTCCCCTGCTCATTCTTTGCCTCTCTCTCTCAAAAATAAATAAACGTTAAAAAAATTAAAAATAAAATAAAATAAACTATAGATTTTGTTTCACCATTTTTTTCCATTAGTGTCCTTTTTATGTTTCAGAATCCAATTCACACTGCATTTAGTTGCAGGATCTTTTTTAGTCTCTTCCAATTAGTGACAGTTCTCTGTCTTTCCTTGGCCTTCCTGGCCTTGATAGCTTGAAAGATTTGGGTGTTTTGTAGAAGAGTTTCCAATTTGGATTTGTCTGAATTTTTATCATACCTAGATTGAGGGTATACATTTTGAGCAAGGAAACCAGAAGAGATGTGTCTTTTCAGGGCAACATACCCAACAGTGCATGACATCAATAAACCACTTGAGAGTTTCTGGCATCCTTTAAAACTCAAATTTCTAATAAAATAAGTCCCTTCTTTTCTATATATTTAGGGGTAATTGGGTCAAACTTCAAGGTCACTGTCTGGTTTGGGGTCATGTATAAAATTATAGATTACATGTACATGTGAAGTAAAAACCAAAGCTAATAATATTACTCCCCCCAAAAAAAGATAAAACACTTAGTCATTCAATGTTTACAAGTGAATCCTGGCACTATGTCTCCTCTCCCACAATTTTTCCATCTTTCTCTCTCCCTTTGAAACTACCCTTTTGTTCCCAAGACAGAAAATATTCAGGTGTAAGGAGAATATTATTAAATAAAACTAGGGTTTTACACAGGTAGAATCTGCATAGGTTATATGATGGCATGGTAGCAATAACATAGTCTAAATTTGGAATCTGGAATAAACAAGTCACCAAAGTAGAAGAATCTCTCATCAAAGGCACATGATTTCATTATAGGCATCCTGACACACAGTAAAGTTGTCTTAAATATATTGGTCATGAGAAATTCTTGAGATGGTTTTAATACCAACTAGTTTGAAACATGAATCCAACAGTGCCTGTGGTTTGCCCCACATACCACTCAGTTCGTTTGTAAGGTTCTGGGTATATTATAAATTTAAAGCTCTAGAAACTGACTCTGTTCTTCTGAGCCTTCTTCTCACACATGAGCTTCTACAGCAACTACTATGATGGCCTGAGCTATGGCCATGGAGGCCTGGGATATGGCTACTACAGTGGCTATGGATATGCCTCTTATCGTCCATGCTGCTATGGAAGGTTCTGGTCTTCTGGATTCTTCTCAGAAATGTAGATTGTTGATCTTTATAGATCATTACCCTGTGAGGCATTATGTGTATCCCCTCCATTATTTATAATAACAGTATTATGGGCTATTCAAACAATGACAACCAAATCTTGGCCTGTAAGAACCACATCAGGACTTCTTTGATCTATTATCTAGAGTTTCTAACAATTTAAAACAAAAACAAAAAGACTCAGTGTTGTGTTATTCATACATGATTAAATATAAGCAACCTTAACAATTCCATTTGAAAAAATATCCAGATTCATTTTTCACTGAAAGTAATCTTATTTTACAAATGCACAGCATACACTATACACGTGTGTTTATATATATATATATATATATATATATATATATATATATATTGCTGTATGTGTGAAAGAAAGAGAGACAGTTTGTTCGCCCTTTGGCAATGTATAGTTGATAATACGGATGTGTTAGGCCTGATCGCTGTATTCAACCAGCACTTTGGCAAAATGTGTTTTCATGGGCAGATCCAAAGGCTACTGTAATATACCTTGGTCTTATCAAAGCCTCATCTTCAGTACCTCCAGTGTTTGGCTAAAATCACTGGTAAAAACAGCGCCCCCTTACTTAATGCTTCATTCAATTTCATTGTTTCTTGATACTCAGCAGTTGAATTTGTGGTTCTGGGCAACTGTAACTGTTTTCCTCTAAATTATATAGGATGCCTGTTTCTTGTCACTCACCGACAAAATATATTCTCAAACTCAATCTATGCATGGTGGTTACACAGGTAGCTATTCTGCCTGCAATTCCAATGTGGGTATAGAGTGAACACAGAATTTAAGTCTGCTTCCCTAAATTTTTCACAGAGGTTGATATTTGCCTGCCTTCAAGCCAATGACCTTTTATTATTCATAACAAAGCAGTAATTCGGGTAGACCAAATTCACAAAACGCAACTTTGACCCAACTATAGGCTGGAAAGTGCAGCCTTGAGCCTTCTAGTTTGGTTCGTGTTCAGCAAAGATGTTCATAATAACACTTCTTCATTTACCCCATTTATTATTAATGTTAATGATGATGTCAATAATGGTAAAGTATAACATAACAATATCTTCTAAACATTTAATGAATGGGGCGCCTGGGTGGCGCAGTCGGTTAAGCGTCCGACTTCAGCCAGGTCACGATCTCGCGGTCCGTGAGTTCGAGCCCCGCGTCAGGCTCTGGGCTGATGGCTCAGAGCCTGGAGCCTGTTTCCGATTCTGTGTCTCCCTCTCTCTCTGCCCCTCCCCCGTTCATGCTCTGTCTCTCTCTGTCCCAAAAATAAATAAACGTTGAAAAAAAAAAAAAAAAAAAACAAACATTTAATGACTATGTTAGAATTTGGGGCCTTTACAACTAATTTAAGATTCATACAAAATTACTTCCTGAATGGCTATTAAAGTATGAAGCTGGAAAAACTCTTAACCAGCAACAAAATGCATGTTTCCTGAAGGCACCCAGAGGATGTCTGTTTATCCTCCATCAATTGAAAACAGACAACACACAATTGTACCACTCTGACATCTACAAACATTGACAGGCAGTGAAACTAGAGGGAGAAACACTAAGGTAAGTCCCTTTCTAATAAGTTTGGCTTTGGTCCTGCCATAGTGGGCAGAAGTCTTAAAAGGCAGGTCAGCAGAGGGCCCTGTCTTAAAGCAGTCGAAAAGGTGAGTGGAAGCCATGTGGAAGCTATGGCTTTTGACTCAATCCCACACACTTAAAAAGTGGCCATCAGATATCAGGCCCTCTTCAGATATATTACACGCTTGAAAAAATTCAAGTCTTTCTGAAATTGTCCCAAGGACACAAAACAGATGAAGAAACATTCATTCAAAAAAATCAACATAATCTAGGTTTAGTGAGAGTCTTGATCTACTTAAGCTACAATCTGCTCCTTCTGTTTCTTCTCCTCCAGGTTAATATGGCAGAAGGTCAACACTGGGCAGAGGAGGCCATAAAAATAGTACCCCCTCTTTGTTGTCAAAGGCTACAGTATCTCTCCTGTGTAGGCAGGCCATTAGTATATCTCATGATCTCTTGTTCTATGTTGCAATGACTAAGTTGCAAGTGAACTTGGCCAAGAGGTAGGTGGTTCCCTTCATCTACCCATTCCTACCTGTAGTGCCAAGCTCTACCCATCACCCAACAAGCTAACAGCCATAAGTCCCTATCTTGCTTTCCATCACACCATTCATAGGAAGGAGGTTTCATGACAGGACGGGTACATCAAACCTAAAACCTAGAGGCTACTGCCCAAGCCCAGTGACTACTAGTAAAGCAGATGTGTCTCTATGAGAGAATAAGCAAACAACTGTTTCTATCTCCAGTTCTGGAGTAGTTGCTCAGATATTTTGCACGGAGCAGGAGGCAAGCCATAAAAACAAAGAGCTCTGGGGTGCCTGGGTGGCTCAGTTAGTTAAGTGTCCAACTTTGGCCCAGGTCATGATCTCACAGTTCGTGGGTTTGAGCTCCACGTCGGGCTCTGTGCTGACAGCTCAGAGCCTGGAGCCTGCTTCGGATTCTGTGTCTCTGTCTCTCTCTGTCCTCTCCCCCACTCACGTTCTGTCTCTCTCTCTTCCTCAAAAATAAATTTAAAAACGTTAAAAATAAATAAAAATAAATGAAAAATAAAACAGAGAGCTCTGAACACTTCTTCAAACGAATTAGTTTATTTAGAATAGTGTGTAGGAAATTCAAACTTAAGGGTATGCTTCAAACAATAGAGATTTTGATGATAAACAATTAAGAGGAAGTTTGTTGCTCTAAGACAACAAGCTAAACCATAAGCTGGCTAGTTTACCAGAGAGAACCAGGAGGAAAGATGGCTAAGAGCCCTCCTGGGTGCAGGGCAAACCTTAAAGACTAGCCTAAAAAACAAACAAACAAGCAAACAAACAAACAACAACAAAACAAAGACAAAAACTATATATATATTCTCACTGCTGGGTGAAGAATTCTATATATGAAAAACTCTTTTGACTGATTGTGTTCTTCAGATCATCTGTCTCTTGGGTTATTTTCTGCATACTAGTTCTATCAGTTTGTCAGAAGGGAGTTGAAAATATCCAAGTGTAATTGTAAATTTCTCTATTTCTATTTTCAACTGGATCACATTTTATTCATATGTTTTGAGACTGTTGTTTGGTGTATACTTAGAATTATTATTTTTCCTGGTGGATTAATCCTCATAAAATATGTAATAGTTCTCTTTGTCTCTTGTAATTTTCTTTGATGTGAGGTCTATTTTATCTGGTCTTAATGTGGCCACTCCTGCTTTAGTTTGTTAACAATTATAGAGCCTAACTTTTTCCATCCTTTTACTTTCGGCCTACCTATGTCAATGAATTTGAAGTCAGTTTCTTATGAACAGAATATAGGTAGGTCATGTTGGATTTTTTTAATGCACTTTTCCAATCTCTGTCTTTTGGCTGTTGTATTTAGACCATGTGCATTCAATGAAATTGTTGATATGTTAGCAATTAAGTCTGCCACTTTATTATTTGTTTTCTATTTGTTTCTTCTAATTCTTGTTACTCTGATTATTTTTCTTGCCTTCTATGTTATTTTTTAACATTTTACAGCATTACATCTTAATTTTTTTGTTTTTTTTTAATTTAAATTTTAGTTAGTTAATATACAGTTACATATTGGTTGCAGGAGTAGAATTCAGTGTTGCATACAACACCCAGTGCTCATCACAAGTGTCCTACTTCGTAGCCATCACCCATCTAGCCCATCAACCACTGACCTACCTCCATCAACCCATAATTTGTTCTCTATCGTTAAAAGTCTCTTGTGGTTTATTTCTATCTCTCCTCTTTCCCACCCCTTCCCATATGTTCATCTGTTTTGTTTCTTAAATTCCACATATTAATGAAATCATATGGTATTTTTCTTTCTCTAATTGACTTATTTTTCTTATTATAATACATTCTAGCTCCATCCATGTCATTACAAATGACAAGATTTCATTCTTTTTGATGGGTGAGTAATATTCCATTATATATGTATATAATGTAGGATGTAGTATATACATACTATATCTTCTTTAACCATTCATCAGTCGATGGACATTTGGGCTCTCTCCATAGTTTGGCTATTGTTGATAAACTACTATAGACATTAAGGTGGATGTACTTCTTTGAATCTGTATTTTTGTATCCTTTAGATAATGCCTAATAGTGCAATTGCTGGATCATAGGGTAGTTCTATTTTTAGTTTCTTGAGGAACTTCCATACTGCTCTCCAGAGTGGGTGCACCCCTTTTCATTCCCACCAACAGAGCAAGAGGGTTCTCCTTTCTTCTCATCCTCACCATCACCTGTTGTTTCTTGTGTTGTTAATTTTAGCCATTCTGACAGGTGTGAAGTAGCATCTCATTGTGGTTTTGATTTGTATTTCCCTGATGATGAGTGATGTTGAGCATCTTTTCATGTCTGTTAGCCACTGGATGTCTTATTTGGAAAGGTGTCTGTTCATGTTTTCTTCCCATTTTTTAACTGGGTTATTTGTTTTTTGAGAGTTGAGTTTGATAAGTTCTTTATAGATTTTGGATACTAATCTTTTTCAGGTATGCCATTTGCAAATATCATCTCCCATTCCATAGGCTATCTTTTAGCTTTATTGCTTGGTTCCTTCAGAACATTTTTATCTTGATGTCAACATGATGTTATCATATTTACTTTTTATTTTCCTTGCCTTCAGCAGTGTGTCTAGTAAGAAGTTGCTCCAGCCAAGGTCAAAGAAGTTGCCGCCTCTAGAATTTTGATGGTTTCCTCTTTCATATTTAGATCTTTCATCCATTTTGAATTTATTTTTATGTATGCTATAGAAAGTGGTCCAGTTGCATTGTTCTGCTTGTCACCATCCAATTTTCCCAACACCATTTGTTAAAGAGACTGTTTTTTCCCCATTGGATATTCTTTACTGCTTTGTCAAAGATTAGTCGACCATATATTTGTGGGTCCATTTCTGGGTTTTCTATTCTGTTCCATTGATCCATGTGTCTGTTTTTGTGCCAGTACAGTATTGTCTTGATGACTACAGTTTTGTAATGTAGCTTTAAATCCAGAATTGTGATGCCTCCAGTTTTGTTTTTCTTTTTCAGGATTGCTTTGGCTATTCAGGGTCTTTGGTGGTTCCATACAAATTTTAGGATTGTTTGTTCTAGCTCTGTGAAAATGCTGGTGGTATTTTGATAGGGATTGCATTGAATTTGTAGATTGTTTTGGATAGTATAGATATTTTAACAGTGTTTGTTCTTCCAATCCATGAGCACGGAATGTTTTTCCATTTCTTTTTGTCCTCTTCCATTTCTTTCATAAGTGCTCTATAGTTTTCAGAGTATAGATCTTTTACCTCTTTAGTTAGGTGTATTCCTAGGTATCTTACTGTTTCAAGTGCAGTTGTATCTGTATTCCTTGATTTGTTTTTCTGCTGCTTCATTACTGGTATATACAAATCCAACAGGGGTGCCTGAGTGGCTCAGTCAATTAAGCTTCTGACTTTGGCTCAGGTCTTCTTTAATTTCTTGGTTAACTCATTCATTCTTTAATAGGATGTTCTTTAACTTCCATGTATTTGAGGGCTTTCCAAATTTTGTCTTGTGGTTCACTTCAAGTTTCATAGCATTGTGATCTGAAAATATGCATGGTATGACCTCAATCTTTTTGTACTTGTTGAGGGCTGATTTATGACCCAGTATGTGATCTATTCTGGAGAATGTTCTAGTGCACTCAAAAGGAAAGTGTATTCTGCTTCCTTAGAATGAAAAGTTCTGAATATATGTTGAGTCCATCTGGTCCACCGTGTCATTCAAAGCCATTGCTTCCTTGTTGATTTTCTGCTCAGATGATCTGTCCATTGTTGTAATGGGGTGTTAAAGTCCCCTACTATTATTCTATTATTATCAAAAAGTTTCTCTATGTTTGTGATTAATTGTATCATGTATTTGGGTGCTTTCAAGTTGGGAGCATAAATATTTACAACTGTTAGATCTTCTTTGTCACAGACCATTAGTCTGGAGTTCTTTCTTGTCCAGCAAGAGAGCAGATGCAGAAATGAAAATGAGGAAGGCTAATGTCTGGGAGAAGAGAAGGATCCCAAACAGGGATTTTGTCTTCATGTTCATTGATCTCTCAAGATCTTCTACACATGGTGAAAGTGAAGGAAACAATCAGATAGTAATCATTAACTTGTGTGTGTAAGAAGCAAAGGTCTGGGAGGGCAAGTGGAGTTTGAAGTTGTGATCAAAGTGTACAGGTGCCAGATGGAAAGTAGTCTCTTGCAGATAATATACCAGCTACTCTTGACTCCATCATAATACCTCACTAACTAACTCTGGGAAATTTTGCCCTGTGGCAGCGGCTTCCCACCCTAAGCTTTTTTTCTACTTAATGATTAACTTTGGGTGCTTTTGCCCTGTGGTGGTGGCTTTCTGCCCAAAGCTTTTTTTTAACCCATTTATGTACGTATAAGGAATTCTTGAACCAATTTCCCCAAACTTCTTGATGGATAGATCTTTTAATTATGATGTAATGTCTTTCTTCATCTCTTGTTACAGTCTTTGTTTTAAAATATAATTTGTCTGATATAAGTATGGCTACTCCAGCTTTCTTTTTATGTCCTAGGTCTAAAATGAGTCTCTTGTAGGCCATATATAGATGGATATTGTTTTGGGTTTTTTTTTTATACATTCCAATACCCTATGTTTTTGATTGGAACAGTCACAGTTGATTATTGAAAAATATGAATTTAGTGCCATTGTGTTACCTATAGAGTTCGTGTTTCTGATGATGTTCTCTGATCCTTTCTAGTCTTTGTTGCTTTTGGTGTTTTGTTTTGTTTTCCTCCACTTATAGAGTCCCCCTTAAAATTTCCCATAGGGCTGGTTTAGTGGTAACAAGTGCCTTTAGTTTTTGTTTGTCTGGGAAACTCTTTGTCTCTCCTTCTATTTTGAATGACAGCCTTATTGTAGAGAGTATTCTTGGCTGCATATTTTTATCCACTCAACACGTTGAATATATTGTGGAACTCCATTCTGGCCTTTCAAGTTTCTGTGGACAGATCTGCTGCAAACCTGATCTGTCTTCTCTTGTAGGTTAAGGACTTTTTTTCATTTGCTGCTTTCAGGATTCTTTCCTTGTTTGTGTATTTTGGGAATTTGAATTTTTTTTAACGATTATTTATTTTTGAGAGAGATAGAGACAGAGAGAGAGAGACAGCACATGAGTGGGGGAGGGGCAGACAAAGAGGGAGAATACAGAATCCAAAGCAGTTCCAGGCTCTGGGCTATCAGCCCAGAGCCCGGCATGGGGCTCGAACCCACAAGCTGTGAGATCATGACCTGAGCTGAAGTCAGATGCTGAACCCACTGAGCCACCCAGAAGCCCCAGTATTTTGTGAACTTGACTATGATGTGCCTTGGTGATGGCCAGCTTGAGTTGAATTTGATGAGAGTGCTCTGTGTTTCTTGGATTTTGATGTCTGTGTCCTTCCTCAGATTAGGAAAGTTTTCAGCTATAATTTTGTCACATAAATATTCTGCTCTTTTTCTCTTGCTTCATCTTCTGGGAATCCTATGCTATGAATGTTACTACATTTTTGGGGTGCCTGGGTGGCTCAGCTGGTTAAGTGGACAACTTCAGCTTAGGTCATGATATTGTGGTTCATGAGTTTGAACCCCACATCAGGTTCTGTGCTGACACGTTGGAGCCTGGAGCCTCAGATTCTTCAGATTCTGTATCCCTCTCTCTCTGCCCCTCCCCCACTCATACTCTGTCTCTCTGTCTCTCTCTTCCTCTCAAAAATAAACATTTTTTTTTAAAAAAGAATATTATTACATTTTAATAAATTGCTGATTTCCATAAGTCTGCCTTAGTGAACCTTGACCTTTGTTTCCCTCTTCTTTTCAGCTTCATTATTTCCCATAATTCTATATTCTATATTGCTAATTTGTTCCTTTGCCTTGTCCATCCTTGTTTTTATCACCTCTATTTGTGTTTGCATCTTGGTTATAGCATTGTTACCTTCAGCCTGACTAGATTTTTGTTCTTTTTTCTCTGCAGAAAGAGATTCTTTTGTGTCTTCTACACTTTTTTTCAAGCCCAGATAATATCCTTATAATCATTGTTTTAAATTCTAGTTAAGACATCTTACTTATATCTTCATTGATTAAATGCCTCGCTGCCAATTCTTCCTGTTCTGTAGTTTGAGGTGAATTCCTCTGTCTTGTCATTTTGGATGAAGAAACACAATAATAATGATAATAATAATAATAATAAAATGAAATAAAAATTTAAAAATTTTAAAAAATCAAATAAAGGAAGCTTGATCCTATGCATATTTTGGTCTGATTTTTAAGAGAAGCTTGATAGAAAAAAGAGAAAAGAGACAAAAAGAGAAATAAAAATTAAAAAACTAAAAAGCAAAAAAAATAGTAAAATAAAATAAAACAATTTGCTATTTCTCCATCCAATAAACAAAAGAAAACAACAGCAACAGCATAAAAACAGAAGCAACAACAACAACAAAATGAATAAACATAACCAAATGAAATTAAATCCAGTTTCCCCAGAGCTGAAATTTTGTAGGACTCTATGGTCAGTGGACTAAGCAGGTGGAAGGGATTTGTGCTGGTCTTCTGGGGGAGGGGCCTGCTGCTCTGATTCTCAGGCCAACTTCCCCTACTGGAGATGTGCCTGGAGGGCACAGCACAGTAATGGCTCCATTCTCCACTTGGTGGCACTGTTTAGTTCACTGGGGTCTATCAGTGTTGATGGGCTAATGTTAAAATGGCTTCATCTGGTCTTCAAAGCAGGGAGTTTGTGCCTTCACAGATGCACAGTCACCCTTCCTTTATCCACCACTTCCATCAGCTCCCCACCTTCCCCCTGTCTGTGTCCAAGCTGTCTGCCCACCAGGTGGTACCTCTCTCCAGAAGTTTATCTTAAGTGCAGCGGAGTTTCAAAACCCACACTTCAGCGACCCCTGAGGTTCAGACCCACAACATCTTCTGGGGGACCGTCTCACCGTGCTGTGGCTGGTGTCAGCTTGTCCCAGGAAACAGTCATGCCACTGCATAGCCACAGCAGCTTAGAGTTTATGATAAATCACTGCACACACCGGCACCAGGATTTGCTGCCCTCAGCTAGACTCTTTCTATACTGGTGAACATAAGTCTACAGTCATACCACCCTGAACGCGCCGGATCCCGTCTATACTGGTGAACGTGGCAGCTTAATGAAGTCCAGTGGGTCTTTTGCCCACAGAAGCAACTGCATCACCTCTACCAAATGCACTCCAAGCAGGGTACCTGCTTCTCCCCAATCCACCCAGGGTATCCTCAGACCACACTGCCCACTCCCTGGGCTCTGCTCTGCTTTCTCTCCAGAGCACCACCAGGGGCTGACCTCTGAAACTTCAGACTCTGTGCTCTGCTGTTTATAAAAATCTAGTGGTATTAAAACCTGCTCCTTTTTTCTCTGTCAATGGTTTTAGGGAACAGTTTTCTTGTGTAGTCTCCTATGTAGGTCTCCCAGCTGCTTTCAGAGGGAATGCTTTCTTGTGCAAACTTGATGAACTGCTCTCCCTCTCCCTCTGTCTTTCTCCTCTTGGTAAGAACGGCACTGTCCCCTCTCCAGCACTATGGCTCTTCTCTCCTCCAGTTCACCTCTCCACACTAGTTACCTGCCTGCCCAGTTTTATCCCTCAAATTATGCAGGCTATTCTGTTAATCCTTAGATCAATTTCCTAGGTGTTCAAAATGGTTTGATGTTGATCTAGCTGTGTTTGAGTGAAGAGACAAACCCAGGGTCTCCTTACTACTGTGTCATCTTAACTCCCCTCTCCTCTCATCTTAACTTACTTATGGTATTATTGAACGTATATATTTGCATAGTTTTTTTTTTAATGCTTCCTCTGGGTATTACTGTATGCACATGCAACTTATAACAGTGTACTGGTATATCAATATTTATGGGCACAAGTGAAGTGTTGGGCGTTTCCTTTGATTAGACTCCCTCATCATGTCTACTTTTAATATTATTGCTTATAGTGTTAAAAGCATGTCTACTTTTAATATGATTGCCTTGCTTATAGTGTTATAATTTTTATTTCCATCACCAAATATGATTTCTAAAAGTCATGAGGAAGAGATTAGTCTATTGGATATACTCATATTTCTGTTTTTTCCATTGTGCCTTCTTGATGGTTCAAGATCCCCTCCTTTAGCATTTCCTTTTTGTTTGAAGAACTTTTTGAAGTCAATCTTTAAATGCAGGTTTACTAATGACAAATTATTTATTTTCTCCCGAGGATGTTTTTATTTCCCCTTCATTTTTTTAATGTTTACTTATTTATTTTGAGAGAGGGAGAGAGGAAGAGAGTACAAGCAGGGCAGGGTCAGAGAGAGGAGAGAATCCCAGGTGGACTCTGTGTTGGCAGCCCAGAACCAGCTGAGCCAAAATCAAGAGTGGGATGCTTCAGTTCCTGGGTTCGAGCCCCACATCAGGCTTTGTGCTGACAGCTCGGAGCCTGGATCCTGCTTCAGATTCTGCGTCTCCCTCTCTCTCTGCCCCTCCCCCTCCTTCTCTCTCAAAAATAAAAAAATAAACATTAAAAAAAGAGTGGGACGCTTAACCGACTGAGCCACCCAGGGACCCTACCCTTCATTCTTCAAAATAGTTTTGCAAGATGTAAAATACATTGACAGTTCTTTTTTTCCCAGCGTTTGAAAAATACTATGCTGTTTTTTATTACTCCATCCTTTCAGATGACAAATCAACTGTTATTCAAATTGCTGTTATTTAGATAATGTGTTGTGTGTCTCTGGTGATTTTCAAGATTTTTTTCTTTGTCTTTACTTTTCAAAATGGTAATTTTGATGCATTTTGGTATTAATCTATTTTGCTTGATCTAAACATTCTCATTGACAGGTCCTAATTGGAAACAGAGAACATTAATATAAAGTTATTAATTATAAATATAAGCTATTAAAATAGTATATTTTAATGATAAAGAAAGCTTACTCAAGGCTTTTAGGCAATCAAATAATTTACATAGAATAAATAATTAGGCTATTAGAATTTTCAAAAGCTGCATTCAAAAAGAGACAGAAGAGAATCATTTAAAGACTAATAAAAACAAGCATTAAATAAAGACTTTATATCTAAGGAAGCTGTTATTCATATAACAATGTATTAGAACAACAGTTTTCAGCATAGAAGAAATTAGGAAATTCTTCACCCACAAGCCTATACTGAGTAGCAAAACATTGAAGACATAGAGATATATAGATGTGTGTGTGTGTGTGTATACATGTCTGTGTGTATACATATATACATATGTGTGACTATGTGCTTGTGCAGTGATAGACATTTAGTGTAACATACAGCCAAATCAAAACAAAGACTAGACTTGAGGATTATAATATATTAATTAATAATATATAATTTATATATTAATTATACAGAATTATATTAATAATATATAAATATGTTATATAAATGTGTTGTGATGACAAACTAGTAATAATCCAACTAAAAGACAAGGGAGTAGCAGAAGAGGTAAAGAGGAAAATAAATGAAGCTGATGTTGTACAGACAACAGGGCAAGTTACGAATATGAATATAACTAGTATATATATATGTCAGATATATATGAATATATATGTGTCAGATAATAAAAGGTTGAATAAGCAAAAAGGAAACTAAGCACATTAAAATTGTTACAGATACAAAGATACCCAAATAACCACTAGAAAAACCACAACCATCCAAATACCATTTTTATAATTTATTAAAGTATATTGAATTATGAAACATATCCGTCATATCAACACATATGAATTGGCTTCATTTATCTATTAAAGAAAACATTTTAAATTTGGCTCATGAAACAAAACACGTGTATATGTGCTGTACATATACATCTAAAACAAAATATTCAGGAATACAAAAATAAAGACATATATGAGGGTATCTGGGCAAAATGTCACAAGAAAATATAACAATCCTGATATCAACCAAATAGAATTCAGGCCAAAAAGCATGAACTGCGACAAAGAGGGGAGCTTTCTCATGCAAATACGAAACCAATCACAAGAAATATCTTACACTTCTCAAGATGCATATGAAGGTACAGATATATGATGCCAAGACATAGATAGTAACATATTAGTAATAGGTGACTTTAAAGCAGCACTTTCAGAACAAGACAAATAAAGTGGAAAAAATAAGTAAAAAAAAAAGCGAAGACTTAAACAATGTGATCAATAAGGTAGCTTTTATGGTTACATATTAACCTTTATATACTAGTAACAGACATGAATCATCTTCTCAAGCTCCCACAAAACATCCACAAAAATTTATTATGTATTTACAGAAAGCATTAATAAGTTTTGTAAAGTAGAAATACTAGAAAAAAATACTCTCTGATGTCTGACAATAAAACTAATAATTGTTAACAAAACCAAAGAACAGAAAGCCCTTTAAAAATAAAATCAAGCTGTAAAAAAAAAAAAAAAAAAAAAAAAAATACCCGTTTACATGGAAAATATAAAGCTTTCTGTCAAAAAATTCTTGGGTGAGAAAGGTCATACAAGTGAAATTACAGATTTTAAAATAATTAAAATGATGAAAATGGTCCATAACAGGGCCTATGAGAAATATTTAAAGCAGTGTTTTAAAAAGATTATAGCATGAAGACTTTCATCAGTAAAAATGAAATAAAATAAGTTCATATTTCATACTATGCTTTAAAACACTTATAAAGGAAACTTTAAAAAGCAAAAAAGCACAAAGATAGAAATAATAAATAGAAACGTAGACATTAATGAGGTAGGGAATCACAAAAAAAAGGTGATTTATAACAAGCCAAAATGCTGTTATTTGAGAGAATTAACAGACCTTGCTAATTTGATGAAGAAAAAAAAGAGAGACAGAAACCATATAAAAAAAAATAACATGAAGGAACATTAAAACAGAAGAAATTTTAAACATCATATGAGGCAGGCAACTTTTAAGAGCTCTATGTATATAATAAATTTGAAAACCTAGATGAAATAGATCATCTCTTAGGAAAATACAGATTACTAAAATGGATGCCATTAGATTTATAAATCAAAAGCAGACCAATTTCTTTAGAATAAAGAAAATCATTAACAAAATACGTCACAAAATAGCCAAGACACAGACGATTTCTCAGAATTCTACCAAATTCAAGGATGAGATGATCCTATTATCTAAGTTGTTGAAGAACACTGAAAATGAAGGACAACTTGTTAATTCCTATTATAAAGGATGAATAATATTGAGTCTGTGGTACACAGACTCTCCACATGCCCCCTTGATTCCTGCCTCCTGATGAAAATGCCCTGGGATGACCTCCTCCCTGTGAGTGTGAGGGAGACCTGTGACTTGCTTTGTAACCAATAAAATATGGCAAATTGAATAGTTATGTGTGATTATGTTACATGAGATTATGGCATTCATCTTGCTGGAGTCTTTCTTCTTCCTTGCTGGCTTTGAGAAAACAAGCAACCATGTTGGAAATTTACTTGGCAAGGAACCATGGGCAACCTTTTCCAACTGAAGGTGACTGCCAGCGGAGGGTTTGCAAGGGACCCTGGCCAATAGCCAGCAGGAAAACGAGCCTTTCATTCCTACAACTCCAATGAACTGAGATCTGCCAACAGTAACATGAGTCTGGAAATGAATCCATCCTAGCTAAGCCTCAGATGTGACCACAGTCCTATCCAACATCTGGAATTGGAATCTCATGAGACCCTGAAGCTTCTCAGCCTACATGTGAAACAGAGATTTTATCTAAATATTATGGCCCACCATGCATTCCAAATAGTTTTACAATTTATTACCAGCTTGGGATGTAAGAGATCGTTAAACTATTCCTAAGGTTATGTCTCTCATACCTTTAAAATGGATACCTTGAGGGATGCCTGGGTGGCTCAGTCAGTTAAACCTCCACCCTTGACTCTGGTCATGATCTCACAGTTCACAAGTTCACAAAGTAAATAAACATTAAAAAATAATTAAAAAAATAAAATAAAATGGATAACTTTAAAAAATGTGTGCCTATTTAAAAAAATTTGTTTAATGTTTATTTTTGAGAGAGAGCGTGCTTGCTTCGGCAGCACATATACTAAAATTTTTGAGACAGAGAGAGAGGGCAAGCAGGGGAGGGGCAGAGAGAGAGGGAGACACAGAATCGGAAGCAGGCTCTAGCTCTGAGCTATCGGCACCGAGCCTGATGCGGGGCCCGCACTTAAACTGTGAGATCATGACCTGAGCCAAAGTTGGAGGCTTAACCGAGAGAACCACCCAGGCATCCCTTAAAATAGTACCTTTGAGATGGAAGATTAAAAGTAGAGAAGCATACAGCAACAATGTTCATTTGATCTATGGAACACGAATATAAAAGTTTGGGGAAATTAATTTTTTCTTTATTATGTACTATATGCCAGGCAATGCTTAACCTAATGTGTAAGTAGTACTTGATTTACTGTTACCTGTTATCCAGCATAAGAGATAGCATTCCCTCAGTAGCAGAGGAGGAGGAAACTGAACTTTACAAAAACTTTTCTAAGACGACTGACCTAAAGATAATAAAAAATACCTCCCAAAGAAAGCAGTTGTTAGCTTTCTTGAAAACAGAAAACAAAACAAAACAAAAATTGTAATACTGGGCATTAAATGACCAACATCAAAACCAGGACTGCCATTTGGATTGAACAAGTTTATTAGGTCACAGAAACGAACTCCAGCATGGACATCATCAAGGCAGTCGCTGTGACACCATCATCCTGATGAAGGCGGAACTGTGGGGTCACAGGTGAATTTCACCATCTTCCACTCCACGAGGTAAATCCAGGGAATCTGTAGGTTAGGCTGTAGGCAGCAACAGACCTACTAGACTTTCATCCTGCAGGATATCGTCACCCAAGGGAAAGGCTCAGAACGTGTGGGGCGCAGAATTGGTGAATCCCACGTCCAAGTGTAGAGGGTGAGAGTCTCCCACGGTGCCCTCGTTACTAGTAGCCACAGCCAGATCCACAGCCATGGAGAGAGTGGGAGCGATATCCATAGCCACAGCCATAGCAGGAGCCATAGCCACAGCCCAGGCCTCCATAGCCACAGCCCCCATAGCCGCAGCCTCCGTAACCGCAGCCTCCGTAGCCGCAGCCCCCGTAGCCGCAGCCTCCGTAACCGCAGCCTCCGTAGCCGCAGCCCCCGTAGCCGCAGCCCCCGTAACCGCAGCCCCCGTAGCCGCAGCCCCCGTAGCCGCAGCCTCCATAAGAGTTTCCGTAGTAGCTTCCACACATGGTGTTGGCTGTTGAGGTTGTGCTTGGGAAGAGAAGGAGAGAAGTGTCACTTCACTGTGGACGATTCCCCTGCAGAGGGCCTTTTATATGCCCTCAGTGTGAGTGGGACCCACCACACAAGTCAGGCCACTGGATAATTTGCAAGACCTCTCTGAGTAATTTGTTCACTCCTGGTTTTAGGGTATGGCTTCAGGGGTAATGAAGACATTTGCTGTTTTGTGCCACAACCTGAGTCATTTGTGAATCATTAATAAGAATCAATTGTCTCATCTTCAAAACCTTACTTACACAAGACCTTCAAATTAGCAATTTGTAACCAGCCTTTATGATAAGAAACAACATTTGAAGTAGACATTCTGGGCTCCAAACAACCAATTTTTTTTACCATTTTTTGGCTGACATCCAACAGGCCATAATAATCTACCTTCATTTGAGATTCTCCATCTCTTCTGTTCCAAACTCGTTTTGTTTTTTTTTTTTCTCTTTACGGATTTTCCATATTTTCACATGAGAGATGGTTTACTAGGAAAAGCCAAAACGTATCACTCAATTTCATGAGAACATCGACAAAAAGCCAACAGTTTGAAATTCTGGACCACCAGTCCCGGGAAGACTGCGCTTTTCTTTTTCACTTACATTAATATTTCCTTCTAGGATTCTATTTTTAAAACATCATTTTTTTTCACGGTTTCAAATTTATGTCCTCATCTATAGCCAGAAAACAGAAATGAGATTTTATTTAATTTATAAAATTGCATTTTCATGAAAGAGTTTTCTTTAAAATCCAACACATTTGTAACGTTTGTGTTTTGACTCAAAGGTGAATATAGGCATTTCTTTCTTTAAAATAACAATACTGGTAGAGATATCTTTCACGGTGCTAATAACGTTTCAACAACAAGCAATGAAGTCCTGGTAAAATATCTTGGATTATGAGAAACGTTAATACGTTTCTAATGCCCAGTGTTTTTTAATGCAATGAGGCTCTGAGCTTACTGCAATAATTAAGAGAAATAGCCCTCTGAACTTGTGTTCTTAGTAAGATTAATTCATAAGAGTCAGTAGAGCATAATAGAGAAGAATGAAACTTCTGAAATCAGCTCTCTGGGTTCAAATCTTACCCCTATCACTTATAGCTTTGTGACTTTAACAGTAGGCTCCGCTTGTATGTGGGATGGTAACAGTAACACCTACCCCACAAGACAATTTTGAAGAGTCAAATTAGCTAGTGTGTGTCAAGCACTTACAACACTGTCTGGCACGTAGTAGGTACTAGAATATCCTTTGCTCTTATTATCATTTATTTCATCCCCAAACTGTTTTCCTGGCTATGAGCTTTAGTGGAGAGCGGATGAGTTGAACAAGAGCGGTCAGACATACTTAAGTCCTCATGTAGGGGTCTTGGGTCATTGCAAAGGAAAAAGAAACCCCTACATTAAGGCTCTACATCTAAAAGTAGAGAAAGGGGCACCTGGGTGGCTCAGTCGGTTAAGCGTCCGACTTCAGCTCCGGTTATGATCTCATGGTTCATCGGTTTGAGCCCCACATCAGGCTTTGTGCTGACACCTCAGAGCCTGGAGCCTGCTTTGGATTCTGTGTCTCCCTCTCTCTCTGCCCCTTCTCTACTCAAGCTCTGTATCTCTCTCTCTCTCTCTGTCTCTGTCTCTCTCTCAAAAGTAGGTAAACATTGAAAAAAAATTTTAATAAAATGAAATAAAATAAAAGTAGAGAAAGGCACACTCTGATTTTCCTGAGAAGGAGCAAGTCCCATGAGTGACCCAAGAAACACAACACCAGCAGGTAGAGAATACACTTGGTGCCTACCAGATGGATTTGAGTGCAGGCTCATGATTTTCCCTCGCACAGCAAAAAACTTTTCTGGCTGTAAAGCCACAAAGATGTAGCACTGGATGGCAGGTAATGGATTGACCAGAGGAGTTTTTTGGTTAATGGCAATGGAAACTGGCAACCTGCATTATGCAGACACAGATGTCAGCGCAGGAGAGATGAAGGCATTCCCTTTCAATCAAAAGCATACCTCCGCACAATAAAGTCAACCTCAAGAGGGGCAGGAGAGGTGAAGGCTTTAATTCAAGTGAGCTTTCATTCTGAAGACTAGAATGTCGTTGAATTTTGTTGTTGGCCTGGAAGGGACAAGAAGAAATGGTGTGCCGTCAGGTGGAAATGGCAATCCAAGATAGAATTTGGTAAAATATGAAAACAAAACATAGGGGTACACTTGTAAAGATTGATCTTATAAAAATGTCACCTGGGTTATGCATTTCAAATAAAATGAGTTGTTTTAGCTGAAAAGATGTATTGGGCAATATTATATATCTCATACTTTAAATAAAATTTACCCCTTAGCACTTGTGTTTTTCCAAAGCTAAACTGAGTGGCTTTTTCATCTGCAATGGGCAGATGAACTTGAGGTTATTATTAAGCCCAAAACTATTGGAATCAATTAAAGTCTGCACAGTTTTTGTGATTTCATAGAACTCCATTATGGAATTTAAATTTGAGTCCTCAGTGAGAGAAGGCTTTAAAACCAAGTCAGTTATCTGTCATTCAATGCACATGATCTGACTGAAAACCTTGACACAACAGCAGAGCAGTTTGGGTTCTGAAGGCTTCACGCTGCCTAACAAAATGAGAGTTTTGCAGTTGGCATTGTTCGTAGTTAATGCAAAATAATTTGCAATACGAGCAACTTCGCCTGTGACTTGCCTCGCCTCCTACGGAGGAAATATAAAACACCTCATGGAAACAGTGATATTCGAACTCAGGGAAGTATCTTCCTCTTCTACGCCATCCTCCCTGACACCATGACCTACGACAGCAACTGCTATGGGGTCTATGGCCGTGGCTACGGCTGTGGCTGTCACGGGTACGGTGGCTACGGATATGGCTGCTGCAGCCCATCCTGCTATGGTAGATATTGGTCATATGGATTGTACTGAAAAATTCTAGAACCCCTGGACTCCCAAGACGTGTCCTCCTGCGAAACGTGGATTCTGCTTCTGGTCGTATTCATCCCATGCTATCTCTTCACAGTAGCAAAATCCTCAATCCAGGCTATGGTGAAAGAAAGGTGTCGTCTTTCTCTGGCTCCGTCATGCAAGCTCATACAGAGTATCTTTTAAAATGCAACAAAACTGGGGCGCCTGGGTGGCGCAGTCGGTTAAGCGTCCGACTTCAGCCAGGTCGCGATCTCGCGGTCCGTGAGTTCAAGCCCCGCATCGGGCTCTGTGCTGATGGCTCGGAGCCTGGAGCCTGTTTCCGACTCTGTGTCTCCCTCTCTCTCTGCCCCTCCCCCCCTTCATGCTCTGTCTCTCTCTGTCCCAAAAATAAATAAACGTTGAAAAATAAAATAAAATGCAACAAAAGTTTTCTTCTTGATCTCTAAGTACATCTTTCAGTAAATTGAATCTTTTTTGCAAAGATGCTGTCACATTTATTTTCACTGTCATTATTGCCCATGGATGATTACAAGATAAAAATGTGTGTGTGGTTACTATCCCAGGTTGACACTACTTTCCTCCATCTGTTTTTTTTCTATCTTTTTTTTTTTTTGTCCCTTTAAATATTTTCCATTCTATTTAAAGCTGAGCCTCCATGTGACACGGTTGGTTGCTTCCCCCTCAATAAATTTGGCTTCTCTTTAATTTGCAGGCAAAATAGTTCAAAACACACCTGAAGTCTGGTAGCTGCACGAGGCTGGCCGGCTGCCCTGGTTTCCCCAGGACACAGAGGAACACACCCACGCATTAAGTGGTGCTTCTGTGAGTTTTCCAGGCGTCTGCTTTCTAGTGGCTTCATCACAAGAAAGCTTCTCAGGTGCCTGATGTCATTTGTATAGAACTCATGCCCAGCCTGAAAGTGGACCTAGGGAGTGTTGGACCAGCCCTGAGAACCTGGCTGTCTTTAGTAAATTTCTTTATGTGAGATCATTTCGATTACGAAGTCCATTTCATGTATCCACTCGGTCTCTCATTCGTTCAATACTCTGTGTTTAAAGGATGCCAGGCATGCCGCTGTGTTGGAAAGAGAGCATTTTGTAGACGGTCATTTGGGATTGTTTCTGTTGTCATGTTACTGAATTTTATATGGATGTACCATCGATTACACATTGATATCTATGTAATATTAAAATATGGAAGTGGAATATTCTAGTGTTTTTAAATTTGTCCCAAATGAAGAATTGAAGTGTTTTTCACCCTATGTATATAAAACTAAAGCTTCTCAGCATTAATTTGTAAAAACAAACTGCTGAAATTAAGAAGGATATAGATTAGCCAAATTTCAAGAATAAAGTATATAACTAAATAATAGGATCCAGATTGATTTAAAAAATAAAAAAAAAATGATTTGGTGAACATAACAAATATTACCTTTTTTCCAATAATTAAAATAAACTGAATTTAGAGCCAAAACTTCAAATCTATGTATTACAAAATCTTAAAAATTTTTCTAACATGTTAAGGCAGAGCCTATAAAAATGTGAGTTCTTACTGTTATAAATAATTTTGTGTGTTTCTTCAAGATTATTTATTCATTTTGAGAGAGGGAAGGCACATGTGCAAGCAGGAGAGGGGCAGAGAGAGAAGGAGAGGGAGAATCCCAAGCAGGCTCATGCTCTCAGTGTAAAGCTGGACACGGGTCTCAAACTCACAAACCACGAAATCATGACCTGAGCTGAAATCAAGGGTTGACTGCCTGACCTTATGAGCCACCCGGGTGCCCCAATTTTGTATGTTTTAATATTCAATGATTATTTAATAGTAATTAACGCGTGTAACAAATTGTAAGTAAATTCTTATCTTCAAATGCTGGATGCAGCCTCCAAATATTTACTGGTATAGTTTTCTTTTTTTTAAGTTTGAAGAACACTGGGGTGTCTGGGTGGCTCAGTCTGTTAAGTGTCTGACTTCAGTTCAGGTCATGACCTCACAGTACGTGGGTTCAAGCCCTGTGCCAGGCTTTGTGCTGACAGCTCAGAGCCTGGGGCCTGTTTTGGATTCCGTGTCTACCCCTTTCTCTCTGCTCCTCCCTGATTCGTGCTCTGTCTCTCTGTCTCAAAAATAAATAAACGTTAATTTTTTTTTTTTAAGTTTGAAGATCACTGCTCTAGACCAGGGCTTATCAGACTGTGGTCTGTTGCCACTTGTGGGACCCAGAGACCCTTTCAAGGGGTTCGTTAGCCCCCAAAGTATTTTCATAATCTGTGTATTTACCTATTCCACTCTAATAACCCCATGAATATGCCCTAGAGTTTTCCAGATATGTGCTTTGCATGACTCGCTGCCACAGTAGACTGAATGATGAAGCAGATACGAGAAACCCATGGCCCACGTTTCTTCTGCCACTATTTCAAGAAGATCTTCCCGGAAAAATCCAAGAACAACTTTAAAGCCAATGTGAGTATATGGGAACGCAAAAGGTGAAATGAGGGAGGAGAACCAGCACATAGGTTGGGATTGCTAAATAAATGCTTCATTGCATAGTATAATGGTGTAGTCCTATAGAAAGTTATGGTCAACAAATAAGCTGAACTCTCAAGAGGAAAAAATGCCGCTTTGTATTCACTCTTTAACGGAAATATAGTCAGTTCATCATCAGTAAGTAGTAGAAAATATTATTTGGTGTGAGGAATTGTTTGCCTGAAGGAAAGGAATTATAGAATTTAAAAGATATTTTACTTCAGCTAACCACACTTTTATCACTTCCTCTCTCAGATAGTCTCTAAATTCCTTGACTGTATATGTAGATATGCAATAGAAATTACTATTGTAAGAAAACAAAACAAAAACAAAGCAAAAAAACAAGGAAAATTGAGTCCAGGCGCTTGAATATCAACAACATTTCAAGGAACCTAAGTACAGACTTTAATAACAAAACGTGAGTGAGAAGATCTCTAAAATATAAAAAGAATCTGAAGACCTGTGACATGATTATTGTATTCCAAAAGAAATAGTTAATAATATTTCCTATAAGGACATCTTCTGGCTTATTGAAACAAGTGTTTCGTGAAGTTTTATTATTCAAACTTTGCCTGAAGTATGAGGCCATGCTGCCTCATACACCACAGAAGGTGTGTAAAATGCCACACGCAGATGGTGACATTCAAACTGAGGAAAATAATTCCCTGCTCCTCAGTGGAACCTTCTATTCCTGACACCATGCACTGTAACCACCACCATGATGGCAGCCTGGGCTACGGCTCTGACTCGGCCATAGGATGGATGTGGGCATGGCGGCTGCTGCCCATCTTGCTGTGCAGACAGTGGCCCCATGAATTCTACTGAGGAATATCCAAGCAGCTCAGCCTACAGTACTCAGTACTCAGTACTACTGTGATTTCCTGACTCAGCTTCCATGGTTTTCCCCAAGAGCAATTCTATTCTCTATACAAATTGTGACAAGCTCATCCATGATAATCTGAAAAACACAAAGTTCAGATCTGATGTCCTTCTCAGTTGATGAAGATGGCCAGGACCGTGTCGAAAATTATAGATAAGTCCTACCTTTGAGACTGTTACCAAAGTAACTTTGGTACTGTGTTTTCTGGTTTTGATCAATATATTGCATAATGGAAAAGTTTAAGTTAACTTTTGGATGAACTTGTTTTTTCATTTTTGGTATTATTTCACTTAGATCGATTTGCAGGTCTCTGTGGGGAACTGTCTTTGGACGTCGCCTTTGTTGTTATTCTGAGATGATCATTTTTAAAAAGGTAAGGATATGGCCATCATTCCTTTATAACAACATCAATATAAAAACTTTGCTTTCATATACACCGATAGGCAGCACTACTATTCATATATAAACAAGTTAAATGTCACTTCACATAATAATAGCACCATTTTCTATTAACCTGTGCTACAGGTATCTGTCTTTGGCTGTTTTTTTTTATAACCCCACAGTTCGGTTGTATCATTCAGATATGTGCCTTTGGGTACCTATAAGTGGTTCATTCTGCCTTTCATACTCCTCCCTCTTCTGCGCTCAACGACAAAAGAGTACAATACATAGCTGCAAACTGGTAGGTCACTTCCATTTTAGAGATCTATCGGAAAAAGCCACCTGGCTCCCTTCTTAATAAACAGGGTTTTAACAGGCTGGATCATCACCTTTCATTTGCATTCGGGGTATTAAGCTTCTTATTCCAACTTCTAATTGGAAGAAAACAAAACGTCTTAATTTTTTTTAGAGTTTATTTATTTTGAGAGAGACAGAGACAGCATGAGTGGGGGAGGGGCAGAGAGCGAGGGAAAGAGAGAGAATCCCAAGAAGGCTGCTCGCTGCTGGAGGTTAGCCTCAATCCCACAAACCGTGAGATCATGACCTGAACCAAAACCAAGAGTCGGACACTTAACCTACTGAGCCACCCAAGGGCCCCTCTTTTCTTAATTATTCTAGCTTTCTTCCTCAAGCAAATGAGCCAAAGAAATCTCCATAAGACACCAATGAGGGGTAATGTTTCTGAACATCCAGACGGTATTCTCAGCTATCAACACACGTGGCTGAAAGCACTCTAGACATTTCAAAAACATTTCAACATACATTTCAGGAAGTATGTATACTTTATATTATATCACATTATATTTTAAGAAGTCCTCTTCCTTTGTCTCAGCAACTGAAACAACTGAAGGAATTCGCCTCTGAATTTTTCTCTGGGATAGATGTTTCTCAAAGGCTCTATATAACTGACACACACTCAAGTAATGAATAATGAAGAAGATATTACTTCACATAAGATCACTGCTAAAGGATTGGAGCCTGGCAGTGAGAAGAGTTGCTGGAACATAGTGGTGCCTAATAAATATTTTTAATAAAGAAATTAACAACAGTGAACAGTGTTGAAAAATGTCTCCCTGGAATTTTATATTCTACTTGAGCAAAAAATGGGAACGTAAGGATATAAGCTATCTCTGGGGTCTTAATGTACTGATAATGTTATTTCTCCTAGAAAGTATTGATTGTGCCTTTATGTGCTCCCTGTGCATCACTCAGAATGGAACATAGTTTTATCTTAAGAGGGACATTCTCAGTCCCTCACCCAACTCTATTATGACTGAGAGACTGAGGACAATGAGAATGACAGATCACTCTTAATACTTAAATTTGTTTAATGTTTACTTATTTTTGAAAAAGAGACAGAATGCGAGCAGGGGAGGGGCAGAGAGAGAGGGAGACACAGAATCCGAAGCAGGCTCCAGGTTCTGAGCTATCAGCACAGAGCCCAACGTGGAACTTGAACTCATGAACCACGGTATCATGACCTGAGCCGAAGTCAGATGCTTAACCAACTGAGCCACCCAGGCGCCCAGATCACTCTCGATACTCAGATAAAGTCAAAACTACCTTTTAAAAATAGAATAAGATAACTTTTATTAACTCAGTCATGTTTATGCTGCTTTTCAGGAGAGATTCCACTTGAAGATCATCGCATATAGCTCGGTTTCAGTCAACATCACTGTGTCTTCCTTTTTTCAAACCAATTTCTTTTGCTTCCTTCATCTAGTTTCTGGCCAGTGTCAGTAAGAAGCACTTCAAATGCTACATTTCAATGTTCATCTTCAAGTCTAACCTGGCTCAAAGCCTCTCCTAAGAGAGAACCTAGCTGTTTCATGAGTGAGAAATGTTCTCTGTCTGCATCATATACACCTGTCCGTTTGCCTTCAGAACAGAATTCAAAACTCACGCAAGTAATGATGTGTTCCCGATGCTGATACTCAGCTGCTTTGTGAGGCTACTTCACTCCAGATACCCTCCCTCCCCCGCTGGGCAACTGTAAGATCAATGGAACCAAGGGATTCAGAAGGTGAATGGTAGAGAAGTCTCCAAATCTCTACTCGGACTGACAAGAGGGGACCACTGCATTGAAACGAATGTGACACACTATGACAGAGAAAAGCAAAAAATCCTTCCGTTCTGCCCATTCTCTGTAGAAAGATCAACTTTTTTTTTTCTTTTTCAACAGTTTGTGGTATAATTGATATGCAAAAAAAAAACCTTCACAGATTTAAAGTATATGTTGTAATGGGTTTCAGCATATTATTACCCAGTCCCAATCAAGATAATAAATATATCTTTCACCTCCAAAAGTTTCCTCCTGCTCTTTTGGGGTTTTTTTTGTTATTGAAGTAAAAACACTTAACATAAGATCTACACTCTTGTCAAAATTTTAAGTGCACAATATGAACTATAGTCACAAAGCTGTACAGCAGGTCTCTCGAACTTATTTCTGTTGCATAATTGAAACTTAATACACTTTGAACAGCAACTTCCTGTTTCCCTCTCCCCACAAACCTTGTCTACCACCATTTATACTCCATTTCAATGGGTGTGACTATCTTATGAGATGCCTCACCTAAGAATCATGCACTATTCCCTTCTGTGACTGACTTACTTCACTTATCAGAATGTCAGAATGTTCTTGTCAGAACTCAGCAGGTTCATCTATGTTGTCACAAATGACAGAATTAAAAAGAAAACACATACTTTTTAAAAATTGAATAATATTCTGTTATATGTATTACCATATTTTTTAAACCAATAACATTCTAAGTATTACCACATTTTTTGATCCATTCATCCATCGACAGACATTTAGGTTGTTTCCATATCTTGGTTATTGTGAGTAATGTTGCGATGAACATGTAAATACAGATATCTCTTTGAGATCCTGATTCCAATTATTTTGGATATATACCTGGATATATGCCCAGAAATGGAACTGCTGGATCATATGGTAGTTCTGTTTTTAAGTTTTTGAAGAATTGCCATCCTTTTTTTTTTTCCCGTAGTGGCTGCACCATTTCACATTCCCACCAAGAGTTTACAAAGATTACAATTGTTCCACATCCTTCTAATACATGATATGAAAAACCACTATGTGAGTCTAGGTTTCGCCTTTTTTTTTAACATTTCACTTTATAACAAAATTGTAAAATTTCCCAGAAATAATAAAAAGTAACATAATTACATATAAAAATACAGGTTCCTTTACAGTGGGACTTGGATAAACACTGTGTCAGTCTACTCATTAAGAAGCATTGAAGGAATATTTTCCTTGGGGAGAGGAATCATACAAAAAATAAGATAAAATACACAGGCATTCTGATGGGATTTCTACTTCAGTTAGAATCTGCCCATGAAACTATAAACGCAAGTAAGGAACCAGCATTCTCTAGAAATCCCATAAAATCCGATCAAAGAATTTTCACTAATTTGATGCAGATTCGAAAATATATCAATTATTAATTATTAGAGTCATATGGTTTGATGGGAAGAATTCTGACCTGAAAGAAAAAAAGATCTAGCCTATGAGAGTCTGTTTGCCTGAAAGAAAAACCACGAGCCTAAGGAATTTTTCTAATGTAAATTAGTGTGAATTATGAGTCCAACACTTACTGTGGTTTGCTCTAGCCATCACTGAAGAGACGTAAAAGCCCTGGAAGACGGTGGCATTCGGATTGAGGACACTGGTTCCCACCATCAACGGAACCTTTAATTGCTGGCACCTTGTGCTGCTACTACAGTAACTACTGTGGCGGCCTTGGCTGTGGTTCTGGCTGTGGCCGTGGCTCTGTCTCCGGTGGGTATGGATACAGCTGCTGCCGCCCATCTTATGGTGGCAGATACTGGTCCTGTGGATTTTACCGAGAAATTTCTAGAGATACTCGGGACTCCTCTTGCTGTGTTTCCTGAAGCCACTTTCTGAGTTCTTCTCTTTATGAAATAGTAATTCTCTCATTCTAGAATACTTGGGAAGGAGAGAATAGTTGAAATTCTATGTCCTTCATCTCCATTGAATAAAATCATCTGGAATGTCCTGCTCTAGAAAAGAAATTTTCTCCTGTTATTGGATTACAATTGCTGCTCTGCTTACATTTTAGTTCAACGTTCTTCAAGTGAGACAAAATTTATTTCCGTTTTCAATAAAATCTGTATTGAAAATACTTTTTTATATTACTTTTGTTATATCTGTTGCATGCACATATGTGTATTTTTGTGACAGAAACATCGTCTTTCTTAATATGCTAAAAAATTAAAGCCTAAAACTGAATTATTTCTAAATGAAATTTGTTTTTGATTAAACTATAATGACTGCAACTACCTGATTATATTTAAACATTAGCCCATATGCTAAGTTTTTAATTAACAGATAAAATCCCACAATGACACCCCTATTTTCAATAACCGTATTCCATGTGACCCTGTCTTTGGCTATTTCCTTATATCCCACATTTGCAAATTTTGAACTGTGTTTCTTGGATTTCCCACTTCATAGCCTTTAAACGACCCTCCGTATCCCCCATCTAATAGTAGCACACAAAGTAGATATGCACAGTATTTTTGTCTTTGAGAATTTCTAGAAAGTGCCACTCCATTACCACATCAGCACATCAAGCATAAGACATTAAATCAGTGCTTTCATGGAACAGTGATTTTGAATTTCATATCTCCAACTTCTGTTTTGAGGATATCAAAATTTATTTTTATATTAAATACAAATTTCCACCAGACCCTGTTAGAAAAAAAAAAAAAATAGAATAATGGAATTTTAACAGCAGTATGTTGAAAACTTATTCTGATTTAACATTCTGTATCATTTTGATTTTTGTTTGAAATTACAAATTTCACAAATTTTCACCACTTTATCGATATGAAATATCTACATGTTGTTTGTGCATATATTCCTTAAGAAAAACATAGATGGCCAAACAACTTTTTGAGAATTTCAAATTTATACTAATTAATTTTTAAAACTGGATCATACGATGAAATAAGGACATTTATGATTTGCTATAGAGTATTAGAAGTCATTTTTCTCAGTATGTAAAATATTTTGATGTATCCATCTTGTATAATAGAATTTTCTCAGCTTTATAAAAATACCACAGCCTATGTTACAAGAGGAAAATCAAATAACACTAAGTAAACAATACCACTGATAGAATCCACATGGTTCCAGCACCTAAGACAGGGCCTGGAGGTATTACAGATTTGAGTTTTGTTTTTGTCTCTGGTTTTTATTTGTCTGTTTCATGAATAAATAAAAAATAAATGAATGAATGAATAAAGCTGATAAATCTTTGTCAATGTTTTATGGGACTTTT
The DNA here is from genome assembly GCF_007474595.2 of Lynx canadensis. Classification (NCBI taxonomy): domain Eukaryota; kingdom Metazoa; phylum Chordata; class Mammalia; order Carnivora; family Felidae; genus Lynx; species Lynx canadensis. The sequence continues at coordinate 144,790,130 of NC_044311.2, forward strand.
AAAATGCTTTCAAATTAAGAGTCTACTACTTGGCAATGAAAAATGAAATCCTGCCATTTGCAACAATGTGGATGGAACTGGAGGGTATTATCCTAAGTGAAATAAGTCAGAGAAAGACAGATATCATATGTTTTCACTCCTAAGTGGAACCTGAGAAACTTAACAGAAGACCATGGGGGAAGGGAAGAGGAAAAAATAGTTACAAACAGAGAGGGAGGAAGGCAAACCATAAGAGACTCTTAAATACAGAGAACAAACTGAGGGTTGATGGGGGGGTGTAGCAGGGGAGACGGGAAAATGGGTGATGGGCATTGAGGAGGGCATTTGTTGGAATGAGCACTGGGCGTTGTATGTAAGCAAAGAATCGCGGGAATCTGCCCCCCCACAACCAAGAGCGCACTGTATACATTGTGTGTTAGCCAACTTGACAATAAATTATATTTAAAAAAAATTGAGTCTACTTTAAAAATTAACAGCATGTGAAAATGCATGGCTGTTCAGAGGTGTACACATTTATCTCCCTCCAGAGCCTCAACGCCCAAATGATTCTCTTTTGTGCAATTGATATTCAAATTTTTGTCACATTGGGCTCAGAGGGGAAGATGACTACAGTAGCAGGTGCAAAGTAGAGGGCTTGTCCCTATGGCCACGACTACCAGGAACCTCATTTTGTGATCAGGATACACACTGAAGTACTTGTAAGAAAAATACTACTTGTCTTAGATTTGTTTAAAAATATTCAGCACAAATAACAATAACTACAAAGAGTATACAAAGAGAGAAGACTGATGGTGGAATACTGACAGATATTAGATCCTGAGGATATGTTTATAAAGCTCCAAAATACAGCTCAAGATACTTTTATGCCCACATGAAACTTACTTATTAAAATGAATAATAAACATGAAAAACTTACCTGACTCTGCTGAGGAAGCTCTATTTTTAAGAAGGTTATTTTCCACATTATGGAAGACCCTCGCGTAAAATATTAGAAGTAACGACAGAATTCTAAAAATCAACATTTTAGAACCTTGTCAATGACTCACCTCGATAAAAATTCTTTCAAATATTTTAACCTAAATAAATAAAAGGTGAGCAAAGGCCTTAAAAAGAGAATAAGAAAAACACATCAAAGGCACAGGATTTGATTGCAGGGAAGCTGACTCAACAGCAAAGTCATCCCGCTCGCACAAGGGCTTCACCTTGTCTAATGAGGCAAGGACTCAGGAAGTGTAGTAATGTAAATTAGTAGGAAATATGTGATCAACAAGTCCCGCCCACTGAAGATACGTATAAAAAGGACCTGTGCAGACAGTGATGTTCAAACTGACAGAAACGGATTCCCTGCTCCAACAATATCCTCCACTCCTGAAACCATGTCCTACTACGGCAACTACTATGGAGGTCTAGGTTATGGCTATGGTGGCCTGGGCTGTGGCTATGGCGGCTGTGGCTATGGCGGCTATGGCTACGGCGGCTGTGGCTATGGCGGCTGTGGCTATGGCGGCTATGGATGTGGCTTCGGTGGCCTGGGCTGTGGCTATAGTGGCTATGGATGTGGCTACAATGGCGTGGGCTATGCCTGTGGAGGCTTCGGGTATGGCTCCAACCGCCCATCTTGCTGCAGAAGATGTTTCTACTGAGAAACTTCCAGAGAAATTCAACTTTTTATTCTCCTCCAGCTTCCTGAATCTGCCTCCATGATTCTTCCTATGAATAATTCCATTTTCTCCTCTGAATGTCAACATCATCTTAAGACATCTAAAAAGACAAAATAAAATAGGTTGGATTCTGCAAAACTTACCTGAACTCATTGAAATCACATGGAATGTTTCGTAGTTTTTAAAAGCTTTTCCTTTGATATTGTATTGCCTATCAAATTTCCCTCATTTTTGATCAACAATGATATGTGAGAAAAGTACATAGTAATTTTAATAAACATTTATCTCATTGAAAATACTTGTTGCATTTATGTGTGTGTGTGTGTTGAAATAATTCGATTTAATATTGCTTTGGGAGGATTAATGTTTTCAACTGGCTTTGCAACTTGCTACATCTTAATGCTATAAATGGGGGGGGGGGAAGGTCATATGAGAAGTCATAATCACTATTATAGAAGTAATATAATCCATTTCCTTAAAAGTGACTGGCATATAAGGAATGCTCAATAAATATTCCCTAAGTGATGGAATATCACTGGCTTTAAGGATGGGACATAGCAAACCATGTAATTTCTAACAAATTCTATTAAGTTTTGATTGGCAATGTGAGAGAAATTGGAGCTACGCCCATGTATACACATGCCCATTACCAGGCTCTTATTGTCCAGATGATGACATTGTGTATGATGGGAATGCCTTAGGGAATCTGCATGCAGCAGCTGAGAACCACAGGAACTCGAGCAGCCATATTCTTGTGCCCAATCCTCCTAGAGCTCTGATAGACATGATGTACTATTGATCATTTTGTTCAGCCAAGCTGAACAAAGATACTGAACAAGATACTGCCAAGCTGAATTATCTTTAAATAAAATAGATTGGGGGGCGCCTGGGTGGCGCAGTCGGTTAAGCGTCCGACTTCAGCCAGGTCATGATCTCGCGGTCCGTGAGTTTGAGCCCCGCGTCAGGCTCTGGGCTGATGGCTCAGAGCCTGGAGCCTGTTTCCGATTCTGTGTCTCCCTCTCTCTCTGCCCCTCCCCCGTTCATGCTCTGTCTCTCTCTGTCCCAAAAATAAATAAACGTTGGAAAAAAAAATTTTTTTTAATAAATAAATAAAATAGATTGCTATTCCACTTATTGGACTCATTTCTTGTGTTTCCTCACCCAGCTTTTCCTATTCATGTCAGAAATGCCAACCTCATTCCTGACTATTGGGGAAAAAATAATTCACATTCAGCATGCCCATTTCGATCAGCCAAAATCAATGGGATGACTTATAATTTACAGAAAAGTTTTACTTTTATGTTGTATTAGCATCATGCTTCTTCACATCATTCATGGGAGAGATCAAGTTCATGTTTAATAATGACCTATGGCTGTAAATATTGCTGCATTGCATTTACATTAAAATGTCCCATCATTTTTGCTTTTCTCAGTTTATATATGTGCGTATGCATGTGAGAGAAAGGAATAGAGAGAGAGAGAGAGAGAAATGAGAGACAAACAGAGAAAAGAAGGCAGAAACAGAGAGGAGAGAACAGACTGTCTTTGGCTGTCTCTGAAGTTTTGATGTGTCTACAAATTCAGGGATCTGAACATGAGTTCTTCTTATCGAAGGACATATGTCATCCAGGCTTCCATGGGATTCGGCAGCTACTACCACATCTGATCAGACTATGAAATTACTCATGCCAGATAAATGATACTTTTGCCTACCGAAGCAGTTCTTCTTCCTATCACTACACTTAACAACCCCTGCCTTTGTCTCTTTCCTGATACCCTGAGTCTTAGCCGAATTACTTAAAACTGTGCCTCAAGAAAGAAATCATTTGCTCCCCACACCACACAGGCTTCTGGTTATATTCTACATGTTATCCATAAAATAGTTCATGAAAAATTCCATGCTTGGTGGCTGCCGACTGCCTGATGTTTGATAGATCCTTCAAGAGGGACCCTCTCACTGCTCACCACCTCACCACCACAGTCTTCCACGCACTGAGTCACTACCATCTCCCTTCATACTACTCCCTCTCTTCATTCAGCTCGGCATTTACAATGTCCAAAATGAACGAATATTTTTTTTTCTTAAGAACCCTCATGACATCGGGAAATGGTGAAGAGACAACAGAGGTTTATGGAATACGATATCGGTCAGGCAAAGATCATTTTGATTAAATGGATTTTCTACTTTATTTTCAAAAATTGCTACATTTTGCCAAAAAAAAAAAAAAAAAAAAAAACAACCCTACCAAAAACGTGTGGCCATCATTGCATTTGAAAAGTGAATCCTACCAATGAAATTCTGCTTGACTAACAGGTGCCACGCGTCATTTTGATACCAGAAAATCTACCTTAATGCTGTGAAGAGATGTGCATTAAGCATAACACCAGACACATGTTTCACCCAACGAAGAAAAGTAATGATTCCAGAAGAAACTGAATTTATTTTATTTGTTTTTCTTCACAATACTGGAAGTTTCTCTAATGTCTTTTTACCACTTCTGGCATCTCATGCTGTGAATGAGAGCAGTGATATGAGGAGACACAGGAACAATAAAAGCTGTCACATGACACAATGTCTTAAAAATGGCCGGCCCATGGTTAGTAACAGATAAGTAACAATTGAATGGTTGAAAGAGGCTGAAAAGCCTGTGTGATTTTTTTTTTTTTTCTCTAAAGTTGTATAGAATCTAAACCAGTAGCCCGAGGGAAAGCCGTGTTCTTCATCCCATCTGTACACCCATCACTACTCTCAGTGTTGGAAGCAGTGTTTGTGGGGTCAGAGAAAAATCGGGCTCGACAACGATAAAGTCAGGAAGCTTCTTAACAAAATCTCCCAATAACTTTACATACAGTGAAGATATAAAACTTATATTAATCTTGTTGTCAAAACTCACTTGGGTATGCAGGTAGCTTTTCAAAAGTTTGCATTAGGACACCTGGCTTTTACCAAGAAACTTAGACTTGCACCTGTTTCCTCTAACCAAAAGAAATCCAAAAGGGGTTCTCGCTTTTGTCAAAAAGGGCAAAAAGTGAAAATAGCATTCAGTGTTGGCTTTGCAGGAAGTCATTATAGAAACAGCGAGCACCCCAAGCTGTGAGAGTGGCGCCCCCCCCACACACACACCCTGCCTGCTCCCTTCCCAAGAACTATGCATCATAGCATCACCCTCAGAAGCCTGAACTGTGTTTGCGAGCATCGTGCTTCCTCCTGATTTATTTTGTGCATCTGTTAGCAAGATGTGTCCTAAAGTATCACCAAAGCCTTACAAGGTTCTTTTTTTTTTGAGTCTGGGAATGCTCAATTTTTTTTTCATATAAATTAACAGTAACTGTTTCTTCACTTTATGCCATTCCACTCTAGGAAAGGTTTCATAGGAACATTGTTCTATTTCCAGATAGTGGGAGAAACCTGTACTCTTAAATAGATCTAAATTTCTTTTCTGTAAAGCATATTTAAATTAAAATTATATTTTAATTCTCATTAAAATGTTGAAATAAAGAAAGAAAATAAAGGAAAAAAAAAAGCCTGGAGCCTAGTGTCTGCTGTGTGGTCAGTTAGTCTTTCCATGATTGGGGATTTCTATCTCCACCAACTCTTCATCAATCAGCCAAAAACTGAGGGAATGAAGAATGAACGCAAAACTCTTTTCACCTCTCATACTTCCCACACATCGTTTAGGACACATCACTACTGCAAATCCAGGGCATTCTGTAAGAGCAAAAATGAGCCCTGTTAGAAAAAACATTAGCTTAGGATGGAGTACCAAGCTTAACCTTCATGTGGTTTGCAGGTACGTCTACAGCACCTCCATATGTGATGACACAAGGAAGCATAAAGCATAGACAGTTTCTGCCCATAAATGGTCATACATTTTCCGGAAAGATCAAGGCAGCACATACTCAAGGGTAGGTTGATAAATAAATGCCAAATATGTCCATATGTGACAGTACTTGCCAGCATATTGCCAGTAACGTAACCAAAGAGTAGCCATATTGAGTTGGAAGGAAGTGTTTTTTGTGAGAGTAGATTGGATATTTTATAAGGGTAGAATGAATATATATTCTGCCATCCTTTATGTGAAAGATTCAGGAAGCGTGTTCCTCCAGACAAGGCTCATTTTAAAATTCTTAAAGAGGAATGGAATGAAAACCAAACAATGGGATGCCTATTTTCAGGTTTTGCATCATACCACATAATCAGGCCACATTTATGCAACTAAATAAATATACAGTGAAACATAGCCTTGAAAATAGAATAGAGTTTCATTTTAAAGGCCCATAAATTCATGGAGGAGTCCTGACATAAGGGTAAAATTATCTGTTATGAGGGCCATGTTTTGCCAACAAATCAAAATATTCATGATGTTGTAGGAAGCAAATTAGTGAGATGTTGGCCACTCTGCTGCCTGTGGTTTTCTCCACCACCACTGAGGGTGTATAAAAGGCCCTTGGCAGATGGAGGCATTCATATTAAAGACACCTACCTCCTGCTCCTCAACTGAACCTTCCACTCCTGACACCATGTGTTACTACAGCAACTATTATGGTGGCCTGGGCTGTGGCTATGGTGGTCTGGGCTGTGGCTATGGCCGTGGCTTTGGTGGTTATGGTTATGGCTGCTGCCGCCCGTTGTGCTATGGAAGATACTGGTCCCATGGCTTCTACTGAGGAATTTTTCGTCTATTGGCTACATCACTCTATTTTACTTGCATTCTCTTCATGTTTCCCTGACATGAAAAATTTTAAAATGTCTTCAAAAATACCGACTCTGTATTGAACTATCTGAGATAAATAAAGGAAATTCAGCATGCCTGTTTTGATTCATCATTATCAATTAGATTCTATCACAGTTTATAGGAAAGGATTTCCTTTGATGTGATATTACCTTTATAATGTGATATAAAATTTAATTGTTGGGTTATCAATTTTACTTGAAAACATGTATTTTTTTTATTTTTTAACGTTTATTTTTGAGAGAGAGAGAGATAGAGTGTGAACAGTGGAGGGGCAGAGAGAGAGGGAGACACAGAACCCAAAGCAGGCTCCAGACTCTCAGCTGTCAGCTCAGAGCCCAATGTGGGGCTCAAAATCACAAACCGTGAGATCATGACCTGAGCTGAAGTCAGACACTTAACTGACCGAGCCATCCAGGTGCCCCTTTAAAACATGTATGTTTAAACAAACTTTATTTCATTGCAAATATTGCTTTGTTACATTTATACTAAATTATCTCCATCAGTTTAGCTTGTATGTTTGTGTGTTTGTGTATGATTATTCACATGTGTATAAGGTTGGGGTGGGAGTATGGTGAAACAGAGCAAGAGAGAGCCAGAGTTCTCTTTTGTGGTCATTATGTGACTAATATTGAAGAGTAAAAATATCAATTCTTCCAACAGCATTCATATGAAGTCTGTTTTTATGTACATCTCTATAATCTCTTTTATCATCTCTGTTGGCTTATGTCCTTATCTAAGCTTTAAAAATAACGAGTTTTTACAAGAGTTGTATTTCACATCAGGACATTAAAACACGTATGTATCCGTATGTTTTGTGGTTTTGGTAACACCTATGGTTGGATTATATCAGCAAAAGCTCTACTTCTGCTAAATGTTTTTCAATTTTTTTAAAAAAACATTTTGCCTAAAGAATGAGTATCAAATTTAAAATATCAGCACTAATAATAAATCCTGCTAGTAATATTACCAACATTGTGTCTGAAAAATACTTCAAAATACACCAATTTATTCCAAGTATTTGGAAAAACTAGATACGTATGGCAAAATAGACTTATGAAAACCATGAAATATTTTCTCAGTTTCAAATTAATATGAGCTTATTTCATTTTTTACCTAGGGGTCTGGCCTTTATCAAATGTATACCTTATACATATTAAATTTCCCCAGGATCCAATTTATCTTACACCCTTGAAGCAGTTGTTTTACTAGGGAAACTCAAACTGAAAACATTAAGTACAATGAAGAGCTTATTTAAAAATAAATAAATAAAATAAATGATTCACTCATATGTGGAATTTAAGAAACAAAACAAGTGAGCAAAGGATAAAAGAGACAGAGAGAGAGAGATGCAAACCAAGAAACAGACTCTTTAGACAACAAACTGGTGGTTACCAGAGGGGAGGTGGGTGGAGGGATTGAGGAAATAGGTGATGGGGACTAAGGAGGGCACTTGCTGTGAGGAGTACCAGGTGTGGTATGGAAGTTTGACTCACTATATTGTACACCTGAAACTAATATTACAAGGTATGTTGGCTAACTGGAATTTTAATACAAACTAAAGTAAAAACTAAACTAAACAAAAATAAAATAAAATAAATAAAATAAAGCAAAATAAAATAAAACAAAATAAAACAAAATAAAATAAAATAAAATACATCTAGGCACGACCCCAGAGCTAAAAATTAAATGTGAAGCTAAAATCAGAGCAGCTAGAGAAAACTGATATTACCTACAAAGAATAACTGTAAGTAAACTCCTCAACAGAAGCAAAGGAAGCCAAAGGAAAATACAATAACATTTGAAGGAAGAATAGGTTGCAGATAACTATCAACCTAGAATCTCATATCATCAAATGTTTCTTCCAAAAATAAAGATAAAAGTTTCTGAACGATAAAATAGTGAGACAATTTATTTTTCTCAAGTATTAATTGTAAGTAGCAGTAGAGTTGCTCAGGCCGAAAGAAAGAGATCCTGACCGAAATGTGGACATTCACAAAAGCATGAAATGAATACAAAAATACATGTGAACATTCATTGTGCACAAATAATGATAATTTCTCTGGAGGTTTCAATATATAGACAATGAGATATGTTACACATATTCCATAGAAGACTGGCTTATAAAAATTGTTAGCTCTAAGGCCCTAGACTTATCAAGAAAGAAGGAAAAGCAACATATTGCAATAGTTAGTAGTAATTCATTGATGCTGCAAACAAGATGTAGATACAGAGTGTAGTAATAATGGACAAACTGCAGGGGCAAAGGTAGAACTTTGGAAAACTATTTGGTAGCAACATCTGTAACTCAGCAATTCTGATTCTGAGTATATACCTAATTGGTATGTCTATTTTGATAGATTAATCAGAAGTAGGCAAACTTTTTCTGTAAATAGTAAAATATTTTAGATTTTGTAGGCCATATGGTCTGTGTCTCCACTACTCAGTTCTGTCACTGTAGCATGAAAACAGCCACAGACCATACATAAATGGATGGATGTTTTCCAGTAAAACAAATGGTGGGCAGGAATTTATGGATCCCTCGGTTAAATCATTCTTCAGCAGAATATGTTCTCTTCCCTCTTAGTTCTAGGGCAGGAGTATGCATCCCTTCCCCTTTGGGTACAGCAGCCAATGTCATTTGGTCTGGATCTACTGTGGACAGAGTGTATTTCTCTGATCACTGCCTTTGGGCTTCACCATGTTATTTGCATTGACCAGAGGGATGCTGCCATATAGCCCTGGAGCGTGCATGTCTGAGCTTTCCCTGTTGTACTCTAGCCTTTTCCCCGGGGGAGGATGCCTCCAGTAGCTGCCAGTCCAAGGAAGATACATGAAGAAGGCTCGAAGCCAACCCACAACTTGAACCAAATCTACATTTTATTGGCTGAACCCCAGCAGATGCACAAACACATAAGCGAGGCATAAATGTTAATGTCATATGACACTGAGATTTGAGGGCTTTTAAATGCAACATCATTATGGGAACAACTAGCATATCTTAGATACACACATAAGTGTACCAAGAGACATGAACAAGATTGTCTGTGGCAACACTATTTGTAAAATCTTGTTAAAAGGTTGAAGCAAGACAAGTGACCATTAAGAGTATGAATAAAGAAATTGTGGTATATTTGTACATTGAAATTTTATACAGCATTAAGAATTAACACAAAAAACAAAAAGCATGACTCTCACAACAAAAAATACAGATTGAAAGAAGCCAAATAAAATAATCCTCTTTGTGTGATTCCATTTGTGTAAGGTTCAAAAGTTGGCCACAAATCCATAGTTTTGGATATCAGGAATGGTTACACTTAAAGGCTTGTACTAAATGGAAATGGACATACGGGGAGTCATCTGGGATATTAGTGATATGTGATTTTTGGATGTGAGGACTGATTAAGCAGCTATGTGCACTTTGAAAATTCATCAAGTTCTACCTTTTTGATTTATTCATAGTATGGATGTTATACAATATACATGAATAAGGTTTTTTTATTAAAAATCATAAAAATATGTTAAGTCAGTCCACTGAAAGTACTCTGTAGAAAACACGATCTAGTAGACAAGACATATTTTCATCTGAGAACAGATGAAGAAAGTTGGCAGACTTTCAGCATCAAGTAATTTCCCTTTCAAGGTATTCACTCATCCAGCAAATACAATATAAAACTTTAGACTATATAATAGAATTGTGTAAGTATAAGGACTCCTGAAATCCACAGTTGAGTAGAACTGATATCCAAAACAAAAAACCACAAATATAGAGGAATGTTTGTGTGCCCTATATCATCCCAAGTAATTTGGTAATATTTATCAACTAGCCAAATCCAGAGTAAGTAAAGTCTTTGAAAAATAAACAACCACATCTTTAAAAAAAAGTAATAGACTGATTTGATCAGTTTTAGATGTACAAAAAAGCTGTGCAGAAAGTACAGAAAGTTCCCATATGTACCCTTACCCTTTTGTCATGAGTGTCTTCCATTATTAATTGTTTTTTGCATTAGTGGGATATATTTGTCAGAACTGATGAGTCAATATTGACACATTATTATTAATTAAAGACCATAGTTTAGTGTACATTGTGTTTTATATTCAGTGGGTGTAGACAAATGTGTAATAACCTGTACCCACCATTACAGTATCGAGTAGCTTCACCCTCCTAAAAATCTCCAGTGCTTCACATTTTCATCCCTCTCTCATTCCCCCATTATCCTGGCAACCGCTGATCTTTTCATTGGCTCTGTCATATTTTGCCCTTGTCATATTGTTGGAATCATTCTGTATGTAGCTTATGCAGATTGTCTTTCACTTAGCAATACACATTTAAGGTTGCTCCATGTTTTCAAGTGGCTTGACAGGTCATTTCATTTTTTCACTGAATAATATCCATTGCATGGATGTACCACAGTTTGCTTATCCATTTACCTACTGAAGGACGTCTTGGTTGCTTGCATATTTTGACAATTATGAATAAAGTTGAAATAAACAACTGTCCGCAGGGTTTTGTGTGGACATAAGTTTCAATTTACTTGAATAAATGGCAAGGTGCACAGTTACTGGGTAGCATGGTGAGACATCTGTTTAGTTTTGTAAGAAGATGCCAAACTGTCTTCCAAAGTGACTGTAACATTTTGCATTCCCACTAGCAATGAATGAGAGTTCCTATTGCTCCACATTCTTGCCAACATTTGGTGGTGTCAATGTTTTGGATTTTAGTCACTCTAAAAGGTGTATAACAGTATCTCAGTGTTTTAATTTGCAATTCTCTAATGACATATGATGCTGAACATCCTTTTGTGTGCTTCTCTGTCATCTGTCTATCTTCTTTGTGAAGTGTCTGGTCAGGTCCTTTGCCCACTTTTAATTGAATGACTTGTTTTCTTTTGCTGAAAAAAAAAATGCCTCTTCTAAAAGCCACATGATTCGACAACAGGAATTCTAACGTTGTAGCAAAGTAATCTTACTTATGAAGGCTTCATTTTACCTTACGGATTAAGAGACTTTAAAATTTTTCTGAAGAAAATTAGTGTGAAATATGCAGTAAACACTGCCTGTGGTTCTCTCCACCCACTACTGAGGGTGTATAAAAGGTTGAGGCAGATGTTTACATTCAACCTGAGGCACTGTTTGTTTCACAACTGAACCATCCACTCCTTATACTGTGTGCTTCCACAGCAAGTACTAATGTGGCATGGGTTATGGCTATGGCCACTTGGGCTGTGACTATAATGGACATGGATATAGCTTCTGCCTCCCATCTTATTGTGGAAGATTCTGGTCCTGTGGATTCTACTGAGGAACTTGTAGAGCCACTTAGGTTTTTGAACTCCTCCTCCTGTAAATGACTAGGTTTTTATAACTCTTCACATAGAACTCCATTCTCTCTTCAAATAGTGGCCGACCCAATCTCAGCCTACAGGAATGGTGGGAGGGAGGAGTACGGTTCAAATGTGGCATTTTTCACCTTGGTTGATTAAAATCATTTGAAACATGTTAGGATTTATGGAACTTTTTTCCTCGTAATTTATACTTCCATTTTAGTTCAGTGCACAGCTTATTCCAATAGCTTTCATAGGAAGAAAAAGTTTACCTTCATTTTAAAATCAACATCTTCCATTGCCAATATTCCTTTATTTTCTTTCTTAATACAATTTATTGTCAAATTGGTTTCCATACAACACCCAGTGCTCATCCCAACAAGTGCCCTCCTCCCTGTCCATCACCCACTTTCCCTTCTCCCCCACCCCCCATCTACTCTTAGTTTCCTTTATTGTCATTTACCCGTCTTTGTCTCCATTAGAATTTGGTGATTAGGGCTGAATAAACTGTGTTATTTGCATTTCCAAAGTGATGAAATGTCAGAAAGATACGACTCTCATTTCTTCCTAGGCATCACTAATGTAAATTGTGCATTCAAGTATGTCTACAGCCACTTACTATCATCATCACCTTGATCACACTAAGACCTTATCTTCATTAGCTAAAATTGTAACTAACAATTATTTTAATTACTTAATAATACTTTCTATAATGGTAACCTAATTTTCCATGATTCTATTATGATGTCTCTGTTCTTAGCCTTTTCCTGACACTACACATTTGGATTGAACCATTTATTGCTGTCCTTTTGTATACACTTCCTATTTTGGTTTGACCAAGCCTAATATTTTTCCACTGAGGCTACCTTTCCTATAGATCCAACTTCTGGAAACAATTTCATTTGATGTGATGTAAGTGAAATGCATCTTTTTGTCATTAAACAGCATTCATTTTTTATTTCATTTATATTGTATTTCAAAATTTCACACAAAATTATGAATATGTCAAAATAACTTCATTCCATAAATACCCAAGATAGATATTTACCTAATGGTCTTTTGTAATTGTCATGTTCTCATGGTATGACTGTAGAAAAAGATTATATAAAGAGATGAAAGGGTAAATCTTATTCAGCACGTAGAAAAATGGTCACCAAGTATATATACACCAAGCATTGTATAAAGTAGTCACTTTATAAACATTTATTAAATGGGGGCACTTGGGTGGCTCAGTTGGTTGAGCATCCGACTTTGGCTCAGGTCATGATCTCACGGTTTGGAGTTCAAGCCCCATGTCGGGCTTTGCAATGACAGCTCAGAGTCTGCTTCCGATTCTCTGTCTCCCTCTCTCTCTCTGCCCCTTCCCCACTCACACTCCCTCTCTCTCAAAAATAAATAACCATTAAATTTTTTTAAATAAAAAATATTAAATATTAAAGGGATGCATTAAAGATGGTAACAATTATGCAAAATTTATCATTCTGTTTCCACACTGTCACTTAAAAACATACAATGGATAAGATCTATTTATTTTCATCAATCTCCAGAATCCTAATTTTTTTATATTCTCTGCAGAATGTGACATTGAAAAACTGGAGAGCTTCTCAACAGTGGGATCCGTGTTGCTGCTACAGTTTGTCACTCATCAAACCAGCACTGAGATGGTTATGTATACAGATATAATAAGTAAAAAATAGATTACTTGCAGTGACCACAATATCAACAGGGCCCACTGGGAAGTTGGGCTTATATCCCCCACTCGGAGGCAATGAGGCAGAGTGCAATTAAGCACCCCATTTTCACCAGAAGGTGTCAGCAAGACAGAGGTGGATACTAAACTTTTACTCCACCCATCTGCATTGTGAGTGAGCAGTTCACATTAGCCAGAATGGTTTCAGTGACCCAAGAGGAAGGTAAATAAACACACACATCCAACCCTTGCTACCTCACAAGAGAACAACTTGCTTCAAAGAGAGAGAGAGAGAGAGAGAGAGATGAAATAGGATTCAAGTCTTATGCTATCCCAAATATTCAGAACATAATTTAAAAATTATTCACTACACTAAGAAACAGAAAAATCACAATTTGAATGAGAAAAGAGAACAGATGCCAACATCAGCATCAGTCAGATATTGGGATGATCTAACAAGGATTTGTTCACAGTACTGATAAGAATTTTAATACAACCATCATAAAGTTGCTTCAAGAAGCAAATTAAAAATGCTCTTGAAATGAAAAAATAAAAGTATAAAATCTAAGCAAAAAGACATTCTAAAAAGAGCCAAATGAAAATTATAGAACTGAAAAATGCAATAACCAAAATAAAACTCACTGAGTTTAACAGTAAAGTGGAATGACAAACTATAGAATCAATAAACTTGAGGGAAGAACAATAGAATTTACTTAATCTGAATACGGAGAAAATAGTCCAAACAAACAAATAAACAGAGCCTCCTGGACTTGTGGGATAATAATAAAAAAGCTACCACTAGTATCATCAGAGTCCCAGAAGATAACAAAGAGAGTAAAACTAAAAAAGAATTTTAAAATATCATTATTTCTCAATGTGAAGACACATTGGGAAAAACCACTTTAAATGACAGCAAATTTCTTATCTGAAACCATGGAGGCTAAAAGGAAATGACACAAAAATTTTCCAATACTAAAAGAAAAAAGAATCAACTGTCAAATTTACATCTGGCAGAAATATCCTTCTGGCATTCACAATGGAAGGATAGCGAAGACAATTTGTCATTAGCACCTACCTTTAATGATCAGCTAAAGAAAACTCTCCAAAACAGACACGATAACAATAGAAGGTTTGGAACTATAGAAATCAAAGAAAGTTACTAGAATGGGTAAAATTGTGTTAACTGTATTAAACTATTCTTCTTCTCATTATTTTCTTAAGTCGCATTTGATGGTTGAAGCAAAATCTGATGTGGTGTCAATAAATGTAGGGGAAATGCTTAAGATAAGTATATTTTAAAAGTAGGGAAGAAACAACAGGTGTTGGTGAAGATGTGGAGAAAGGGGAACCCTCCTGCACTGTTGGTGGGAATGCAAACTGGTGCAGCCACTCTGGAGAACAGTATAGAGTTTCCTCAAAAAACTAAGAATAGAACTACCCCACGATCCAGCAATTGTACTATTAAGTATTTACCCCAAGGATACAAAAATACAGATTCAAAGATACATGCACCCCAATTTTTATAGCAGCATTATCAACAATAGCCAAACTATGAAACTATGGAAAGAGTCCAAATGTCCATTGACTGATGACATATGACATATACATGTATATATATATACATATATATACACATATATATGTGTGTGTATATATTATAATTCAGCCAACATAAAAAATGAAATCTTGCCATTTGCAAGGATGTGGATGGAGCTAGAATGTATTATGCTAAGTGAAATAAGTCAATCAGAGAAAGGCAAATACCATATGATTTAACTCACATGGAATTTAAGAAACAAAACAGGTGAACTTTTGGGGGGGGGGGAGAAGAGAGGAAAACAAACCGCAAGAGACTCTTAATGATAGAGAACAGAGTTGGTGGAGGGAGGTGGGTGGGAGATGGGCTAGATGGGTGACGGGTATTAAGGAGGGCACCTGTGATGAGCACTGGGTGTTTTATGTAAGTGATGAATCACTGAATTCTCCTTCTGAAACCTATATTGTACTGTATGTTAATTAACTAAAATTTAAATTTAAAAAAATATACAAAACATTTTTTAAAAAGTAGGGAAGACAAAGAGACCTAAATGGGAATAAGATTACTACATTTCACTTAAAGTCATAAAATGTTGATATAAGTAGGCTCAGATAAGTAATATAGGTAATAGTGTGAAGCCTAAAGCAACCCCTAAGAAAAATATAAAACATAGGTACATTCAAAAATTGTGCAAGGAAATCAAGGTGGAATCAAGAAAAAGTTAAAGTAACCCACAAGAAAGTAAAGAGAAAGAGAAGACCAATAAACACAGAAAACAAATAGAAAACAAGTAATAAAAGTTCAGACATGATATGTTAGCATATCAATAATTGCTTTAAATATAAATGGTTTAAATACACCAACCAGAAGACAGAGATAAGCAGAGTAGAAGAAAAAATGATCAAACCATACGCTCTCTACAAAAGCTCAATTAAAAAGTGACATAGGTAGTTGAAAGTACAATGTTGGGGAATTATATACCTTGCAAATATTAATCACATTTTGATCTGTCTATACTTAAAAGCACAATCTGCAGTCACAGAATTAAGTTTAGCTTTCCAAAGAGATTTTACCAGTTTATAATTCCCATCTGCAGTATATGAAACTTTATTGTATGCATATATGTGTACTTGAGAATTATGTTTACTTGATGTTGGTTTGGTCTTTTATTTTCATCCACTGATCAAGTTTACTAATCATGTTGTCTAGGCCATCAATATTCTTCCTTATTTTTATTTTTGTTTCTTTCTTCTCTCCATTATGAAGACACACCTTTTATGCCATTATGATAAGAAAGGTATTTTGCTTAATATTGAAGCTATGTTATTTAGGTCATATTAAATAAAAGTTGTTATGCCTTCCTTAAGGATTGGCCCCTTTATGGTCATGAAATTCACTTCTCTTGTTCTAGAAATTTTTATTGCATTAATGTCTGATGTTATATAGCTACACTAGCTTTCTTTTGCCTAGTGTTTGCAAGGTAAAAATTTGTTTATACTTTCAAATGTCCTATAACATGATGTTAGAGATGTGTCTATTTTAAGCAACATTTAGTTAGGTATTGTATTTTTTTTCCAGGTTTACAATCTCTACATTTTCATTGAAATAGTCTATTTACATTACCCATGTATCTGGGTTTTAATTTACTATTCTATTTGTTTATGTTTGTTCTACTGGATTTATGTTCCATTTCCTGTTTTCTTGCCTTCTGAAAACTGGTCAGATATATTATACACTATTTTTCCTCCATTTCTTGATGATTATCTACTCTTACTATTCTTGCAGTGATTCACTAGAGAATAAAACATGTATTTTTACTAATTACACTCATATAAATTGGCATTCTTTACTACTTGTCATATAGTGCTGGAACCTCAAAACACATTAACTAAATTATACTATCTTTCCTCTTTTATATTATGGTTTTCAAGCCTATTGGTTCTACATGTTTTATGTCCCCTCAGAGACAATGATGATGGTGACAATGATGACGATCTGGGCATATAATAGTCATGTATCTTGGCTTTCATATTCATTCATTCCCTGCTCCTCACTCATTTATTTCTGTATTTCCAACTGAAACAATTTTCTTTCTGCAGAAAATTTTCCCTTTAGTATTTCTTTTAGTATTTCACAGGCTTTCAACAAATTCCTTCAGTGTTTCTTTCTCTGAGTATATAATTATTTCTTTTTAACTTCTAAGTATTTTCACCGGTATATATTTTATCAGAGACTTAAATATGCCTTTCTTTTAGAAAAAATAAAAGACATGTATTTTGCCGCACAATAGAAAAATGTAGGATTAATTTACACAATTTTGCATATTACTTCCTGTTAATATTATGTGTATATCAAGGCATTGTTAAGAATCAGGTCTTGGGAAAAAGAAAACAGAAAATATTCTGGGTAATTTAAGACAAGAAAAGATTCAAGTAACAGAAGTAGTAGGGTACTCAAGCAATGAAAGTTGGGGAGGAAAAAAAGGTCAAGAAATGTCTCCCCTACCGCTCAGACTTTCTGTTTTGTTTCAGTGAGTCAAGAAAGTGCAAGAACCACAGACAATTCTCGATAGTAGCCAGTATTTCATGTAAAACATCACATATTCCAAAAATCATATATTATTCCACTGCTGTTCTTCAATAGTGTAGTTTTCTCCTCTCTTTAACCCATCTTGATCAGTCTTGAACAAAAGCCTGTCATTTTGAGCCCTTTTAGCAAGAGACTCTGAGAAATGTAGCTTCCTGCCCTCTGATAAATGGAAGATAATAGAAAGTAGAGAATAGTATGGGGTGCTCTCAGAAACAAATAGTACTGTGGGGTTCAATTAGGCATATAATGTGTTCCTCTAGTGTTCCAGAATGTGTGTCCTATTTAGAATCCTGATTTTAGACAAAAGTTTTGCCCCATAATATAAAAATGTATAAGGACATACGTAGGTTCCACCCATAAGGATCTTAAATTCTACTTCTAGCAGATTAGCTAACACATTATAAGGAAAATGAATATATAAATAAATTAATTGCTCAGTTGAATTGATAAACTCACATAGACACAAAAATGATACAAATCTAAATGTGAATGGAAAGATCTATTAATATGGATTTATGAAACAAAGTGCCTATGAAAGAATGAACAGGCAGTGCCATAAGTAGTCCCTAGGAATGCATAGCCACAAAAGTGTTTGCATTAAAAGCTCTTTTTAAAGCAAAGATTATCCATTTTGTGATTTCATTAACTTAACCCATCCACAAATCCACACTTACACATAAAGGTATTTATAATTCTACATTACACATTTCATAGATAAAAATATCCCCAAAAATGTGATGTAGGAGCTTCCCATGAAAATGACAGGATTTCAACAAAAATAGAATGAGTAAGGGCTTTCCAAACAAAGAATTGCTTATCAATTAAACTGATTTGACTGTGAGAATCCTGACATAGTTGCAAATTATTTGTATTTATGGGGACTTCTCTTCCCAACAAACAATCGATTCAAGAAATTTTCAGTGCAAATTAGTCTGAAATAGGAGGCCCAAATTTCCATTGGTTTGCCTTACCTTCTTCTGGGAATATATATAAAAAAGCCCATCTGTAGATGGTGACTTTTGAGCTCAGAACTTCACAACTAAACCTACCACTCCAGTCATAATGTGCTACCACAGCAACTACTCTGGTGGCCTGGGCTGTGGCTCTGGCTATGGCTCCGGTGGGTATGGATATGCCTGCCATCTTGCTGTGGCAGATACTGGTCCTATGGATTCTGCTGCAAAACTGTAAGAGCCACTCACACTACTGGTCTCTTCTACCTGTGTTTTCTGGCTTTTTCATTAAAGATTTTTTAAAATATAATTTACTGTCAAATTGGTTTCCATACAACACCCAGTGTTCATCCCAACAGGTGCCCTCCTCCCTGCCCATCACCCACTTTCCTCTCTCCCCCACCCGCCATCTACCCTTAGTTTGTTCTCAGTCCTTAAGAGTCTCTTATGGTTTGCCTCCTTCCCTCTCTGTAGCTTTTTTTTTCCCCCTCTTCCCCTCCTCCATGGTCTTCTGTTAAGTTTCTCCAGATCCATATATGAGTGAAAACATATGGTATCTGTCACTAAAGATTTTTTATCCTCTCTTCTAGAGTGAAACTTCATCCTAGGCTACCTGAAACAAAACAAATAAAATAGAGAAAATCTTGAACCAATGTGTTTCAACTTAATTAGCCAAAATCCCTTGGACCATCTCACAATGTATAGTAGCTCTTATCTTTGATATCACATTATCATTATACTTCGGTTGTTTACTATAACATCTCTATGTCATGTTTCAAAATATTCTACATCTTATTGTAAATAATGCCTTTTTGCATTTCTTCTCATTTCCATCTTATGTGTGTATGCCATGTATACCCATGTTCAATTATGAGTATGAAAGAAGGAGAAAGAAATCATTGCACAGGGTTTTTTTCTGCAGGGATGATGTGACCAAAAGGCAAGAACAGATCAACTGTTTCTTTCTGTACTCATTTAAATCTATGCACTGTGCATTTGGGTGATCTGAAGCCATTATATATATATATATATATATATATATATATATATATGTATATATATATATATACATATATATATATACACACACACACACACACACACACATACATATACCATTATATCTGATATATAATAGCATCCACATCCTAGCAGGCTGAAGTCTGAGCCCCATACTTTGTGTGTGGGGTGTGTGTGTGCAGAGTAATTAACAACTTGATTCCTATGAGTACTCTTTTTTTTTTTTTTTTTTTGGTTGCTTCTGGACAGTACCAAGTGGGTAGCATCTGTGGGCTGACACTGGTTTCTTCTACCTACATTTTCAGTTTTTCTTCTTTGGGTCACTGGCACAAGTCCAGATCACATTCCACATGGCTCCTCCTTGTCCAGATGCAATTTAACAACCACTTTTATCACAAGCAATGATGCTTGCAATGTCATTGACATTTATCACCTCATCGAGGTACCAGGAGAGTAAAACTAGCTGGTCGAACATAAGATTAAATTCTGATGTAGCAGGGGTAAGGGTTTGGTTCATTATTCCTCTTATACAGCTCAATAGTAAACAAAGTTGAGCCAGTACGTCACAAAGAAAGGATACCTAGAAATGGCTGATAATATGTAAGAAAATGTTCAGCTGTATTAGGTATCAGCAAAATGCAAAATGAAATCACTACATGCCCACAAGAATGGCTAAAGGAAAAGACAGGAAGTGTGACCTTCTGATGAGAATGTAGAGCAACAGCTTGTGGAATCATCAGATGACATGACCACTCTGGAACACCATCTGGAAGCGTATACCCAACAACTGAACAATTTTATACTCCTAAAAACTGCAATTCCAATTCTAGTTATGCCCCCAACAAACTGCATCTGTGGCAGAACAAATTGCTCTTCATCAACTTTTCACTCCTTCCTGACCTCCATGAGGGGATTATATTCCCTTTTTCCATTGTTTTTGGCTTAGCTATGGAACTTGTGTGACCTCAGAGTGGCACAGGGTGCACACCGACAAAAGGCGTATCCCCACTCCCTGCCTTTCTCTCCACATGGGATTATTGGGTATATGAGCAGGGGTTCGAAATCTGCCTCCGTCACTGGGGCTGGACCACTTGTACTTCTGTTTTCTGTGGTGAGAAGAAGATGAATCCATGAGATGCCAGTTCAAGTTAAAGGAGAGTAACATGGGCCTAACTCTCTGCTTTGTGCCAAGATCCGCCTAGTTCAACCAGACCATAGGTAACAAGGAGACATGTAATGGTGAAGTATATGTTTACTCTTACATAAAACTTTGTTCTCTGTCCATTTGTTATGCAATATTATTGTGGCAATATCTGACTGAGACATATCTGTTTACCAAGACATATGTACAAGACTATTCATGAAGCAATATTCATCATGATTAAAATTGGAAGCAAGCCAACTCCCCACCAACAATAAATGGGTAAACAAATTGTGGTATATGCTACCAGAGAATACGGTTCAGCAATGAAAATGAACAATTTCTACACAAAGTGTATGACTCTCAAAATCACAATGGTGAACAAATGAAACCCAATAAAAACGATACATAGAGTATGAGTCCACTTATGCAAAGTGTAAAGATGGTAAAAGATCCATGGTTTCAAAAGGTAGGATCAGATCATTTCTCTTTCATGTGCCCACACACTCAGTGTGTACAATTTGAATTGTCAGATAGCATATCTACCTTAAAATGAAGTTTTTGTTAGCAAAAACAAACATCTGGAACATGACTTTCGTGTTTCATGTGATCCCTCTTAACTTGGACAAGTTTATGCTACCAAATTTAGAATTAAGGAAGATGTTGAAAATAAGACAGAAATCACTTTTTTAAGTATATGACATATTTCTAGCAATCTTCATGCAATAACAAAATAACAGTTTTGTATTATGAATTAAGAGGCTCAAAAATTCTTATGTATATCGGTCCACCTCAACCTGTGGTTTTCCCGCTACAGAGGGGGTCTGGACAGGTGGTGATATTCAATTTAATGAAATGGACGTCCTGCTCTTCAGTTGAACCTGGCCCTCACAACACCATGTGCTAGTTGAGAAAGTTCTCAGGTGGCCTGGCCTGTGACTGTGGTTGGTAAGGATACCATGCCACCACCCATTTTATGTGGCAGATCCTGGTCCTACGGATTCTCCTGAGAAACTTTCAGAGCAATTCAGCCCATTGGATGTATCCTCTTAATTTCCTTAGCTCTGCCTCCAGAAAGTCTAACCTCTTTTCAGACATGGAAAATTCATCCTAATTTCCTGAGTACAAGGTTGGGGAAATCAGGTACAATTTTGTCTTCTTAATTGACAAAAATCATACAGGGTTTCTTCCAGTTAATAGGAAATATTTCCTTTTAATGTAGTATTAATCATTTTACTTCTGTGTAAGGTTTAATTCAGTCTTTCTCATGTGCAAAAAGTTTCAACTTCATTTTTAAATAAACTCTCTTTAACAACACAGCTTTTTTTTTCATTTATATTTCTTATTTTCTGTTAGTTTTCTGCACATGCAACATATGTATGTGTGACCTGTTTGATGTATATAAGTGAGGGAAGTGTCATCTTTATAAAGCAAACTTTTAAAAAATATCTTTCAGGGGCGCCTGGGTGGCGCAGTCGGTTGAGCGTCCGACTTCAGCCAGGTCACGATCTCGCGGTCCGTGAGTTTGAGCCCCGCGTCAGGCTCTGGGCTGATGGCTCGGAGCCTGGAGCCTGTTTCCGATTCTGTGTCTCCCTCTCTCTCTGCCCCTCCCCTGTTCATGCTCTGTCTCTCTCTGTCCCAAAAATAAATAAACGTTGAAAAAAAAAGAAATGTGCGAAGAAAGATTTATAAAAAAAAGAAAAAAAAAAAAAATCTTTCAGATAACTGAATATAGAAAAGACCTTATACAAATATGATTCCAGATTGCTATATTCCAGACAGCATGTTCAGAATTGAACATGTATGTTATTTGGAAATATCTATGATACATGTATCAATATCTATTGATTCAAAATTATGATAAAACATGTTTTATAGTTTCAGAAATGTATTAAAAGAATTCTCTTCCATTTTTTTTTCCAGAGATAGTTAATGTTACTCTAATGATCTCACAAAGTTGCAATGTCTTCACACAGTAAGTATGAAAATAGATGGTTTTAGAAGCCAGAACTAAGTCCTATGATTTAGCACTTAGAAAATTGCCCAGCATACCTTTGGCACTATGTAAATATGTATTAAATGAATGAATTAATAAGGCAGGCAAACTCATGGTATTTCCATACTATTTCATTAACAAGTGCAGGACAAATTTAGACTACTTAAATATTTCCATTTATAAATATCTCCTATCTTAGTTTCAAAATTAAAATTTTGCAACTCAATAGTATTTTTTGTCTCCTCATAAAATCTCTGAGGTAAAGGCTGTCTGATAGGAGCGTGGTCTCCTCCAGAGAGGGAGGTTATGCTACTGTGACAATCACTATTGTCCACCCACCTCTGCCGTGCCTATAAATTGACAGAGCAAATGACCAGAAAGCTGACCATTCAAATAGAAGGTTCTCCTTGGTGAGCACCTTTTGCAAATAATAATAAAAATAGGCCTATTTAATTTCATATTCTTTTAACTAAATGTTTAGGGTGTAAAATCATGCTGAAAAATGCACAAATCATAAGTAAACAACTGGATTATTTGTTACAAAATATCATCAACATTATCTCAATCCCAAGACAATCAATATCTTTCTTTCTAACATGGTAGATTAGTTGTGCCTGATTTAGAAACTTATGCAACTAGAAGCATCATATGTGGTCCTGCTATTTTGTTCATTTTCATGTTCGTGAGATTCAAATATACAAATTCAGGCAGAAATTCTTTCCTCGTTTCTGTGGAGTGCTCCATTGTGTGACTATAACACAATTTATTCAGTTATGGGCAATTGTGTGTTTTTTTTACTTTTTAATGATTACATTTCATCTGGCAAATATATGTGCGCACTTCTGTGGGGCAGGAAGTGAAATTGCATGCTTACCTTCAGTAGGTGAAATCAAATGCTTTTCCAAATAATTATCCAATTTACATCCTTCCTCCAAAGATGTTTCTAGTTCCTCCTCATCCTTGCTAAAGCTGGATATTTTCAAGCATTTTTATTTGAGACATTCTAGGGAGTGTCCCCTGGTTGCCATTCAAATACAGTTCTTTAATGAAGTACTTATCCAAGTCCTTTACCCACTTACCCCCTGAGTTGTTTCAAGCACACACACTGCAAATATCTTCTCTAACTCTGTGGCTTGTTTTTCCTTCTTGTATTGTGATGAGCACACGTTCTTAAATCACTGCATTCCATCTTTTCCTGTCCTATTTAAGCAATATTTGTCATTAATAATTATATCATAATTTTTAAATTTCACATTTAGAGATAAACCTAGCTGAAATAGATTTTTGTATGTGGTGTAAGATACAGGCAAATTTTCCAGCATCATTTACTAAAAGATTATCTTGCCTCATTGCACTGAAGAGTACCTTTGGTATCTATCAGGTGACTCCATCTTGTTAATATTTCTGGACTCTAATTCCTCCATCTTTTTGTCCATCTTGTGTCAAATAGCACACAGTCTTAATTACTGAACTTTAATAATAAATCTTGGTATCAGGTAGTGTGAGACTTCTAATTTTGCCCTTTTTCATCATTGTCTTTGTTATTCTTGCCCCTTGGATTTCTATATAACTTGTAGTCACCTGGTCAATTTTTACCTAAAAAGCAACAACAACTAAAATAATCTTTGGTATTTTGATGATTTTGCATCAAGTTATAGATCAGTTTAGAAAGAACTGACATCAAAAAATTGGAATTTTCCTCTCCTTAAACTTGGTATATTCCTTGATTTATTTAGATCTTCTCCAATCCCTCTCATTAATGTTTTCTGGAATTTAGTTTATCAGTTAAATATATTTCACTATATTTATTCCTAGATATTTAATGTCTTTGTATGCTTTCCTAATTTATTATTATTTAATTTTATGGGTTTATTATTTGTTTCTCATTTTCATAAATAGAATTTCTTTTTATATATTGACCTTGTGTATAGAAACCTTGATATCTTCCCTTCTTAATTCTAATAGCCTATTTATATATTCCTTTTTATTTTTGTCATCTTTAAATCAGAATAATTTTACTTTTTTGTTTGCATAAATGACATTTTTTACTTGTTCTTGTCTAGTTGATCAGTCTGTAACTCCAGGGCAAGATCCTAAAGAGGTGGTATTTTCACTTATCCCCATTTTACCTATCATCCCAGGAGGAACTCTTCAAATATTTCACCATTCAGTATGAAGTTTGCTGTCAACAGTTTATATACACCTTTTCAGAATAAGAATCTTATCTAAAACATCATTATTATAAATCGATCTTGAGTTTTATTATATGCTTTCTGTGCATCTGTTGAAATAGCCATGTGAATTTCTCTTTTATCCTATTATTTTTGTCAATCCTATTGACTTTTTTTCCCACTGTCTTTTTTTGTTTTGTTTTAAAATAATTTTAAACTTACAGAGAAGGTGCAAAAACAATACTGTTTTATCCCTCACACCATTTGAGAGTAATTTGCAAACACAATGCCCCATCACCCTACCTGGAATACTCCAGGTAAGCACTTGTTTCCCACAAACAAGGACATTCCCTCCGCCACTACAAAACAACCGTTAAAATGAAGAAAGTGACAAGTGAGAATTGCTACCATCTAATATTTAGACCATGTTCTAGTTTCATCAACCGTCCCATAAGGTCTTTTATATGAAAAGATTTAATTCAGGATCGTATGTTGCATTTAGTTACCATGTCTCATTCGCCTCCTTTAATCTGGATAATTTCTCAGTCTTTCCTAAATTTTCACAACCTTGACATTTTTGAGGATTACAGATCAGCTGTTTTGGGGAATGTCCCTCAATTTCAGTTTGTTTTCATTCATGGCTAGATTTAGGTTTTGCCTCTTGGGTGGGAATATCACAGAAATGATGTTTTATTCTCCTCGTTACATATTATCAAAGAGTATGTGATTTTGATTTGTCCCATTCCTAGAAAAATGAACCTTAATTATTTGATTATGGTGGTGGCTTCTGGGTTTATCCGCCATAAGGTACTCCTTACTGCTATGTAATTAAGAAGTATTTTGTGGGTGTTTATAGCAGCACTCTCAACAATAGCCAAATGATGGAAAGAGCCTAAATGTCCATCAACTGATGAATGGATAAAGAAATTGTGGTTTATATGCACAATGGAGTACTACGTGGCAATGAGAAAGAATGAAATATGGCCCTTTGTAGCAACATGGATGGAACTGGAGAGTGTTATGCTAAGTGAAATAAGCCATACAGAGAAAGACAGGTACCATACGTTTTCACTCTTATGTGGATCCTGAGAAACTTAACAGAAACCCATGGGGGAGGGGAAGGAAAAAAAAAAAAGAGGTTAGAGTGGGAGAGAGCCAAAGCATAAGAGACTCTTAAAAGCTGAGAACAAACTGAGGGTTGATGGGGGGTGGGAGGGAGGGGAGGTTGGGTGATGGGTATTGAGGAGGGCACCTTTTGGGATGAGCACTGGGTGTTGTATGGAAACCAATTTGACAATAAATTTCATATATTGGAAAAAAAAGAAGTATTTTGTGGGGAATTATTTTGAGGCTATGTAAATATCCCAATTCTCAGCAAGCTTTCACGCACAAGTCTTGGTACCTTTTGGTGTTTTGTAGCTGATAGTTTTTTAAAAAACTATCACTTGATGGTTAGCTATCACCTTGATGGTTATCAAATAGTGATTTTTCAAAGTCTATCATCATTTCTACAGTAATAACTGGCATTTCACTATACAGAAATGCCACTTTTTCCTCTCCCGCTTATTTATACATTTCTTTTGTATCCATAAATGCACATAACTTTATATTTTACTCAAAGGTTATAATATAATTAAGTCCTATTGTTATTGAATTATTGTTCAAACTATGGTGTATCTGGCCAATAGGAAACCCTTCATGACTAACTTCTGTGTCCTTTTGACACGTCCTACATGTTCTTCTCCTTTTTTGATGACTTCTTTTGGCACAAAAAGATGATTCAATCTCATTTTTTCCTTTTCTGCCACAACACTACATCGATCAATTTTCCCATAGTGCTTTGGTTCCTTTTTCTTGACAAAAGGTTTTAAAAAGGGCACCTGGGTGGCTCAGTCAGTTAAACATCTGAAACCTGATTCCAGCTCAAGTCATGATCTCACAGTCAGGAGACCGAGCCCCACGTCTGGCTCTGCACTGGATGTAGAGCCTCCTTAAAATTCTCTCCCTTCTTCTCTCTCCCCCCTCTCCCCTCCCCCCTCAAAACAATTAAGATCTGGACAGTAGATCCGCTCCTTGTTATTGGGAGATGGTATTCCCAGTGCTCTCAATATTCAAGCTAAGGAACATTTACATGTATATACGTATGTATATATTTTATATGCAGATACATATCCACATCTGTATTGATGCATGTCTATCTGTATAAACATATTGAAAACCATGCATTCACATGGACACCTGTGATTCCAGTACAGCATCACGATTCCATAGTGTTCATCCTAGTTTTTTGTCCACCATAGTTATGCACAGCAGCCATCAATGGTGACAACCATTACCCTTAACATAGGTACTGATTTCATCACTGTTTCACTATGTAACCAATTTTCAATGCTGATGAAATCCCCTACCACGACTCCTATGAAGACACCCTCTTCACCGTATATATGCTCTAACAACCCACAGAGAACACTTACTAATGTCTCTAATCCATGTGGATGCCCAATTTATGCTGCTCAGTCTCTGACACCCGTGCAGGACTGGACAAGTTCTCTCCTCACCCAGATCAGACTCCAGCACCCCAAATTGGGCCTCTCCGCTGCCACCATTCTCCTCCATCGTGAGATGCCTTCCTAACCCAACTAGGGCTCCAAGACCCTGCTGTGGACAGCTACCACTTCCAATGTTCCTCTCCTGTGCTCACTCTCCTCAATTACTGCCATCCTGCGATGGGCTTCCCCCCCCCCCCCGCCCTTCTCCCCCCACAGCCTCCATGCTCCACTCCGGTCCCGTTGTACCACACTAGGACCTATGGATGACAGTGTACCCTGCTCAAGCTCCACAATCCTTTCCAGGCCCTCCATCTTGTAAACACCCTGCTCCCGCGGCTCATTTCCCCAGCCTTCTATATTGAGCTATATATTTAACTTTTCCTTGGTCTTCATAACTTCCGGAATTTCCATGTTTCTATCTGGGATCATTCTTTCTTCCTCAGGAGAACTCTCTAGTACTTCTTAGTGTAGTGATGCTGGCCACTTTTCTCTATAAAGAAATCTCTATATTAAATTTTGAAAGATACTTTCCCTGGAATTATAAGCTGGCAGGATTTTTGTCTCCACGATTAACATGAGAGGGGTTGATCTTTTAAAACCAAGGAGAAGGAATTTACTTTTTGACACAATAAAATTGCATGTTGCAATAATTCACATATATATTGTAGGTTATCTTCTTGAGTGATGCCTTGTACATATGCCTGCACTGATAAGGTATATCTTTTTCAGGGTTTGCTTAAGGAAATGGAAACTACATTGTGTAGTTTAAGCATTTTTAGGAAAGAGTCAAGACCTTATGTAAATGAGATGTTACCTCTCTTCTAAGCATCACTGACACATACATAACTGACTGCCAGTCAGAACTAGTAGGGGGGCGATGATTTACCTCTCATATTGCCTCTCATGGGCAGCTGAAGAGGCAAGGGAAATCCTGGGTCCAGAGAGGGGAGAGTTAGAAAGATCTCATACCTGTACTTATACATGAAGGAGCCTTCATCAGTATCCTAATTTGGGGTTTTGGCAGCGGTACCACTAACATACAAGTTCACTAAGTTGGATATCCCCCCAAAAGATTTAGTTAATGGGAAATTAATAAATAAGTAAACAGCAAGTTGCACTGTCCAATGGTAAAATCACCTAGACCAAGGTAAAAATACTGAATAATGACAACTTTCAAGGTGAAAGAAGAGGTGACATTAAAACAACAAAGGAATGTATAAACAGTCATTCTATTGTATGCAATCACTGCAAACTTCTATCTAGGGGAAATCGTTGTTTGCTAAAAAGCAAAAAACAAGAAAAAAACAACAAAACAAAACAAAACAAAACACTAAAGAGGTAATTTAGCAGTTTTGTGTCTTCATTAATGTCTCCAATTCATGAACCCATATACATATACATATACATATACATGTACATTCCTAACTCCTAATCACATGTTTCACCATGAGATGAAAAGTAAAATAATAAAAATAAGAATCATTAAGGACAGGACAAAAATGAACTTCCCATGCAAACTTCTCCTAGACCTTAAACTAACAAAAACAGAGTAAGTAGGCATTCCAAATCTAACAAAGGTGGTTTGTTAAAGGCATCTACTTTGTGGGAATCTTGACACAATAGCAAAGGATTCTCAGCTATGAGGGCTTCTTTCAGAAAGTTTAACATGCAAATTAATGTAAAATATGAGGCTAACTCTTGCCTGTGGTTTACCACACCCACCAAGGAGGGTATATAAAAGGCCCAGGGCAGATGTTAGCACACACACTGAGAAAATCCGTAACCTGCTCCTCAACTGAACCTTCCATTCTCCACACCATGTGCTATTACAGCAACTACTATGGCGGCCTGGGCTGTGGCTACCATGGCCTGGGCTGTGGCTATGGCGGGTGTGGATATGGCTGCTACCGCCCATTTTGCTGTGGCAGATACAGGTCCTACGGATTCTACTGAGAAACTTCTAGAGACATCCAGTCTGCAGAATTCCTCCTGTGCTTTCCAATTATCCTTCCAGTGTTCTTCTTATAAGTAATTTATTTCTCTTTCCAAACAGTGAAAATTTTATCCGACTACTTCGACTTCAGCAGACTACAAATTCAGCATGCTTCAACTTGATTGACCAAAGTCACATGTAATAACCTCACAATTCATAAAAAAGTTTATGCTTGAAATTGCATTCCTTCTCCCTTCATTTTAACTTAATAACTTTGAGGTGAAAAAGTTTTTAAGCTGATGTTCCAATAAACTTTCTCGTTCTTTGCAAAATGTTTCCTGTTTATATCCAATCCTCTACCACGCATATGTGTGCATGTGGGTGTATATATTTCATTTAAGGACACCTGGGGGGGGGGCAGGGATCTTTACAGATATAATAGCCACACATTTAGAGAACCAGAACAGTAAAAATAATAATGCTATTTAAAATGGTTTTACTTGGGACGCCTGGGTGGCTCAGTCGGTTAAGCATCTGACTTCGGCTCAGGTCATGATCTCACAGTCCGTGAGTTCAAGCCCCGCGTCGGGCTCTGTGCTGACAGCTCGGAGCCTGGAGCCTGTCTCAGATTCTGTGTCTCCCTCTCTCTCTGACCCTCCCCGCTTCATGCTCTGTCTCTCTCTGTCTCAAAAGTAAATAAATATTAAAAAAAATTTTATAAATAAATAAATAAAATGGTTTTACTTGTCAGGTAAGAGGGGAAATTGTTCACCAGCAGTATGAAATGCACGGCTCACACAGGTTTTGTCCCTCATTCAACCATTTGATCAGTCCTAAAAGTAAGGACACATGGTTTATATAGATTACTTGGCTTGGCAAAACCTCTTCAGTTAAAAATACATTGATGAATAAAATTACTTTTTAGTACCTGCTAAAAATACTAATAAGCCATCAGTATCCATATATAAAACAGACCACTTGGAGGCTGCTCTATATATTCTCCTTTGTACCTAGACTTCACTCAACTTAACACCCCCTGTGTTGTTCTTTTTTCCTCACCAACGCCTCTTGTGCCCTCTGCCTGACTGCATGCTAAACAATTCCAAACATATAAACTGTTACCTTTTACCTTAAGAAAATCTTAAAGCAGAGTCTTGTCTACCTGCTGGTTTAGACTCCCCATAAGTGAAATTCTCTATTTGCACAGAGCAGCTCTGTTTTCAACTGAAAGGTGAGGAAGATGAAAAGTAGTCCCATGCCTTGTGTATGCCCTCTGCGATGGTCGGAAAACATCTGCAGCAAGCCCAGGCCAGCTACAGGAGAAAAGTGACCCCAGAAAATGAGGCGGAATTGTGTTTAGAGGAGCCCCAATCCTGGAATTGAGACGTCAAAGGGATATATATTTAGTACCACGTCTGGGACAGTGGCATTTTACAGGATTGTGATACACAGAAGTAGAAGCCAAAGAGACAGAGACAGAGAAAGAGAGCGAGAAGGAGAGGTGTGTGTGTGTGTGTGTGTGTGTGTGTGTGTATGAGAGAGAGAGAGAGAGATGTAGAAGCAATGAAATGCTTACAATTGAATTTGAGTGAAGAGGACAGAAATTCTTTCTACTTTATACTTTTTTGTTTGCACTATTTCAACATAAATGACACCAAACACTTTAAAACAGAAGACAAAAGTTCTAATCACCAGTTCTGTCTAAAATGCTCCTATAAAAGGCTTTCATGTGACTCTTAGTCACTCCAATCATCTACATTTGATCTGGTTAAATTCTTCTCACACTCATATATTAAGGTTTTAATTGATGTATTGCCTACAAAAACAGCACTATTTGACGGATACATCACCGTTGGCTGTTTCCTGATGCCACCGTGCTCCCTTGTGATGGCGATTTGTTTCTTCCATATCACCTTCTTCAGATTCTTCCTTTATCGTTGAGGGAAAAGAACAGAAAATCTACCTTGCCTCTTGGTTGTTTACTCAGTGTCTGTACCTAACAGTCTTGTGTGTGCACAAAGTCCCTGGGCACCCTCCCTGCACACCAGCTGAGCAACACGGATCATGGCTTTCTTCTTACACCACTGATTCTAGTATTTATGGTTCCAACTTTTCCTCTGAAGTCACAACAACCTGTTTCTCTGCTGACTTAGATTTCCCCACTCACACAAGGAACAATGGGAAAATGGAAATTTCATCTGAAAAAATGCCATTCAAGTAGCAGAGATAAGAAGAAACAGAAAGTCTGAAAAGTCTGATACCTATGAAAGAAAATCAATCTGTATTTTAAAACATTCGAGCAAAGAAAACTCCAGGACCAGATAGCTTCACTGGTGAATTATTTAAGCCACTTAAGAGAAGAATAAATACCAATTATACAGATGCTCTTCCATAGAATAGGAAAAAAGCAGCACTAACAAAATCAAAACCTAATAAGGATATTGTAAGAAAGGAACTATTTCTTATGAGCGTAGCTATAACAATCTGAAACAATATATCGTTTCAAAACCAAATCCCATGAGCTATATTCCAAGATTGCAAACTTCTAGATGAGTTTTATATATGAAAACTCAGTGCAATTCATCACATTAACAAAAAAGGAAAGAAAGTCATGTGACTATCTTAAGGGATTCAGGTAAAATATAAAATCCAATATGCATTCATGGACTTTTGAAATCTCAGTAAACTAGGACTACAAAAGATTTTCTTCAATTTGATAAATGGCATCTACATAAAATCAATAACTAATATATCATACTTAATGCTGAAATATGGCATAATTTCTACCTGAGGTTTGGAACAAGACAAGGATAATCACTGCCACAACTTAATTAAAGTTTATACCACTTGGTTAACAACTCTGTACCAGAGTTCAATGGCAATGCAGAAACATGTAAATAAATAAGTATATAAATGAAACAAAGACTGGAAGGGAAAAATGTAGACCTGCTCCTCTCTGCAAATGACATGATCACGTATGTTCCTAACACATGGTTCAAGAATAAGAACATAGGGCAATGGGAAAAAAAAAAAAAGCTTCTATAAACAAACTCAAACATGTAGACTAACCAGATTTATACTACTAAGATACCACAGCAGGAGAGAAGATGAAAGGATTGATTTCACAATAAATAACTTTAGATTTATTTGATAATAATGTGTAAAAGAAAATCAATCTTGATTCATACCTTGCCTGAAAATAAGATGGGAGCATGTCATGGTTAATTAAAAATAGGCAGTGAGGGGCGCCTGGGTGGCTCAGTCAGTTCGGCGGCTGATGGGTTCGAGCTGGGTGTCAGGCTCTGTGCTGACAGGTCAGAGCCTGGAACCTGCTTTGGATTCTGTGTCTCCCTCTCTCTATGCCCCTCCCCCACTCATGCTCTGTCTCTCTCCGTCTCTCAAAAATGAATAAACATTTAAAAAAATTAAAAATAGGCAGTGATTTCTTAAACAGGATATAAAGATCACTAGCTATGAAAGAAAATATTAGTAAATTGGACCTGATCAAATTTAAAGATCTCCATTTTTAAGAGTGAAAAATCCACTGAGGGGGAGAAGATATTTACATAACATAGACGTAAAAAAGGATTTGTGCAAAAATTAAAATGCCTACAGATCGTAAGACAAAGACACAACACATCACAGAAGTGGCGAAGCATTTTACAGCAGACGGTAACAAAATTGACCAACTTCAGTAGAGAAAGAAAATGCAAGTTATAACCACAACAAAAGAACACTGCATACCCATCAAAACGACTAAAATTAAAGAGACTGATAATACCAAGGAATTGTGAGAATGTTCGGCGACTGGAACTCACCAGCATCACTGGTGGGCATGTAAATGCACAACCCCTATGAAAACTGGCCGCATCTAAAAATGCTAAGCATGTACATTCCCTCAAATCCAGCATTTCCAACCTAACAAAACTGAGGACTTTTGTCCAATGCAGTTATCTTGTCCCTTCCATATATTCACAAGTCCCCATATGTAAACTCCAAATTCTTAAACGGCCTTTCCAGAAATTGAAGTTATTTTTAGAAAATAAGCCAACTGGGGCACCTGGGTGGGTCAGTCGATTGGGCATCTGACTTCAGCTCAGGTCATGGTCTCACGGTTGGTGGGTTGGAGCCTCCCTGCATTGGGCTCTGTGCTGATAGCTCAGAGCCTGGAGCCTGTTTCGGATTCTTTGTCTCCCTCTCTCTCTGCCCCTCCCCCACTTGCTCTCTGTCTCTGTCTCAAAAATAAATAAACATTATTTTTTTTTTTTAAATAAGCCAACAAACCAAAACTTGGAGAAAGGACTGTATGTTCTATGTCACACCAAGTCACCAGGACACATCATTTGAAGTCAATAGGTATGAGTAAGCACGGGCAACAAAAATGCGGAGGAGGGGAATCTAAAAGCACGATTTCATCAAGGCTATTCTGACATAAAAGCAAAATAGGCTCGGTTATGAGGGGTCCTCATTTTGTCCAGTGGATCAAAAGATTCAAAAGGACCTCTAATGCCTCCTAATGGCTCTGCAGTCTCCTTCAACTCTCCCTCATTGGTGGAATTTGATCCAGAATCTTGTTTTGGGAAGCATGTTGGGCAACGTAGTCCCTGGGCATCCAAATCTGCTGTTACTTGGGAAGGGGGGAGGGAATAATGAACTGATAATCTCCCTTAAATTAATCACAGTTGTTGTGTTTTTTTTTTTAAGAGCAATTGCTTTTCAAAACAGAACAAAAATGTCTTATTAAATCATGTGACTTAATTAGGGGACGCTTGATACCATAGCAAAGCAAACCTCGCATCCGACAAACTCTCTTTTCCTAAGTAAACAAAAGAATCAGCAAATTTTTCTACTAAAGGTTATTCTAAACTATTAGCCCAGCAATGCCTGTGGTTTGCCCTACATACCACTGACCGTGCATAAAAGCTCTGAGCAGATGATAGCATTTGAACTGGTAATGCTTTCTTGCTCCTCAACTGAACTTTCCGCTCCTAACCCCATGTGCTACTACAGCAACTATTAGAATAGTCTACGCTCTGGCTCTGGCTGTGGCTCTGGT
Source organism: Lynx canadensis (assembly GCF_007474595.2). NCBI lineage: Eukaryota > Metazoa > Chordata > Mammalia > Carnivora > Felidae > Lynx > Lynx canadensis. Next base: position 144,824,483 of record NC_044311.2, read on the forward strand.
GGGTATGGATACAACTGCTGCTGCCTATCTTGCTGGGACAGATGCTAGTACTATGGGTTCTACTGAGAAACTTCTAGAGCTAGTCAGCCTATTGGTCTCATCCTGTTACTATTAGGGATTACCTTAGAATTTCTATTGTATCTTTAACGCAGCGTAAACTCATCTTAGGTTGCCAGGAAAAACACATTTCAGAGTTGACATGGCATCCTCATTGATCAAATTCATCTAGAATCCTTTAGTTTTATATGTTGAAAAGATGTCTTGGCTTTGATATTACATTCCCATCATACTCCCACAGGAATTCTGGTTTAAAGATACATATAAGAAAATAAGCTTGGTTTGTTTTTCAACAAACTATTTCACACCGCATGCAATGTTTTTCTCATGATTTTTGCATGTTTGTGTATGTATAACAGATGAAGGGAGGGAAACAGAGTAAGACTGACAGAGCCACAGAAATAGACACACAGAGATGGTAATGATGAGAAAAAAACAAAACAAAGCAAAACTACTGCCTTTGCTACTCTCCTGAGTTTTAGATTTTGCCCAAAATGAAAACAAGTCTCTATCCAGACTCAGTGTTAAAATTGGCAGTGATCAGAACAAACATCCAAATGGTGGTCTACATACTGTGTATCTAAATACATCAAATTTATAGACTAAATATGAGCCCAAAGCGTCAACTGGAAAAACATCATATGAGAATATGCCCTAGATATTATTCAACCATGCTAAACTTCATAATGGTTCTCAAAGCAAGGTTCTAGCTTGAAATTTCAGACTCTGAGTTCTGCAACCAGAGTGTGGGTCTGTGGCTTACAATCTACTGCCTTTTTCTCCTTCTGGGTCTGTCACTACTGGTGGGAATGCAAAATGGTACAGCCACTCCAGAAGAAAGTTTGGCAGTCTCTTATAAAACTAAACACTCTCTCAGCACATGATAGAGTGATCACAGCATTTGTCATCTACAAAAGGAGGGGAAAACTTATGCCCAACCTGCACATGGATGTTTATAGCAGCTTTATTCATAATTGCCTAAATTTAAAAACATCTGGGATGCCCTTCAGTAGGTGAATGGATAAATAAACTGCAGTACATCCAGAGAATGGGGTATTAATCAGTGCTATAAAGATATAAACTATCAAGCCAAAAAAAAAAAAAAGAGAGACATGGAAGAATCTTAAAGGCGTATTATTAGTTTAAAAAAATCGATCTAAAAAGCTATATACTGTATGATTAGACAACAACTATATGATATTATGGAAAAGGTAAAATTAGGGACAGTGGATAGACAGTAGATAGATCAGTGGTTGCTAGAGTTCGGAAGCAAGAAAAGAATGAACAGGTGGAGCACAGAAAAATTATGCATTTGTCCAAATTCATAGAATGCACAATATCAAAAGTGAACCGTAATAAAAACCATGGATTTGAGGTATTCTCATGTGTCAGTGTAGGTTCATCATTTATAACAAATGGATACTTCCATGGAGGATATTGATAATGGGGGAGACTACACATGTATAGGAGCAGGCAGTATAGGAGAAATCTCTATACCTTATCCCCAACTGAACTGTGAACCTAAAAGTGCTCTAAAAAATTGTCTTAATGAAAAATTTAAAGATAAATAAAAAAAAAAAACGGGATCTTTTATAGCTTCTGTCTTTGCTGTCAACTCCATCATTTACTATAGCATGTCTGTAGATGTAACTTTTTTTCTTCCACATTTTTTTTTGGTTTCTCCTTCATCCAAAGCTTGCCACCTGAAAGGTATCAGGAAGTCTACCATGACTGTGACTATTTATCTGGTACACCCTCCTGACATTCTTGTCCAAAACTATCCCTGAAAAAGTGTCTGTCTTACCTTCTCATTCCAATGCACCGAGATTCAGCAAACTGGACCATGGTCTTCTCTCTTATCCTGACATTGGGTAGTTCCAACATTTTTCGTACATAAAATATTTTTTTTCTTTTTTACTGACTCTAACATTCCCTTAAACCAGTAAACTGGAACAATGGGAAAATGAAATTTTAGTGATTTGCAAAAGATTGAAACATCTCATCCAAAATATATGTTTATAGGCAATGAGGTTTTTTTGGAATTACAAAACATGGATGGTTACAAAACTATCATCAAACAACTTACACAGCTAACTACCATTTTTTAAAGTACAGATTTCTATGGGCACCTGGGTGGCTCAGTCGGTTGGGTGTCCGACTTCGGCTCAGGTCATGATCTCACAGTTCATGAATTCCAGCCCTGCGTAGGCTCTGTGTTGACAGCTCAGAGCCTGGAGTCTGCTTTGGATTCTGTGTCTTCCTCTCCCTTTCTGTCCCTCCTCCATTCATGCTCTCTCTCTCTCTATCTCTCTCCTTCAGAAACAAACATTAAAAAAAAAAAAAATTTAAAGTGCAAATTTCTATTAATAATTGGGGAAAACTTCATTATGTATTTATAAAACACTGAGTATTGGTATGTTCCAGAGAGATTCTTTGTATGTTTCACTGTCACAGAAGTCATTAAATCAGACACTATTATATTTTTGAACTTGGGATGCTGAAACTTCTTGAAATGCCCTTGTACAATTACCTCATTCTCATCCTATGAATAAGAAAATAATGTCACCAAAAGTCACATAATTCGCTGCTTTAAAGAGCATCACATTGGAGGCCCCCAACAAATATTTGTTGAATGGATAAATCAGTAATTAGTAATCCAATTAGAAGCCTGTGAGAAAGAAGTGTTATTGACATATAAGCACACACATAAACCTACCACCAGTGTCAATGCCCAAAGGTGATATAAATTGTATTTCTGAAGGTGTTAGAGATAATATGGGTGTAGCATCAGCAGAAAGTGGGGCTCAACAAGCTTGTCCTTCACATGAACTTCCTATGGCTACGAATGAAGCAATGATGCAGGAACATGCCGATCGCTCTGAAGTGCAACCAAGAGACAAACCAGAGAAGGTTGGTATAAACAACTTCAAGATGGAAAAAATAAAATACTTCTTACTACATGTTAAAGCTGCTTTTGTTAATTCATTTTCCTGTTTATACGCGACATAATCTTTGAGTGATATTGCATACACATTGCCTCATGTCTAGGTTTCTCCCCATTGGAAACAGCACTGGGCATCTCTCTTCTCACTGGACATCTCTTCCTTCCCTCATCAGTGTCGTAAAGAGCATAGCAACTTTGAGACATAAACATTCATGTTTTTTTTAAGTTTATTTATTTTGAGAGAGAGAGAGAGAGCACAAGTGGGGGAGAGGCAAAGAGAGAGGAGAGAGAATCCCATGCTGTTAGTGTAGGGCCTGAGATGGGCCTCAGACCCACGAACCTTGAGATCACGACCTGAGCCAAAACCAAGGGTCCAACACTTAACCAGTTGAACCCCCCGGGCACCCCAAATGTTCATTTTAATGAAAACCTTGGAGTTCCTCTGGGTGAAGATTTGGTCTTTCTAATAGGAAGAATTGCTCTGTGTGCGTGAAGCACCTCCCACCCAAGGTGACGGTTGAGCAAGATCAAGATCTGGCCCTTGTTTTACACGGAACACTCTGTGTGGACAGGTCCTGCAGCAAGGGACTAGGGGTAGGAGGCCGCTGGCTAAACCGGGATTTTCAGTCTCAGTCCTCCACAGAATCTTCTCAAGGACAGTGGGGTTTTACACACTATGACAGGAAATTCAAGCACTTTCTCTGTTTCACTCCATAAGAAATTCTATTTCAGATGCAGTAAGCAAACCAACATATATTAAGAAAATCATATTTATATGTAAAGCCTAAATTGTATGGATAATAGAAAACTCATGCAAATATAGGCAATGTCAAACTTCCCAATAGTTCACAATATTGAACATGAATTAAGGAATGACTTTGCAACACTAGGGATATGCATTTGGCCTGTCAATCACAAATAATAACTAGGATTTTCTCGAGGAAAAAAAAAAACAATTTTATTTTCTGCCAAGGAAAGAAAACAAGGAATTTGTAGACCTGTGGCTGGAGATAACATACCCATTCTTTGTACCCATATATCCTTTTATTCTTAACTGGATATCTGATTATGACAATGATTATTAGCAAAGTCAAACCTTTTGGAAACAGGTTTCCATGTTTTGTGTCATCACATGAAATTAATCCTATACTTAGAAGTAATTAAATTGAGAATTGACAATGGCTTTTGGAAATAGGATATGAATATTTTGTTAAAGAATGATATGAGTGTGTGAATCATTACGTGATAACAAAGAAATCTCTGCTATGGGGGCCTCCTTGGCTTCAGAAACAGGCACTGAATACGTTCTAAAGAAAGTTAATTTAAAATATGAGGTTCACATACTCCCTTTGGTTTTCCCAGCCACAGCTGAAGGTGTATAAAAGGCTCCTGGTGACATTCAGACTGAAAGTATCAGTTCCTGCTCTTTAGCTGGACCTGCCCCTCCGGGGTCCTTGGGCTACTATGACAGCTACCTTCCTAGCCTGGGGTACAGCTGTGGTGTCCTATGCTGTGGCTACAGATGTGGCTATGGTTACCCTGGCTATAGCGTTGCTGTGCATTAAATGTTTGTGTCTTCCCAAAATTCATATGTTGAAATCATAACTCCCAGTGTGACACCATTAGGAGGTAGGGCCCTTGGGAGGTGATTAGTGCCCTTATAAAAGAGACCCCAGGGAGCTTCTTCACCACTTTCCTCCACATGAGGACACAATGACAAGAGAGCCAATTATAAACCAGGAAGCAGCTCTTCACCAGACACTGAATCCACCAACATCTTGATCTTGGACTTCACAGCCTTCAGAACTGTCAGAAAAACATCTTTGGTGTTTAAGCTCCCAGTCTGGGGTACTTTGTCACCGCAGCCTGCACAGACTAAACAGGAAGATACGCATATGGCCTCGGCTACCCATCTTTGGTCCTGTGGATTATAGTGAGGATCTTTCTGAGGAACTTAGCCTGAAGTCCTCTTCCTTCGATTCGCTAATTCTGCTCTCAGGGTTCTTCATTTAGGTAAATCTGTTATGCCTCTGTGGCAAATATATGCCAGGGTGCGTGGAAACATAAGTTAGATCTGGCATGCCTCAATCGCAATGGACCACAATTACCTGGACCATCCCACGTGTTAAAGACAGTTTCCTTTATTATTGGTAATATTGTTATCTTTTTGTTATAACCTTAACCCAACAGCTGTCATGTGACAAAGTGTAATGTTTCTTTTTTAATCGATTTTCCCCGTTCATAGTACTGCTTGCGGTCATTTCCGTTAAGGTATCTCTATCACTTGTGTGTTTATTTGTGTCGTGAGTTTGAAGGGGTATGTGAAGTCACTTCATTACCTCCTGCTCGAATTCATAGAGCCATTGTAAAGTCTGTTTTTTCTGGTTTCATGTGCATTCACAACTTCTGCTTCTCGCCACACTTTTGCAGGTTAAGCTTCATAGTCACTAAAACTACAATCCTGTTTGCTCTCAAATATTCCAAAATGCCTCAGGCTATAGAATTTTTCCACCTCCCCAGAGCTGGGCAGCATCATTCAAGTTGTGCCATTGAATGATTCACGTGTGTATGGCTACTCCTCTTCAGTTAAAAGGCAAAGCATTTGAGGGGCTCCTGAGCGGCTCGGTAGGCTAAGCATGCAATTTAGGCTCAGCTCATGATCTCGCAATTCACAAGTTCAAGCCCCGTGTCGGGCTCTGTGCTGACAGCTCAGAGCCTGGAGCCTGCTTCGGACTCTGTGTCTCCCTCTCTCTCTGCCCCAACCCTGCTCATGGTCTCTCTCTCTCTCTCAAAAATATAAACAATTAAAAAAAATTTTTTTAAAGCAAAACATTTGAAGCCTATCCCTCATCTTATGTCTAGATGCAGGGTGGACTGTCTGTCTTTCATGTCTGTGAGAGTCTGTAAGAACAGACTTACGGTTACCATTTTGGAAACTAGGTCTAAGCAAACTGCTTTCTCAGTTTTATCAGTGGCAGCTAAATTTTGTGTTTCCAACTTCTCTTTCCAAGACATGACAATTTTATATTTTTCTCACTAATTTTGGCTCTGTCCCTAAATCTAGTACAGGAGCTTGAAATGCCAATTTCCCTGGGCTGTATTTAAAATACAGCTTCATAATCGCACATATGTTTTTGATTAATTTTCATAGACCATCAAAGTACATTGGGAATTGAAAACACATATCCAATTAGAAAGTGACAATTCAGCGATGTCTATTAAACTAGAAAATTGTTTGCCTTGAACTATGCAAATTTTCTTAAAAAAACACGCTTCAGCATTTTCAATAAGAAAAGTTAAATTATCTCCTTAATTATTCTTTTGAGATTATAAGGACATTTGATCCTTGTCCTTGAACAATCAAATGTCCTTGCAAAATTTCCACAGGCCCATGCTAAGAGATGAACCAATTCCCTGAAAGACACAAATTACCAAAACTCACACAAAGAGAAATAGATAAATTTAACAGTCCTATATGTATTAAAGAAATTGAGTCAACAATTACTAATTTTTAATAAAAGAAAGCACCATACCCAGATGTTTTACTGGTAAATCCTAAAAAAGTTAAGAAAGAAATGACATCAGTTGTCCATGACATATTCCAAAAAATGTAAGCAGAGGAAATACTTCTTAACTTGTTCTAAAATGCCAGCGTTATCTTAATACCTAATCAGATAAAGATATTTTAAGGAAGGGAAATTTAAAAGCAATTTCTTTCATGCACATAGATGCAAAAATCTTTCCTAAAAGTTAGCAAGTCAAATACAACAATGTGTGAAAAAGGCTACATATTATAAATTCCAATTATATAACATTCTGGAAAAGACAACTATACATATGGTAAAAAGATCAGTGGTTTCCAGGGGCTCATGTGGAGAGGAAGGAAGAGAATGGGCAAATCACAGGGGATTCACATAGTTTCATACGAAACTATTCTGTATGATATTGTATTGGCAAATACATAATACTGCACACTTGCTCAGACCCATATAAGTTCACAGCACAAACAGTGAATCTCAACTTATGCAAATTTTTAAAAGTTTTTTAGAAGAACAGGGGATTCCAAAATGGAATACAGAATATTACAAAATCACATAACAGTACTATACATTTTTTTGTTTTTATTTTATTTTTGAGAGAGAGAGAGAGAGAGAGAGAGACAGAGTGTGAGAGGGGGAGGGGCAGAGAGAGGGAGACAGAATCTGAAGCAGGCTCCAGGTTCTGAGCTGTCAGCGCAGGGCCTGATGCAGGGCTTGAACTCAGGGACTGCAAGATCATGATCTGAGCCGAAGTCAGACACACTGAGCCACCCAGGTACCCCCTAACAGTATTATAAATACATGAAATATTCTCACTAAAGAGAGTAGGGAAAGCTGTTGCTGACTTAAGTAACTTTGGAAATAAGTATGTAAGTGTGTAAGACCAAAGGCGAAAGACATTATAAATTAGCTAATTAATCAATTCCACCTAAGCCAGTTCATAGAGTGTGAGCACCTTGAATGAATGCAAGGCAGGGTTTGAGGAAGGTCCTTGCTATATTGCCAAAACATTATATTGTAAGTCTTCTCTTTCAGCCATCCCCAAAGGGACCCATTACAATTTACTAGTGACAGTAATAATTGACCAATGACAAGTAACAATTATAGTGACAGTGCATTGGGGAAGGGAAAAAGTACCAGAATTTTCAGGGATTACCTGACTCTGGCTCTAGACTGACACTAACTCTTTAGAGTCCCAAAATACCATTATGGTCCAGTCAAATGATTAATGGCGTTTTGGCTTAGATCTCTCTCATAATGGGCTCTGTGAATCCATGAATCTTCCCTGTGAGTATGTATTGTTAGCAAAGATATATTTATAACTGGCAGAATCTGCACATTGAGTCCCTGGAGTGAGGTCTATTATGGTAAAAAAGAAAAAAAAAAAAAAAACACTGGAGCATCCTCTTCCTACCAAAATAGTAGATCAGAAACAATAGCTTATTTCTGGAAAGATTTAGTATATTAATGCTACCTGTAATAATTTCCCAAGGCTGATGTAACAAAGCACCATACATTCAGTAGCTTAAAGCAACAGAAATTTATCCTCTCATAGTTATGGAGACCAAAAATTCAAACTCAAAGTGTTGGAGGGGCCATGGTCTCTCTGAAGACTCTAGAGGTGAATCTTTTCTTGCCTCTTACCTAGCTTCTGATGGTTGCTGGAAATCCTTGGTGTTCCTTATCTCGGCATGTCATATCACTTGACATATCATTCCACATTCTGCCTCCATCATTTTATGACATCCACCGTTTATGACTGTGTCTATCTGTGTCTTCACGTGGCCTTCTTATAAGAACACCAGTGATCAGACTTAGGATCTGCTCTAATTCAGTATGAGCTCATCTTAGCTACAAGGACTTATTTCCAAATAAGGTCACATTCACAACTACTAGGGGTTAGGATTAAAACATATTCTGGGGAAAGACACAATTCAAACGACAGCACTATCATTATCATTAAAGTTCTGAAAGTTTCAGCAGTCATGATTTCACATCTTTATTCAATTTGCCTCTGCAAAATGTAGATGGATTCAGAAGAATGAAAATGAGTAATTATAAACTTAATCCGGTGGTGACTTCAAATGTTAAGTTTTATTTCAGAGGTCATTTCTTTGCTGAAGCAAATAAGCACATCCTCCAGAATATGGTTTGCACTTCTTGTGATCTGGCAGAGCTTTTTACCCTATCCCTGTAAATAAAGAACACCAGAATCAGTTTACTTTCAGCAGGCAGGACCCTCGATGCTCTTGAACTGCCCCACTTCACAAGTTTGCTAATTCTTCAGCCCTCAGGCACAAATTAGTCTGCAGAGATTTTGACTCTTCATTCCAAAGGACCTCACATTAATCCACTGTATTGATAATATGATGGTGATCAGAGCCAGTAAACAGGAACTAGCAACTATTCTGAACTTCTTGATAAGACCCCTGAGCGACAGAGGATGGGAAATAAATCCTACAAAAATTTAGGGGCCTGTCACCTCCGTGAAATTTCTGGGGGTCCAGTGATCTGGATGAACAACTTGTTACATTGTCACTAAGCAAGAAACACAATAGTTGGTGGTGTCTTTGGATTTTCATGGCAACATATTCCTCGTTTGGACATGCTACCTGTTATCCGTTAGGAACGTAATAAAATTGTTGCCCATTTTGAGTAAATTAAGAGAAAGCAAAAAAGTCCAAAATGGTCACATGCTGTTGTACATACTTCTCTGCTACTTGATCTTTTTGGAGTAGCAGATTCAATGATGTTTAAAGTGTCTATGGAGGGCCATCTGGGTGGCTTGGTCGGTGAAGCATCCAACTTAGGCTCAGGTCATGATCTCACGGTCCGTGGGTTCGAGCCCCGCGTCGGGCTCTGTGCTGACAGCTCAGAGCCTGGAGCCCGTTTCGGATTCTGTGTCTCCCTCTCTCTGACTCTCCCTCGTTCCTGCTCTGTCTCTCTCTGTCTCAAAAATAAATAAACGTTAAAAAAATAAAATAAAATAAAGTGTCTATGGAAAATGAGGATGGTATTCGGAAGCTTTTACAGGTCTGTATACATGAATCACAACACAGGATTTTAGGATTTGGGAGAAAATCTATGCTGTCTTCTGTGAATTTATACTCTCCTTTGAAGAAACAGCTTCTGGCCCATTACTGAGCTCTTGACCATGGGACACCAAGTTACCATGTAAATTTAAACTGCTCATTGTGAACTCGGTATTGTCTGGCTCTCTAATCCACAAATTTGAGTATACACAGCAAGCCTTCCATCATCAAGTGAAAGTACTATATAGGAGATTGGGCTTGAGGAAGTCTAGAAAGCCCAAATATAGAAGCCAGTGGATCAGATTCCATGGTTTCCACCCTGCTGAGTTGTCTCTCAACACCTACCTATGGATTTATGCCATTTTCCCAGTTGAAGAAAGAAAAAATTAGTTCCGGCTTACAAATGGTTCTGCCATGGGGCACTTGGGTGGCTCAGTCAGTTAAGTGTCCTACTTCGGCTCAGGTCATGATTTCACAGTTCGTGAGTTCAAGCCCCGCATTGGGCTCTGTGCTGACAGCTCAGAGCCTGGTGCCTGCTTCAGATTCTGTCTCCCTCTCCCTGCTCCTCCCCCACTCATGCTCTCTCTCTCTCTCTCCTTCAAAAATAAATAAGAAAAACATTAAAAAAATTTTTTTTAATTAAAAAAAATGGCTCTGCCAATATAGTAACATCACCTAATAAAAGTGGATGGTTGCAGTACAATAACCCAAATCAGACATGGCCCTAGAGGATAGTGGGGAAAGAAAATTCTCATTTTTTTTCAATCATAATACTTAAATCAATCTAGCTCTCAAAATTTAAGTCTATGTGCAGATGCATGATACATACAGAGCCAATGTGTCTAAAGAAAAAAATTAATAGTAACGACCTCTGTCAGATTAAACCTCAAAAAGATCTACTCTATGTTTCTACGACCTAGGAGTCAAACAAGATTGTCAGGGCCTTTCCTTTCTGCTAAGAAATGTGTACACTCTGGTACAAGTATGTGATAACCAAACTACACACCTTTTTGAAGGAACAGAGGAGGGAAACTATATAAGCAGCAAAGTGGTATTATTTTTGAGAGAACACAGCAATACAAAACCACAAAGTAAAATGTGATTGGAGTGGGTGGTAGTTTGTACAGAAAATATATTATTTGCTCCTAAGATTTATATAGATAACATCCCAGCTGTGTTGATTAAATCTGCATATAAGATGAAGAGTATTATTAGCAAAATCATCACAGGAAAAAGACATTTGCCTTCTCCCCATGATGTCATGCAGCATGGTTACAAAGGTTAAATTCAGCATCAATGTGAGCAAGGTCATTGAATTCAGCATTTTTTTTTTTTTTCATTTAAAGCTGATCAACTATTTGGGAAGATCTTAACATACTAAGAAAACAATCTCAACTCTGATGCACATGTGGGTTTTTTTTTGCCTCAGGAAGAGTGGTTAATGAGATTTCTAAACACAAGTTGGTCTAGATGAGAATGTCAGGCATGCCCGTAGTTTGCCACACCCACACTGAGGCTGCATAAAAAAACTCTGGGTATTTAATATTTTTGCTTGCTACGATTTACTCTCTTCTCTCAGGCCAACAACTTAAATCCTGACAATATACTACGGCAGCAACGGTGATAGAGACCTGGGCTGTGCATCTGGTTACGCCTGGGGCTTTGGTGCCTTTTGAATCTTGGTCTGTGGCTCTAGATGTGGCTGTGATTGCTGACACCAAACTGTTCCTTGTCCCTGGGCATCAACTGATTAATAATACCTGCTATTGAATCCATTCTCTTGTGCGATTGCAATTCTGTTCCGCAACATCTTTTTATTGCACCTGCTACACTCAATTTAAATTGTTCATAATCCAGTCCAGCCCTGGGCAACCAGCGTAGATTATGAAGTTCGCAGTACATCTACATCCGCGTTCTAGAATAACTACGTTTTCTCTTTCAGTCTGCTGGGTTTTTTCATGATTATATACCAGGTAAATTATAATTTGGCATATTGCGTGACTAGGAAACTCTAGGTTCGTTTGCTTCATTAAACTTACTCTGGCCTGGCTAACATTGTTAGTTTGTTGTTGTTGTTGTTTATTACTTATTCACTTGTTCAATAAATATTTATTAAGTAATCGACGCATAAGTATCTCCGTTAGGTCTTAGTGTTACAGATGTGAAAAGATGTGCTAAGCTAGAAAAAAAGTATATGAACAGACATGTATACTATGACATGACAGATGATATAATGGCCAAGTGGAAACACAGAGGAGAAGTCTCACGTCTGCATCCCAAAAAAAAAAGAGAAATACCAGAGCAAAGGGAGGACCAAATATGTCCTTATTAAAGGTTACATTTCAATTAATTCCTGATGGAGGAAAGCTACATGAAGGAGGCAAAGAGTATGCTAAGCAGGAGGAACAGAATGTGCATAGACATAGAAAAAGTATTGAATGGCCGAGCCAAAAATTGATGTCATCCTTAGAGAGTAAAGGAACAAAAATCAAGTGGCAAGAAATTAGGTGCTGGGCAGTTAAGGAAAGAACATATATATCTTGTTTTAGGTACACTAGATACTGCGATATTTTTCCTTAGAAACTTACATTTTTCTAATGTTCATTTATTTTTCAGAGAGAGAGAGACAAGGCATGAGGTGGGGGAGGGGCAGAGAAAGAGGAAGACACAGAATCCCAAGTGGGCTCCAGACTCTGAGCTGTCAGCACAGAACCTGAAGAGGGGCTTGAACTCACAAGCCGTGAGATCATGACCTGAGCTGAAGTCGGGCGCTCAACCGAGTGAGCCATCCAGGTGCCCCGAAACTTACATTTTCTAAAAGTCATTCTGGGAGCTAATTGAAAGAAAGTTGGCTGACGAGTATGACCACTGACCCCAAGACCATTCCAGAGGCTGCTCAAGCAGGTCTTAATTCATGAGATCTTAAAATGTAAGGAAGCAACAGCTAAGATTCTAAATAGGACCTAGATTAAGTAGACACGGAAGAGATTCTGAAGGTTTGGTTTAAATGGTGCGAAAGTGAGGGTAATAAGGAATGTAAAGGGGCACACAATGAGCTCCAGGTTGGACTTTCAGCAGTTGATGGATCATGAAGCTACCAGCAGATACACTGGGGGCTGGGAGCACTTGAGGGACCAGCAGGGTGACCACCCAAAAGCTCAGCTGAGCTCAGATAAATGTTTGTGTTCTCCATGGGAGGCTCAAGTGAAACTACTTAGTGGCAGTTTGTTGTAAAAATCTGGAACTGAGGGGAGAACTGAGTTTGAGATTTCAAAGGAGTTGGATAAAGGGGTAGTAATTTGAGAAATACAGTAACCCAATAATCAGAAGTGAGCAGAAGAAAAGAATCGTAATACAGGTAAGCAGCAGGCAAAAGGTAAAAAGTGAGTCAGGAAGAGTCGTATGCAGGGGAAATCAAGAACACATACCTCTTTCTAGGAGGGAATTGTCAGCCATCACCCTTTTCATCTGAACCTTTACTCTTTCACCAAGTATTTCTAGAGTAGAAATAAACTCTGGCACTGACCTAGATGCTGGTTAATTAATTTGTTTTTAATTTTTTAACATTTATTCATTTTAAAGAGAGAGAGAGAGAGAGAGAGCGCGCGAGCGTAAGGGGGGGAGGGGCAGAGAGAGAGGGAGACAGAATCCAAAGCAGGCTCCAGGCTCTGAGCTTTCAGCACAGAGCCCGATGTGGGGCTCGAACCCTACAAACCATGAGATCATGACTTGAGCTGAAATTGGATGCTTAACTGACTGAACCACCCAGGCGTCCCTAGACGCTGGTAATTAAACAGTCAGTAAGATGGGCATATTCTCTGCCCTCATGGAAATTACAATCAAGAGGAGACAATATTATATCATAAAGACAATTACAATAGAATAATAGAGGCTTTAGTGATCACTTAGAGAAGAGTCTGTCCAGCCTTCTATGTTTGGGAATGGACCCTAAACTCCATCCACACAGTTACCAAAGAAACAGACATGATAAATATGATTCCCATGCTCTGTTTAAGGTTGGTGCGTCCAAACGTGGCCACCTAAACAAGCTGAAGCAGAAAATTCTCAGGATTTGCAAACAGGGGCTAATTTTTTTTTTTTTCTACTTGATGGGACGCTAAGGACTGATACTTTGGATCTATTAACAGCTATGTGTCCCCATTTATAGTTCATTATAAGGTACCTACTAAAGCAATCTGTTGACTGATTGCTTACATTTTCTACTCAGAGACAGTACATGGACAATCTTGTTTAACTTTTGTAGGCTGGCATCTCAGAAGACGGTATGTCTCAAGAGGTGCATCATCCCAACAAAACTGGGTGAATGAACTTGAAAACCACCATCACTCTCTAAATCTACACACTGACCTCAAATGCTGTGCTGTATTATTTCATTATTTGCTTATTTACCTCATTGTCACAGAATCCTCATTTGCCCTGCTTTGCATGGAAGTGTATAAAGATGTCATTATGATAAAGACATCACACAGAACCTATAAGCCATGAGAGTAAATTGTAACAGGAAGCTTAAATTTTTCTGATAGTTTGGGGCACCTGGATGGATCATTCAGTTAGGCGTCTGACTTCAGCTCAGGTCATGATCTCAGGGTTCATGAGTTCGGGCCCTGCATCAGGCTCTCTGCTGTCAGCACAGAGCCCACTTGGGATCCTTGGTCTCACTCTCTCTGCCTCTCCTCTAAGCTCTCTCTCTCTCTCTGTTTCTCAAAAATAAATAAACATTTAAAAATATTTTTTTTTCTGATAGTTTGAAAATCTAGCACCATCAGGTGCCGGGGGGGACATTTTTGCTAACATGGTGATAGTAATAACAAGTTGGAAACAGTCTGTGAAGGAAATTACAGTAACATATGACAACATGGAGAAAAATTTCTGGTTTGGTGGCTGAAGGCAGTGGCAAAAGTTAGGCTTTAACTGGATTCAAAGGAAAAGTAGTGATGACCAGAGCACTGAATTTCTTCCAGCCCCTTTAAACAGATTTAAAATCCTGAATACTTGTGGACATAAATTATGTTTGGCTCCTGAATAGAGAGATTTTATTCCAATTCCCTGTAAGGGCCAAGGGGCACTGCAAAGAAGATCAGCAGATACAAAAAGAATAGCTGATAACTTAGGTAAAACATTGAGTAAAGTATTACCTATATGTATATAAGTATATATATATATATGTACATATATATATAAGTATATATAAGTATATATGTTCACATATATATGTGTACATATATAAGTATATATATGTAAATAATATATATAGTGTATAAGCATATATATAAGTATATATATAAATATATATATGTATATTATATATATAGTGTATAAGTGTATATATAAGTATATAAGTATATATATAAGTATATATATGTATATAATATATATATATAGTGTATTTTATATGTATATATTCAGAGAGAAAAAAAGTGGAAGAGATAGGGAGAAATTAATATGCTGGATAATGCTGGATAATTTAGCATATGTTTATCTGGCTGGGAGAGCAGTAGGTAGCTGACTTGGGTCTTGTGCCCTGTGTTTTGTGTCTTGTGTCTTGTGTCTTATGTCCTGTGTTGGGTGGGTGGGTGGAATGAAGGGAAGGTCGGGGGCTAACCAAAAAGTGAGAAATACAGAAAAGATAGAAACTCTACTAGAAAAAGTTCCCAGAATGAAGAATGTATCCTTTATATACTAACATTTATGTGTGTGATATATAATAGAGATTATATCTGTTGATTTCTAGCATATCCATAATACATATCAGGATAAAAAGGTAAGGCCCAAGTGTGTATGGTATAATTCCTTTTTGTTTGAAACCACAAATTCCAAACCCCATGTGTGCATAACTATGAGTAAAGACAAAATGGCCTAAGTCTGTATGAGGGAGGAGAATATGATGGAAGGTCACCTGAAGGGGATAGTATGTGTGGGCAGTGTGATGGAAGATATTTAACTTGATCATTATACCTACTCAAATTGCTTCACTTATTATTACAAGCATGTATTATCTTGTGAATAAAGATAACATCAAATAAAGGAAACATTTAAAAACTGAAAGCACACTTAAGGTAATAGAAAACCAAATCATAGACCCATAGAATTGGAAGAAGCTTTAGAGACCATGGCTTTGTTTAACTTTTGATTGGTTTGCAATTTGTCAGTGTCTGCTACAGATGATTTTAATATTTATTTATAAGCAGTTGGCATGCTATCTTTAATTAATTTGCTTATATTTGGTCTACCTTGTTTACACAACACGAAGAGAAAGGGCTATTTGTTTACAGCTCTCCAAGCAGTTCTCAGTGTATAATAGTCCCAAACAAATGAGGTATGCAGGACGTAATGACAATGCAAGCATAAATTTTTAGCAAATAAACTAGATTTTAATTCCATGAGAGATTTCTTGCGTTTATTAGCACCTAATTCCACCCGTGCCACAATGGCAGATAATGAGGCCCGGGATTGTTTTAGGAGACATAACACAATAACTTGAATTTATATGCAGGTGCCCAGAAACAAAATGATGCCATGTAAAGAGCCCCAAGGAGCTGCCCACTGTTATTAGTCAGGTGAGATGACAGTTTTATTTACTGACTAAAACGTTTCCATATTCTGGAGCCCTAGATACCAGCTACATGCTTTATTAGCTTTTTCTATAAACTCTGATAGAGACAAAAAGAGGACTACAGAGCAAACCCTGGACAGCCTTCCATGATATTCTTTGGGCAGGTGGAGGAAGCAGGTGCACTAGGCATCTGAGTGCATGTGAGTTGCTTTGTCTCAAAGGTCTTTACAGATAACTCTTGGTAGAATATCTTTACAATAGAAAATTGTTAGAGAACTACTTAATGAGACTCTGGCTGCTATAATAAGCAGTAATCAACTTAATGAAACTCAATAGGTTAACATAGGGGAAGGGAAGGAAAAATAAGATAAAAACAGAGAGGGAGGCAAATCATAAGAGATCCTTAAATACAGAGAACAAACTCTGGGTTGCTGGAAGTGGGGGTAGGTAGGAGGTTGGGTTAAATGGGTGATGGGCATTAAGGAAGGCACTTTTTGGGATGATTACTGGGTGTCATATATATATAAGAGATGAATCACTGGGTTCTACTCCTGGAGCCAAGACTACACTGCACTGCACATTAACTAACTTGAATTTAATTTTTTTTTAATTGCAAAAAAAAACCATTCTGGACATAAAGTATCATAATATTCCTCACAGTATTATATGACAGAGTCAAGCATTCATTCATTTGGAGGCACGAGAATACACTGAGTGTGGTCTATGTACATGGTATCTATCAGTACTTGCATGGTCTGTGTGCATTGTGTGTGGTCTTAGTGTCTACAGTTATTCTCATTGCTGTGTGTGGCCTTTTCTCTTGCCATGTTGGGTTTGCCCATATACTACAGGTGGAATAAATAAAGAATATTTCTGTCTTAAATTTTTTTCCTTAAGAAATAAAAAAGACATGGATAAGTCCCTGTGAGGTCAACCATAAAATCATAAAAAAGAAATACATAGTGAAAACCTACAAGATCCTCATTGCCATGGGGAAAAACCATTCACCTCCGACCCACTTGAGCAGACAAGTTTAACACAAAATAGAAAATGTACTTCAAAATGGCATATAGCATAGCATAAAGGTAAATGTGAAATGTAATATATTACAGACCATAAATGCCACAAGTATTCAGGACTGTAGTGAACTCTGGTAAAGAGTGTGATGCTTCATAGAACGTATGGGGTAAGAGGGGGTGTGGTACCAGGAACGGAATTGGAGGAATGAGAATTATTTAGATTAAAAGAGGTCCGGGGCGCCTGGGTGGCTCAATCGGTTAACTGTCCAACTTCAGCTCAGGTCATGATCTCGCAGCTTGTGAGTTCAAGCCTGTGCTGACAGCTCACAGCCTGGAGGCTGCTTCTGATTCTGTCCTCCTATCTCTCTGCTCCTCCTCTGTTCATTCTCTCTCTCTCTTAAGAAAGTTAATAAACATTAAAAAAAAAATTATTTTTTAAGAGGTCAAGAACAACGAGGCATTACAAACCTGCTTACTATACCGCATCACCTATGACACATTCTTGCCAAAGTATTAACTCTGGATCAAACTAAGACCTAATATCTAATGTACAATTTATACAAAATACATTATTTAGAGAAACAAGTTAATATCATGAGTAAATAGATAAATCCATATTGTAGGGTATTCTCTAGGGTAACTGATCTGGTTTCTTCAAGTCAATAGTACCAAATAGCGATTCTGAATTCAAAGAGGATCAAAACACATAGCAAGTAAATCCAGTGTGTGGAACTTATGTGAGTCCTGATTCAAAAAAGAAAAACCGAAACGCCCATTATAAGCAATGAGGAAAACTTGACTACTGTATTAGTTGATATCAAGAAAATTATTAATACTGTTCGGTGTGGTGATGCTAATCTGATAAGGAAAATACTGTTAGTATTTAGAAGTTCGTATGGAAATGTTTTGCATCATGAAGTATAATATCTGTGATTTATTTTAAAATATGTCAACAAAGATGATTCAAATGTATCAAAACGTCAGTGATTGTTAAAATTAGGCAATGAACTAAAAGGTTCGTATTTTTCCGTTTTCCTGCTGATGACGTGCCTAAAATGACAAGTTTATAAAACACAGCAAGAAGAGAGCACATTCATCAGTGAGACAAAACGACATGAACAACATCGTATGGGCGAGACTGTGCCATTCACGTTCTCAGGACCACAGAAGTTTTCCTGAAGCTGAAGATTTGAGAAGAAGAGTCAATGAAAGGTAAACTGGGGAAAATGGACTGGAGTGTTGGTATTGAAGGTGTTAGTTATTGACTATTGACTATTATAATGCCAAAAAAAAAAGAGGGATAGAAAAAAAATGATGGAATTTTTGAGCAAGACAATGTTAAAAGCAGTATGATTTTTTTTTTTTTTTTTTTTTTTGGTTTGGTTGGATTCTCTTGGGAAGATTACATAAGCTATGGGCTTGTGAAATGCATCATGGAATAAAGAAATACAAAGTAGGAGAAGGATTGCTCTGAGAACCCAATAGGTTTTATTGCAGCAGAGGCTATGAGAATATGAATCACAACAAGAATATAAAGGACTGGAAGATATAGACACCTCAGATGTGAGAGAGTATGGGGATGGTGAATAAAAAATGGCCATAAATTATTTTAAGATTTCAAACCATTAGCCATATGAGGAGAAAAGGGGATGAGGTCAACTGTTTGCGGCAAGGTCTGGTGCCGTATATAATGAATCTGATGTTGGGCAATGGAATGTGCGTATCTTGCCAACCTGGGATTGAGTATCAGATTTTGGCTTTCCAAAATTCTGACAAGCAGTTTATTCCCCTTCAAACTAATCAAACTTTATGTCATCCAGTAGAGTTCAAGTCTCTTATAGTCTATCCTCATTAAATCATCTAGATACAATTGCAAAATATATAATCAACCGCAAAAAAAAGTAATTTTAATTTGCATGTGATTGGCCAAAAACACAATAAATCTCTTCTTGGGCCATCATAATTTATTTATTGCTCCTGGGTTTTCAAGTGTACGTGAATATTCTGTTATTGTCTCCTTTGAATATTATAAAATTGTACTTCCTTGATTAATTGATTCACTTCCTTCAATATATTTTTGCTGGCTAGTCACAATGCTTGACCCAGCATTGGGATATAGATCAGAAAGATGAATAGGGTATGATCCTGCTTCACCCATCAGAGACAGATACATAAACAAATGATTGCAAATGTATGTGTTAGTTGACACAAGAGTGGTGGACACAGTGGGAACCAATTGAAAAAGAGATCAATTTTTCTTGGGACGTCACGATAGGCTTCACAGGGACCTGGCTCTTGGAAGATTATTAAAGGGTCACCTGGCCCGTAAAAGCATTAAGAATATTCTAGTCCCTTAGCTTTGACCGTTTTTGTGTCTGTAGCACATTTACAACTCAGTCCATCTAATAGACATGACTAGAACAAGAGACATCCTCAGTGAAGGTGTTAGTAAATGTTTTATACAAATTGAAATTTATATAAATTGAAATATAAGTTGAATGTGTGAAGAATATATAGTGAGTAGTGTTCTGGGACACATTTGTGGAGAACTCATTCCACCAGTAAAGACAAGTTGGTAATCAGAACATTGGGGGAATAAGGAAAAGAATTTCAGAGAAATCTATAGGAAAGACTGTTAATCCAAATTAGCCTGTGAAGTAAAGAATGTCTTCCCAAAAGAAGTAACCAGATAGATGCATGTGGATGCAGGTACCTGGACAAAGAAAGAAAGAGAGGCATTTGAGCCAAACAGAAAAGCTCACTGAAAGTATGAAACAGAATGCAATGGAATAAATGTTTTTATTCTTCAAACATTTATATATTGAAATCCCAACCCCAAAGTGATGGTGGGGCTTTGGGAGGTGATTAGGTGATGAGGATAAGCCCCTCATGAATGGTAATAGTGCTCTTATAAAAGAGAACCCAGAAAGCTCTTACCCTTCTGCCATGTGAAGACATAACAAGAAGATGGCTATGAACCAGGAAGAAGGCTCTCAGCAGTCACCTAATCTGCTGGAGCCTTGATCTTTGACTTTCAAGCTTCCAGAACTGTCAGAAATGTACATTTTTTAAGCCAGCCAGCATTTGGTATATTTGCTATAGCAGCCCAAATGGACTAAGACATAACTGGTGCCAAAAAAGTGGGGGCGGGGGGGGGTGCTGCTGTAACAAATACCTAAAAATGTGGAAGTGGCTTTGGAACTGGATGATGGGTAGAGGCTGGGAGAGTTTTGCAGTGCATGCTAGAAAAAGCCTGCATTGCTGTGAATGGACCATTACAGGCAATTCTGATGAAAAACAAGAAAGAAAAAAAGGAGAGATGTAGAGAAAGCCTCTGTCTTCTTAGATAATACTCAGGCAATCCTGAACAGAATGTTGGTAGATATGTGGGTAGTAAAGGATATTCCGAAGAGGTCTCAGTCAAAAATGAGGAATATATTATTCGAAACTAGAGCAAACTTACAAACCGGCAATGAACTTGGCTGAACTGTGTTCATGTTCTAGTGTTTTGTAGAAGGTAGAACTTGCAAGCAATGAAACAGGCCATTTGGCTGAAGACATTTCTCAGCAACGTGCAGAAGGAGTGGCTTCATTGCTCCAGACCGCTTAGAGTTAAATGTGAGAAGAGACATGACCTAAAGACAGAATTGTTAAGCTAAAAGGAAACGGAACTAAAGATTTGGAAAACCCGACGCATATCCACATCACAAAAAGTGAGAATACTAAGCATGTGGCCAAGCATCCATTTGATAAGGAGGTTAGTGTGGATCGTCCACCTCAACAGAAGCCAGGTGCTACCCTTCTGGAAGAAGTCATTGTCCAAAGACAATTCAGAGACCATCAGGACTCCCAGTCGTATCACAGACCCTTAGTGCAAGGGCCCCACAGGGAATGACAGAGCTAATTCCTCACAGTTTAGGCAAGCCAGGATGCCCCCACTCAGTGTATCAGGAGAGAGGCCCCTTCGGAGAGCTTCAGTGGGTGCTGTATGGGGTGGAGCCATGGGGGCAGGGCCACCCAGAGCCACAGTGCAGCAACACCTGCCTGGGAGAGCTTCCAAGATGGGATTATCACCCTAGTGAATCCAGAGGGGAGAGCACTGAGCCAAAGAAGATTGCTCTCAAAACTTAAGGGTTAATGTTGTTTGCCCTCTGAGGTTTTGGACTTACTTGGGACCTGTTACCCTTTTCTTCTCTCCTATTTTCCCCTATCGGGATGGGAATGTCTACCTTACGTCTGTCCCATCATTGTATTTTGGAAGCACGTAACTTGTTTGTTTTCGTCGATTTTGCACCTGGAGAGGAATTTGTCCCAGGATGAATCATACCTTGCATACCTCATACCTCATTTACATCATACTTAGGTAAGATTTTGGATTTTTTTAAGTTTATTTTTATTTATTTTGAGAGAGAGAGAGAGGAGGGGGAGGGAGGCAGAGAGAGAGGGAGAGAGAGAATCCCAAGCAGGCTTTGCACTGTCAGGGCAGAGCCGGATATGAGGCTCCGTCTCACAACTGTGAGACCATGAGCTGGGCCTAAATCAAGAGTCAGACGCTTAACCAAATGAGCCACCCAGGTGCCCCAAGACTTTGGATTTTAGACTTTAGTTTGCTAGGATGGGTGAATGCAAACCCTTACATTTACGATCAACTGACTTCGGACAAGTATGTCAAGACCAACTGATGGGAAAGAATAGACTTTTCAACAAGTGACACTTAACTGGATATCCACAGGCAAAAGGATGAAGCTAGAGATCCTATCTCATATGTCATACCATCTCAAAAATTAATTTAAAATAGATTAAAACCTAAGTGTTAGAGCTGACGGTATGAAACTCTTAGATGAAAATATATACACAAATATGTGTGACCTGGGGTTTTGTTATTTTTTAGATAACAACCCAAAAGCACAAGTCACAAAATAAAAAGTAAATTGAACCTCAATGAAATTAAAAACGTTTTTGCTTTGAAGGACAATAGCAAGAGGGTGGGAGGACAAACCATAGGATAGAAGAATGTATTTTCAGATTCTGTAACCCATAAGGAACGTATAATCAGAATATTTCAAAAATGTTTACAATGCAACAGTAAACATAACCCAAGTAAAAAATGGACAAAAAGAGGAGTCTGGGTGGCTCAGTCAGTTAAACATCTGATTCTTGATTTCAGCTTAGGTCACAATCCCATGATTCATGAGTTCAAGTCCCAAGGTTGAATCCCCCCCACCTTGGGATTCTCTCTCTCCCTGTCTCTCTGCCCCACTCCCAGTCTTGTGCTTGCTCTTTCTCTCTCAAAATAAATAAATAAACAAAAAAATGGACAAAATATCTAGAGGTGCCTGGGTGGCTCAGTCAGTTAAGCATTGGACTCATGATTTCAGCTCAGGTCATGATCCCAGGGTCATGGGATTAGGCGATTAGGCTTCAAGTCAGACTCCTCGCTGAGTGTGGAGCCTGCTTAAGATTCTCTCTCTCTCTCTCTCTCTCTCTCTCTCTCTGTCTCTCTCTCTCTCCCTTTGCTCCTCTCCCCCACTCATGCTCTTTCTTTCTGCAAAAAAATATACGTATTATACATGTATAATATATATAGTAAATAATTAAATAGACAAAAGATCTGAATGAGCAGTTATTCAGACACACAAATGGTTAATAAGCATGTGAAAAGATGCTCAACATTATTAGACATTAAGAAAATGCAAATCAAAATCACAGTGAGAGACTACTTCACATCAAATAGGTATCTATCATCAAAATGACAGGCAATGACAAATGTTGGCAAGGAGGTGGAGAAACGAAGCCTCATACATTGTTGGTGGGAATGTAAAATAGTACAACCACTTTGGAAAACAATTTGACAATTCCTCAAAAAATTAATTTTCAGGTTTCCATATGACCCAGGATTTCACTCTTAAATATATACCCAAGAGAACTGAAAATATATGTCCATATAAAAACCCATACACAAATGTTTATAGCACCTTTGTTCATAAGAGCCAAAAAGTGGACACAATCCAACTGTTCATCAG